>NC_047053.1:32417450-33036489 GCF_011762595.2 Tursiops truncatus
GGAACCCTTCGTACGCATAATGCATTTTCTGGAATAATACAGTAATGCTGAGATATTTCTCATTATTAAAGGCCACAAAATAGGTTTATCTTTCTATATACATATCAAAGAACAAAACAAAATAAAAACTAGGACACTTGGGAATCTAGTTTTTCTGACAGGAATTTGGACTAGAGAATCAACTGCTACATGTAAATCCACATGGAATTTAAAGAGGGCTCTCCTCTAAGATGTTTTCAAACATTTTATGAGAAAGTTAGTAGTTACCCTATCTACCATCTACAGTTGTGTTACAATTTACTACTTCCAGTAATAGCGTTAACACTGAAAACCGTACCTCAATTCCACTAACAACTCCTGCCCTCCTCCTTGCCAGACCCTGGCACACAGGGCATCCAGGTACAAGCTCTTGCCCTCTTCTCTTATAGGGATGTGGCAAAACTGCAGTATAACTGGCTAGACACTGTTACTTCTTGGTCTAACAAGAGTCGGTTTCTATAAACCAAACAGAATACTCTATTGGCAGCTGCCAAATATACCCAAGAGAAGAAAAAAGGAGACGGAAACATTGACTTCACTCACAGAAATGGAGGAACGTTACTGACACTGCAAAAGTCTTTATAAAATTTCTGGCAATGTGTGGCTCATTCAGCAGTGGATTTTGATGTGCCTCAGACACCAAGTTGGTGTTAGATTTCAAATGTAAAAATATCTTAGCTATCCAGTCTAAGTTTCATTGTATTCATGGTATCCACATATCCAAGTATCCACAGAATCCAATTCAACACTGCTTTAAGGGGACTGGCAATGAAGAGGTTAATTATTAGACATTCATAAGGGTTAAGAGCCAGAGCCTTCCTCTTCTGTAAATCAACACCCACAGAACCATCTTTGAGATCTATATCACCATCACCAGAGCAATCTCACCAATTCCTCACCTGCAGCAGGAGGATGCTGGCCACTAACTGTTGGTAAATCCAAAGAGCTATCAGACATGACATGCTTAAGATCTCCTCCCACATCAGCCAGTTTCATGTCAAACTGAACAGAGAGTGCATCTTCAGAGTCCTCCTTGCCAGCACTGCTGCCACCAATGGAAGGGAGATCCAAGGACTTCACCGAAGCAGAGTCTTCTTTGGTGTGTCTGAAAGCCACTGCTTTCTCTCCCAGGGATTTGTCCGAGCTCATGGAAGAAAATTTACTGGAGTGGAAGTCAGCGAAATCATCATCGCTCTTTCCTGAAGGAGTGTTATCTTTCAGCTCTTCAACACCTAGTCCCGATCCTTCCAGAGAGAGCTGTCTGAAGACATCGTATTTGGTAGACGCAGCGGCAGAGGTCTGTCCGTTCTTCACTGTGCTGCTCACGCTGCTGCTTAGAGGAACCGGACTACTTTCCTCTTTAAGGGCCTCATATTTGTCATCTGCCTTTTGCTCAGATGAAATAGAACTATTACTGAAAGCCATAAAATCTGCAAAGTCATCCTGCTCCCCAACAGATGCTGGACTAGAATATTCCCCAAAAAGGTTGAATTCTCCAAAATCATCAGCCAAACTAGAAGTTTTAGTTGACGCCAATGTCGTCATGGGTGCCACAGATCCCGTGAGCTGGGGTCGTGAGGAAACAGATTTTGATGCACTGAATGCAGCTGAAAAGGACAATGGTTTCTCACTGCTGCAAGTAACTGAGGAAAACATATCTAGGTCTGCTAAGTTCAGAGGATTTTTCACCTGTGTTTGTGGTTTCTGTTGGATAGCTCCTGAGGGGAAGGCTGCCGGAAAAGGTTTGTCTTTTGCTGGTGGCTCTAGTGGTGAGATACTATCGGCGGTTTTAAAATCGGTGAAACCATCATCATTTCCCGCAGATCTGAATTCTGCAAAGTTTTCTCCTGCAAGAAAAAACACAACCAAATACAAAAGAATGCTGAGCTAAAATCCCATGATCCATATTAAAGTACAAGCATATTACAGACGTTTCCCTCACTGGCTTCACATTATTTAACCACAGTTTAATAATATCCCTACCAAATATCCCTTTTGTTTCCACACTGAAGGCTAGTGATAGGGAAATAAATAAAAATCAAACTGAGCACACGTATCACACGATTTTCATTTGCTCATTTCAGTGTGATATGATATGTGACATGATATGTCTGTGCCAGAGCCTTCAGCTGTCCAAAAGCATTGCTCTAAGGATGTTTTCTCACTATTGCTAGCCAGCCAAGCATACAGGAGACTAAGAAATAGGCGCTGGACAGTGGTTTAAGAATCTGCCTGCCAACGCAGGGGACACGGGTTTGAGCCCTGGTCTGGGAAGATCCCACATGCCGCAAAGCAACTAAGTCCGTTTGCCACAACTACTGAGGCTGCGCTCTAAGCCCGTTCGCCACAACTGCTGAGCCTGCACGCCACAACTGCTGAAGCCCATGCACCTAGAGCCTGTGCTCTGCAAAAAAGAGAAGCCACCACAATGAGAAGCACTTGCACCGCAACGAAGAGTAGCCCCTGCTCGCCGCAACTAGGGAAAGCTTGTGCTCAGCAACGAAGACCCAACGCAGCCAAAAATAAATAAATTAAATAAATAAATTAAAAAAAAAAAGGAAATAGGCGCTGGAGGTTCCTGAAGAGAGGCATATTAAAACACATAGTGGCCCTTTAAAGATAAAATGTGTTACATGGTAATCAATCAGAAAAAAAATATCACAGGTACCAATGAAGTATTATGAAAAATCCTGAATCTAATATTTAGGATGTACAAGACTCTGCTCAGCTAGGCACTTAAGCTTATGGTTAGATACTATGTGGTTTTGCTCAAGTATATTGAGGCATTAATTTGAAGGGATTTGATGAAAAATTCTGAAAAGGCATCTGCTTATTTGCAAAGCATTCTTGCTAAGGGCACATTATAAAGTAGTTCCCCCCACACTTTCCAACAAATAAGCTGAATCTTACCCAAAAAATCCATGAGTACTTGGGCTCTTCTTGAAATCAGCAATCTCACTGTACCAATCAGCACTTATTCTTATTTATTACAATTCAAAGGGATTTGAATACCAATTCCATTATTAAAAATTTTGAGGGGACCTCCCTGGTGTTGCAGTGGTTAAGAATACGCCTGCTAATGCAGGGACACAGGTTCAAGCCCTGGTCCAGAAAGATCCCACATGCCGTGGAGCAACTAAGCCCATGTGCCACAACTACCGAGCCCACATGCCACAACTACTGAAGCCCGCGCACCTAGAGCCCGTGCTCCGCAAGAGAAGCCACCGCAATGAGAAGCCTGCGCACCACAACGAAGAGTAGCCCCTGCTCGCCACAACTAGAGAAAACCCACGTGCAGCAATGAAGACCCAACACAGCCAAAAATAAATAAATAAATAATAAATAAGTTTTTAAAAAAATTTTGAGGATCGGATTTAAACTTTAGTTTATATTGTGCTACTCTGAGGATGGGGTTACTGACAGCATTTTTTAAATTAGTTTTTTAGTTAGAGAAAATAGGTACTAAGGTATTTCTCATAAATAATTAAATAGATGCAGTTAGATACTGATAAAAATCTGGGCCCATGGTTCTTAATAGGGTTTCTATTCTTTATTATCACAATAATTTTATCACTCATAGGCATAAGGTTAGGACACAGATGATCTCAGTTTTTGAATAGTGCCTGAAGGTCTTCCATAAAATCCACTAGGTTATACCAGATAATGAAAACCAGAGATAAACCAAATATAAATATAGCTATACTAACATCACTTATTATTTAAAAATATGAATGCCATTTCTGGAGAGTTATAAATTAAAACACAAGCTTTAATTTCTTCATCCATTTTTTAAAATTCTACTTTTCCCTAAAAATGAGATATAGAAGCATATGAACTATAAAAATGTGTGTAAAACCAAAATATAATTCTGCAAATTGTCACTTAAATAATGCAGGCTTTAAATATATTGTGCTTATAACATGATATATACTTTGATACATCATATGAAAAAAGCATGGGGGCTTCCTTGGTGGCACAGTGGTTAAGAATCTGCCTGCCAGTGCAGGGACATGGGTTTGAGCCCTGGTCTGGGAAGATCCCACATGCCGCGGAGCAACTGGGCCCGTGTGCCACAACTACTGAGCCTGCGCTCTAGAGCTCACAAACCACAACTACTGAGCCTGCGTGCCTAGAGCCCATGCTCTGCAACAAGAGAAGCCACTGCAATGAGAAGTCAGTGCACAGCAACAATGAGTAGCTCCCGCTCGCCGGAACTAGAGAAAGACCGCCTGAAGCAATGAAGACCCAACACAGCCAAAAATAAATAAAATCAAAAATAAATTTATAAAAAAAAAAGAAAGAAAAAAGCATGGAAAATAATGGAAGCTTATTTTCCCCCTAATTTGAGCTACTTAACAAATTCACCAGCATAATTTATCAACACAGAGAAATCTATTTAATATTAGGGAAATTTCAGAAAGAGAAGAACAGCATTCAGAATTTCTGTATTTTATGTTTTTATACATACCACTAATAAAACTAAAGCCAATTTCACAAATTGACAGAAGCAGATGTAAAACTTTAAAAATTGCCCTAGAATTTTAGGCAAGTACATCAATGATAATATTTGTATTATTTGTGTAAATAAAAAGGTAATAAGCAGTCAATTTTGTCACAGCCTAAATTTTTGATGTGCTCCTTTAAAATATCTGTGAAACTGACAAGTTTTGCTTTGTTATTTTATAAAGGAAATCACCACAGCAAACTAAACTTACTGATGAATTGTAAACGTTTCCACTAGAAATGTAACCTGGGTGAAAGGGTTAAAAAGAAATAAAAATGGGTGGGTTTACATGTTCAAAAACACAGGGGCTTTTTGGGCAAATAAATTAGTTGCAGACACTGGAAGATTGCTTATCAGGAGGTACATTAAGCATATGACTTCATGGGTAGCTTTTCAGTCCACTTTTTTAAAGTTTTAAATTAATTAATTAATTAATTTTTGGCTGCGTTGGGTCTTCGTTGCTGCGTGGGCTTTCTCTAGTTGCAGTGAGCGGGGGCTACTCTTCGAAGCGGTGCGCGTGCTTCTCACTGCGGTGGCTTCTCTTGTTGTGGAGCACGGGCTCTAGGCATGTGGGCTTCAGTAGTTGTGGCATGCAGGCTCAGTAGTTGTGGCTCACAGACTCAGTAGTTGTGGTGCACGGGCTTAGTTGCTTTGCGGCATGTGGGATCTTCCTGGACCAGGGCTCGAACCCATGTTCCCTGCATTGGCAGGCGGATTCTTAACCACTGTGCCACCAGGGAAGCCCTGTATTTTTAATGAGAGTAGAAAAAAATATATTCTCCTAAAATGAACAAAGTTGGCATCTCTCCCTGGAAAGCCTTAAAGGTAAGACAGGAATGAAAGCAAGCACACAACAATGCCAACAACCATCTGGGATTCTGTTCGTAAACTACTGCAAAAGCAGGGCTAAGATGTGCTGCTTACATTTTGGTGGCACCATGGTGTTTCCCAGGAATAACATACATATCATACGATCACTAATACCAGAGTATATAAAGAACCCTGATATTAAACCATGCTCTTTACTCCAAACTTGCCTTGGCCCAAGAGTTGATAAAAGCATTGCTAGGAGTAAATGCCAAATTAACAAACCAGAAGTTCCTCTGGGGTTTATTTTTGTACTCATAGTACCTAATACAGGCACTGAGGAAGAAAGTTATTACATCCTAAAGGCTTGAATGAAACACAAGGAAACATTTCTAGAACCTAAGAGCTGTAAAAGATTGAGTATTTCTGGGCTTCCCTGGTGGCGCAGTGGTTGAGAGTCCGCCTGCCGATGCAGAGGACACGGGTTCGTGCCCCGGTCCGGAAAGATCCCACATGCCGCGGAGCGGCTGGGCCCGTGAGCCATGGCCGCTGAGCCTGCGCATCTGGAGCCTGTGCTCCGCAACGGGAGAGGCCACAGCAGTGAGAGGCCCGCGGACCGCAAAAAAAATAAAAAACAAAAGAAAAGAAAAAAAAAGATTGAATATTTCTACAGATATTTAAGCAGTACACTTTCTATTTTAACTTTCACACATACACCTTACCTTTCCTGTAATTTCCCCCCACCTCCCCACGCCCTCCCCATTGCTCGGAGAAAAGGGTTAGAACAAGTGATTGTGGAAAGATGTTCCAAATTTGATTGTCCAATACAGAGAGGTAGAATGTGGTACTGTTTCCAGGAAGAACTCCTCAGTAGAGGATAAAAACTTCACAGCATGCGTGGGTAAGCTTTGAAGGACATCATTTGACCTATGGATTATCTAAATCCTACACATCAGGTTTCCAGTAGGATTCAGCCACAAATATGACTTTACATATATGGCTCTCAAATTATCATTCTACATTCCCTTCTACTCTATTTAAGCCCTTCTATCAGAGATAGGAACCACACAGGCACACAAAGCCCTCTCACTTCCACTCATTAAATTACAGCCAATTTTGAAAATCTTGAGATGTAAAAGACTGGCTGCTGCCTTTCGCACAGTCCACAGATTGCTGCACTGCCAACAGCTCAAGTCTTGTTTTGAGCGTTAAAATAACCGAAAGTGGTCACAGGAGTCTAACTTGGCTTGAAGGCTTCCAGTGAAAGGGAATGCACTATCTTCAAAGGAAATTGCATTATTAGAAAATAATTTTTCTAAATTATCAGTTATTTTATTATCTAATAACTGAACCACATTTTTCTTTCTTGTAATTTCCAGAGCTACAAAACGAAACAAAAACAACCACACAGTAAAATAAAAGAATGTTTGGGATGCTACTGAAAGAACCATAAAAGTCTCTTATTAAAAATTGAAATAATTTATCCATTTAAGGAAACAAAAACTTACCTAAAGATTTACTCTCTGCTGTCTGTTCAAGTTCTCTGAAAGCACTATATTTATCACCAGGCTCTATGATGAAAAGACAGAAGCCCAATTAAGGTTAGGAACCTTAAGATCACAGCTCAAGGACATTCACCATAAAAGGTCACCACTAAAAACAAAAATTTACATTCACAGGTTCATGAATTTATGAACTGTTTTTACCTCTAAACGGAACAGTATTTTCAGAGGACTTGTCAGCTGCAATTCCTTTAAACACAGCATATTTATCCACTGAAGCTGATCCTTTAGTTCCAGGAAGTGGCATCAACAAAGAAGGGGCACTAAAAGGGAAAAAGAAATATTTCTTAATGACTAGAACATTGTCTCCTTACCTTGTCATCAAGGAAGAACTTAGAGTTAAAATGGCACACAGATAACCTAGTTAAAACTCATGGCTCCCTGCTTTAAAAGTTAGAAACTATATAGGTACACCACAAATGACAAAAAACAACATCCTTTTCCTTGAAAAAACATATATTGAAACAACACTCAAGCAATAATTCTTTTCTTGATTATGTGAAGAGGAGTCAGATCCACACTGACCATCTATCTAATCATCTTTAAGCCATAAGAACCACCGGAATGGCATTAGAAATAGATTATTATAGAATGATGACTTCCTGTAATTTTAAATTTAGGTCCATAAAACTGTGAAAGTGAACTGCTCCAAGTACGTATACCCAATATTTTAAAGTAAATTAGGTTAACCTTAATATAAATTATTCTCTAAACTGGGTTCAGAATGCAGAGGTGGAATAGTTAAGATAAAAATCTATTTATGAAATGCTGTTCAAGCCAAGATGTAAATTGTCCTTCTTTTGATCACACTGCATTGCTTAGTGGCAGAAGTTCCCACATCTGATAAGCAGCAGTAGAGTTAATACAATTTGCATTTTTACGAGGATCACATCAGCAGTTCCAGAAGCTATCTTTGCAGCAAAACAACAATCACTTCAAAATTAGATAAAGATACTTTTGCCTGTGGACACATTTCCCTGCTGGATGGAAAAATAGTGTAATGAGTAGTATCTGTGTGGGTAATTCTTGGGCGGCTTAAACACAGACTATAAAAGCACTGCCTTTTTTTCCCCCCTTATCAGACCCAGGCAGCTCCCTGGAAGAACCACCTTTACATATGAATGACTACATTCCACTACTAGTTTGTGTCATTCAATACCATACACACAAGTTATATAAATGGATTTCTATTGAGTTCTTTGCCCTGGAGCAAAAATTTTCTACAGTCATTTAAATCTTCTTATCAGTGGCCTACAAGCAAGGTAAAAACCTTGCTGTTGCACATGCATGCTAATGGGCGTCTGCAGTGCCTGGAGGACTTAGTGCTATCAAATATTATAATTTCACACCAATACCAAACAGCTGCTACATATTTGATCTGGACAAATAGGTCACTGTTTATACAGTATAGGTGGATTTCTAAAAGTTCCATAAGTAATTAAACTACAACACACTGAACAGAATGTTACACAGGAATAAAGGTAATTAATGTCTTAGGAAAAAAACCACAAAGTTGAATGATCTATTTGTTTTTTCATGATCGCCAACGTTAGCTATGGCCCTTTAAAGTCCATGGTAAAATCTTCCACTAAATATGACATTTATTTGAATATTATTAATTTAAAAATTATTTTCAGAATTGGAAAAAAAACAGGGGATCTTCAGAGTAATGTAGTACTGCTAAGTGAAGTCAACAAAATAAAATTCCATTCAAAAAACGCTATGACTCAGACTGTAATTTTATGCATATTACAAAGGAAGAATTCATTCCAGTTCTTTCCTTAAAGTTTTTATTAAAAAAAACTGTAATCACCATCAAAGTGTTTATGCCAGTTATATAAAGTAGTTATCTGTTCCAAACATGCAAATGGTTATTTCTACTGTTGAATACTAACGAAAGGTACTCAGTGAGAGAGGCATACTGTTTTAAAATTTAAGAACCTGCATTCTATTGAAAGATGAGACTTTAGAGAATTTGGCCACAAAAAAGTGCTTTGCTTTTTCTCTAGTGTATCATTTGTGTTTTACAGTTACTTCACGTGGCTGTGGTAGGTGACTTTACTTAGTTGCTCAACCTGCTAAATACATCCATTTAAAAAGCAAAGAAAATAAACCAACTCAAAACTCCTACGCCTTAATCCTTTTTGAACTATTCTATCGTCAGCGCCCCATGACCGCTTTGTTTATTATACGAAGCTCCCCAGTGCCTGGCACACGGTAAGTATTTTCCGAATGGATAAATGAATGATGTTGCTCCCTTCCAGATGCCCTTTCATGCCAGCTCAAGTGCTATTCCTCCTTTGACTTTGACATCCAGTTCAACACCGAGTCCAACCAACTTCTCAGATACATACTTTTCAGTATCTGTAACTCTAAACCCAGGGTAACTCCCATAACCTCACAACAGGATTACCATGGAAGCTGCATTTATCCCATACCTAGTAGCAAAAATCCCTTTCACCATGCCACTTATTTCTAAAATGCTTTACAGATTATGTCACAAATCATAAGGCATCCCATAACTGGTGCCTGCCCTTAACTAGTGTCATTTTTTCAGACTAACAATACTCTTGGCTCCAGCCTATTTTAACACCTTACTTGCCTTTTCATCTTCTCAAAAAAATAATGTCCATTTTTGCTTAAAAATACTGCTCAAAGTGGTCCTACCTATTTATATCATGATTTAACAAATATCCTTTTAAAATAACTCACAATATGGAATACAGATCATCATAAACTAGGGAATTCATTATACATGAACACACAAACTCACCACTGAAGGAGCAATTCTAAGAGAGTTTTATTAGATAATATAAATACCCAGATAAAACTGACAATCTTTAGAGCAGAAACTGTGCTTTTTGCTTCTGTATTTCTAGTGCCTACCCCAGTGTCACGCACACAGGAGATGCTATGTAAATGTTTCTGAATGAATAAAGAAACAATGAGTGTGGATTCTTAGACATGAACAAAATGTTTTCATGCAAGAAAAGCACAGAAGTAGTCAAGCCAGAACTGAAGAAGAAAAATCTGCAAAGTA
The DNA here is from genome assembly GCF_011762595.2 of Tursiops truncatus. Classification (NCBI taxonomy): domain Eukaryota; kingdom Metazoa; phylum Chordata; class Mammalia; order Artiodactyla; family Delphinidae; genus Tursiops; species Tursiops truncatus. The sequence goes on from NC_047053.1 coordinate 32,427,403, forward strand.
TGGCTGTATATGAAAGTAAACTACTGGGTGGAGACAATGCCACACAAAATTGCTAATACCCCATATATCTCAGGTCTGGCCACCATCTTAAAACTTTCTATGCCCAAATTTTAATTTCATCTGCTGAAAGTTTTCTCCCTGAGGAATGAACCATCAATTTGTTAAATTTGGTTTGTAACCTTCATACTACAATATATTCACCCAACAAACCTTTATTAATTACATATTACAGGCTAAGTACTACATACAGAGCCATGAAATACCGTCTTCAGGTACTTACGGCCTAGTGAGGGGAACAGTCAGGTAACCCAGTAATGGCAATCACGGCATGGATGTTCACGGGCTACCATGGCAGTAGAGAAGAAGCAGCCCTTAACTCATCTTAGAGGTGGGGACTGATGGAGTGGAGTTAGTAAATACTTCCTATAATGAACCGATTTTCGACCTGGAACTAGAATTAACTATAGAGAGAATTTCAGATTGAAGAAAACAGAATGGAAAAGGCCAGAAGCTTGAAAGAGCATGGTCAGTTTGGCGGTTTACGTGTGGCTGGAGGTAAGCTGTGGAGAAATGGCAACAGTCAAGAGGGTTGGCAGGAGCCAGATCACACACAGCCTTTTCCCATGCCAAGCAGAGCTGACAGAGTTGATGGCGGTAAAGGAGAGAGAAAGGAGACAAAAACAGCATGTTTCTGATTAGGTGACTGGATATGATGATCTAACAAATTCTTATTTAGCTTTGAGCAGGAAAACAATGAATCATTTTATGGAGGTAATTTGAGATGACTTGGGTCATTCAAATATGTTCTAGACAGCAGTAGAACATATCAATTTGTGCAGAGGAAGAGACCTGAGAAAGAACTGTTATGTGTCTATCAGGTTAATGCGTGTGTGCACTGGTACAGCGGGCTTGGAACTCCCAGTACTTTACAGTCACACCCCTCGTATGTCTCTTGTATGTGTCATTTACAAGTGTTTGATGTATTCTTAAAATCAGGAGAATAATTCTTTCCCTAATTCTAATTCTCTATAACGCCTATCCCTTAGTTCTTCTTACAGTGTCTGCAGGAAGTGTTGACTAAGAAATAATCAATTGGTTAAAATAGAAAAGATGAATGAAACTGCACAAATAGGAACATAAGAGAAATAGAATATGTACCCTGACAAAAACAAGTTCCAAAAGCAACCAGAAACATTCACACTGCTTACGCAAAGCCTCATGTGCTCTACTCAGTGGAAGAAGTATCTACTAAGTATTTTTTAAAAATGATGGGGCTTCCCTGGTGGTGCAGTGGCTGAGAGTCCAACTGCCGATGCAGGGGACACGAGTTCGTGCCCCAATCCGGGAAGATCCCATGTGCCGCGGAGCAGCTGGGCCCGTGAGCCATGGCCGCTGAGCCTGCACATCCGGAGCCTGTGCTCCGCAACAGGAGAGGCCACAACAGTGAGAGGCCCACATACGGCAAAAAAAAAAAAAAAAAAAGAGATGGAGCTAGGAGCTTCAAGATGGCGGAAGAGTAAGACATGGAGAACACCTTCCTCCCCACAGATACATCAGAAATACATCTACATGTGGAACAACCCCTACAGAACACCTACTGAACACTGGCAGAAGACCTCAGCCCTCCCAAAAGGCAGGAAACTCCCCCACGTACCTGCGTAGGGCAAAAGAAAAAACAGAGACAAAAGAATATGGACAGGACCTGCACCAGTGGGAGGGAGCTGTGAAGGAGGAAAGGTTTCCACATACTAGGAAGCCCCTTCACTGGTGGAGATGGGCAGTGGCGGAGGGGGGAAGCTTCGGAGCCACGGAGGAGAGTGCAGCTACAGGGGTGCGGAGGGCAAAGTGGAGACATTCCCGCACAGAGGATCGGTGCCGACCAGCACTCACCAGCCTGAGAAGCTTGTCTGCTCACCTGCCGGGACAGGCAGGGGCTGGGAGCTGAGGCTCTGGCTTCGGAGGTCAGATCGCAGGGAGAGGACTGGGGTTGACTGCGTGAACACAGCCTGGAGGGACTAGTGGCCACAGCTAGCCGGGAGGGAGTCCGGGAAACGGTCTGGAGCTGTCGAACACGCAAGAGGCTTTCTTGCCTCTGTTTCGCAGTACGTGAGGAGAGGGGATTCAGAACGCCGCTTAAAGGAGCTCCAGAGACGGGCGCGAGCCACGGCTATTAGCGCGGACCCCAGAGACGGGCATGAGATGCTAAGGCTGCTGCTGCGGCCACCAAGAAGCCTGTGTGCAAGCACAGGTCATTCTCCACACCTTCCCTCCCAGGAGCCTGTGCAGGCCCACTGCCAGGGTCCTGTGATCCAGGAACAACTTCTCCAGGAGAACACACGGCGTGCCTCAGGCTGGTGCAACGTCACGCCGGCCTCTGCCGCTGCAGGCTTGCCCCGCACTCCATACCCTTCCCTCCCGCTGGCCTGAGTGAGCCAGAGCCCCCGAATCAGCTGCTCCTTTAACCCCGTCCTGTCTGAGCAAAGAACAGACGCCCTCAGGTGACCTACATGCAGAGGCGGGGCCAAATCCAAAGCTGAGCCCTGGGAGCTGTGCGAACAAAGAGAAAGGGAAATATCTCCCAACAGCCTCAGAAGCAGCGGATTAAATCTCCACAGTCAACTTGATGTACCCTGCTTCTGTGGAATACCTGAATAGACAAGGAATCATCCCGAATTGAGGAGGTGGACTTTGGGAGCAAGGATATATATATATATTTTTCCCTTTTTCTCTTTTTGTGAGTGTGTATGTGTATGCTTCTGTGTGTGATTTTGTCTGTATAGCTCTGCTTTACCATTTGTCCTAGGGTTCTGTCTGTACATTTTCTTTTTGTTTTTTGTTTTAGTATACTTTTCAGCGCTTGTTAACATTGGTGGATTTGTTTTTTCGTTTGGTTGTTCTTTCTTTCTTTTTTAATTACTTAAAAAATTTGTTTTAATAATTATTTTTTGTTTTTTATTTTAATAACTTTATTTTATCTGTTTCTTTCTTTCTTTCTTTCTTCCTTTTATTCTGAGCCGTGTGGATGAAAGGCTCTTGGTGCTGCAGCCAGGAGTTACTGCTGTGCCTCTGAGGTGGGAGAGCCAACTTCAGGACACTGGTCCACAAGAGACCTCCCAGCTCCACGTAATATCAAATAGCGAAAATCTCCCAGAGACTTCCATCTCAACGGCAAGACCCAGCTCCACTCAACAACCAGCAAGCTACAGTGCTGGAAACCCTATGCCACACAACTAGCAAGACAGGAACACAACCCCATCCATTAGCAGAGAGGCTGCCTAAAATCATAATAAGGTCACAGACACCCCAAAACACACCACCAGACATGGACCTGCCCACCAGAAAGACAAGATCCAGCCTCATCCACCAGAACACAGGCACTAGTCCCCTACATCAGGAAGCCTACACAATCCACTGAAACAACCTTAGCCACTGGGGGAAGACACCAAAAACAATGGGAACTACGAACCTGCAGCCTGCGAAAAGGAGACCCCAAACACAGTAAGTTAAGCAAAATGAGAAGACAAAGAAACACACAGCAGATGAATGAGCAAGGTAAAAACCCACCAGACCTAACAAATGAAGAGGAAATAGGCAGTCTACCTGAAAAAGAATTCAGAATAATGATAGTAAAGATGATTCAAAATCTTGGAAATAGAATGGAGAAAATACAAGAAACATTTAACAAGGACCTAGAAGAACTAAAGAGCAAACAATCATGAACAACACAATATATGAAATTAAAAATTCTCTAGACAGGATCAATAGCAGAATAACTGAGGCAGAAGAATGGTTAAGTGACCTGGAAGATAAAAGAGTAGAAATAACTACTGCAGAGCAGAATAAAGAAAAAAGAACGAGAAGAATTGAGGATAGTCTCAGAGATGTCTGGGACAATATTAAATGCACCAACATGTGAATTATAGGGGTCCCAGAAGAAGAAGAGAAAAAGAAAGGGACCGAGAAAATATGTGAAGAGATTATACTTGAAAACTTCCCTAATATGGGAAAGGAAATAGTTAATCAAGTCCAGGAAGCACAGAGAGTCCCATACAGCATAAATCCAAGGAGAAACATGCCAAGACACATATTAATCAAACTATCAAAAATTAAATACAAAGAAAAAATATTAAAAGCAGCAAGGGAAAAACAACAAATAACATACAAGGGAATCCCCATAAGGTTAACAGCTGATATTTCAGCAGAAACTCTACAAGCCAGAAGGGAGTGGCAGGACATATTTAAAGTGATGAAAGGGAAAAAACTACAACCAAGATTACTCTACCCAGCAAGGATCTCACTCAGATTTGATGGAGAAATTAAAACTTTTACAGACAAGCAAAAGCTAAGAGAATTCAGAACCAGCAAACCAGCTTTACAACAAATGCTAAAGGAACTTCTCTAGGCAGGAAACACAAGATAAGGAAAAGACCTACAATAACAAACCCAAAACAATTAAGAAAATGGTAATAGGATCATACGTATTGATAATTACCTTAAATGTGAATGGATTAAATGCTCCAACCAAAAGATATTGACTGGCTGAATGGATACAAAAACAAGACCCATATATATGCTGTCTACAAGAGATCCACTTCAGACCTAGGGACACATACAGACTGAAAGTGAGGGGATGGAAAAAGATATTCCATGCAAATGGAAATCAAAAGAAAGATGGAGTAGCAATTCTCATATCAGACAAAATAGACTTTAAAACAAAGACTATTACAACAGACAAAGAAGGACACTACATAATGATCAAGGGATCAATCCAAGAAGAAGATAGAACAATTGTAAATATTTATGCACCCAACATAGGAACACCTCAATACATAAGGCAAATACTAACAGCCATAAAAGGGGAAATTGACAGTAACACAATCATAGTAGGGGACTTTAACATGCCACTTTCACCAATGGACAGATCACCCAAAATGAAAATAAATAAGGAAACACAGCTTTAAATGATACATTAAACAACATGGACTTAATTGATATTTATAGGACATTCCATCCAAAAACAACAGAATACACTTTTATCTCAAGTGCTCATGGAACATTCTCTAGGATAGATCATATCTTGGGTCACAAATCAAGCCTTGGTAAATTTAAGAAAACTGAAATCGTATCAAGTGTCTTTTCTGACCACGCTATGAGACTAGATATCAATTACAGGAAAAAATCTGTAAACAATACAAACACATGGAGGCTAAACAATACACTACTTAATAACCAAGAGATCACTGAAGAAATCAAAGAAGAAATCAAAAAATACCTAGAAACAAATGACAATGAAAACACGACAACCCAAAACCTATGGGATGCAGCAAAAGAACTTCTAAGAGGGAAGTTTACAATCCTACCTTAAGAAACAAGAAACACCTCAAATAAACAACCTAACCTTACAGCTAAAGCAATTAGAGAAAGAAGAACGAAAAATCCCCAAAGTCAGCAGAAGAAAAGAAATCATAAAGATCAGATCAGAAATAAATAAAAAAGAAATGAAGGAAACGATAGCAAAGATCAATAAAACTAAAAGCTGGTTCTTTGAGAAGATAAACAAAATTGATAAACCATTAGCCACACTCATCAAGAAAAAAGGGAGAAGACTCAAATCAATAGAATTAGAAATGAAAAAGGAGACGTAACAACTGACACTGCAGAAATACAAAGGATCATGAGAGATTACTACAAGCAACTCTATGCCAATAAAATGGACAACCTGGAAGAAATGGACAAATTCTTAGAAATGCACAACCTTCCCAGACTGAACCAGGAATAAATAGAAAATATGCACAGACCAATCACAAGCACTGAAACTGAAACTGTGATTAAAAATCTTCCAACAAACAAAAGCCCAGGACCAGATGGCTTCACAGGCGAATTTTATCAAACACTTAGAGAAGAGCTAACACCTATCCTTCTCAAACTCTTCCAAAATATAGCAGAGGGAGGAACACTCCCAAACTCATTCTACGAGGCCACCATCACCCTGATACCAAAACCAGACAAAGATGTCACAAAAAAAGAAAACTACAGGCCAATATCACTGATGAACATAGATGCAAAAATCCTCAACAAAATACTAGCAAACAGAATCCAACAGCACATTAAAAGGATCATACACCATGATCAAGTGGGGTTTATCCCAGGAATGCAAGGATTCTTCAGTATACGCAAATCAATCAATGTGATACACCATATTAATAAATTGAAGGAGAAAAACCATATGATCATCTCAATCAATGCAGAGAAAGCTTTCGACAAAATTCAACGACTTATGATAAAAACCCTGCAGAAAGTAGGCATAGAGGGAACTTTCCTCAACATAACAAAAGCCATATATGAGAAACCCACAGCCAATATCGTCCTCGATGGTGAAAAACTGAAACCATTTCCACTAAGATCAGGAACAAGACAAGGTTGCCCACTCTCACCACTCTTATTCAACATAGTTTTGGAAGTTTTAGCCACAGCAATCAGAGAAGAAAAGGAAATAAAAGGAATCCAAATCGGAAAAGAAGAAGTAAAGCTGTCACTGTTTGCAGATGACATGATACATAGAGAATCCTAAAGATGCTACCAGAAAATTACTAGAGCTAATCAATGAATTTGGTAAAGTAGCAGGATACAAAATTAATGCACAGAAATCTCTTGCATTCCTATACACTAATGATGAAAAATCTGAAAGTGAAATTAAGAAAACATCCCCATTTACCACTGAAACCAAAAGAATAAAATACCTAGGAATAAATCTACCTAAGGAGACAAAAGACTTGTATGCAGAAAATTATAAGACACTTCTGAAAGAAATTAAAGATGATACAAACAGATGGAGAGATATACCATGTTCTTGGATTGGAAGAATCAACATTGTGAAAATGACTCTACTACCCAAAGCAATCTACAGATTGAATGCAATCCCTATCAAACAACCACTGGCATTTTTCACAGAACTAGAACAAAAAATTTCACAATTTGTATGGAAACACAAAAGACCCCGAAGAGCCAAAGCAATCTTGAGAAAGAAAAATAGAGCTGGAGGAATCAGGCCCCTGGACTTCAGACTATACTACAAAGCTACAGTAATCAAGACAGTGTGGTACTGGCACAAAAACAGAAATATAGATCAATGGAACAGGATAGAAAGCCCAGAGATAAACCCATGCACATATGGTCACCTTATCTTTGATAAAGGAGGCAAGAATGGAGAAAAGACAGCCTCTTCAATAAGTGGTGCTGGGAAAACTGGACAGCTACATGTAAAACAGTGAAATTAGAACAGTCCCTAACACCATACACAAAAATAAACTCAAAATGGATTAAAGACCTAAATGTAAGGCCAGACACTATCAACCTCTTAGAGGAAAACATAGGCAGAACACTCTATGACATAAATCACAGCAAGATCCTTTTTGACCCAGCTCCTAGAGAAATGGAAATAAAAACAAAAATAAACAAATGGGACTTAATGAAACTTAAAAGCTTTTTCACAGCAAAGGAAACCATAAACAAGTTGAAAAGACAACCCTCAGAATGGGAGAGAATATTTGCAAATGAAGCAACTGACAAAGGATTCATCTCCAAAATTTACAAGCAGCTCATACAGCTCAATATCAAAACAACAAACACCCCAATCCAAAAATGGGCAGAAGACCTAAATAGACATTTCTCCAAAGAAGATATACAGATTGCCAACAAACACATGAAAGGATGCCCAACATCATTAATCATTAGAGAAATGCAAATCAAAACTACAATGCGATATCATCTCATACTAGTCAGAATGGCCATCATCAAAAAATCTACAAGCAATAAATGCTGTAGAGGGTGTGGAGAAAAGGGAACCCTCATACACTGTTGGTAGGAATGTAAATTGATACAGCCACTATGGAGAACAGTATGGAGGTTCCTTAAAAAACTAAAAATAGAACTACCATACGACCCAGCAATCCCACTACTGGGCATATACCCTGAGAAAACCATAATTCAAAAAGAGTCATGGGGTCTTCCCTGGTGGCGCAGTGGTTGAGAGTCCGCCTGCCGATGCAGGGGACACAGGTTCGTGCCCTGGTCTGGGAAGATCCCACATGCTGCGGAGCAGCTGGGCCCGTGAGCCATGGCCGCTGAGCCTGCGCGTCCGGAGCCTGTGCTCCGCAACAGGAGAGGTCACAACAGCGAGAGGCCCGCGTACACCAAAAAAAAAAAAAAAAAAAAAAAGAGTCATGTACCACAATGTTCATTGCAGCTCTATTTATAATAGCCAGGACATGGAAGCAACCTAAGTGTCCATCGACAGATGAATGGATAAAGAAGCTGTGGCACATATATACAATGGAATATTACTCAGCCATAAAAAGAAACAAAATTTAGTTATTTGTAGTGAGGTGGATGGACCTAGAGTCTGTCATACAGAGTAAAGTAAGTCAGAAAGAGAAAAACAAATACCGTATGCTAACACAAATATATGGAATCTAAAAAAAAAAAAAAAAAAGGTCATGAAGAACCTAGGGGCAAGGTGGGAATAAAGACGCAGATCTACCAGAGAATGGACTTGAGGACACGGGGAGGGGGAAGGGTAAGCTGGGACAACGTGAGAAAGTGGTAGTATATATACGGACATATATACACTACCAAATGTAAAATAGACAGCTAGTGGGAAGCAGTCGCATAGCACAGGGAGATCAGCTCGGTGCTTTGTGACCAGCCAGAAGGATGGGATAGGGAGGGTGGGAGGGAGGGAGACGCAAGAGGGAAGAGATATGGGGACATATGTATATGTATAACTGATTCACTTTGTTATAAAGCAGAAACTAACACACTATTGTAAAGCAATTATACTCCAATAAAAATGTTAAAAAAAAATAATGGAAAGGTGTTGACAACATACTGAATCACTTACTGTACCTAAAAGTTAAAACATTAGAAAAATGTTTATGCAACTGTCTATGCAAACAAACAGAAACCTGAAGGCCTAAAAGCCACTGATCTCAAACAGAAGAGCAACATGGATAAATAATCATATTTAGATTTCTAAATGATGATTTCTGTGGAAAAGCAATAGTATGTTATATTGCAAAATGTCAAATTATGTGCCCCTGCCTAAAAAGCTTTTCAGCAGTTGAAGACCTGGATCTAATATAAGAACATGAAGTCATGCGTGGCACAGGTGCACTCAGCTGTAATAAATCAGGTTTAGCACAGGCAAAAAGAAATATTGTTAAGCAGGTGTGTACTGGGAGGAAATGGTAGAAGCTGAAGTTTAAGGTGGACAAAGGGGAAGGAAGTTTGAAGACTGAAAGTAGGAATACACTAGGAATAACCAAGAAAGCATGCGAGTAAGGAGTCTTAATTCTCTTATTTATACTTAGGCTTCTCATTGTGGATGGCCTCTTTCTCAATTATTAAATACAGTGTTAACTATATTCAACTCTTTTCTACCTGTTTCCGTGCTGAGAATTTGATTTTGAAGAAGCAGGCAACTCTTGGAAATCACTGAATGAGTCATCAAGGGATCCTGACTTGGAAGCATCTTGAAAATCCTGGAAGTCATCTTCTTCTGGTTTGACAACCTAGGTTTACAGAGGACATTGAAATAGAAAACGTCTTATGATAAAAAGGTAAAGAACAAATCTTCAACTGTCCACCTCAAAGACTACTTTTTTTTTTTTTTCAAAAACTACTTTTTTTTTTTTTTGCGGTACGTGGGCCTCTCACTGCTGTGGCCTCTCCCGTTGCGGAACACAGGCTCCGGACGCGCAGGCTCAGCGGCCATGGCTCACGGGCCTTAGCCGCTCCGCGGCATGTGGGATCCTCCCGGACCGGAGCACGAACCCGTGTCCCCTGCATCGGCAGGCGGACTCCCAACCACTGCGCCACCAGGGAAGCCCTCAAAAACTACTTTTTAACTCTTCCCATTTAAGTACAAACACCTAATTTTAGAAGAACACCCTTTAGACAAAAACATCAACTCAAGTGCTTAAGGCAGGAATGCTGCCTAATATTTTAAAATGCTCTGTTGTACAAACGGTAAAAGACTGGTTTAAACAGTTAATTTATATAATTTTTAAATAGCTGAATCACATTTAATGGATTACTGAGAAACTGCCATCTTTATAAAACATTTTAATCATGTCTGTAAATTACAGAAGTGATACAAGTTTAACTCATCACATACATGTATAAGGAAATCGTGAACACGTACTCCTAATCCCATGCTTAGGAAGTGAGCACTGTTAACAGTTCATTTGTTTTATAGAAAAACGAGCTTATATTATATTGTTCTGCACTTTAAAAAAATGTAATTACAGAACATGGACATATTTTCATGCAGTACATGTACATCTACTGGCATTCATTTTAATAATCTAATAGTTTACCACTGTAGAGATAAGCCAAAATTTATTTAACCTTTCTTCTTCTGATGGATATGCAGCTATTCCTAATTTTTTACTCTAACAAACAATGCTACAACAAATATCCTTGTATATTTTTGCTAATTTGAGTTACTAAGTTCTGTGAGACTCCTAATCGAGTGACTGCTGGGTCAGAAGACATGAACATTTAGAATTTTGATAGCTATTGCCAAATGTGCCTTCCAAAAAGGCTGTACCAAAAAGCCCTTTTCCCTACATTTTTACTGACACTGAATATATGTTTAAAACGTTTTTTGCTAACCTGAGAAGTGAAAAATAAACTGAAGCATCTTAATTTCAGGTTTAGCAGCTTCCTCAAAAGACATAGCCTAAGGATATAATTAGCTTTATTAAGCTTGATGTTTAAGACATATATGATAAAGAACTATAAACTTTTAGCCAAAATTCAAGTATCTTAAGGCTTAAGAAATTTTTTTTTAAATAATGAAAAATTAAATGTTGTATTGTTTTAATACTGCTTAATTTTCACCTCCAGTGTCCATCATAATCCAGCACCTTTTCTGCATTCATGGGAAAAAAAAAGTTGCCTGGATTCATTTTCCAGGGATAACTCAGAATATGCACAGCCTCTCCATTTTGCATAGCCTCTCCATTTACCTGATTTGCAGGGTAAGTTGACATGAAGCCACTGGGAGTCTGGGCTGCAGCTCCCCCGACTGGTCCAACAAGATTAATGCCCATGACTGGCTGTCCAAGGGTGAGGGGCATGGAGCCTGCAGGGCCTGAAGGCATCCCAGTTGGCTGACTCACAGCAGTAGGCAAAGTCATAGGAAAGCCACTTAAAGTTGGAACAGGAGCCGCTGGAAACTGATTTAAAGCATCGGGACTCATGGCAGGAACACCCCTCTACATAGAACAGGAGGAAAATGGAAACACTTTAGGAAATTGCAAACCACATACAACCCAAATCTGGCAAAGAGAGACCTAACTGTAAAATCTGCAGCCCTGGTATGTTTCCACTCTGACTCTCCCAAAACTCAGGAATTTGACACAAGAAAATAAGTTATGAGGTTAATGTGAATCTAATATTTAGCAAAGAAATGGCCAACACATACCAATTCTGACATTTTCACTCTGACAAGTTTGGTTAATTCGCTACAATCAAATCATTTACAATGATTTTGTAATATGAGAAAAACTGCTGCCAGACCGAGTATACTTTATCTGTATCTAAGGAATTTTAGACAAGGACTTCAAAGGACAGAGAGTAATTTCATCTATTACTAACTAACTTTCAAGTTCAGAAGGGTTACAGTTAGGTCAGAGAATGTTAATATATTCAAGTCTTTAAACAAAGGAATATTTTGCTAGTATGCACATCATATAAAATGCACATTTTTGAAGAACTGTATCCTGAAAATAATCTAAATTTTAAAGTCCAAGGAGTTCTGCAAGGTTGTAGAAAAAAGGATTCATATTCTCTCAGTTTATATTGGAAAGTAATTTGACCTAACCTTAGAAACAATGTCTACCTGTGTTACTGCTATCATGGCGAGAACAGTATAAAGTTCTTCTTTAGTAAGTTTGCCAGGTGTGGTTCGATTAGCTAAGGCCCATATCTGTCCAAGAGTTTCCCTGGGAAGTCCGGATGACATCAGGATGGGATAAAGTTTAGCAGTATCTATTCCAGTCGGAGTCATTGTGGTTTCTAAAATTTTCTTATATGCATCTATTAAAGGAAAGACCAGATTACAAATGTAAACATATTACAAGTGATTCATCTTTTTTGTTGTCATTGCCGCTTATACAAGAATAAACTTAAATCAAACTGCTTTAAGAGAACTGGAGCCACATCAAGGGTTTAAACTGCTGTAAAGATATTCAAGTGGAAATATCCAGCAGACAATTAGGGTCTGGAGCTTAGAAGAGGTTGGAGTTTGGCCCTACAGACAAAGATTTGGGGTTAAAGGTAAGAGAAAGTCTTATAATTCATTAGTAGATAGGAAAAATAAGATGGAGGTGGTATAAGCAGATGTTTTGGACTTTAAAAAAGAAGTTGTAGAGTAATGATGGTGGGACTAATTTGAAAATAGCAGTGGGAAGCAAGAATTATACCAATATCACCTTTCTCTTGTCCCAGTGAATTAGAGGCTATTAGAGGAAACATCATTGGGTAAGGTGCTTTGGGAACACAGCCTTCAGAGAAAGACAGGGTTTCAGTTAGATGGCGGAAAGTGTCTGAAAAAAGGAAGGGACCGTTGGGGAGTTTTTCACTATAAAATGGCCTTTCCAAAGGACAAAGTGGGAAAGGCTGTTAGGGATAGGGTTGCCACATAAAATACAGGACGCCTATTATTGCATGGGGTATACTTATACTAAACAACTATTTGCTGTTTCTCTGAAATTCAGATTTAACTGGATGTTCTGTACGCTTATTTGCTAAATCTGGCAAGCCTAGTTAGAGGAGTTTGGGGGATGAAAGTAGGGCTAAGGCAGACAGAGAAAAACGCTTAAAGCAAAAATTTTACATCTAGCATTTAGATATGGATTACAGTTAGTAGGCTGACCATAAGAACACATATTTTGGCTAGGAAATTATGTGTACGTGTATGTTTGGAGGGAGAAGGGAGAAAGAAATACAAGCTGGCAAAAAAGGGACAGAATCCCAAAATATACCAAGATCTAGATTTTGTTTGTTTGGCTTGTAGACAGAGAGGAAGAAGAAAAGATGCAATCTGTCTAACGGGCAGTTGGGAGGAAATCAATTATCTTTATGTACAACTGAAGTCCCCTGTGGTTTTGGGAAATGAGCCTTTCAATTTGTGATTATGGGATTCTGAGGAAAAGCAGACATTAATAATTTCTTCCCCCAAAAAGTTGAGCTACAGGGATCTTGCATGAGTTTTATTTAAATTAAGTGTAGAACCAACCTAGATCAAGTCTATGACCAACAAAGAGAGCTAAAGATCAAAGTTACCTTTAGTTTTTTAGGGGTTTGCAAAGCAAATTGAACAAGTTGCAATATACTAACTGTGATTAACATAATGCCATTGTAATAGCCATTATTCTATGCACATCAAACATGGCTTAAATACACCATTCCCTTGTGCCAATTGAATACTACGTCACAAAATGTGTACTTCAGTGATTTTTTAGCTCAGCAGTTAATAACATACATAAAGAAAAAAGTAAATAACATCTTCCAATGTAGGAAAAGATGCCACTTGGTCTTTTACTTCATATAGTTTTATATTGACAAAGTCAAAGAATATTTTGTAACTATATAAACGAATCACCAAGAGTTCAGAAAATGTTACTAAATATATTAGTACTATTCTTGATGTTATTAATAATCTGTGAAATAAATATTTGATAGTGTCTTTTAAAGCATAATAAATCTAAGAAAAGCTTTTAGATATAAAAGTATATGATGGTCAATAAAACATTAAAGCAAAACACGTCTTCATTTATATAGTTATTTCATACATGAGACAGTCTTTTTTTTTAATATTTATTTATTTATTTATTTGGCTGTGCCATGTCTTAGTTGCTGCATGTGGGATCTTTTTTCTTTAGCTGCAGCTTGTGAGATCTAGTTCCCTGACCAGGGATCGAACCCTGGCCCCCTACATTGAAAGCACGGAGTCTTAACCACTGGACCATGAGAGAAGTCCTTATGAGGCAGTCTTCAACACTAGATGTATTTAATTTTCTGTACTCTTTTAGAAAAAATAAGAAAAAGTTACAATTCCTTCTGCATATTCTGTAACCACAAGAGTAAATATTTATAACTACATTTACAACACTTAAAGTAAAGTATCCAGATAGGAATCTTGGACAAAAAAGCTCTTTTTACCTGGAACCAAACTTTCATTGTATATCCAAGGAGGCATTCTGGGCTGAACAGGATCCTGTGAGGGAAATACTCCCACACCTAAGAAGTTAAAGAACATTATCTAATGTATATACTGGTACATGTAGCAGATGGGGAAATCACACTGTGTCATGTTTTTTTTAATAAGAAGAGCACTGGAGACACTAAAAAAAAAAAGTCACCAATACAACTAAAATTTGGTTTCTAAGCAACTCTTGTACACCTATGTCCTAAGGTGTAAACTAAAAATAAACAAACAAAAAAACACCCCTAAGATGTACAAAATCAATATTCTGGATCATATGAGGCTTGATGCCAGTCACATATATTACAATTTAAAGACAAAAACATGAGAGATGATGGTTTAAAGATTACATACGCAAAACAAAAGAAAAAATGCCCAAGCTTGACTTGCAGCTTTTAATAACACTTCTTTGCAAAGTCTGATTTTTTAAAATCCTGAATATGACACTGCTGCCTTCGATGTATAGCATTTTTGTTTAAAATTTTTGTTTTTCACTTTGTCCTGTAAAATAGCCTCCAAAAGTTTGCCTCCTGGGCTGCCCACATTGTAATTCATCTCTGCAAGCTGAGTTTACAAAAATGTGGATCTAATTTAGGCAGCAGTGTGTACGATTAATTTCAGAGAAGCAAAACTATATTCTCATTGGTGACTTTTCCAGTTAAATTTTAACTTTTCAACCTTACAGAAGAACAGAAAGTTTGAGGGGGAAATAGTTTTTTTATAAAATAAAAGGAGAAGAAATTTTAAATCAGAAATGATTCCGATTAAAAAAACTGGTTATCGAAATTTTTTTAAAAGGAATAACAGCGTGTTTAAAGAATTCAGAGCAAAATTGTAGGGGTTAATTAGAGAAAGGAATGCATTAAATATATTTTAAGCAAAATTTTGATTAGCAAAATCAAGCAGCATTCATTTTAAGATTAATGCCTAAGGTGTTAGCATTTGAGCAACATTTGGTTAAATGAACTTTTCGCTGAATATTTCATGAGCTCACCACTCTCCTCAATGGACAGGTTTTGGTCTGAAGTCTTTTCTGCCTCTGCGGTAGTGGTACCACTTACACGTCCATCTACAGCACCCCCGTTATTGGCCGTTAAACTGGGATGGTTCTTACTGGAACCTGGGCCTAGGGCTTTGTGCCCAACTTCAGAAGTATTTAATTTAATTTGTTCCTGCCCCGATGCACTTATATCACAAGATACTAGGAGCTTCTCCTCCAAGGAAGGGCCTAAACAAACAGCATGAAGGATTATTTGTATATAACTGCAAGCTTCTAATTTTTCAACCATCCATCTCCACCCCCCAAATTCTAAAGGGAAGGCCCTGCCACATATAATATAAATTTTGAAATAATTCAAGTCCACGTATTTGTCTAGGGCTTGAGACACTTCAGCGATTTTAGAGAACTTAAACATCATTATCTACTTTGATTCTCAGGAATTCTGTGAGACAGTAGGTAGAATGGTAGCGGAAGGTGTACTACCTTAGAAATTTGGTGACCTATACAAGATACAGACACTTCTACTAACTATCGCCTATTTCTTCATCTGTCAACCGAGAACGTGTAGATGAGTACATGTCTGCTAAGATTCCTCTCAGCACTATTCTGTGCCTCAAGACACAGTAACTGCCTCCCGCCCCCACAAGTGATAAAACTGAGGTATAGAAATGTTTAAAGATTTGTCCAGGGACAAACTGGTAGTAAATGGAGAACCTGGGCTTCTGACCCCAACGTGCTTTATCACTGAAAGCACTTTCTAAAGCAGCTTTCCCTGGCTCATTACTCTTAAGAAAATGATGGTGGTGATTTCCCCAAACAAGAGGCATCTCCTGAAGAAATCAGTGTGTTCTTAAAGTTCTAAGGTGGTTTAAATAGGTCCTAATTTAGGAGCAGATGTTTCCAATCACTTTTCCAGAATGTGAAGCCCCCAGAATTAAAAAATCTATATTCTTAACTTTGGTGAATTTCAACAGTACTCATATATTCAGGCACATGTTTCTGTGCCAACATCACTGTATTATTCTACTTATATAAGTGAAATAAATTATCCTAGATTATTTAAAAAATACTTTCATTAACAGTCTAGTAGTTACCTGCTTTCTGCACATTGTATGAGGCTGAAGCAGTAGAGAAATAAGGAATTTGCCCAGGGACACCATGTAAGGCAACAGACACTGGACTCTGACCTGGAGGGATATACTGTGCTCCAGCCTTCTGAGCATGCAACTGGCCAAGTGGGGTGGTGGGGTGGAAAGACTGAAAAGGCTGGGAAGTGGAAGAAGACCCACATGTGGGAGCTTCACCAGGCCCCTGCATAAAGTCACTGAATTCTTCTTCATCAAGAAAGGCAGGTGATGGGGAGACAGTTTTAGCAGAATGAAATGATGTAGGATAATCTGCAAAATGGAAAACGGCAATGAAACACACACAGAAATGAAAATCAACAGGGGAAAAGAAATTAAGATGTAGTATAACCCCAAAAGAATATAATGAAACATGAATAGCGGAGGTGAATAAGAAATAACATGTAACAACGAACAGAATCATACAATGAATGCAAAACACTTTGATGTCTATTTACAATCAATTTTTTAGTCTTTTTTTTTTTTTTTGCTGTACGCAGGCCTCTCCCTGCTGTGGCCTCTCCCTGCTGTGGCCTCTCCCGTTGCGGAACACAGGCTCCGGACGCGCAGGCTCAGCGGCCATGGCTCACGGGCCCAGCCGCTCCACGGCATGTGGGATCTGCCCGGACTGGGGCACGAACCCGTGTCCCCTGCATCGGCGGGCGGACTCGCAACCACTGCGCCACCAGGGAAGCCCTAGTCTTTTTTTTTTTTAACATCTTTATTGGAGTATAATTGCTTTACAATGGTGTGTTACGTTTCTGTTGTGTATAACAGTGAATCAGCTATATGCATACATATATCCCCATATCCCCTCCCTCTTGCGCCTCCCTATCCCACCCTCTAGGTGGTCACAAAGCACCGAGCTGATCTCCCCATGCTATGCGGCTGCTTCCCACTAGCTATCTATTTTACATTTGGTAGTGTATATATGTCAATGCTACTCTCTCACTTCGTCCCAGCTTACCCTTTCCCCTCCCCGTGTCCTCAAGTCCATTCTCTACATCTGCGTCTTTATTCCTATCCTGCCCCTAGGTTCAGCAGAACCATTTTTTTTTAGATTCCATGTATATGTGCTAGCATACAGTATTTGCTTTTCTGACTTACTTCACTCTGTATGACAGACTCGAGGTCCATCCACCTCACTACAAATAACTCAATTTCATTTTTAGTCTTTTTAAAAAAGAGGTTTTATAGCTATTTTGCATTTCATTCAAAAACAGAAAAATGTAAAGCTCAAAATTTCTTTCCTTCTTTTATTAAGTTAGCACTTATTTTTTTCCCTTGAGACCACTAATAAGTTACATCAAAGTGGTGATTATTTTTGAAATCCAATTGATCTGTTTATCTGGATAATATTTTCTCAAACCAATATAAATAAGAGAACAAACCTATATGTTGCTGAATACATTTTAGACAGATATATACTGATGATTAAACTTCATTATGCCAGTAAAAAACAATGCATGATGCATACTTGTAATTTTTGATAAATCATGCCTAATCCATACACTTAGCATAGTTCATATTTCATATGAGGATGAAACTTACTGTGTGGGGAATAAAAATTACAAAGGCAACAAGAACATCAAACATATTACCAAAGTGATATTTTCTTGTGCAAAGCATCAAAATAAGGACATCATAAAGTGCTAAGTCAAATAACTCAACAGCCAATTTAAGAAAGTAAACCCTAAGAGCTATGTTTAAAAGATCTTTGCCTCTAAAAGATATAAACATCACTGTGGCTTTTTACCGTTAAATAGGAGATTCACTTATGTAATAAACCTTCTCTACAGGGATTATGTTTAATACTGGCTCATTAACAATACTATTATTGTTGCTTCTTCACATTTTTAACTTCTTTGTATTGCTTTAACATTTACTAAAGTCTAATGTCACAAGGAGCAGTCTTTTTTAAAAAAGGCTCTCATTTGAAAAATGGGGACACTATATGCTTCTCTTTTGGACCCTTCTCTTTTGGATCCATGAAATAAAGCCTGTAAGCATTAAAGTTCTATGAAAGATGCAAAATGAATATGCAAAATTACTGCCTTAATGAATTTCGTTTAAAAAAAGCCATGTCGTAATGAATCTCAACCCTCCCGATAATGGTTACTGAGACTGTGTATTTAAGCTCTCAATTTGGGTTCTCAGATCAGTACTGGTAGAAAATAGTAACAATGCAAAACTGACAGCTACTATGGATATACTAGCTGACTGTTTAGGCTAAACCAACTTGTTTTCTTTTCTTTCTTTTTTATTAGGCTAAAAATTTCTTTCCATTTGACTGGAATTATGTTAATTCTATGTGGTATATATTTTGGCTTAGAAACTCTTGTAGCTATATATATATATATATATATATATATAATTAATAAGAAGTATAAAAATTATGTGGTACAGTTTGTATATTCAATATTTTAAGGTAAACAGTCTATGGGCATTTATGCCTCTGGTGGTAAAAAGGCTGGAAACTTTTTACATACTTTAGGCCTAGGTTTAAGACCCTAGCTGGAGAAGCTCTGGAAATTCCTTGGGGAACATCAAAACGCCAATTTATTACTTAACAATGAAGATTTTAAACCATACCCAGTTGTCCAAAGGGGCCATTCTATATGGATAGAAAAGTATGTGACCTAACAATGACCATTCCTCTCTGCCGCCTTCTCCTTTATCTAATTAGGTTCCATGCTGGGTCCAGTTTTACCATTCCAACGACTATACTTAAATGACTTACTGACTAGCTTATTCAGCTTATAATTTTCATTTTTAGGTATGTTTTTCCTTTCTGAACTCATTCTGATTGCTAATATCCATTCCCTTTTCAATATCAGTATATATTTTACTTTGGGGCATATGTTTGTAACGATAATCTGAGTATATAATCTAGCAAGTGAAATTAATAGCACAGAGGCAAAGCTGTCCCAGAAAGTCAAGAACCCGTTACTGTGCCAATATTAGATTATGCCCTCCTGATATCACCTATAAAAGGTACCTATAAAAACTGTCAATGTAATACATGCCTGCAGAAAATAGCACTTGCTGAATGATTTATGAAAACTATTCACGTATTAATGGTATGTTATTCTTGAAATTAGCTGAGAATAAAATGTCAAAATATCAAATTTAAAAAAAGGATGTGGTAACAGTTATGTGAAGATAAGACTCATTTCAACTGCTAAATGTTTAAAACACATGCAAAAAAAACCCCAAAAATATCTCTTTACCCTGCTCTATTAGGTACTTTTCTTTTGCTTATTTGATGGTAAATGAAAATAAAAACTACAAAGGAATGTATTTTAAAAAATAAAATTTCACGAGAAATATTATTTAATCCATGACTTTTTTTAAATTGGAGTTTAGCTGCTTTACAATATTGTGTTATTTGATATTGTACAGCAAAGTGAATCAGCTATACATATATCCCCTATTTTTTGGATTTCCTTCTCATTTAGGTCACCACAGAGCACTGAGTAGAGTTCCCTATGCTATACGGTAGGTTCTCATTAGTTATCTATTTTATACATATAAATCCATGACTTTTTAAAGAAGTCATTTAGAAAATTTGTAAGTTTCATCACACTGAATAAAATATGAACTAGTACATCAAAAGTAAAACTATTTTAAAATAATGAGAATGAAATGGTAAACTCATTTATTACATTTGTTTTTAGTGAATGGATTTTACTAACGTTAACATATTCATTTATACAGAAGATTTACAAGTTGTCATACTGACATTTACTAGAAGACAAAGAGGTTTCTTCCCCCCAAGATTGTCTAGACCAGAGCTCTTAACCCACTGTAAATTTTAAAACATCCAAATCTGTACTTAGCTTGAAGGAGGAGTTCAACATTCACTCTCGGCACACACACATAATGGTCAATTAAACACACAGGGACTATAAGTCACCTTCCAACAAAAGAAAAATTTTAAATTAAAACTACCTGGTTTCTTAGGGTGTGATGCCGGAGTAGGATGCATCTTAGCGTCTCTGGAAAACCCATCTAAGTTTCCTTTTATGGCTTCCAAAGCATCATCTCTACTCTTCTCTCCTGTCTGGGAGACAATAAATGTATATATATTTCTTCACTTGTCTCTCACACTTCGTCCTAATCCACATAAGTTGAAAGAAAAGTGCAAATATTTGTCAATTTACAATATTTTTACCACATACTTCGGATAGTGAATTTTCCAAGTCAGAAAAACATTGACATAAAGCGAAGGCGTAAGACAACACTCTAAAGAAGATTATTAAAAGGCCCATTTAGAAATACTTTAGGCTACAGCTGTTAGATATTAAGTATCCAGTATTAATGCTTCCCAAGAAAAGATTACAAGCACTGCAAAGGCAGAAAACAAGAGCTGAGAAGATAATGGCTGCTATCCCATTCCCTTCAACAATAAAGTAACTTTACAGAAAAAGAAAAGTCCTTTGCTTTCGGACTTAGACAAAACCAAAACAAATCAACCACAGCCTCAGCTTGCGCTGGTGCCCACGTAACAAAATCCACTAAATGACTGAGAATAGGCACATTCAGGGGGGTAGGCTGTGTGCCGGAATACGTTACCTTGGGTTTCACACTACTCAGAAGTCTGAGCTTTTGCTTCTGCTCTTCAAACTGGCGTCTTTTTCTTTCTTCTTCTAAGAGCTTTTGCTGCTGTTCAAATCGTTTTCTGAAGGAAAAACAATCTAGTAAAGAGCCAGCTTCAGGGATTATCAACTGTTATATTCATATTTCTTCTACAAAGTCATCTTGCATTTCTAGAACTAAAAACTTCACTGATAATTATATCTAATTTTCTGAAGACTATCCTATTTCACCACTATATTAATTTCCAAATACATGAAATAAGTCTAAAAAGTGATTTACCTAAATTATAGACGTGAATTTATTTCCTGTCTAATTTGCAAGGGGAGGAGACAACATTTTACATTCAAAGTAATTACAAAAAACAGAGAGGGAGGTAGACGAAATAAAAACACTCTTTGCATACAAAAAAGAAACTTTACTTGAGGAGGCAGTATCATACATGAGAAAGAGTAGTAGTTCTGGGACTCAGGAGGCCCGAACTCGGGTCCAGGTCTTACTGGTAACTGTGTAACCCAGCCTGACACTTGCTTATTTCTTTGGACCTCACTTTCCCCAGATGTAAAGTCAGAGGACTGAATTACAGGATCTCTAAGGTCCCTTCTGGCGTTAAACTTTTAAATAATAAGAGTATTTTAAAGAGTTTTAAAGGTACCGTAAAGGCACCGAGCTTCAAATCTGCACTACAGATCACTTGACAATTTTAAAATTGATTGCTATCGTGTATCTTTATCCTTGCATCCTGAGATCTCTTACTGCTGCTCCTCGGCAAACTGCTTCTGCATGTCTGGAGTGTACTGTGGGCCTGGAGGACGCATTCCTAGGAATGGTGCTTGTCCCAGGTAAGGCATTCCTCCTGCTGGTATTGGTCCCATTGGTATCCCTGCCTAGAAAAAAACAAAGACTTAAGCTTAAAAAAACACAATTTCTCCTTTTTCTTTTTCCTTTGGCTGCGCTGCACAGCATACAGGATCAGTTCCCCAACCAGGGACTGAACCCGTGCCCCCTGCAGTGGAAGCACGGAGTCTTAACCACTGGACCACCAGGGAAGTCCCCACAATTTCTCCTTTTAATTACTACAAAGAAAAACTGTAACTTCCATAAATTTTCTTATTTTTAATTAATGAACTATATAAAGGCATTTTAATAGAATATTTGATATTATTTATTAACAAACTATATAAATGCATTTTAATACAAGATTCAAAGAACACAGGCTAAAAATGAAAAGCTCCCCTTAATATCTTGCCTCTTCCATTTCCTTCATGTCTTCGAGGGGACCACCACTGCTAGAACAGTCTGAGGGCGTGCGTGTAAAATCTTTCAGTCTGTGTGTGTAAGGCTGTGTATGTGTACAACTCACAAGTTATATCTGGTGAGTTTACTGATCCATACTCTTTGAGAAGAGGTATCATATCTTACATGTCTCTGTATTTCCAGCAATAGAGAAGCACCTGGCATATGGTAGTTATTCCACAAATGAGATTAAACAAATGAGATTAAACACGATTTTCCAATATGATAGGATAATGATTATTTTGATATTCATTATCATAGGCTTGGCTATCCAAACTTTCACAGAAAATATCAATAATTAAAAAAATCAATAGTAAATGACATATCAATACAACAGTATAAAGTTTACTGAAGTGTCCAGAAGTAAGAATGGTATTACACAACAGCTAACCACAAAATCTAATATGAATAATGATGATGATGATGAAAATGATGGCAATGGATAATTTTTACTGAGTGAAAATTCCTGTGTTATTCAACCTTCTCCCTGAAACGTTCCCCTTCAGTTCCCTAACTTGAAACTTGGCTGTCCCTGGAAGCCCTCTCATTTGGAGATTGCTACTTTTCTTCCAACATTTCCTGTAGACGGGCAATATTCCTCCTTGCTTCCCCTTAAACCCTTTTTCTCCTCTTTTCCTTCAAAAACCTGAACACATTTTAATTTCTTGCCATCAGACTTCATCATTTACTATCCTAACTTGTTTATGTCATCTACTGACCCTCAACTCCCTCACTCTTCAACTAAAGGCTTCAGAACCTTGCTAAGGTCCATTCTACTCCTAAACTGCTCTTGGTGATGTCAATAATCATATGGATGACTCATCTAACACTGTGGCCTTTCAGGTCTCCTCATCACAATCATGTCCAACATACCATTCCAGTTTCCCATTCCACGGCCACCTCCCCTGATCATCCGCCCCAGTAACTGCATCATCTCCAAAATCTTGATTTTAAACATCCCAACACCTGACCACCACCTTCTATCCTTCCAGCTCATGTACTCCAGCAATTCTCTTATTTCATTAATACCTCCCTCCCATCCATTAATCTTACCACTTTCCCACTGTCCATCATCCTCATCATGTCCTCACTTCTCTTCTTGCTCAGCTTAGACTCCAGGATTCAATATTAAATGCCTCTGTAAACATCCTTAGCTCCCTTACCTCTGGCTTCCTTGGTATGGTCTCCCGGGAAACCTCATTCCTGGTTAGTCAACTAATCACCTTCTCTTATCCTTACAACCAAACCATTTAACCTTGCTGGAGAAAAAAGCCTTGATGATTCACCTTAAATTCCTGACTACAGATCTCAAATGGATCCCCAATGCAGGAGTCTTATGAGGACTCCTACTGTGTAAGATTTCAACCCTTTGACATTTCTTGAGATTTGCTATGGCCCAGCATATTTCAATTTTAATAAATATTCCATGTTTGCTTAAAAAGAAAGTATTTTGCAATTGTTGGGAACAGTGTCCTATTTATCCACTAGTCAAGCTTGTTAAGAAGGTTGTTTAAACCTGTATCTTTACTGATTGTGGATTTGTCTATTTCACCTTGCTTTGCTGTCAGTTTCTGTCTTATACATTTTGAGGCCAGGTTATTAGGTGCATACAAACTGTTAATCTTTCTGGTGAATTTAATCTCTCATCAAAATGAAATATCCTCTTTACCTCCAGGTTTTTAAGGCTTTTTGCCTTAAAATATATTTTGTTTGATTTTCCTTTAACAGAAATCATGTTACTGTTTCCCTCAAATAAAAAAAGTATTTCTTTTGAACTTATCCAAAATACCTTCTTGTTCTGAACCTTTACCGAGACAGTGGAACATTGTTTTAAGGTCTAGAAGTAATATAATATGTGTAAAGCACCTAGAACACTGTCTAGTACATATAAATAAATAACAGCTACGACAGAAATAATTATCTTTATACAGTAGAAATATACTTTATACATTAGAAACAATACTAATGACACAATAGAACACTTTCAAAAACAGTAATGATTCAATTTTTTTCTGAAACAAAATAAGATTCCTCAAGCAAATACAGAATTAAGCAACTAGATAAGAAAAAAGAACACAATAGTTATAGGTATCATTTTACTGTGTTCCTGCCATATGCCAGCTATAGAACTAGGCATTTACATACATTATTCTCAATATATGTGTAAGATCATCAGAATTAGGGATATTTCTGATAATGATCAATAAGAAGAACTTAGTAATAACACTTATGAAGCCTGTACTATGTTCCAGGGACTTTTCTAAGTGCTTTACATGTACTAATTAATTTAATCCTTACAACAAATCTATGCAGTAGGTGCTACTATTATTCTCATTTTACAGATGAGGAAATTGAAGCAGAAAATAGTTAAGTATCTCACTCATTACTGGCAAGTGTCAGGGCCAGGATTAGACCCAGGCAGCTTCTGGTCCCCAAATCCATGTTCTCCATCATTATGCTATGCTCCCTCTCCAGCTACCAACAACCACCATAAAATTCAAATTTAAAAAAAATTTTTTTTCTGTTTTTATTCATGTGCTCAGACACATACCTGTTCAATAAATACTAGCAGCCTGGAAGGCTTATGAATGGTTTCTAGTACTTTATAACTGGAATTCCAAGTAATATTGCTTAATTACTAACACTCCCTATTCTAAATCTTGAGTCGTAATGGCTATGCATACTTATTTTTAATCACACTGTGGTTCTCTTGCTGCTAAAAATTAGTGCCAGAGTCCTAGTATTACATTTCTTTTTTTCCCCCAATCTATAATTTAATCAGTTCCTTATTTTTCCCAGTTTTATTGAGATGTAACTGACATATAATATTGTATGAGTTTAAGGTGTGCAACATGTTGATTTGATACACTTATATACTGCAAAATGATTAACACCATAGCATTAGCTAACACCTCTGCCATGTCACATAATTACCATTTCTTCTTTGTGGTAAGGGATTAAAATTTCTTTTTAAAATTTTGACTCAGTTTACTCAAGGCACACAAAACACAAAAGAAACCACCCAAATCATATAGGCTAAAAGACAAAATGAGACATTCCACAAAAATAATAAAGAATGAAAGGAGGTGTTATTATGCATATTACCTTTCTATTTACACAATTCTGTTCTTCAAGAAGATTCAAACTTGCTAAATGGCATTTTGTTTCTCCTTCTCCTGAAAAGTAACTATACATTTCATAGAGTCTAATTTTATACATTCTTTTGAGATCTAGATAAACCAAAAGGTTAAGAGACACTAATCCTTAGCTATACAGTGAGTGAATAACACAGCAAAAGAAATAACTCAGAAATCTGAGATACATCCAATAAACTACTAAGAAGACTAAAAGATAAAGTTCACCCCCAAGCTGAAGGATACTGAAGGCTACTGAAGATTTAAGTAAGTGGAGAGGTACGACAGTAAGACTAAAAGAGTAAAAATGTTGATTTCTTTTTTTAAATTTTTATTTATTTATTTAATATTTTTAAAATTTTTGGCTGCCTTGGGTCTTTGTTGCTGCGCGCGGGCTTTTTTCTAGTTGCGGTGAGCGGGGGCTACTCTTTGTTGCGGTTCCCGGGCTTCTCATTGAGTGGCCTCTCTTGTTGCAGAGCACGGGCTCTAGGCGCGTGGGCTTCAGTAGTTGTGGCACTCGGGCTCAATAGTTGTGGCTTGCGGGCTCTAGAGTGCAGGCTCAGTAGTTGTGGCACATGGGCTTAGTTGCTCCGCAACATGTGGGATCTTCCCGGACCAGGACTCGAACCCGTGTCCCCTGCACTGGCAGGCGGATTCTTAACCACTGTGCCACCAGGGAAGTCCCCAAAATGTCAATTTCAATCACAATCACGACAGGTTTTATATGGAATTTGACAAGCTTATCTCAAAATTTATACTGAAGGGGATGTGACCATGAATAGCTATAATTCTTTAAAAGAAAAAGGAGGATCCACACTACAAGATATCAAGGCTTATCTTGGGCTAGAACAATTAAGACAGTAAGATGTTTATTGATGTAGAGATAGACAGGTATAGCAATGGGACAAATAGAAGAGCTCAAAAACTAATCCAAAGCATATAAAGAAATTTGATATTACAGGAGTAATCTTAGAAATCAACAGGTAAAGAATGGGCTGCTGGGCTTTCCTGGTGGCACAGTGGTTAAGAAACCGCCTGCCAATGCAGGGAACACGGGTTCGAGCTCTGGTCCCGGAAGATCCCACATGCCGCGGAGGAACTAAGCCCTTGCGCCACAACTACTGAGCCTGCGCTCTAGAGCCCGTGAGCCACAACTACTGAAGCCCATGCCTAGAGCCCGCAAGCCACAACTACTGAAGCCCGTGCCTAGAGCCCGTGCTCCACACAAAAGAAGCCACCACAGTGAACAAATAAATTTAAAAAAAAAAACAACAATGGGCTGCTGAGAGGAATTCCCTGACAGTCCAGTGGTTAGGACTCCACGCTTCCACTGCAGGGGGCATGGGTTCGATCCCTTGTCGGGGAACTAAGATCCCACATGCCGCACAAAAAAGAATGGGCTATTGATAAATGGTTTGGGGGACAACTGTCTACTCAAATGGAAAATAATAAAATTAGACCCTTCAGCCTCACACTGATACCAAAGAACAATTCCAGGTAGGTTAAGGACCTATATATGAAAAGAAACTTTAAATTTTTTAATAAGAAAATACAGGAGAATATCATCATTACCTCAGGGTAGGATTATGTCTTAGATGAGACACGAAAAGCTCAAACCATAAAAGAAATGATTTATCCATCTGACTTAACTTCTATAAAACATGACACCATAAACAAAATTAAAAGGCAAGCCAAAGTCTAGAAGGAGATATTGACAGCACAAATAACCACGAAGGTCAGAATCCAGAATATATAATGAACCCTTAGAAATCAATAAAACCAAAACAAAGAGCAAAAAATTGGAAGCAACTTAAATGTCCATCAATAGAAGAATATATATTCATGCAATGGAATACTACTAGCAGCTATATGAACAAACTTGGCATCATTCCACAACTGGGATAAATCTTGGAGAAAAACAATGTTAAATGAAAAAATCAAATGCAAAAGGGAACACACGTAAAATTTTAAAACCTAGAAAATATTATATAACATTCATGAATATTCAAACATATATTTAAAAAAGTACAAAATACATAAGGAAACAATAAAAAGTGAATTCATGATAGTGATAACTATCTCTGGAGAAGTAGAGGAAGAAAATTATACCTATATTGTTAAAGTCTTTTAAAAAATGTGAAGCAAATATGGCAGGTTAAAATTTGATAAAAGGATGACATGACTGTTTAAGTAGAAAATCGAAAAGAATCTACACAAAAATTCCTAGAACTAATAAGTGAGTTCAGCAAGGTTTCAGGTTACAAGACAAATACACAGAAATCAATTTGTATTTCTATATACTAGCAATGAACACATTAACACAGAAATTAACAATATAATGCCATTTACAATTACTCAAAAGAATGAAATACTTAGATGTAAATCTAACAAAACATTCACAAGACTTGTATGCTGAAAACTATACAATGCTGATGAAGAAACTAAAGAAGACCTAAAAAAATGGAGAGGCATATCATGTTCATATATTGAAAGAATCTTCATATTAAAGATGTGAATTTCCCCCAAGTTGGTATAAAGGTTTAATATAATTCCTACCAAAACTCCAGCAAGAGCTTTTGTAGATCTAGACAACATTATTCTAAAATTTTATGGAAAGGCAAATGAACTTAGAATAGTTAAAACAATTTTGAAAATAATAACAACGTGAGAGGAATCAGGCTTCTATATAGCTAATGAGATTGAACCAGTAATGAAAATCTCCCAACAAAGAAAAGCCCTGCCCTGATGGTTTTGCTGGTGAATTATACCAAACATTTAAAGAAGAAATAATAGCAATTCTTCTCAAACTTTTCCAAAACATTGAAGAGGAGAGAGGTTATGCTAAGGCCAGCATAACCGTGGTACCAAAGCCAGACAAAGACACTACAAGAAAAGAAACTACAGATCAATATCCCTTATGAACACTAACGCAAAAATCCTCAACAAAACACCAGCAATCAGAATTCGGCAGCATAGTAAAAGGACTATAAACCATGACCAATTGGGATTTATTCCTGTAGTGCGAGGCTGGTTCAATATATGAAAAATGATCCATGTAAATACCACATATTCATTTCAATGGATGCAGAAAAAGCATTTGACAAAATACAACCGCATTTCATGACAAAAAACACTCAACAAACTAGGAACAGAAAATAATTACCTCAACACAATACAGGTTATATATGAAAAGCCCACTGTGAACATCATACTCAAAGGTGAAAGACAGAAAGCTTTTTCTCTAAGATCAGAAATAGGGCAGGGGGGACTTCCCTGGCGGTCCAGTGGTTAAGACTACATGCTTCCACTGCAGGGGGCACGGGTTCAATCACTGGTTGGGGAACTAAGATCCTGCGTGCCGCGCGGCGTGGCCAAAAAGAAAAAAACGAAATAGGGCAGGGATGCTCATTTACCACTTCTATTCAAAATAGTAGTGGAAGTTCTAACCAGAGCAATTAGGGAAAAAAAGGAATAAAAGGCAACCAAGTTATAAAGGAAGAAGTAAAATGATCTCTGTTTGCAGATATGATCTTATTTGTAGAAAATCATAAAGAATCCACAAAAAAGCTGTTAGAACCAATAAACTAATTCAGCAAGGGGGAGGATACAAAGTCAACACACAAAAATCATGAGCCAACCTCACTATAGGGGTGTGGGAGCCAAAAGAGGTGAAGGAATGTCAGCAGAAACAATTAATCTTCCTACCAAAAAAAAAAGGCATAAAATGCTCAAAATTAAATGAAAAATGGACTGTTCTAGAACTTAAGAGAAATATATTGTTCAAATATTAAATGGAAACAAAATAAAGCTTTCAGATTGTATTTCTCCCTAAGCACTAAGAAAGTGAGGTATGTACCACTAGAAAAAACTTGACATTAAAATAATGTTTTTAAATCATGTGCATTTCTATACACAAAAAATGAACATCCAAAAAGGAAATTACAAAAACAATTCCATTTACAATAGCATCAAAAAAACCACAAAACAAACAAACAAAAACTTAGGAACTAATTTAACCAAGGAGGTGAAAGATTTAGCCAATGAAAATTACCAAAAACTGCTGAAAGAAATGAAAGAAGTCATAAATAAATAGAATCACAACGCATGCTTCATGGATTGGAAGACTTAATATTGTTAAAATGTCAATATTACCCAAAGCAAACTACAAAAGCAATCCCTATAAAAATACTGGTGACATTTTTGCAGAAATAGAAAAACCCATCCTAAAATCCATACTCAATGGGACTTCCCTGGTGGCGCAGTGGTTAAGAATCCACCTGCCAATGGAGGGGACACTGGTTCAAGCCCTGGTTCGGGAATATCCCACATGCCGCGGAGCAACAAAGCCCATGCACCACAACTACTGAGTCTGTGCGTCACAACTACTGAGCCCGTGTGCCTAGAGCCCGTGCTCCACAACAAGAGAAGCCACCGCAATAAGAAGCCCACGTACCACGACAAAGAGTAGCCCCTGCTCTCCGCAACTAGAGAAAGCCCACGTGCAGCAATGAAGACCCAATACAGCCAAAAATAAACAAAATATGAAAAAAAATAAATTAAAAACAGAAAGAAAACAGTATACCAAGTCCTCAAAAAAATTTTAAAAATAAAATAAAATTCATACTCAAGGGACCCTGAATAGCCAAAACAATCTTGAAAAACAAGAAAAATGGAGGACTCAGGCTTCCTGATTTCCTGCTACAAAACTACAGTAATCAAAACAGTAATGGTAGTTGCATAAAGGCATATAGACCAATGGAAAAGAATAGAAAGCCCTGAAATAAACCCTTGCATATATGGGTCAAAATGATTTCTGACAAAGGTACCAAGACCATTCTATGGGTAAACGACAGTCTTTTCAACAAATGGCGGTTTTCAACAAAATTGGACCCTTACCCTACACCATATACAAAAATTAACTCCAAATGGATCAGACCTAAAACAATAAAACTCTCAGTAGAAAACATAGAACAGAAACTTCGTAATACTGGATTTGGCAATGCTTTCTTGAATATGACACCAAAGGCACAGGCAACAAAAGAAAAAGTAGACAAGGTGGACCTTCATGAAAATTTAAAAAATCTGTATATTAATAGGCACAATCCACAGAGTAAAAAGGTAGCCCACAGAATGGGAGATAATATTTACACATTACATATATGATAAGGGGTTAATATCCAAAATATACAGGAAAATCCTAAAACTCAACAACAAAAATCTCAGTTCAAAAATGGGCAAAGGGGCTTCCCTGGTGGTGCAGTGGTTAAGAATCCACCTGCCAATGCAGGGGACACGGTTTCAAGCCCTAATCCAGGAAGATCCCACATGCCGCAGAGCAACTAAGCCTGTGTGCCACAACTACTGAGCCTGCACTCTAGAGCCCGTGAGCCACAATTACTGAGCTCACATGCCACAACTACTGAGCCTGCACTCTAGAGCCCGCAAGCCACAACTACTGAAGCTCGCGCGCCTAGAGCATGCGCTCCACAACAAGAGAAGCCACCGTGATGAGAAGCCTGTGCACCTCAATGAATAGTAGCCCCCGCACGCCACAACTAGAGAAAGCTTGCGTGTAGCAATGAAGACCCAACACAGCCAAAAATAAATAAATAAAATAAATTAAAAAAAAAAAAAGGACAAAGGAACTGAACAGACATTTCTCCAAAGATATACAAATGGCCAATAAGCACGTGAAAAGATTACTCAACATCACTAATCATTAGGGAAATGCAAATCAAAACTATAATGAGATACCACCTCACAACCATTAGGATGGCTCCTATCAAAAAACAGAAAATAAGTGTTGGCAAGGATGTGGAAAAATTGGAACTCTTTTATATTGTTAGTGGGAATAAAATGGTACAGTTGCTGTGGAAAACAGTATGGAGGTTCCTCAAAAAATTACAATAGAATTACCATGTGACCCAGCAATTCCATCTCTGAGTATATCCCCAAAAGAATTGAGAGCAGAGTCTAAAAGAGCTATTTGTACACCCGTGTTCATAGCAGTATTACTGACAATAGCTAAAACATGGACTCAACCCAAGTGTCCAAAGACCAATGAATGGATAAGCAAAGTGTCATATATACATACAATGGAATGTTAGTCTTAAAAAGGAAGGAAATTCTGCAATATGCTACAACATGGATAAACCTTGAGCACATTATGCTAAGTGAAAATAAACCAGTCACAAAAAGACAAATACTGTATGATTCTACTTACATGACGTACTTAGAGTAATCAAAATTATAAAGACGGAGGGACTTCCTTGGCAGTTCAGTGGTTAAGACAAAATGCTTCCAGTGCAGGGGGCGCAGGTTTGATCCCTGGTCAGGGAACTAGGATCCCACATGCTGTGCAGTGTGGCAAAAAAAAACCCCCAAAACGCAAAAAACATAAAGACCTAAAGTATATAATGGTGGATGCATGGGGCTGAAAGGAGGGAAAAATGGGGAGTTACTGTACAATAGGTACAGAGTTTCAGATTTACAAGATGAAAAGAGTTATGAGGATGGATGGTGGTAATGGCTGCACAACAACGTGACTGAATTTAATACCACTGAACTGTATATTTAAAAATGGTTAAGGTGGTAAACTTTATGTTATGTGTATTTTACTGCAATAAAGTTGGAGAAAACATGGGAGGAATCAATCTTACATAGCTACTGTAATCAAGACTAGTAGACACGTAAGTCAATGGAACAGAACAGAGAACCTAGAAAAACACTCACATAAACATGCCCAACTGATTTTGACAAAAATACAAAAGCACTCTGATGGAGGAAGGACAGCCTTTTCAACAAATGGTACTGGAGCAACTGGACATCCATCGGCCAAAAAATAAACCCCAACCAAAGTTTCATACCTTGTACAAAAACTAACTCAGAATGGATCGTGGACTTAAATGTAAAACTTTTAGAAAAAATAAAAAAATATGAGAAAGATCTTCAGGATCTAGGGCAAGGTGAAGAATTCTCAGACTTATAGCAATGCATGTTTTATCAAGTGAAAAACTGATAAATTGGATTTCATCAAAATTAAAATTTTTTTCTCTGAGAAGGACCTTGTTAAGAGGATGAAAAGACAAGTGCTATGGTCTGAATGTTTATGTCTCCCCCTAACTCATATGCTGAAATTCTAACCCCCAAAGGTGATGGTATTAGTAGGTAGGGCCTTTGGGAAGTGATTAGGTCGTGAGAGACAAAGCCTCATGAATGAGATTAGTGCTCTTAAAAACAGATCCCACAGAGCTCCCTAGTCCCTTCCCCCCTGGGAGGATACAACTAAAAGTCTGTGACCTGGAAGAGGGTCCTCACCCGACTATGCTGGCACTCTGATCTTGGGACTTCCAGCCTCTAGAACTGTGAAAAATAAACTTATGTTGTTTATAAGCTACCCAATCTCTGGTATTTTGTTACAGCAGCCTGAACAGACTAAGACAACAAGCTACAGACTGGGAGAAAATATGTACAACTCAACAGTAAAATAAAAAAGTCCAACAAGAAAATGGACAGAAGACAGGAAGGGACATTTCGCTGAAGAGAATGTAACCATGGCAAATAAGCACATGAAAAGATGTCCAGCATCATTAGTGTTAAAGAGAAACCAATATGGAGGCTGCACTTTGAATATACCCCTAGACCAAAGGCTCACAGTAACCAAAATGTAACACTGTCCTGAGTTCCCCCAAATGCTGACTCTGACTTTAAACAAAACCTAAGCTTTCTTCATGTCAATGTGACCTTACAGTTTCCTAGCTCATCAGCTACAAACAAGCAATGAAAAGGAAAGTAAGTTTCTAGAAAATAATCACAGTAGAACACAATGTACTCCTTCATGTTTCTAGTGAACTGTAACTGCTGAAAGCACTTGCGGGTTTGAGGTCTCCCTGTTGGGGAATACTTTGTTTCTTGCCCAATAAAATACCCATATCAAGTAAAGCTCCTTGAATTTTCTTTTGACATTAGTCATTGGGGAAATGCAAATTAAAATCATGAAATATCACAACACACCTATCAGAATGGCTAAAATAAAAAATAACAACACCAAATGCTAGCAAGGATGCAGAGAAACTGGATCACTCATATATTGCTGGTGAGAATGTAAAAGGGTACAACCACTCTAGAAAACAGTTTCTGTAAAAACTAAACATCCAAATACCATGCCACCCCACACTCCTGGGCGTTAATCCCAGAGAAATGAAGCCTTATGTTCACACAAAACCCTCTATTTGTCATAGCTAAAAAGTAAAAAACAGCCCAGACGTCCTTCAATGGGTAAATGGTTAAACAGACAGTAGTATACACAATAATGGAATATTACTCAGCAATGAAAATGAAGTACATGCAACAACTTGGATGAATTTCAAGGGAATTATGCAGAGCAAAAAAAAAAAAAAGCCAATCTCAAAAGGCTAGTGATTCAATTTAGGTAACATTGTTGAAATCACATAATTATAGAAATGGGAAACATATTAGTGATTGACAAGGGCTGGGGGGGTATGAAGTGGGAGGGAGATGAATTTTGCTGTAAAATGTCAACATGAGGAGATCCCTGGGGTGATGGGAATGTTCTGTATCTTGACTGTATCAATGCCAACATCCCGGCTGTGATATTATACTGTAGTTCTGCAACTTGTTACCACTGGGGGAAACAGGGAAAGGATCTCTTTGTATTATTTCTTATGTACATGTGTACAGACATTTACCTCAAAATTAAAAGTTTAACAAAAAATGTTTTGATAAAGCTGTGCAACTGGCTCACACATGTTCATCATATAGTCTATTCTTCCCTATATACTTGAAATATTTTGAATAATAACTTTAAAATTTATTCTAAATCTTGTGAAGTGTGTTCTGAGTTTGGGGGAGTGGAGGGCTATGCGGCAACCAAGACTAATTTTCATCTTTGACTTTTATCTGAAAGTGCACCCTTCAAACATAATGGGTATTCCTCATACATGTCTGTGGTTGGTTAAGGTTATTAAGTTTGAGGGAGAAAAATAAGATCTGAATGAGTTTCTCCTTTAAGAACAGTGAGCAGCTTCCAAGCAGTATAATGCCTGTCAGCAAGAATAAAGGTTAAAGAAAAAGATTTTGGCTTCTTTACTTTAGAACCATTAATCCTAAACTCCTGATACTCAGGGAAATTATTTGGGTGACATCAAATCTGGTAGTTCACTTTCTTATTGTTTTTATGCATGTTAGAGATCCTTATTGTTTTTGGTTGTTTCAAACTCTTAAAAATTTTTTTTTAGATAATTAGGCAAGTTATAAAACAATGTTTAATGTGAAAATTAATGATTTTAAAATTGTGGGCATTCCCTGGCGGTCCAGTGGTTAGGACTCCGTGCTTTCATTGCTGAGGGCACGGGTTCAATCTCTGGTCAGGGAACTAAGATCCCACAAGCCCCCGCCCCCCTAAAAACTGTATCAGTTGTTAAGATTCAGTGGTAAGTTTACGAAATCTTAATTAGAAACACATGGTATTCTTTGGTAGCTTGTTTCCAATCACTTGCTGCCCTTACTATAAGATGACACATCCTTATGTGGTGTGCATTCCTCCTGGTATACTCTCCTAATGATGTTTTTGAGTCATACTACTTTGTGAGAAGTGACTGATAAATCCTGCCTCTGAGAGAAAGCTTTAAAAGACATCACAGGGTTTGGCCATCTCTGGGATGTCCTTGGTAAGGGTCTCACAATAAAGAGAACATGCAGCTGAATCAGCTAACTCAAAAAGGACACGTATCATAAATGAGAAATCTGTTTCTGTAAGTCACTGAGACTTGAGGATTTTTGTTTCTGTAGCATAACCTAGTGAAAGCTGAGTAACTTGGACTTAAAACCTACAAAAGCTCAATTTATTCGTATTTTCTTCTTACTGGAGGTGAATAAAGAATGATTTGGAAGTTTTCCTAAATCTTTACATACAACATAGAAGCTTTATTTGTTTAAATGACTTTGACATGACAATGGTTTAAACTTAAATTCTGATTGCTAACTCCCATTATTTATAATTCATATACATGTGCTATTATACTAATATATACATAAAACATGCAGGAATAGAAAGTTTTAAATAATTAGGTAAAAATGAAATATATGGCATTTAAAATATTAATAGTACAAAATCCTTTTGTTCTGGTTTATTTGTGACTGATTTTTTTCTTTTTCTTTCTTTCTTTTTTTTTCAATAATATAACACTTTGGATTCAGCCAAAGATCTGACTCCTGGATTCAGTTTAGTTGGTTTAAATGGGTATCATGGCTGAAGAAGATAATTTACCGATGTGGATAAAGCCCATTCCTTAGGCTGTACTTATTAATTAAATCATGATACTATCAATTTCACTCACCAATTCTAAAACCAAAACAAAAGCAAAACAAAACAACCTTATTTGCTTTAATTTACACTATCTATGATCACGACCAGCTACGCAGGGACACAAGCTCAGCATGCTAGCAGGAAAATTCTCTTCAGTTCCCCTGCAACTCTCATTCAGATTCCCATTTATGTCTCGTTTTAAGTGTTATTAATTTTTACCTAAATTCTCCCTTTTTTTAAATATAAAATTTACAGAAAATTTGGAAGAACAGTATAATATATATTTTTTTGTTTTGTTTTTAAATTTTTTGGCTGTGCCTAGGGGCTTGCAGGATCTTAGTTCCCTGACCAGGGATTGAACCCGCACCCTCGGCAGTGAAAACACGGACTCTTAACCACTGCACCATCAGGGAATCCCTGGAAGAACGGTATAATATTAACATTTTGCCCTATTTGTTCTGGGTTGTTTTTTTAATATTTGTTTGTTTTAATATTTATTTATTTGGCTGCGTCAGGTCTTAGTTGCAGCACGTGGGATCTTTAGTTGCGGGATGTGGGATCTAGTTCCCGGACCAGCGATTGAACTCAGGCCCCCTGCATAGGGAGCATGAAGTCTTATCCACTGGACCACCAGGGAAGTCCCTGCTCTCTGTTTCTACACATACATACACTCTTTTTTTCTTTTGCTGAACCATTTGTGGGTAAACTGTAGACATAATTTACTTTTTTTTTTTTAAACAAAGAGAAAGTAAACATGAGGTTTATAAACTCCAATAAGTAACAGTACCTAGCTAGAATTTGGTAATATTGTTTTGATTCATCATATTTATTTTCTGGTTACCCTCTGTTTATAACAAATGAGGTTTTCTATTTACTTAACAAGAAAAGATTCCTTTAAGAATTTGCTGCAAACCTAACCAATTAAAACTATTAATTAAATAATACATGGCAAAAATCATGAAGGTGATACTCAAATGACTAAAGGCTGGGAAACACTGGTAATTAAGAACTCAGGCTCCAAAATGTAAGATAGCTTTGCTTTCAGTCTCTGTTCTGAAACAAGCTGTATGACACTGAACAGGGCACTGAATCTCTCTGACTGCAGTTTCCTTATCTATAAAATGGGAATAAGAATATTACTTATAGAGTTGTTATGAGGACTGAATGATATAATGCACACAATGGATACAGCACAGGTAAACAACAAATGGTGGTCATTATTATTATTACTGCTTATTACCATTATTCAAGAAAGAATGTTTTAGACAGAAATGGGGGTTGTGAGCCAATGAAAGCATGGAAACATAGACAAATATTAAAAACAGAACATGAAATAGTGTCATGCCACTGGAAAGATCATTCCTGATATTAATAATATAAGAAATAAAAAATTCTTGCCACTTCCTGCTCACTGTGTGCCAGGTACAATTCCAAGTGCTTTATATAATTCCTTTTTCAATTCTTTCTATAACCGTACTGGCAAGTTATTATTAAATCCGCGTTTTACAGGTAAGTGGCAAAGCTGGGCTTTGAACTTAGGTCTGACACCCATGTTTTTTTTCTTTAATCCCCCCACCCCGCAACCCCACCACCTTCTGTGGCTGTTCCTCTTCGATCTCCTCCATTTGCAACTCACTCCCTTAGATTTAAACACTGAAATTCTGAAGGCTCTATCCTGGACTATTTTCTCCATCTATAGGGTTCTTGGATGTTCTAGTTCACCCCTATGGCATCAATTACCTTCTATGTGTGCATGATTCCCAAATCTATAATTTTCAACCGAGAGTGAAAAATCTTGAGTGCCAGGTCAACTGATTGTCTCTGGACAGCCCCACTTGAATATTTCATGGGTCCTTAAAAATCAACAATTATGTTCCAGCAAACAATCTCTTCTGGTGTTTCTTTTATTAATAAATGACCAGTCAGTGGCTCATGCAGAAAACGGGGAATCAATGTGATACCACCTTCTCCTTTATTTTCAACATCCAATCCTTCATCAAGTTCTCTTCAGTTTATTTCCTAAGAAGTTCTCAAAAACATCCATCTCTGCACGCACCTGCTACCACCCTAAGTTAAGCCAACATCTCACCTGCTCTCACTACATCAGCCTCTTAATGATTCTCCTTACATCCACTTTCGCTCTCCCCTCTCCTTCTGATCACTCTCCAATCAGCAGTCAGAATGATCTTTTTGAAACACAATTCTGATTGCGTCATTCCACGCTTTATACCAGTCAATGGCTCTCTGATGCTCTCAAGAGAGAATTCAATGTATAAATAGTCAAGTACAGACCTACTGAAGACACAGGTTCAAATCGTGGCTATGCTCTGTGAGCATCCTCACAACACTTCAGTTTCCTCATCAGAAAAATGGAGATACCACCTCTTTAAAAAATTGTTATGGGGATTAGATGAGACAATTCAATATAAAGCAGTACCTAAGCCTTGCAAACGACAATACTGCTCCTTTCATGAGAACAGTAGAGTTCTTCTAACAATGTGCTTTCATGGCATCAGGTCCCTAAACTTTCCAAGATGCCATTCTATAATTCTTCTAAGTCAGTAGTCAAATATAGAGGTCACCAGATTTTTCTTAAATGATTTATCTTTTTTTTTCACTCTTACAAACATATATTCATTTTATTTTGAAGGAAGCCACCTAAGATGCAGACTACACTTATTTCTAAATATAACATTAAGCTCCTAGTATGTAGCTCTTAGAACACAGTTAACAACAAACGATAACTTTGCAAACATTGGCTAAAGAGGCAAGTACCTGTATAGCAATAGGTCCCTGGGACATTTGAGAGCTGTAATTCATTCCTATCATGCCTTGCACATTAGGCTGCATGACGGAGACCATAGGAAATCCTTGTTGCTGCATCGGCATCAGACCTGCTGAAAAACATAAAGATATCACTAAGGTCAATGTGTTTTACAGTTTATTTTCTTAAAACCATAAGCACCTAAAGGACTTGTTACTTGGGAGGTGGCACAGTATAGAGGAAAAGGCACAGGCTCTGGAGTGAGACAGACTTGAGTATGAATTCCAATTCCATCATTTACTTAGCTATGTGATCTTGGGCAAGTTACAAAACTTCATCTGTAAAATGAAGATAATAATACCTATTCCACAGAATTTTTGTGCATACTTAAAAAATACACAATATGGCCTAACTGGCCTTCAAGATGGCCCCCAGCAATCTCTGCCTCTTGGTATTCATATCCTTGTCCTTCCCTCCCATACTGAATAGGGCGGACCAGAATAACCAATAGGATATTGTGGAAATGACGGTGTGTAACTTCCAAGGCTGGTTCTTCTTCCTTTCCCTTTCTTTTTTCTTTTCTTTCTCACTCCCTTCCTCCCTCTCTTTATCATATTTATTTATTTGGCTGCGCCGCACCAGGTCTCAGTTGCAGCATGCATGTGGGGGATCTTCGTTGCAGCGTGCGGGCTCTTAAGTTACGGCGTGCGGGCTCTTAAGTTACGGCATGTGGGATCTAGTTCCCCGACCAGGGATTGAACCCAGGCCCCCTGCACTGGGAGCGCAGTCTTAACCACTGGACCACCAGGGAAGTCCCCCAAGGTTCCTAATAACCACTGCAGCTTCCTTCTTGCTCTCCTGGATCACCCGTTGGGGAAACACACTGCCACATCATGAGAATACTCAAGCAGTCCTAGGGGGAATGGAGAATCCATGTGGCAAGGAACTGAAATCTCTTGCCAAAAGGCAGCATGAATTTGCCATCTATGTGAGTGAGCCATCTGGGAAACAGATCTACCAAACCCATCAAAGCTTCCCATGACTACAGTCCTAGTTGACATCTTTAATGCAATCTCCTTGGCCCTAAGCCAAAAACACCTAGTGAGGCCACTCCCAGATACCCAACCCACACAAAGTGTAAAACAGTAAAATGTTTATTTTCTTTAAGTTTTGGGGTAATTTTTTATACAGCAGCAGATTACTAGTAGTTAAGAGTTAATACTAATTAATACTAATACTAATTAAGTTACTTTTAATACAAAAGTAGTTAAGAGCATGAACTCTGGAAGCCACCTAAAAATGTCACTTGCTAGGTTTGGGACCTTAAGCAACTTGATTAACTTCTTTCTGTGCCTCGGTTTCACATCTGTGAAACTGTTTAATACCTAATATGCTCAAAGAAATGATATTCCTCTTCTCTTTCCTTACACGAATAATTAATATAACACCACAAACAGCTATCAGCATGCAAAGTATATAATGCAATGGCAGGAAAACCATCATGAAAGTGTGTTTTATAGTATAGAACCTCCCAAACTTTTCCAATGAAGTATTCCCAAGAGTACAGGAGAATAAAGATTACGTCCCTTCAGGGATTTAATAAATATGAAATGCCTACCACACTTTAGGCACAGTTCTAGATACCTGGTATGCAACAGTGAATAAAACAAAATCCCTACATAGCCTGAACACAAATTTCATCCTAATTTTGCACTGTACGACATATTACATCCATGCTGGTTCTAGTATAAGGAACTTTTTAAAATCAAATTTTGATTAAAAAAAATTAAAGGTCTGGTAAAGTATACCATATTTATCTCGTGGATTCTGTGTACCTTCAAGGTTATTCATACAGAGTTTAATTTCAGAAGCATGGACACCACATTTGTAGGTAACATTTATTAGTGGCAAACTATTCATTTATATTAACCATTTTTTCAAATATTTGAGGGCCTACTCCATGTCAGGCACCATTCTAGGGACACAACATTGAACAAAGCCAGGTCTTTGCTCTCATGTAACTTACACTGTAATTGGGGGAGACAGATAATAAAAAAAGAAAAAAATAAGTGGATATCAGGTGGGGATGGGGGAAAGGAAGAGCCAGGGAAAGGAGTGGTTGCTGTTTCATAGTCAGAAAAGGTTTCTCCAAAAGGGTGGCATTTAAGCAAGCACTTGAAGGGAGTGAGCCATGAGGATATTTGGTTAGAGTATTCTAGACAAAGGAACACCAAATGCGAAGGCCTTGAGGTGTCATGGAGAATTAGAATGCATAGACTGGGAACTTCCTTGGTGGCGCAGTGGTTAAGAATCCGCCTGCCAATGCAGGGGACACGGGTTCGAGCCCTGGTCTGGGAAGATCCCACATGCCTCAGAGCAACTAAGCCCATGCACCACAACTATTGAGCCTGCGCTCTAGAGCCTGCGAACCACAACTACTGAGCCCGCGTGCCACAACTACTGAAGCCCACGTGCCTAGAGCCTGTGCTCCGTAACAAGAGAAGCCACAGTAATGAGAAGTCCACACGCTGCAAGGAAGAGTAGCTCCTGCTCGCTGCAACCAGAGAAAGCCCACGCGCAATAACAAAGACCCAACACAGCCAAAATAAATAAATAAATTTACCAAAAAAAAAAAAAAAAAAAGAACACACAGACTGAATATAGCATAGTAAGATGTCTTCCCTCTTATGCCTTTGGACCTAAAGTTTTATTTATTTTCCTAAGTGTATTTAAGTCGAACAGGTAACTCAAGGATTTGGTACAACATTCAACGGCACAGAAGTATACACAGTAAAAAACAAGTCTTGTTTCTCTCCTGTCTCCTATTCACCTACTCAATGATCTTATAGCTACTCTTCTTCGTCTGTTCCTTGTATATGCTTTCAGAAATAACCCCTGCACTTTTAATGCCTTCAAAAGATCAGAAAGTCCACTCTAACATACTTTGTAAAAAAATCTTGAAAACAATTCCAAATTCCAGAAGAAAAAATATCAGGCAACCTTCTGGGCTCTCTTCTTGTCCTGTTCCTTTGCTCCATATGTAGATTTTTACTTGAAAGTTTATAAAAATGCAAAATGAGGAGCCACAATAATGAACACACAACTCTCTAATGCCCTCCTAAAGTACAAAAGATCTCAAACCATTTGATCTAAATCTGGGACACATCTAATTACAGATAGCTTAAATAATGCATAAATGTGAGCACAATGAAAAGAATACAACTGACCCTTGGAAAAATTTACCTGAAACTCAACCTCCATCACTGATTATAAATGGAGACACTGACCACCTGCTACTGAGCTGCTCTTTATCATTCATCTCTACTGGTGACCTAGGAGTCTCTGTTTCTCTAGCAAGTCTACCATAACCAGTTAACACTGGCTTTGTGAGCAGGGCCGGTTTTCAGAGCAGCTTGGCCTGTGGAGAGGAGGGGGGCACATTGGAGTGGGAGAAGTGAGCAGAAAGAAGGGCAGACATTCTTTCATCAGTTTTGTGTTCCAGTGACACAGAAGCATGAGTCAAGATTATATCCCTTCACTACTGTTTCCTTGAAGACAAAGCTAGAATCAGTATTGGTGGGCCCTTGTCTGAAACCAAGAGAGAAGGGATATACCTAGTGGAGAAATTGCTAGGAATAAAACTGAGACGTAAAATAGTTTAAACGGAATCAGAATATGTGATCTCTTATGTACATGATTAAAATAAGACCAAATTCATATAGAGAAAACGTAAGTATAAAATAACTAAAGGGGTTCATTTATTCATTCAACAAGCATCTATAAAGACCCTATTATTTTCTATCAACATGCTGGGTGCTGGAGATACTGACGAGCATAAGGCAGACATAGCCCCTGCCCCACGGAGCTAACAATCTAGAAGACAGACAGGAGGAAGATGGCATTCAGAGAACTACAACTCATTTCATCTTTGTCACCTGTTTCTTCAATACTTTTGTCTTGAAAGTCTCCTTCATCTCTGAGATTAAATAATAACCTGTCAATATAATGCTTAAATAAGTTTGGGAGAAATGAGGAATGATCCTTCTTATTTGCCAAATTACACAATTTTTGAGAAATTTTAAGAGTAAGCTGTCATAGAGGTTCCAGACTATAAGAAAATTTTACTCTATTTGGCAGCAACAGAACTTTTTTACCCACTTAATCCCCAAGTTCAGACATAATAGTGAAAAATGAAAGTTGAAAACTTAAGCTTTCACATACCTTGAGGGGGTCTTATTCCACCTGCAACTGGAAACATGAAGCTGAAAACAGAAAAATATATCAGGATTTTCCTATGTGCAAAGAGTTCAGATAAAACATGTAACATTTCACATAAAGTAAAAAATTATAGCCTGGGCCGTGGCATCTCTTCCATAGTACAATATTGAATTATCCACCATCAATACAGATTGACCATCCACAGGATGCATGACAGTCAGCATGTTAGTGTAGGGAGAAAATTTTTGAGCCAGAAGACAGAAGACCTTGAAACTGGTCCTGGTTCTGT
The DNA here is from genome assembly GCF_011762595.2 of Tursiops truncatus. Taxonomy (NCBI): domain Eukaryota; kingdom Metazoa; phylum Chordata; class Mammalia; order Artiodactyla; family Delphinidae; genus Tursiops; species Tursiops truncatus. Next base: position 32,470,423 of record NC_047053.1, read on the forward strand.
CACTCCCCCGGATTCCCCTGGATTCCAATGTGACTCCCCTGGATTCCAATCTCCCCATCCATAAAATGAGAGGGCTGGATTAGATTCAATTCAGTGAACATTTTTTGGGTGCCTACTACATGAAAGGCCTGAATGAGGTCAGTTTCGCTGAAGACACAGATGCAGGCAAATAACTTTAACATAGGACAGAATGTGCTAAGGGCTGTGAGAGGGCCAGAATACTAACAGAAATGAGAAGAAAAAGATTAATTTTATGGTTTATATCTTGGGAAGTTTCTTGGAGGTATCTCTTGAGCTGAATCTTAAAGAGAGGCACACTATATAGCTTGAGCAAAATCTCAGAGGCCAGAGCTGTAGTGTGTTCAGAGAAATGATTTAAGGTTGAATATAAGATATAGGACTGAAAAAGTAAGCAAAATGTAGAGGGCCTTTAAAATGTTTGATTTTATTTTGAGTACTGTATAAAGTCAGAGATTTTTTTTTTTTTTTTTTTTTTTTTTTTTGCGGTACGCGGGCCTCTCACTGTCGTGGCCTCTCCCGTTGCGGAGCAACAGGCTCCGGACGCACAGGCTCAGCGGCCATGGCTCACGGGCCCAGCCGCTCCACGGCATGTGGGATCCTCCCAGACCGGGGTGCGAACCCGCATCCCCTGCATCGGCAGGCGGACTCTCAACCACTGCGCCACCAGGGAAGCCCCCAGAGATTTTTTTTAAACTGTGGTAAAATATACACAATATAAAATTTTACCATTTTAACCATTTTTAAGTGTACAGTTCAGTGGCATTACAATGTTGTACAACCATCACCATGATCCATTTCCAGAACTTTTTCATCATCACAAACAGAAACTCTGTACCCATTAAAAAAATAACTTCCCATTACTTTTTCCCTGCAACCCCTGGTAACCACTATTCTACCTTCTGGCTTGATGAACTTGCCTATTCTAGCTACCTTATATTAAGTGGAATCATACAATACTTGTCCTTTTGTATCTGGCTTATTTCACTTAGCATAATGTTTCCAAGGTTCATCATGTTGTAGCACACATGAGAATTTCATTCTTTTTTTATGGCTTGAATAATATTCCATTGTATGTATGTACCACATTTTGCTTATCCATTCATCTGTTGATGGACAGCTGGGTTGGGTGTTGTGAATAATACTGCTATGAACACTGGTGTACAAGTATTTGTTTGCGCCCCTCTGTCAATTCTTCTGGGTCTCTAACTAGGAGTGGAATTGCTGGGTCATAGAGTAATTCTATGATTACTTTTTGAAAAACTGCCAAACTGTTTTCAACAGCAGCTACGCCATTTTACATTCCCACTAGCAATGCACCAGGGTTCCAATCTCTCCACATCCTCACCAACACTTGTTATTTTCTGAATTTTTGTTTGTTTGTTTATAATGATAGTTATCCTAATGGGTATGAGGGGGTATCTCATTGTGATTTAGATCTACATTTCCCTGATGTCATACATTTTTCTCTAGTGAAATGATTAGAAATGTGCTGTAGGGCTTCCCTGGTGGTGCAGTAGTTAAGAATCCGCCTGCCAATGTAGGGGACATGGGTTCGAGCTCTGGTCCGGGAAGATCCCACATGCCGCAGAGTAACAAAACCCGCACCACAACTACTGATCCTGCGCTCCAGAGTCCGTGCGCCACAACTACTGAAGCCCGCGTGCTACAACTACTGAAGCCCGCGTGCCTAGAGCCCAAGCTCTGCAGCTAGAGAAGCCACCGCAGTGAGAAGCCCACACACCGCAACGAAGAGTAGCCTCCGCTTGCCGCAACTAGAGAAAGCCTGAGCAGCAACGAAGACACAGCACAGCCAAATAAATAAATAAATAAATAAATAAATAAAAGAAATACACTTACTAAAAACAATCTAGATTTATAAAAAAAAAAAAAAGAAATGTGCTGTAGGTTTCTCTGGTAATGGGGTATGACAGAGAAGACTTGAAGTAACAAGAATTAGCTAAGAAACTATTACAATAATCTTAATAAGAAATGAAAAGGGTCATAACCAGAGTAGTGGGAATGGAAAAGAAGAGGTGAATGAAATCTATTTAAATGGAAGAATCAACAGGACTTAGCAACTACCAGGATGGAGAACAGCACTGAAAAAGCAGAAAGGGCTGAAGATGCTGCCGAGATTTTGGGGCTGAGCAACTGTAAGGATGGTGACACTGTTTACCTGCTGACAGGAACCCAGTGTGAGCCGGTCTGGGGAGAAAGGTGTTAGGAGGGTGTCCACGAGGAGGAATCTAATAGGCAACCAGAAAAGTAACTCCAGCTCAAGGGAAGGGAGCTGGATCCCCTCCCTTGCATCAATCTACCCAGGCTCTTTTAAATAAAGGTAAAAAAAGAAAAAAATTAAAGTCTGGTTGTGGATGAAAGAGCCAAAGGGATGTATACATAGTGAGAAGACAACAAAGGAAATCCTTGGAATTCTTAGTGAAAACTGAGTACGGAATGGTCACTGAGAACCAAAGAAGTTGCTTATAACTGAGGGTTATAACTGAGGAAGGACTGCATTTAAGGAAAAAGTGTCTAACGCTGTAGAGAAGCTGATAAGAATGAGGATTACTAAATAAAGATTGCTGTTTTCGAAAATGGTGATCTTTGAGTGAACGGTTTCAACAGAGGAAGAGGAAGGGATCTGCATAGACAGAGATTTAGGATACAAAAGATATACTTAGTGATAGCTAAAACAAGGTTTTTGAGAGGATTGGGTTAACGTAGCAAAAGGAAGACGGACTTCTTTCTCTGAGACCGGAGGGAAAGGAAATGGGACAGATCAAGGAAGAAAAAGTCTGAGTGGGAAAAGCCCTTAATCTGGGAGTCAAGGATCTGAAGGGGGTTTCTGGATAGTCTTTAAAGATATAGTGAGATCAGGAACGGTATGCCAAATTTATGTGTCCTTGCATTTTTCTATTACACGACACTCCCCCTTCCCAGGAAAAGGGCTAAAAATCAAACTTTAGAGTCTTTTAGCTCTAAAATATTTTGATCAACAAGATTTTTTTGTAAGGTGGTTCACAAATTTCTAGTTGGACATCTACCTGATTACAGCCTTGTAGAGGATCTGAACCATTCGCAAATTCTGCAGACAAGCGAGCCCACACCAAGGAAAGGTCTGAACAGTGAACAGTTTTTCCGAACTGCACACAAGACGTATTAGCTAAGTAATGTGTTAACTGGATAAAGTGTTTAAACTGCAAGTTGAAATTTGGTAGGACTCAATTTTTTAAAAAGTTACTCATACACTAAGATTTAAGTAGTCAACCTATTGAGACTTTCCAAATCAGTCTTAAAGATTACAATCACCAATAGGGCTTAGTGGCTAAGTAAAAACTGGACACTTGAGTGACATTTTCTTTTCTCTAGCTCTGCCACAAAGTAACCATGAAGCTCTATGCAATCCCTTTCACCACCCTGTCCTGTTTGCCCTTTGTCAAACGAGGACACAAGTTTGCCAAGCTCCTAACTAAGACAACCAAATAATGTACAGACATATAAAGGCTACTTCAAAAACATAAACAAAAACTAAATTAAGAACATTACTGACAAACATGACTTACTCCAGTAATTATACAACCCAAACTACCAACTGACCTATGTACCATTCATAGGACTCTCTGAAATGTTTAGACTACTAGCAGCAACATGCTTGAAGACTGGTTAGACAAACAGCTAAGATATTGACAAGACAGCAAAAGTTTGGCAAAAAAATGGGCAACAAGATGACAAACAATTTGAAGCAGAACTGTGAGCCCTGCTTGTCACATGCCTATCTCATTCATCCTCCCCTTTCAGTTACCTTTGCTACTAACCCAGATCAGCCTTCCCTTCTCTCTGAGGCCTGGACTCAGCAAGACTTCCTAATGGATCCCCTCACCTGCAGACACTGTGGCTTCTAACGCAGCTCACATAGCACAGGTGAGGTGCATCTAGCTAAGGGACCATTTGATAAAGCTACTCCTGAGATTAAAACAATGTAATGATTCCCCCTTAAACTGAATTTTTTTAGTTTATATTCAAGGTCCTCTGCAGTTTTAACACAACTTTTTCAGTTTTATCTCACAAAACTCTTTTCTCCCCCTCAGTGCCACAGTCCATCTGGCCTACCTGCTGTCCCCTAATGTTCACTGGGCCTTCCCATCTCCATGACAATCTCTTGACCCCTTACTCTTCCTTGAAATGAGGCCCAATTGAAATACCTCTTCTCTGCCTACAACGTTGCTTGAATCTACAAATATTTACAGAATGTTTTCTATGTGTAGAATGTGCTAGAAGCAGTGGAAGATAAAAAGATGATGAGGCCCTTAAGGAGCTTATAAAAGCAGGAAATAGACAAGCTCACAAATGATACTATCCCAGAAGGACACAGTCTAATCAAGATCTTTCAACTGTTTTTTTCCTGCCATACTTTAAAAAAGAAAACAAGTTATACTTCTCATCTCTTGCGTAAATTCTGCCCTTTATACAACTCTACTATTTATTCTAAAGTAGTCCATTCAGGATACCAATCAAAAGTAGGCTAACATTAATAAAGCTGGAAAATGCCTGTGCTTTTTGCTTAGCCTCTTAGGAAGGACACAGACAAGTACCTAAGAAATATAGTAAATTATAGTTCACAGATTTCTTCCATTAAAAGCTGAGAAAGGTTGCCTGGTTCTTTTTCTTTTCCCTAAAATATACTTAGGGTACCAACCATAACGTTAGCTTCCTTATTAAAAAACAACCTCAGCCCTCACCACTGCTCTCTAAAAACCATATTCTTTCTTTATTAAGCATACAGCTTCTCAGCCTCAGAAAAGCTCCAATAGAATATTTATCACACATTTTACAAGATAAGGCTGATTTGCTCTCCCACATATCCTCTAGAGCTTAAGAATGTAATGTTACCACCAAAGTTTAAATAGGAAAGAAATTTTAAAGTCAATCATTCTAATTTCTATCACAATTCAGGCCATATTTAGAAAAAAAATTGTGTTCATGGACCAATGATGTTAAACTACTACAAACTAAGGGGTATGATCCACTCAACTTTCTACACCCAAGCTCCTCTCCACCTGAAAAAAACAAAAAAAAAACCCAAGCCAAAACAACAACAAACCCCCCCAAAACCCGTGCCTAGAACGCCAAATTCTTTTAAGTTTTATATTTCCCCAGAACTTGGTGCCATGACTCATCATTCACTTGATCAAATTAATGCCACTCAAGAACACTTTAGAAACTGTTGTCACATTCAGAAAAAAGAGATTATTACATATTTGTCTTCTCTAGCCAGAAACTGACTTATATCAAGTATTCATGAAAAACTCTAATGAAAAGTGGAAATCAGAAAACAAAAGAGAAAGAAAACAGTTTTAAATCTAGAGAGAAAGATGTGAAAAAGAGGAAGTGAAAAATGCGGCTGCACACAGGTGAAGTGACTGCTCTCTTTTCCTGGCATATATACAAGCACCTGCAGGATGTGATGATTTTAAAGGCTTCACGCTGTGGTGTTCATGACTCCAAAATAAAACACTGCATAAAAAAAAAAACCTAACACTTTGTTTTCCAAAAATAATTTAGGATGCTGAAGATAAAAAGCAAAATTTATCTCCAAATGTGTATGAACCTCAGGTTGGCTAGCAAAACAAAGTCAGACTAGGTCATTACAGAAGTGGGATGAAAACTTCCCAGAATCAAATATTTCCTCAAATGATGAACTTGTCGGGTTGCAAGTGTTCATCTCTTTTAATGTTCTCGATATGAGAGCTACTGGCGATTAGTAGCTGGAACGGACAGAGAGCAAATTTGTTTAAGGGCTAAGTAAAAGTCTGGAAGCTTTGTTTTGATAACTGCGTACGTGCTGTTTAACAGTGAATTGTTTTTTAGTAAGAAGACAGGTGTTAAAACTACCTCTACAAGAGCTCTATATACTAATTCAAAGGTCTTCAGATTTTCCTGCTGTTTCTGGTGTGTTAAGGAAAAAATAAAAAGGACACAACACTGAAAAAATGAGTACACACACACACACACACACACACACACACACACACACACCCCTTGGAAACACTTGTGCAGCTCTGTGAACAGATTTTTCAGAGCCCCTGGTCAAGCCCTGGGAAAAGGAAGTCTCTGGTCGCTTCAGATCCAGCCGGGCTAGAAGCGAGTTCCTCCTTTATCCACCCAGCCGGGTGGCAGCCGCACTGATGGGACACTCACCTCCTCCCCCTCTCCTCCCCGCTCAGCACCAGCAGCCAGTGCCCCCGAGCCTGCAGGACAAGAGTCGGGCGCTCGGGCTCCATCCATCCCTTCGGCCTACGTTCCCGGACGACGACCCCTCCTCCCGCAGCCCAGTTCCGAGGGAAAAGGGGTCGGCGTGGGCGAAAACCGCCATAACCACCGACCACCCGTCGCCGGTGCCGGGTCTGCTCTGCGTCTGCGAGGCACGCCCAGCCCCGGTCTTCACACTCACCTGCCGCCCCCGGCAGCCCCCGCGCCAGCTCCCGCGGCCCCGCCGCCGCCAGCTCCCGTTCCCGGCCGCAGCGCCATCTTGCTCCGGGCCCGCCGCCGCCGCCACCGCCACCGCTGCCACCTTCCCAGCAGCTGTCAGCTCCCGACAGCCACTTCCGGGGCAGAAGCAGGACCCCACCTCGCCGCGACCTGGGCGACGGGGCGGGGCCGCGCGCCCACGTGACCCTTCGCGTCCGGGGGAGGAGTTGCGCTTCCTCGTCACGTGACCCGGCCACAGCTGAGGGCCCGCCAGGTGCAATTCTAGTTCAGGGGCTGGTGGGAGGGTCTGGTGCCGGCTCCAGGTTCATTCTCAGGCAAGGCTCTGTGGAGAACCCAGCTGGCCGCCGAGCGGCGAGGCGTCATCGTTCCTCCGTTTGAAAAACCATCGTCTTGCTTAGTGGAAACAGTACACTGAGTCCTGTTTTTTTACCTGGATGGGGGGTACACGGGTGTTCTTTTATTGTTACTCTTTACACAAAGAATAGATGGATCTTGAATGCCCCTTTGATAGCATCACAGCGCCGATTAGTGATGAGCTCTACTTTTTCCCAGGAACTCGGCAGCTTCCTTTTGGTACCCACTCTAAAAGCCGAAGGTGTTTAGCCACCTGGTAATCCCCGTTTTCCCTATACTTACAATCAGGGCCAAAACGGTGGTGCTTGGAAGAGTTCATTGCTCCGACCCTACCTGGGCATATTTTTACTGTGATTTTTTTTTTCCTAACCAAACTACTGTAGGTAAATATAAAAGTTGAATGTAAACTTTTTCAAGCCCTCAAGTGGAGTTTGCTTACTAGCAAGTAACGGATTATAATTAGCTTTATCTTTTACTCTTGCCTCAGGGCTTTTACTGGGAAACAATTTGTAATAATTGTTATCGTTTATTGGGCACAATCACTGGTCAGGAACTTTACTGTATTTTTTCAAATCCTCAGTGTCCCTAAGAGCTAGTATTGGCATTTCACAGGTAAGAAAATCAAGGTTAGGAGGAGGAGTAATTTACCCACATCAAACAGCTGCAAAACAGCAGGACCAGGATCAAAATCCAAGGAGTTTGACTTCAAAGTCCTTGCTCATTTCAGCTAGAGCCAGCTATTTAATTATGCTTTTTTCCCCCATAATTGTCCACTAACTTCATTCCCTCCCCTTCTTTAGATGGAACTGTGTAGCAGATGTTCCAATCGACATAAACTGATATATAACTAAATTCAGTATTAATCCATCGACAAATCAAGATGGTACAGGCTTATGTAGCCACTTTTAAGGATGGGTGATCGCACAGGAGAAAATACTAAAAAAAAAGAGGAAATAAAGTCAAATGAAGGGAGTATTTCAAAGATCATAGACCACATGACTCAGGATGTCAGCGTTCCACGGTATTTCCAGTCCAGGTTAGATGCTGTCCTGTGATGACTCAGCATTGTGGCCTTATGTCTAACACGGCATCTACCACACTATTTGTTCCTTTACTTTATGCCCACTATACTGTAAGGGCAGGGACTGTGTTACCAAGACTTGTATTCCTAACCAAATATATAATGTTTGTTAAGGAATATATTTTGTGAAGTTATGACGTGTCAGGCACAGTGCTGGGTACTTATAATCTTGAGACATAGTCGGTATTACCCTCAATTTCACAAACAAACTGAACCTCTGAGAAATTAAGAACTTAAAACAACTGGCAAGTGGGTGGCACCAGTACACCTACTTCCAGAATATATTTTGAGTCAAGGCTCTGTTTGCAAGAACAAAAAAATCACAGGCTTCTAAGTATTTCTTGCACCTTGTAGCAATAGGTCTCCATTTACATAAATTCTGAAGATGAACAATTTTTGTCTCATCTAAAATATTTAAGTTGAAGTCTACCCATCCTGACTCTAGAATAAAAGACTGAGGATACAGGAAATAAATAAGTGTAATTCAAATGTTACTGAGAAAAGGTTATCTATATTATAGTATTACAGTACTGATAACTAACATTCATGTCAGGCACCATTGCAAGTACCTTACATGTATGAAGTCGATTTTTCATTCCACTGTACAAAACTAGCAACTGAGGAAAATCTACTAAGAGTGAATAGTCTCTATCACTGTACAATCATAATCCTTTACCTTCGGCAGAGACCTGCATACTATCTGGATGAAGGGCCATAAAGCCTTAGGAAAGATAAGCTGTAAGAGAAGGGAGCCAGAGGTGGATCAAGTAACAGGAACATTCTTCCTTATCAGGATAAAATGTTTATCACTTTTCGAGCAAAGTCATCTCAAATGGAAAGAGACAGGAAAGAACATGGTTAAATGATGGAAAATGAAGTAAGAAAGGGAGAAGCTGACCATAATCTTATAGCTGCAACATTATGAAGGTAAGGTCTGAGCTACGATAGGGATGAGGTAAAAGATATTTATATATAGATCAAAGAATTTAAAATTCTAGTGAACTTGAATAACCAGCCATATAAAAGGCATCTTGTTGTGGCCCATATCACAAAAGGCCATCAACAAATCAAGAAACAGTGAAATAAAGAGAGCAGTAGGTTTATTCTTGGTAGACAGCCCGTGCTGCTTCTTGTCCATCCAAAAAAAAAAAAAAAAAAAAAGTGGGTGGGAAGGGGCATTCAACCTCAAGACTTTACTTCGCAATGTGGTTCCAAACGCCTCTCCACAGCATACACGACACGCTCTTCCACACTTGAAGGGAAAAATCCAGTTCACCACATTTGGGTGTTGTTATTTTTAGCATAAACTTTTGTTCTTCTGTAAGAAGCATCGCTCTGGATTCAAACCACATGAATGTCAATGAATGTTTTTTCCATTATATAATCATTTAAAAAATCACCTATGAATTGAAACTTGACATGATGCACTGATAGTTTAGGATCATTTTTCACTAGTCCCATGTTCTTGTAGTTGATTTCAAATGTTTGGTACAGGTGATTATAAGACAATGTATTCCATGAAAACAACATTCATGCTGGAATCATAAAATCACATTTGTGATATAGTCTTTTTAGAAGTCTGTTTTTAACTTTTGTCCTCAGGAGTTACTTTCTTCTTGCTGTTCTGACCAGTGACCTTTTTCCTGTGACAATGAAAGGAAAGACCAGTGACCTTTTTCCTGTGACAATGAAAGGAAAGTTGAATTAGAAATTTTTTTTTGTTGTTGTTTTTTTTTTTTGGCTGTATGCGGGCCTCTCACTGTTGTGGCCTCTCCCATTGCGGAGCACAGGCTCCAGACGCGCAGGCTCAGCGGCCATGGCTCACGGGCCCAGCCGCTCCGCGGCATGTGGGATCCTCCCACACCAGGGCACGAACCCGCGTCCCCTGCATCGGCAGGCGGACTCCCAACAACTGCGCCACCAGGGAAGCCCTAGAAATTTTAGATATATGTACTTTCCAAAACTCTACCAGTTTAATAAACATTTACTGAAACCTCCTGTATAATCAAGTATACAAGGCACTAGGAACACAAAGATGTGTCTTTGCCCTTTAGAAAACCACATCCAGGTTAAGTGAGACAGAAACACCACAGTAAACTACACTACAACATGGTATAAAAGACAGATTCTGATCCTGAATTAATAAGAAGAGTTCACATTGATTAAATGCCAGATACTGTTTATAAGTCGTTTATATGTATCAACTCAGATAGTCTTCCTAACTTACGAAGAAGATTCTATTATTATCCTCATTTTACAGATGTGGAAAATGAGGTAGAGTGGTTAAGTAACTTGCTGATCATCACACACTGGTAATAAATATTAGACATGACACTGGTAAAAATTTTAGACATGACAGTCTGATTTTAGACTTTGGTGAATGGTGAATGCCATCAACTAACTGTTAACACAGGAAAAGGAAAAAAAGTTTTGAGAAAATAATCAATATTCACATACTACAGTACAGTAATGCAAAGTTCTTAGATGTATATCAGTTCATTTAATCCTCCACCAACTCTGAGTGGCAGAGTTGGTATTATTTATATAACCATTTCCATTATATATAGGGGGAAAGAGGCTTAGAGAGGTGAAGTGACTTGTGCAAAGTCACACAGGAAAAGGTGTTATTAGAGCCAGTTATTCTGGCTCCAAATCCAATCTCCCCTACGCCCTACTATACCAGTTTGAGTTTGCAGCGCCTGAAGTGACACCCATTAGGCAACAGGCTTCAGGTTTATAGCTCAGTTGGGAAGCTGGGCTTGAAGATATGGACTTAAGATTTATCAGCATAGAGCTGAGGCCACAGGTGTGGGTAGGATCATTAAAGCAACATCTACAGTGGAAAGGTAAGCTAGATCAGATCTTGTTTGTATGCTATGTTAAGAAGTATGGCCTTTAAATGTAAAGAAAATAGAGACAGAACCAAAGCATCTTAAGCAGGGGGCTAGTGACAAGGTTTGTAACAAGTGTCCTCAAAGTCTTAGTGCAGCTTTAAGTTTTAATAACCTCAGATCATTAAAAGCTACAAACTTACAAAAATCAGCAATTAAACTGTCATTATTTAAAATATTGATTTTATTTTTACAGTTCAACACAGCCATGATCTTATGCTCTAGACAATTTTCGACCTTTGTAAAAACTTTTATCAGCTGCGGCTCAGTGCCTGAAAGGACTGCATTTCCAATCCTAGCTTTGAGATCACCCAAAGAATGAGGTTCTGATGTGTATGCAACAATTCTGCAGCAGCCCACCACAAGAAAAAGTCTTATGAGACAGATAAGGTGACCAAGCAGGGCAACCTTCTCTACCAATCCACTGGTCTGTCACCCAGGAACTGTTGCCACAAAGAATAAAAATAAAAATGTATTAAGAACGCACAAAACTGAATAAGTACCAGTTAAATTAAAATAATCTTTCAAATGATGTAGTTTTATAAGGTTGTAACATTTATTCTTCCCAAGTTATTAAAGCTTAAAACCACCGAACCCTTTGGGACACTCTGTACAGTCTATGTACTGGGGCTGAACATTATTTCCCACAACCAATACAAAATGCCAGGCAGACTCTTTCACTCAGAAGGAAAGTGCAGGTTTTCTCGCCTGGGTTCACCTTGTTCCTTCTACATGCCTAAATTTTACCCATCCTTGAACATAATTCTACTTCCTTGAAACTTTCTGTAACTACACCAATCCATAATGATTTTTTTCCCTTCTCTAAACTTCTGTTTTATTTAAAAATTATTATCTAACTTTTCTCATGTATATTAATCTCCTTTCCCTAACTTCAGGAAAGGGGTTGTCTCATTTTACATCCATTCATACACCTCACTACATATTATATATGTAGTAAGACTGAAGGTGAACAGTAGAACTTGGTAAATGCCTACATTTTATATATGTTATATATTAATTGGTACTAATAGAATTTGAAGAGTGTCATTTTTCCTTAAATAGTGGAAAGAATAGTACTGTGAAATCCCCTATGAAATCATGTAGTTTCCTGGCAGTAACAGGCAAAAAAGGTAGTCCTGTGTGTATGCTAAAAAAAAAAAAAAACCTATACCTTAAAATCCTCAAAACTTCAGCTAAATGACTACAAATTTACTCAAGTCATACTGTTCAGAGGTGTTACAATGTGCTTCAGCATAAGCCCAAGATCCTACTGAAATCCTGCCCAGAATATGGAGCTTGAAGGAAGACTCCATCAATGTGAGTCAGCAGTCCTAACTACTGGCCTCAGTAGTGTGCCCAGATACAGGCTGTGTGGAGATGGTGGACAGTGCAATTCTAATTCATAGTGAATTGAAATCATATTTTCAAAGATGGAGAAATACAGATCATTAATATACAGATAAAGAAAAATTCCAAGATTGAATTATCCAAGTTTCCAAATCACAGGCAACCTAAGATATATTACTTTTATTACCTTCTATAATGGACTGTAGACCTATCAAATTCTACTTCTAAAAATCTATCCTAAGGAAAAATAATGCTTACGTTATAAGAATATGCCAGAATCAAACAGTAACTTTTACCATATACTTACCGTTTATCCTTAGCTTTTTCTAAGAAATATTTTGGAGTTGTACTAATGCTCTCCCTTTCCAAAGGCTTCTTAATCATCTTTTTCTTTTGTTTACTGAAAGTTACAAAGAAAGAACTGAATTAACTGCAACTTAATTTAAAAGAGCTAAAACTAGTTTTGGTTCTTTGGTTCACAAAATTCGTTTCCTTCATCCACTTACAGATTTACAGTGACACCACTGTATCCACTTTAATATACTAGGTTACCTAACAGCATCTAGAGAGGTAACCCAAAGGGATGATAAATTCAACCAATTTTTTAAAAGGCACTGATTATGATTAAAATATGTCGTGTGTCACTCTTATATCTTGTGCTAACAAACATTAGAGTTTGATTTTGGCCAATTAACTGCTTTTTATCAGTTTTATGAATTAGAACAAAATCTCAGCATATTTCACTCATGTTGAATAATACTTTAAAAATCTGAATACTTAAAATTTCAAGGATGAAAAACTGGCAGGGAAAGAACAGACAGTATTCACACATATTTAAAAGGAAAAATTTTAATCTTAAAATGTTCTAAAAATAGTACTATTATTAGAACTATAATGTATAAGAGTGTGAAATCAAGAATATATATGTAAAGAGAGAGAGAGCGAGAGAGAGAGAGAAGCTCCAGGTAAATTCAAGATTGTACCTTAGTAGTTTCTGGAAACCTTTTATGTATTCTGGGACAGGACATCCGGCCTGCTGGATAACATTGGCAACACTGAAAAAGGTACCCATAAACGTAAATTTGTATCTTGTCAAACTGATGTTTATGTACATAAACCCTCTGCACAATACAAGAGGAATTAAAACTACACAAACAAAAAAGTAATCCAGTAAAGTGTTCTGATAAATTATTACCAATTATTACCAGATACAGTCATATTGGATTACTGAGAGAACGGTCTGCTGGACTGAAATCAATGTCTTGATGAAAATTTTAGATAGCATCTGTTTCTACTCAATATTTAACAAGCCCTAAAAAGCTACTAAGCCCAGTATTGGATGAGACACTGACTGAAGTCAGAGTCATACTTAAATTTATTAAATGATAAAGCTTGACATGGTCTCAAGCTTCTCATGTATACAGTAAGTCCCCTACAAATGAACCTTCAAGTTTTGAACTTTCAAAGATGTAAACATGCATTCGCATGCCCAATCAGGTAAATTAGTTCACATGTCTGGCGTACACTGTCATATGCATACATCCTCTACAAGTGGTTGTGCTTTTGTGTACTTTACTGTACAGTACTGTATAGAGTACAGTAGCACAGTATCTTTGTTTCAAGCCCAGGGTGTCCGGAAGCAAGCATAAAAGCAGTGGTGACGTAGCTGGTACTGCTAAGAAGCACCAGCTGTTGTACTGTACTACTGTACTTTTCAAGGTACTGTACTGTAAGATTAAAAATGTTTTATTTTGGGATTTATTATGTATTATTTGTGTGAAAACTATTATAAACCTATTACAGTACGTACTATATAGCCGGTTGTGTCAGCTGGGTACCTAGGCTAACTTTGTTGGACTTATGAACAAACTGGACTTAACGAACACACTCTCGGAACGGAACTTGTTTGTATGTAGGGGACTTACTGTAGTAACTTATTCAATCCTTACAACCCTTTGTAGTAAATACTATCATTATCCCCATTTCCCAGATGGAAAACTGAGGTACACAGTTGTACTGATATGGGGGTCATCAGATGCACATGCTTGGAGTTGCTGAGAACTCAGGTGAATCTAGGCTATTGGAATGTACTCCCCTACACATCACATGTGAAAATCTGATCACAGCAAAATCAAGGCTGACAGAGCCAAGGCTCAGAAGGCACGAAGCAAAATCTTCGCCAAAACTGATAAACAGAATAAAGTACAAACTGCCTACATCCACAACTCAACTTCATTTGTTAGAAATATGAACTGTTGCCAATTATCATCAGCCTAAAATTTCTGTAGGCAGCCCAAATGTAGGAAACTCAGCTTCTATATTAAAATCTATGACGATGGGCTAAATTAAGATTCTAAAAGTGTATCTATCATAGGTTACCCAGGCTTCAAGGGGCTACAACTGAATATTAGAGTGTGTTACTAAAACAGTTTTTCCTCTATGACAGGTGATCCTGGGACTAAACATAAAACTCCAGCTGCCCCTAAGAGTAATGGGAAGAATACACCCATGCTAAGAGATCATTTTGACGGGGCTATAAGAGACTCAGGGGTTAACTTTAAACAATTAATCCAAAACCTTAATATTACATTTTGAGTAATATCAAGTGAAGGCTATTGGGAGAATTCTGTGAGTCTGAAACTTTTTTTTTTTAATTAATTAACTTTTGCCTGCATTGGGTCTTTGTTACTATGCGCGGGCTCTTTTTAGTTGCAACGAGTGCGGGCTACTCTTCGTTGTGCACAGGCCTCTCATTAAGGTGGCTTCTCTTGTGGAGTACAAGCTCTAGGTGCACAGGCTTCAGTAGTTCTGGCACATGGGCTCAGTAGTTGTGGCTCGCAGGCTCTAAAGCGCAGGCTCAGTAGTTGTGGCCCACGGGCTTAGTTGCTCCGCGGCATCTTCCTGGACCAGGGCTCGACCCCGTGTCCCCTGCATTGGTAGGCGGATTCTTAACCACTGTGCCACCAAGAAAGCCCGTGGGTCTGAAACTTAATGAATATTCCATTGTGAATATTTCCAAAATCTAACAATGGAAGGGCAAAAACGAGGCCCTTTGATCATTTTTCTTTTTTTCATGGCTAAGGTTTGTTTGACTAATACCATAACAGAATTTGGGACACAGCCATTTTGTAATTATCCGTTAACTGTGTATGAGAATAATGAATCAATTTTGCCAACTTAATGCTAAATTTTTTCTCCTAATTTACCTTCTTAATAATGGTTTATCATCTTCAGTGAAAAATGTAACAGCTTTTCCTTTATGCCCGGCTCTTCCAGTTCGACCTAAGAGAAACCAGACCATTAAAAAAAACCTACTTTTGGGAGGAATGGGACCTTCAAGAATCACATATACAAATCACTGGATTTTCACAGCACTAAAAACTTGAGCATGCTGAAGGGACTGGTAGTGGTGCTAAGAGAGGTGAGTAGAGGGGTGGGGCACACGACTCACCTATCCTGTGGATATATTCCACTGAGCTGGTTGGAAAGTCATAGTTGATGACCAGGTTCACACCTTTAAAATCGATCCCTCTGGCTAGCAAGGCTGTACAAATAAGAACCCAGATTTTTCCTGCTCTGAAGCTATGGACTGTGTTATCTCTCTGGTTAACAGAACATATATTAAATGTTTTAGTACCACTCTAGGAATGGAAAACAAGTACTTCATAAATTTACTGCCAATTAAAAAAAATTTAGTTGTTCTTTATTGCTTTGAAAGTATGCATTTGACTTTACCTGTTGCTGAGTTCTGTCTGCATGAATAACATCCACATTAATACCTTCATATATGAGCTCATGAAAAAGTTCTTTAGCCCTTTCAATGGACTGAACAAAAACAAGAACAGGTGGATTGAAACCCTAAAAGAAAGCATACATAATCCATAATCAAGAATATAACTGCAGTATTTCATATGATTTTAGTTCATTTTAATTTAGAAATTGACAAATTTCTTAGACCAGAGGTCCAAGCCTGCCTCTGTCTTCCTCACCATCCATTCTCTACAGTGTGGTTCTTTCTCTTGTTGTGGAGTACAGGCTCTCCATCTAATTCCAATAATCTTGTCTAATTAATTCCCCTTCATCTTTCTACAGCAATGGATGCCCACTCTTTGAAATAATCATCTGATTGCTTCTGTGCTTCAGAACATTTTTGTTTCTTCTTAAAATGTAATAGCTGTCATTTTTTTAAAAATAAATTTATTTATTTCATTTATTTTTGGCTGCATTGGGTCTTCGTTGTTGCGTGTGGGTTTTCTCTAGTTGCGGTGAGCAGGGGCTACTCTTCATTGTGGTGTGTGGTCTCATTGTGGTGGCTTCTCCTGTTGCAGAGCACGGGCTACAGGTGCATGGGCTTCAGCAGTTGTGGCTCACGGGCTCTAGAGCGCAGGCTCAGTAGTTGTGGTGCACAGGCTTAGCTGCTCCACGGCATGTGGGATCTTCCTGGACCAGGGCTCGAACCCGTGTCCCCTGCACTGGCAGGCGGATTCTCAATCACTGTACCACCAGGGAAGCCCCAATAACTGTCATTTTAATCTGTTATTTATCCTAACTGTGGGTATTCCCCAAAGCTTAGTCCTTGGTTCTCAGTTCTCTCAATATAATCTTTATCTTATCAAGTTCCATAAAATCTCAGTTATCAACCAGCAGCCCTAAGCAAATGATTTTTATTTTTTACATTAATATCATCAAACCCCACCTCTCTCTCAAACCAGCTTTCTATATTTTTGACTGTCAGCATTAGGGCTTAACCTTATTATTTTGGTCCACGCACCCTTTCAGAATCTAATGAAAAAAAGCTATGAAGCTTTCTAACAGGCAACCACACATTCACACAAAATGTTACATATAATTTCAGAAGGTTCACAGAACTCCTGAAGTTTATACATGGCTAAAAATCTCTGGTGTATAATTCCATTTGAGTATCTGTGAAAACCTTAAATTTCCTACTGCCAAATGATATCCTTAAGAACATTAGTAAAACATGCACATAATAGCATTTATTATGTGCCAAGCACTATTGTAAGTACTATATTTCTATTAACTCATTAATAAAACAAAAAACCCCACTCTAGTGTCCTATTCATTAATGCCCCAGTTCTCTAAGAAACCAGGAGAGTGATGGGGGGAGATTCAGGGGCAGATATATACAGGCATACTTTGTTTAATTGCACTTTGCAGATATTGTGTTTTTTACGAATTGAAGGTTTGTGGCGACTCAATGTTCAGCACCATATTTTTCCAACAGCATTTGCTCACTTCACGTCTCTGTATCACATTTTGGTAATTCTCACAATATTTCAAACTTCTTCATTATATTTGCTGTTGTGATCTATGATCAGTGAGTGATCTTTAATGTTTCTGCTATGACTCAGTGAAGGCTCAGGTGTTGGTTAGCATTTTCAGCAATAAAGTATTTTTAAGTTAAGGTATGTACATTGTTTTTTAGACATATGCTATTGCACACTTAATGGACTACAATATAGTGTAAACATAACTTATCTATACACTGGGAAACCAGAAAATTCCTGTGACTCACTTTATTGTGACATTGGCCTTACTGTGGTGGTCTGGAACAGAACCCGCAGCGTGCTGGTGTGGAAAAAGGAGGCATTCAGGGCAGCAGGTAGGTCTTTCCCTGGCCTACCCCGAGCTGGGAACAGAAATCTTAATATATTCTGAGAGGAGAGCCTCTCCCCTTCGAGACAAGAGTTGCTCCAATGTGCTTCTTACTGATTTACCACTGGATTACTAAATATGACGCAGGAATAGCACTCAACCTCCCTTTTTTTTTTTTTTTTAAGTTTCTAAAACCTTTTATTTCAGCTTAAATATGGAAACAGCCAGGGCACGGAGGGGGGCCCACCCAGGAATCCTGTGGCAGGACCCCCTCAATAGCACACAGCTCAGCGACCCAGGCCACAGCACTGATCACCCTACCTGGGGACAGGGAGGAGAGCTGGGGGCCCTGCAGCCAGTTCTGGATGGGAGTTAGGGTGTGGGCAGGGAGAAGCTGGGACAGAGAGACCCCCAAGACTGCCAGCAGGAGGCAGGAGACCCAGCAGAGCCCCAATCAAGCGTCTGCCAGGAAGTTAAGTGCTCATAATAAATCCGTCTTCCAAGGCTAGTCATACAAGTAATTGCTAGTAATATTACACCTAGTAATACAAGGCTTGGTGAACATTAACAAAACTCACGAATGTAGTCCAAATATACCTTTTTAACAAGTTCTCTCATGGCCAGAAGTTTTCCAGTCTCAGACCCAACGAAGAGAAGCTCTTGTTCTACGGTCTCTACTGCAGAATTCCTAAGAAGAAAACATCCCTTGTAGTTTGCAAGAGCCAATTTTTGTTTCCCCCCTTGAATTCTAAATAAATGAAAAAATTTACACACAACTCCAACAGAATGACCTTTTCCACTGTCAATATAAGTACTGAATTATTTATATTTTAACTTAAAGACAAAGTTGTTATTTTTAAATATTTTATTCATTCTTTTTAATCCAAGTATAGTTGATTTACAATGTTATATTAGTTTCAGGTGTATGGCAAAGTGATTCAGTTATGTGTGTATATATATGTGTGTGTGTGTGTGTATATATATTATTTTTCAGATTCTTTTCCATTATAGTTTATTACAAGATACTGAATATAGTTCCATGTGCTATACAGTAGGACCTTGTTGTTTATCTATTTTATATACAGTAGTTTGTATCTGCTAATCCCAAACTCCTAATTTATCCCCACCTCTGCCTTTTCCCTTTGGTAACTGTAACTTTGTTTTCTATGTCTGTAAGCCTGTTTCTGCATTGTAAATAAGTTCATTTGTATCATTTTTTAGATTCCACATATAAGTGATATCATATGATATTTGTCTTTCTCTGTCTGACTTACTTCACTTAGTATGATAATCTCTGGGCCCATCCATGTTGCTGTATGGCATTATTTCATTCTTTTTTATGACTGAATAATATTACTCTGTGTGTGTGTGTTTAAGTGTGTGTGTGTGTGTACACCACATCTTCTTTACCCATCATCTCTCAATGGACATTTAGGTTGCTTCCATGTCTTGGCTATTGTAAATAGTGCTGCTATGAACACTGGGGTGCATGTATCTTTTCGAATTATAGTTTTCTCAGGATATATGCCCAGGAGTTGAGATTGCTGGATCATATGGTAACTCTATTTTTAGTTTTTTAAGGAACCTCCATACTATTTTCCATAGTGGCTGCACCAATTTACATTCCCACCAACAATGTAAGAGGGTTCCCTTTCTCCACACCCTCTCCAGCATTTATTCTTTTTTCTTTTTTTAATTTTTATTGGAGTATAGTTGATTTACAATGTTGTGTTAGTTTCTCTAGCATTTATTCTTTGTAGACTTTTTGATGATGGCCATTCTGACTGGTGTGAGGTGATACCTCATTGTACTTTTGATTTGCATTTCTCTAATAATTAGTGACGTTGAGCATCTTTTCATGTGCCTACTGGCCATTTGGATGTCTTTGGAGAAATGTCTATTTAGGTCTTTGAATGTTTTGTTATGATTATAAAAATGTTATCTCAAGAAAATTAAAAAAAATAAAGACATAAACAATAAAATTACCCACAATTCTACCATTTTAGAATAAACTTCGACATTTTGCTGTGTTCTAGTCATAAATTTTCATGTGTCTAATTACTTACAGAATCTTTCTAAAAGTAAAATTATTGGGTAAAATGAGAACGTTTTAAAGGGGGTTGTTACAGATGCCTAAATTTTTTTCTTAATGGTTAGCAAAGGTTTATTTATTGACAAACAGTTGGGGTGAGGTATCTTTAGGCTTTATTAACACTCTATACCATGTATAAATACTTTTTCCATTCTGTTATCTGCCTTTATAATTATGTTTATGGTTAATCTGTTCTATTTTTCTTTTTATACACAGGAGTTTTATGTTGAAAGTAGACAGGATATTCTTTACTGTTTCATTTGGCTTCTGTTTTACTTAACATGGTACTACAGGCACCTTTTCATATAGCTACAATCTTCACTCTGACCATTTCATGCGTTGCATTATAGTATATCAAGTGGCAATATCATAATTTCATAAGACTTTTCTCTATCATTTAGCATAAATGCTCCCCAAAATATTTTTAAAAAGCAATTATAAATCAAGTGGCTCAGTAACATCAGCTTCCTTCTCTGTGGCCCTACTTTGTTAAGCCATCAACGAGATTAAATCCTTTGGGTGGCCACAGAGCTCATGTCATACTTTGTGGATTGGAAAAACCAACTAAACGCATGAGGATAGGAATATTAATATGACAATATGAGAATCTCCCTTTGGATTATTCTAAAATAGAAAATGCTTAATCAATCTTGACTTTAAAGAATATATTTCTTTCAGTCAAACTCTTTTTATCAATCTTAACCCACACAACCTATCTCTTTTAGTCTAAAATAATGACTTGTGTTTTTTTAAAAAATGAGTGGGATAATGTGGAAGAACAATTACCTTGCTCCAATAGAAACAGTAATGATATTATCCAAGTTGAGTCTGCACCACTGCTCAACATCATAGGCAAAAGTTGCACTGAACATAGCTCTTTTGACCTTGTGGGATGTGCAGGCCAAGAAAATGGAAGCCAGCTGGTCTCTGAACCCAGTTTTGCCATCTTCAAACAGTTTATCTGATTCATCTACTACCAGCCATTCAACACTAAGAAATAACAAAAAAAAAACTTGTGGGTATTGAACTGAAAGATCCAAGATGCTTCACTACCTGTGGGAACAAATGAAGAAGTCCAACCACAATGATGCTTCTCAGATCTACATATCATACCAGAAAAAGTATAAGAAAAATAAGCAAGAAAAAGGTAAAAACAAAATAAATATAAATTAATGTACCTATTCCATTAGCCCCAAAGATATGAGGTTCCACTGGCAATGACAGAAGCTCAGATAAACCTTATGAACGCCATCACCATTGCTGAAAGATGTGAAAATTTCTAGGCGAATTCTGTACTAACTGCTTATCGGAATCTGTTAACTTTCTTCCAGACCAGGATAGTTACTTTTCTATGAGTTTAATGAAAACCATTTTTCTCAGCATCAACATAGCAAGCTCCAAAGAGCAATAATACAAGTAACTGAGGACAAAATATAATCAATTTAATGAAAAACACACATAAAAGACATTATTAAAGTAATGTACCTTGTTAAGTCTATTCCCGGAGGATCTTGCTTTAATAAATAGATTAGTCGATTTGGAGTAGTCACAAGAATATCTGTAAGGAAAAATAAATGGTACAAATTGCAAAAACAACATTCATCCCTCTTGAATTAGGGGATTAAGTCTCCTGAATTTCCGTTAATAACCTCAGGTGGGGAGAAGTGGTTATATGCACTACACCACCAACAACACAATAAGCTAATATACATATTTTTTAAATCCATCATAGCACAAACTACTATATCCTTACTCTCCTTTTATCTGATCTACTTTCTCAGCTTCTAAGAGGCAAGAATACTATAATCCACCAATTTGCTTAACAAACATTTGTTTGTTTTTCAGGAAAATACTTTCCTTAAATGCAACTTTACTCAGAAGCTAAAGATAAAAGACAAGTAAAACAGATTCTCTGGCTGATCTAAGAGTAGGGATGTAAATCAATCTTATCTGCAGAATATTTCCATGGCAGATTAACAATCAATAGAATAAGCAGGGATTCTCAACCTCAGCACTACTGGCATTTTGGTTCAGACAGCTCCTTGTTGTAGGAGGCTGACCTGTGTGTTGTAGGATGTTTAACAGCATCCCTGGCTTCTGTCCCTATACTAGTAGCACCTCTCCCCAGTTGTGATGACTTAAAATGTCTCCAGATATTGCCAAGTATCCCTGGGATAGAGGGTGAGGTGGGGGTGAAGGGCAGAATCACCTCTGGTTGAGAACCACTGGTATATATTTATATATCTACTGGGTGGGGGTGAGGAGGAGATCTCTTTCAGCTTTTCTAAAAATCCAACTAACTACACTTGAAGAACTTCTAGGTAGCAATTAGGATACTTGTAATTTCTAACTCCCTTACATCTCAAGCACGAAGCCCCTTACCAAACTTCTTAGATGATTTAGGTCCAAATTTCTTGGCTGCAACTGCTGCTTTGTGGATCATGTGTATCCTGAATCCTGTTCCCTCAGATATTTTTACTAACTCTCGGTGAATCTGAAACAGAAAATGATAAAAACATTAGCTGCTAAAATACTTGGATAAGATGTATAGTCTCTTTTTCATTATTAACAAAATAAATCTAGTATCAACTCATGAATACTTGAAATTAAGCCCATAATAATCTGTAGATTAACCTGGAATCTCAGCATTTTGGAACGTCAATACTAAGTAAGATTCAGTAGTTTCTTCCGGTCTAGTAAACTAGTTCCAAGAGATAAAACCAAAACTCTTCCATTCTGTTACATATTGTTTGTAGAATACAGTACTGTTACAAAACTATTTCATACTTAGCATGTATTTTATATTAAGCACATTGGGAGGGTAGAGTGGATCATTGTATAGTTTTACTTTCTCAAAAACTGAGATGAGGTTTCATTTTTCTAGGTGAGGAAAAAAAGTTTTAGAGGGGAACTATATATGATAGTAGCCTTCCAACTTCAAGGATCTTAGAGCATATACCAAAGTATAAATGTTAAGAACAACATATTTTATAAAACTGAAAAGACTTAAAAGACTGGCCCACATGCAGTAAGACACAGAGAAGTGTGCTTTGAACAGAATATGTGACCATGAGAAAGACACGGGCCTTACTCTTTTGGACCTTTCTATTACCCTCAAATAAGAAAGATGACTGACAAACACAAACACAACCTCTTCAGAAAGTACCAGTCATACCTGGCTGGCAAGTTCTCGTGTTGGTGATATAATCAGGGCTCTGAAGCCTTTGTTTGTGGGTTGTTTCAGGTGCATTAAAATAGGAATGCTAAAAGCCAAAGTCTTTCCAGATCCAGTAGGAGCAGAAGCCAGAAGTTCTCGACCCTAAAAACAGAGTATATTAAGTAAGAGTACATACATTTTTCAGAGCCCAGTCAAATAATGCTACCAGCCATAAAAATAACAAAATTATACATAATAAATCCAAACACTCACATTTCCATCACTCTTCTAACTTCTCTGATATTTGCTTTTCTACCCACCCCTGCTACAACCGCCCCAATAGAGTTTCTGAGCATTATTACTAAAGTTCATTTGAACTGGGTAAAGAAAGTAGATAACTAAAACCCAAAGATGATTCACAACCTTATTTCCATTATTTCAATTTTTCTTTCCCCTAAACCTCTTTATCAAAGCAAAATTACAAAACCAACTTTTTGACCTGATATCTGCATTGCTCCATCCTTAAAGAAGGTTTTAATAAATAACAGAATGGCTAAAAGTAAGAAATAAAAAGTGGTGAGGGCCTCCCTGGTGGTGCAGTGGTTGAGAGTCCGCCTGCGGACGCAGGGGACATGGGTTCGTGCCCCGGTCCGGGAAGATCCTACATGCCGCGGAGCGGCTGGGCCTGTGAGCCATGGCCGCTGAGCCTGTGCATCCGGAGCCTGTGATTTTTTTTTTTTTTTGTCACTGTGATTTTTAAAGCTTTAAGTTAAGGTCACTACAGAAACAACCTTAAATGAAAACTAAAAGCAAATTTACTATAATGTCAGTCAACAACATCATTCAAATATATTCTTATTTCAGTTCCCAAAGAAAATGAAAAGGGTTAGTATGGATGAGGAGAGAGGGAACTCATATCCTTTGGCTACTAGAACTGAAGGCCATCTTGGTTATGTTGGGGAAAAAAGTCAGCTCTCACCACTACAAAAAGAAACCTCAGAAAAACTTAATTTCCAAAAGTCTAAGTTAACTCATACCTCTATCAACAACACATAAACAAATTATGGTATATTCATACAACAGAATACTACTCAGTAACAAACTACTGATATATGCAACATGGAGGAATCTCAAAAACTGTATTAGAGTGAAAGAAACCAAAAAGAGTAAATAATGAATGATTCCACTTACATGATTCTATAAGAGGAAAAACTAAAACATGGCAATAGAAACCAGAAAAGTGCTTACCTCTGGGCGGGGGTCAGGGGAGGACTGAATGGAAGGGGTATGAGAGAACTGGCTGGAGTGACAGAAATGCTACACATCTTCACTGAGTTGATGGTTACATAGGGTATGCACTGTTGAAACTCAATGAACTGTGCACTTAAAATCTATGCATTTTTTTGGTACTTAAATAGACTTCAATAATAAAAAGTACTGGGATAAAAACAAAGTCAGGTTATATACAAGAATTCTGTATTTCTGAAATAGTTCTTGAATATTACAAACTAAATCATGGATGAAAAAACAGAACATAGTCCCTATCCTCAGAAGATTAACACTCTTAGTTAAATGGAAGAGATGAATATAATTAATGCAAATCCATAGTAAAGTGTAAGACAAATGTTGCAAGAAAAAGAAAACACATGGAGAACTGGGTGGTAGGGGAAACAGTGTTGGTAAAGGAAAAAGATCACATCTAGCAGTAGTGATCAAGACAAATCTTACGGAGGCACAGGTATTAGAGACGGACCTTGAAATCAAGGGTAGGATTTCAACAAGGGGAGATAAGGCAGAAAGGAACATTTCAAAGACAGAGGAAAGAGAATGAACACACACACACATACACATGCACGCATCCTCACTTACAGGCCTTCATACTCACATGCAGCATAACTGGAATGGCTTGCATTTGGATTGGCGTAGGTATCTGGAAGCCTGCATCTAGAATGTTCTGAAGCAGTCGAGAATTGATTTTAAATTCCTGGTCAAGTTGCTGAAATGTAGCAATTGGGTCAGGAAGATCAGTTCCTTGGACATGAATTTTATGTTTATTCCGGAAGAAGTTTATCTGAAAAGTGAAATAAAGGAGTCGCCATGAATGTGGTCAAATACCGTGTCAGATGTTGTAAAGCAACAGTAACGGTTTCTGGGATAAGCTTTAGTAACATATGAAACTTTCTGGTTAAATTCCAATCCCTACAAGATACAGATATTAGGTATAATTCGTGCCCTTTCATAGAAGGAAGACCTTCATAACAATGAAACCTATCTATCCACACTTTCCTCATATTAATGTCAATGTCATGAATAATGTGTTATTCACATTAATGTGCTACTGTCACAGTCACAATCTTATATAAACTTCTAGAAGGCAGGCACTGAATCAATCTATTGTCTTCATGTGGCACTTAGCAGACAAGTGCCAATGCTTTTTAATGATTACCCTAAACTCTACTTATTAAGACTGAGTGCCAAAAGCAGAATCAAGTGATGCTGATTTTTTTGTTTTCCCATTCTCTGATCCAGACAGCCAAATTCTAGATTCGGGATTACTAACTGAGCCGAACAATACTCTCCATCTGCAATACAGCAGGAGAGCAGCAAACACGACAACGGCATATTTGTTGTTTCTTCTGAATTCTACTCCTCCTAGTCCCAAGTCATAAAATAGGTTTCTTAAGAATTCTAACTCTCAAATCCCTGTCGGAGGAAATCCTTCTAAACCAGTGTGAGCTTAACATAAAGGAGAAAGGGGGCCAATTTCATGTTTATCAAAAGGGAATAAGAAATTTTAAAAATTTAATTCTAAACACATCATCAATTTGGACCTAAGTTTCAAAATTTCAAGATACTTTCAAGAATTTTAAACTTTAAAAATTTCAGCCACAGCACAAACACTACTTTGCTTTAAGTTTCCATTAAAGTAAAATCTAATCTAATGTAAGTAATCTTCTAAACAAAACCATACTCGCTTTTACCACCAGAATAACTCAAGGATAGCGAAAAAGTCATTAGGCCAGAAACACAATTGGGTGAAGCCATTTTTCTAACCTTTTCTTTTCTGAGCTGCTCCAACTTTCCTGAAGTTAGTTTATTTTCTCTTTTAACTTTTTTATCTTCAATCTTTGCTTCCACAGATGATATCCACTGTATAGTAGAAACTTCTTGAGACGTAATTTCTAAAATATATTTTTAAAAAATTAAAAGATTTTAAGTGCAGCATTCTTAGGTGGCACACACAGGCCATACCTTACCTTCACACTAAACAAAAGAAAAAGTACGAGTGGTTGCAACTAGATGAAAGAAAGTAATAGGAGGTATAAAAATTGGGAAAGGAGGGCTTCCCTGGTGGCACAGTGGTTGAGAGTCTGCCTGCCAATGCAGGGGACACGGGTTCGTGCCCCGGTCCGGGAAGATCCCATGTGCCGCGGAGCAACTAAGTCCATGCACCACAACTACTGAGCCTGTGCTCTAGAGCCCATGAGCCACAGCTACTGAGCCTGAGTGCCACAACTACTGAAGCCCGCGCGCCTAGAGCCTGTGCTCTGCAACAAGAGGAGCTACCCAATGAGAAGCCCACGAACTGCAACGAAGAGTAGCCCCTGCTTGCCGCAACTAGAGAAAAGCCCGCACAGCAACAAAGACCCAAGGCAGCCAAAGATAAAAATTAATTAATTAAAAAAAAAAATTGGGGAAGGAGAAGCAAGTTGTGTGTTGGTAAAATCAGAGCTCTGAAGCTCACTCTTTCCTTTTTCTTCTTTTTAGTTATTTCAGCTTTGTAATATGTACCTAAATGTACACTTGAAAACAATGAGGGATTAATTCAAAAACTATTTAAACAATAAGAGATGTCAATGAGGCAGCCAGCTTTTCTATATCCACAACCAGCTAGAAAATAAATACGATGCAAGAAAAGATTTCACTTATAATAGCAATAAACACAACACAATACTTAAGGACTACTCAATATTATAAAGAGAGCAATTCTCACTAAATCTGTAAATAACACTACCTCAATGAAAAGTAATGATAGGATTGTTTTGGTAACTGGAATAGCTGACTTTAAAGTTTATATGGGAAAATAAATATGTACGAATACCTAAAAAATTCTAAGAAGAGTAATGAGCAAAGACTACTTCTGGAATTTCTTTTAAATTTTTTCAACTTCACCGATGTACAACCAACACAATAAACCGCATATATTTAAAGTATACAACTTGAGGCATTTTGACATTATGTATGCACCTGTTAAACCACCACCACATTTAAGACTATTTCTATCACTTCCCAAAATTTCCTTGTGGCCCCTTACAATGCATCAGTCCATCCCTAGGTAATAACCTGTATTCTTTCTTTCTTTTTTTGGCTGTGCCGCACAGCATGTGCAATCTTAGTTCCCTGACCAGGGATTGAACCTGTGCTCCCTGCAGTGGAAGAGCAGAGTCTTAACCACTGGACCACCAGGGAAGTCCCCTGTTTTCTGTCACTGTTGACTAATTAGCTTTTTTTTTTCCTGGAATTTTATATAAATGGAATCATATAGTATTTAATAAATTTAGTCTGGTTTCTTTCACTCAGGATAGTTATTTTGAGATTCATCCATGTTGGAGCATGTATCAATAATTTTAACTTTTTATTTACAAGTAGTATTCCATTGTATGGATATACAATTTGTCTATCCTCCGCTTACTGAAGGACATTTGGGTCATTTCCAGTTTTTGGCTGTTACATATAAAGCCACTATGAACACCTGTGTACAAGTCTTTGTGAGGACACATGTTTTCCTTTCTCTTGGGTAAATTCTAGGAGTGGAATAGGTGGGTCACATGGTAACTGCATGTTTATTTTTTAAAAACTCCTTTTCAATTTCTACCAGAAAAGTCTACTAGAGTTTTAACTGGGTTTGCACTGACTCTATAGATCACTTTAGGGAGAAAATATCCAGTTGCCCAATCAATAAAAAGAGTATGCCATACCACTCTACTGGAATTTATAAAGTAAGGCCACGTTAATTAACACAAGCTGGTACTGGTGTAGGAATACAGAATTAGAAATCAATGAAATAGAATAGAGTCGGAAGACCCAAATATATATGGGAGATAAGTTACAATAAAAGTTGTATTTAAATCCAACAGGGAGAAGATGTAATATCAATGTATTAGGACAATTAGCTAGCCATCTGGAAAAAAATTAATTAGTCCCGCATTCATTCCTTATACCAAATAAAATCCCAGAGGGTCAAAGATTTCAATATAACAAAATGAAACTACAAATAAGAAAACATGGGAGAATTTTTGAAAAATAAGCTTAATGCTTAGAATGTAAAAACAAACCCAAAAAACCATAAAGGAAAAGATAAATTTAACGCATAAAATGGCAACAAATAAATAAATAAAGACGATAAGTGACAAACTAGAAAACATATCTGTATACATAGTATGCTAGAATAGAGCTAACTTCCTTAATATATATAAGGCCTAACAAATTAAGAAGAAACAGATGAACAATGTTAACAGTAAAACGGTGCAACAGTACGTGAGGAGGCAAATTAATATAAAAAGGAAACTCTCGTACATGGCTGGTGGGCATCACCAATTGGAATGACTTCTTTTTTTGGAAAGACTTTTTAAAAAAATAAAATTTTGCTCCCTTTTATGAGACAGTTGGCATTAATAGACCTGAATCATTATTCATCCACAAGATCTTGAATTTTCCAATTAAAACTATATATATGTCTATCCACACTTGTTGCTAAATGGTTATAGGACATATCTGTGTGTTTCTGGCTGCCCAGAAAAACAGGGCAACCTAAGCTTGTGTCAGGTCTTTTTTCAATTCATCTCGGTGGAAGGCTTTATTAAACTTCCTTGTAGCCAGGAAAGTAACATGACTTGTTAACTATGAAATTCCACTTCTAAGAATTTATCAGACAGATATACCCGCACATACACACAAAGTAAAACATTTATTGCAACGCTGTAACAGTAAAAGTGAGGAAACAAACTAAAAGTCCATCACATAGGAACTTGTTAAATCACTTATGGAATGGACAATGGGATACTATGCTATATTAAAATGAACAAGGCAATGTACTTCCTACTCATTCCAAACAATCTCCAAGATATATTGTTTTTTGTAAAAGGAGTAGGGGTAGGGAAGGTTCAGAACAGAACAGCATACAGAGTACACTATCATTCACGTTTTTTAAGCGAGGTATAAATACATGTGAATAGAATATCTCTAGGAAAATACCTAAGAAATTGATTAACAGTGGTTGCCTCTGGAGAAATAGGGGACTAGAGACAAAACAGTGGAAAGAAAATTTACTTTTCACCATTGTATAACTTTTTAAAACCATGTGTAAGTATTTAGTTTATTAAAAAGGTAAAATGGGGCTTCCCTGGTGGCGCAGTGGTTGAGAGTCCGCCTGCCGAAGCAGGGGACGCGGGTTCGTGCCCCAGTCTGGTCTGGGAAGATCCCACGTGCCGCGGAGCGGCTGGGCCCGTAAGCCATGGCCGCTGAGCCATGGCTGCTGAGCCTGCGCGTCCGGAGCCTGTGCTCCGCAAAGGGAGAGGCCACAACAGTGAGAGGCCCGCGTACCGCAAAAAAAATAATAAAAAAAAAATAAAAAAGGGTAAAATGGCTAGGAAACTTAATAGATGTAACAGACAAAGAAAAAAGGTAAATACTCCTATTTTTGAGTACAGAAAAAAACCTTGTGAAAAACAGGCAAGGTGTAAAAACAAACAAGTCACAAAACTTGAAATGTAAATATCCAACAAAGCCTATGAAAAGATGTTCAACCTCACCAGTTATCAAGAAAATACAGGGGCTTCCCTGGTGGCACAGTGGTTAAGAATCCGCCTGCCAATGCAGGGGACACAGGTTTGAGCCCTGGTCTGGGAAGATCCCACATGCTGTGGAGCAACTAAGCCCATGCACCACAACTACTGAGCCTGCGAGCCACAACTACTGAGGCCGGCGAGCCTAGAGCCCGTGCTCTGCAACAAGAAAAGTTACCCAATGAGTAGCTTACGCACTGCAATGAAGAGTAGCCCCTGCTCGCCGCAACTAGAGAAAGCCTGCGCTCAGCAACAAAGATTCAATGCAGCCAAAAATAAATAAATTAAAAAAAAATACAAATTAAAAAATAGTTTCACTCATGAGATTGGCTAAAATGTTAAGACCAACAGTATCCAGCATTGACATGGCTGTGGGAAGTCATTTTGTATCTGTTCAAAGAAAGAAGTGTGCATATCCTTTCACATAGTGAATTCACATTTAGGATGCTAATTACAGAAATACAGCACCTGTACAAAAAGATATATGTACAGGTATCTTATTGTAGCAATATTCGTAATCACAAATACCTGGAAACAACCTGAATGCCATCAACTGACAAATAGCTGTATACTGTCTGAGGTGTAATCATAAGCTTGCATAATTTCTGTAATTGAAAAAAGAAAAAAGAAAAGAAAACACATCAAGCACTAACCTGAAGTCATCTTCTTCCTCTTTTTCTTGTTCTGCTCCCTCTTCCTTTCAGTTAGGCTCTCCTCATTTTTCTCTTCATCTTGTAGTTCCTGATGTGTTCTTGATGATTCACTCTCACCTGGGACAGACTTCTTGTTTCCAAAAAAGTCCAGTCCCTGTAGCACCTCCGAAGAATCAAAGTCATATTTCCTTTTTCCTATCTAAAACCCAGAAAATTTCAAATGAAATCTATAGACAGACTGGCACTGTTTTCACCCTAGCAGTGTTGGCAGTAAGGCTGTGGGTACAATGACTCCCCATCTTTTTTATCTTTCACCAAATATTTGTTTGAGCTGACAAGTGTGTGTTTGGGCAAATGGAATCCAAGACGATACCTTTTCTGACCTTATAAAAGTAATAATAATAGTCATAATAGCAACTAACACTTATAAGCATAACACATGCTGTCAGGCAGATTTCTAAGCATGTTTAGATATATTAAATTCCTTCTTCCTTCAACAACCCTAACGAGGTAAATAGCAATATTACAGATGAGAAAATCGAGGGATTAAGAGGTTAAGTAACTTGACCAAGGTCTCAAAACTAGTAACTGGCCGACCCAGGATTTTACCTAAATAATCTGGTTCCAGAGTTCAAACTCTTAACAACTACGCTATGCCGTCAGACAGAGAAAGAAGAAACACACGTGTTGCACACACACACACATGTCCCTAGTCCCAATACCAAGAAATCTTGATATTCAAGATTTTCCACAATTGGGCCCTAACTACTCCCGATTTATCACTCACTAATTCCCTATGTAAGATCTCCCATTTCTAAATCGCTCTTCTCATTGGTTACTTAACACGCCATGGAGTTGCGGGAATAAAAAAAAAAACATGCCCACTAAAGGCATACGCATGCCAAGACAAACCTGGAGAGACTACAGTGAAATCATCTGTTCTCTCCGTTTGGGATTTTTCAAATTCCTTTCCATCGGTTTCGGAAAAAAGATAACTCCTGAAAGTAGGATTCTAACTGTGCTTTGAATAAACTCAGAAAGGAGGCCGGGAGGAAACGTTTCCTTGCTAGACCCAACAAAGTCTACAGAATGATGGGAAAAAGAGTTCATTCAGAAGGCTGCAGTAAGCTGAACGCCAAGGGAGGGAAAATGCCCCACAGCCAGGCCACGGGGTCTCCGAGTGCCGGCTCCCCCAGCAGCCAGTTCCTTCTCCGGCACCTGCCCCTTCTCAGTTACTCAGGCTTCTGACACCTTGCACACAGTACCTTGAATCGGGCAGCGTCCGCCGAGAAGCGTCTCACGTCGAATTTGGCCCCCGCGCCGAGCCGGCGAAACAGATCGTGAGCATCCATCTTTTCCCAGAAAACTCCGCGGTCCCACAGCGCCTGCGCAGAGGACTCCCCTCCCGGAAGGCTAGACCTTGGGCGGAAGTGGCTCCGGGGGGCGGAGCTTGGCGGCAGTGAGAGTCTGGGAGTTTTTATCGTCTTACAGTGCGTCGTTTTTTATTTGTTCTTTAAAAAAGTATTTATCAAGATCCTCTTAAGCCGGGCACTGTTCTACACTTTTAGGGATAGTTTGGTAAACAACACCCCAGGAATCTCACCTCGGGAAACATATTTTAGTGGGGATGGAAGATGTTAACAAATAAATAAGCAGAATAATTCCTGAAAAAGTGCTATGAAACAAAACAGTGTAATTGATAGAGAAAGGGAGAGGAGCCACTTTTAGGTAGGTTAGTTAGGTTCATTCTGATGAAGTGATATTTGATCTAAGAGGAGGCAGCGTTTCCCAGATATGGGAAACAGCATTCCAGACACAGGAAACATTGTCTGAAGAAGGAAAAAGTTTTGGAACATTGAGAAAATAGAAAGAAGGAAGGCGAGGGTGACTGGAGCCAAGTTGCAGTGAGGGAGTGGTACAGATAGGGTTGAAGCGACAAGTGAAAATCAGATCTCATAGACTTTTTTTTTTTGCGGTACGCGGGCCTCTCACTGTTGTGACCTCTCCCGTTGTGGAGCACAGGCTCCGGACGCGCAGGCTCAGCGGCCATGGCTCACGGGCCCAGCCGCTCCGCGGCATGTGGGATCCTCCCAGACCGGGGCACGAACCCGTGTCCCCAGCATCGGCAGGCAGACTCTCAACCACTGCGCCACCAGGGAAGCTCTCATAGAATTTTATAACAGGGTCATGGTAAGGAATTTGGATTTTAATCTAAGCATGCTAGGAAGCTATTCAAATTTTTTTTTACTGAGAGTGCAACATGGCTTAGTTTATTACATTTTGTATTTATTTTCATTGTATTTGTACTGTACAAAATTATTTACTTATGAGTTGCCTCCCCCTTCTAGAATGAAGTCTAGGAGCACAGAGATCTAATTTGCTTCACTGCTGTATCCCCAGTTCCTGTGTGCTCTCAATAAATATTTGATGAATGAATGAGTGAATGCTTTGTAAAAGATTACTCTGGCTATTTGGAGGATGGGCCATAGAAAGGGTAAGAGTGGAAACAGTTCAGTCAAAGTAGAAATGATGATGGTGGCTGGGATTAGGGTGGTATCTGTGCTGATGGAGTTAAATGGATAGATTTGGGGTATATTTTGGAGGTAGGTCTAAATTCACCTGATGAATTTCATGTGGAGGTGAAGGAAAGGGAGGAAATACTCCTAGGTTTTTTGTTTGAAATCCGGGGTAGGTGGCATGCCATTTACTGAGCTAGGAAAAACTGAAAGGAGAACAGCTTTTTTGTGTGTGAGGTTGAGGCATGGGGGGTGGAATCAGTTTTTATGTTTTGGGCATGTTAAGTTGCCTCGTTGACCTTAAGTGGAGATGTCCAGGTGGGTAGTTGATTCCATGAATCTGAAGCTCAGGGGAAAAGGTCAGGGCTAGAAAAATAAATTTAGGAGTCATCAACATATAAATGGTACAATGGAATCATACCAAACAAGCATTTAACTTATTAAAATTGAGTTATACATATTCAGCCAGAGAGTGTGAGAAATACTTTACATTGTGTGATTCCTTTACACTCAAGTAAAGTAAGTGTGGAGTGAGGATGAGATGAGAGATGTGAGTCTGCTGTACCCTCAGATGGAGTCAGTCCCCAATTCTCTCATTGTGGGAGCAGCTTGCTGTTCCAATTGTGTCTGCTCTTTAAAAATAAGTATTTTTCATGAAATGTGGCTCCTGAATGAAAGCCCCAAGTACTTTTTCATCTATTGCTCAATAAAAACAATTTATCTCAACATGGCAAGGGAAAAAAAATCAACTGAGTTTTTTAGGAAATGGAGTGTTGGTCTTCAGTTTGGCACATAAGTATGGCCACAATCATGTGTAAAATCAACATGTATGAAACCACAACTTCTGTAATTTATAAGTGATTTAAGTAGTTTCCAAGAGTAATTACACTTCATGAGTTTTTTTTTTTTTTTTCTTTATGAGCCGACTTTAGAACCCAATCCCTATGTAAGTGGTGACAAACCCATATCTAAAAGCACGGTCATAAATGTGATCACTTAGAGACATTGTGTGACTAGGGAAGAGAAGGGGACCCAGAACTCACCTTTAGAGCACACCAGCATTTAGAGATTGGGTAGAGGAGGATATAACTATAAAACAAAAGTTTGAGAAGCAATCAGTGAGGTAGGAAGACGAGGAATGTGGTGTCCTGGCAGCCAGAGGAAAGTTTCAAAAAGAAGGTAGTGATCAGATGTTTCAAAGGCTGTTGAGAGGCTGAGCACGAAGAAAAAAGATCACTGAATTTGGCAACATGGAGGTCACTAGTGACCTAATATCAGTTTCAGTGGCATGGTGGCTGGAGATGATTGAGCGCTAGAGGTGGAGAAAAGGAGACTGTGATGAAGCCAACTCTTTTTTTTTTAATAAATTTATTTATTTTTGGCGGTGTTGGGTCTTTGTTGCTGCACGCTCTTTGTTGCGGTGCACATGCTTCTCAATGCAGTGGCTTCTCTTGTTGCAGAGCATGGGCTCTAGGTGCACTGGCTTCAGTATTTGTGGCTCGTGGGCTCTAGAGTGCAGGCTCAGTAGTTG
This sequence comes from Tursiops truncatus, assembly GCF_011762595.2. NCBI lineage: Eukaryota > Metazoa > Chordata > Mammalia > Artiodactyla > Delphinidae > Tursiops > Tursiops truncatus. Next base: position 32,505,016 of record NC_047053.1, read on the forward strand.
TGGTGCACGGGCTTAGTTGCTCCACAGCATGTGGGATCTTCCGGGACCAGGGTCCAAACCTGTGTCCCCTGCATTGGCAGGCGGATTCTCAACCACTGCGCCATCAGGGAAGTCCCTGAATCCACCTCTTTCCAAAGGTTTAACTGAGAAGGAAAGCAGAGAAGTAGAGTAGTAACTAGAGGCAGATGTGGGTTCAAAGGTGAGTTTTGCTTTTTTTTGGTATAAACCTGGAGCAAGTTTTCACAAACTCCATCTTTTGGTTTGTGCCTTTTTCATACTTTATTACATTGTTTTTTTAAAAATCACAACAGCAGTATCAAAGACAACCTATGTACAAACATTTTACAAAAGAAATATTGCTAGTATCAGCTGTAATAAGGGCAAGCTGAAGAATAGATGCTGAGTTTCTGGGCCAAAGTCTGCCCTCAAAGACATCTAAAATGTGTTCAGGCAGCTGAAACAGGCTTCTTTCTGATGACAAGCATGTGTGGTCGGTAATATTAATACAAACGATGGTAAATGAGGATACTACTGGGCCCAAGTAGCGAACTCCTCATCAGGAAGGCCACCATACAAGTGGAGCTAATCCAATAACCTAAACCCAAGACAGTAAAAGCGCTGTTTCCCATCTGAACGCATTTAAGCCTTCAGCAATGATTGCGTCACGTGTAAACGATGCTGGGTTGTCATACAGACACTTGATTCTTATACATAACCCTATGCCAAACTTCCCTTAACTCTCGAGTCAGGTTTCTGGTTGGACCGAAAGGGGAGGAATTTTAGAAATGCTTCCTTCAGGACAGAAGTCAGAAAGAGAGGTGATCCTGAGAACAGGATCTATTAAATTTGGTGGCGGCGGGGGGAGGCAGGAATTTGGGAGGAGGAATGACTCCTTGGGGCCAAGAATGAAGCAGCGTGACTCACTTGGGTCTGGGACCTTGCTGAAATCTGATCCCCACCCCACCCCAGCCCCGCCGGTATCTACAAGCTCGGTTCCTTTCTCATCTCCCCCAGTTCCTTCATCTCCACCTTCTTGTACTTCCCCGACTTCCTCCGGTTGGTGATCACCAGGACGGTCACGCCGGCGACCAGGGCCACCACGACCACCGCGATGACGGCGATGAGGCCGCTGGTGAGGCGCTTCATGGAGAACTGGGGGGACTTCTCATCCAGGAGGTAGATGAGCGTCCGCTCCAAAAGCAGGGGCTCTCCGCGCACGCGCACGTCGAGGCCGCGGTGGCCGGTGAACAGCGACTCGCCCTTGACGTCCCTCTCGAAGCAGTAGGTGGCGTCGGCGATGTCAGCGGCCTCGGCGATGTCCACGTCGCCGGCGACCTTCTGCGACGTGTTCTGCTGCAGCTCGATCTGGATGGTGGGGTGCTCGTAGTGCACGGCCGCCACGAACTTGGGGTGCAGCGGGTCGCGCTCCCGTAAAAGCCGCCGCAGCTCGGCCTCCAGGTCCGAGGGGTTGAAGGCGCGGGCGGCCGGGCGGTGGCGCAGGTCGATGAGGATGGGGTGGGTGCGCACCAGCTCGTCGCAGCGCAGGCTCAGGTCGACCTTGTCGGTGCGACGCATGCCCACCGAGTTCACGCACCACCACACGGACGTCTGGTTGCACTAGCGCGCCTTGAAGCGGCCCTGCTGGTCGCAGTCCGGGTCGTACAGGCCGTCGTTGTCCAGGAGCGCGTGCTCGCTCGGCCGTACCAGGGCGCGGACGCTCTTCCGGGCGCTCACGCGCGCCTTGAGCAGCAGGCACTTGGATGTGAGCGTGGAGCAGTCGACCTCCAGGCCCGAACCGAGCACGCGGCACAGGCAGCGGCCCCCTGGGCCGCTCCGGTCGCACACGGTCATCTTGCTGGTGGGGCACGTGCACTTGTCCTGCGCGGCCGCTTGATCGATCACCGCCGCCAGTAGTAGGAGCGGCGGCAGCAGCAGCGACGGCGAAAGCAGCGCGAGGCCCGGATCCTGGGCCATGGTGGGGCGGGGCGGAGGAGTGCGGAAGGGGCGCGGGCTGGCGAGCGCTGGGGCCTCTTCCGAGCTCGGGCTCCGCTGTCTGAGAAGGTCTCCAGGTGTCTGGGGTTTTGCTTTTTGTTTTTGATGTTTTTAAGGATGGGTGCTAGGGAATATTTGTAAATTGCAAGGAATGGTCCAGTGAAAAGATGGAAATTGTTGATGTAACAGAGAAGGGAGAAAATAATGGGATGGGCGTGAGATGAGATTTTGTCAGGGAGTGTTGGAGGGCTGAGGAGGGAAGAAATTATATGAAATAACATCCTCAAAGAGTGGGAAAATGAACTTACTGGGAAAAAGCAATAATACCGATGGGCAGTGAATGCTCATTTGAGTTGGAAACAATGAATTAAAAAAGAGACTAATCAGCGCGATTCAGCTACTTAGATAAGGGTGTGAAGAAGTTGTATTGCTGGATTTAGCCGGGGTTAAAGTATTTTCAGGTAAATATGATAGAGGATTATGGCAGAAGTCCTTGTGCGCCCTCTCCCGCCTCAAAAAGGTCCCCTGGGATTGATAGTTCAACAGAGATTTGACCTCCTGAAACCCAAGAAGAAAGGGGAAAATCGCTGGGAATGGCAGTCTTATTCAGAATAATACTCTGGGTTAGATTAATAATCCAACTTGCTTCCCTTCTTTCAGAGGAAGGAATTGTATGGAGTATTGAATATGTGCTCTATTTTACTTTCATAAGCATATAGTTAGAGTAAAACGAGTCTGAGTTTAAATTCCTCCCAGCCTCTCCACCTGCCAGCTGTGACCTGGTCAAATTAACCTCTCTTGGTCTAATTTCCTCATTTGTAAAGTGAGGATTATGATACCTACAGCAGGATGGTTATCAGCGTTAAGCTGAGCTCATAGGGCAATGGTGTATAATGGAAAAAGCATGGGTTTTGGGTGTCAGAAAGACTTATGTGTGAATCCAGTTGTATTATTTAATAATTTGACCATTGTAGGCAGGTTATTTCACTGTTCTGTGCCTCAATTTCCTCACTGGTAAAATGGGGATTATAGCATTATAATATCCTATAATCATACCTTGAAGGCTAGGAGTAACACTGGTTCCCCACACAGAGATCAAAATGGTGGGAATTGGCTTAGGATTCTATCTGTCTATCTACATTTATCCATATTAGAAATATGTATTATATATATGTGTGTGTTGTATAAAGCTTTTGGAACAAAATCTCAAACACAGTAGGTGCTTAATAAATATTAGTCCTTTTCTTTCTTGCAGTCCATTCTCCTAGAGCTATAGTTCTTGGCCTTAACAGCACTTTAGAATCCTCTGAGAAACTTAAAAAACAAAAGAAAACTTGGTCCAACCCCCAGAAATCCTGGTTTCATTGTTCTGGAGGAGCTCTCTGGCCCGTAATTTTTGAAAGCTGCTCAAGTGAATCTAATTGCACTCAGGATTAAGAATCACTGCTAGAATTATCTTTCTAAAGCCCAAATGAGACTATGTTGCTTCTCTGCTTAAAAATTTCTCATGATTTTCCACTGTCTACTGAGTGTAGTCCGAGCTCCTGTGACTTGTACGCCAGACCCTTAGCAGTGATTCTCAACTCTCTCAGGACACATGACACACTCCCATAAATAACTTCAGCTTGAGTTCAACTGCCCCCAACCCTTTTACTTAGCAGTTGTGTGATCTTAGGCAAGTTACTTATCCTCTGTAAGCTTTAATTTTATCATCTGATTTTGCCTTTGCTTCTTCTAACTCTGAACCTTTGTACACGTTTTTTTTTTTTTCTTCTTGGAATGTCCTCTCTCTTTTTCCTCTCTGGGAAATGCCTTATATTCTTTGAAATTCAGTTTATATGACTTATGGTTACCAAAAGGGTAAGGGGGGGCAGATAAATTGGGAATTTGGGATTAACAGATACACCATACTATATATAAAATAGGTAAACAACAAGGACCTACTGTAGAGCACAGGGAACTATATTTGATATCTTGTAATAACTTATAATGGAAATGAATCTGAAAGAGAATATATATATGTATAACTGAATCACTTTACTGTATACGTGAAACATTGTAAATCAACTATACCTCAACAACAACAAAAAATTCAGGGGCATCCCTGGTGGCACAGTGGTTAAGAACCCGCCTGCCAATGCAGGGGACACGGGTTTGAGCCCTGGTCTGGGAAGATCCCACATGCTGTGGGGCAGCTAAGCCTGTGAACCACAACTACTGAGCCTGTGCTCTAGAGCCCGCGAGCCACAACTACTGAGCCTTCATGCCACAACTACTGAAGCCCACGTGCCTAGAGCCCTGCTCTGCAACAAGAGAAGCCACTGCAATGAGAAGCCCATGTACCGCAAGGAAGAGCAGCCCCTGCTCGACGCAACTAAAGAAAGCTGCATACAGCAATGAAGACCCAATGCAGTCAAAAATAAATAAATTTATTTTTAAAAAATTCAGTTTATATGTTGTCTGCTCTGAAGCTTACCCTGAATGTCCCCTCCTTGACATAGTCCCTCTTCTTTCTTTGAGTTTTCATGCCACTTTGTAAATGCCTCTATTTTAGCTCTTTTCCTGTTGCATTGTAATTTTGTTTTCCACATCTGTCACATACCAGACTTTAAGCTTTTTGAGGGCTGGGCCTGTAATGTTGGCCTAGCATGGATACTGTTTCATACTTAAGTGGTCAATAAATCTTGTTGAATTAATGAAGTGAAATAAAATAGACAAAGATTCCTGAAACTGCCAACCATGTGGATTTAGGAAAGGACCTATATCTTTTGCTTGGTGCTTTGTAATAAATTTTGGCTGAATGAGCGAATAAAGTCAAATGAAACTGTCAGACTGATATCATTTTCTACCTTGACAATGTCCAGCTGACTCATTAAGGGACCATTTCCTCTTGGGGAAAAAAACAAAGCAAAACAATTAAAAACCATCGTCAATAAAAGTGGTGAGGAAATTGAATCATGGTTTTGTATAAGTGGAATTTCTCCAAAAACCAGTATGGTCTGACTGGTAGACACACATGGTTTCTCAACTGTAGCAAGTGAGAACACAAATTTTGTATAATGCTGCAGTGGGAGCTGGTTGGGATATCTTGTTGTTATGGACAGAGTGATCACTTCATGTCCTAAAAGTATGTTTTTGAAAATCTTTCTCTCCTCCACTCCCTGCTTCTCATTCAACAAACTTTGGCATTGTTTTCACAGTGTGATCGGCATGGACTTGGGCTTAGAGATGCAGAGATAGACACAGTCCTTGCTCTCAAGTAGCTTAAAGTCTGCTAAGGATAGGGACTAAAGTCTGTTAGAGTCTGTTTTCAAACAGAGCAAGAAAATTCCCTAAGCACTGTATAAGTTATAGGAGGTAAGGGAGTGTTTTCTCAGTGGTGGTAGGATGGGATGGGCTTTGTAGGAAGTTAGGAAAGTTTTATAGAGGAAATAAAGCTTGCAAACCCTTAAAAAAAGATGTTGGCAAATTAGACAAGACGGGCAAGTCTCTTTTAAATAAAGGGAACAGTAGCAACAAATGTAAGAGGGTATGAAAATGCCTGTTGTGGGACTTCCTGGTGGCGCAGTGGTTAAGAATCTGCCAGCCAATGCAGTGGACATGGCTTTGAGCCCTGGTCCTCTGGGAAGATCCCACATGCCACGGAGCAACTAACCCATGTGCCACAACTACTGAGCCTGTGAGCCACAACTACTGAAGCCCGCACGCCTAGAGCCCGTGCTCCGCAACAAGAGAAGCCACTGCAATGAGAAGCCCGCGCACCGCAGCGCAGAGTAGTCCCCGCTCGCCACAACTAGAGAAAACCCACCCATAGCAACGAAGACCTAGCACAGCCAAAAAATAAAGAAAATGCCTGTTGTGTTTGGGGATCTATTAGTGGTTCAACAAAACCTGAAGTGGATGATGCAGCAAGAGGTGGAATCAGACAGGTGGGTAAGGACTAGCTCCTGTACACCTTATGGGTACGCCAAAGAGCTTGGACTTGATCTTGTAGGCATTGAGAGCCATTAAAGGATGTCAAGTTAGTGATATAAACAGCTTTTTAATTTTAAAAGATCACTCTAGCAGCAACATGGAAGGGAGGCAAGCCTGGAGTCAGGGAAACCAGAAGAATATCACGGTAGTAGTTTAGTGAGGGAAGAAGGCAGTAGCAAAAGGGAAGAGGAGACAGGAGCAGATCTAAAGGACATTAAGGTGGGGACATTGATAGCACTCCCTTAGTGATTAGATGTAGGAAGACGGAGACAGAGAAGCCTAAGGTAGCTCCCAGGTCTCAAACTTTGGTGACTGGGTGAGGGGGCCTCTGTTTATGGGGATGGGGAATATTGGAGGGCTAGGATAGTGTGAGAACAACATAATAAAGTTTAATTTTGAGAAGGTCTGAGTTTGAGATTTCTGTGGAACACCTGAGTGGAGTTTCTAATGGTCATTTGGAAATAGGAATTATTTCTTTGCAAAGGGAGCTAGAAACTTCTAGATCACAGCTTCAGGGTCTTAATTAAAAATAAGCTGAGGAGAGAGTGATTGGCTATAGATAATAAACACAGCAGCCATTCACACAGACAAAACTCTCACTTTCCCTGGGGCTAAGTTTTCAATATCAAATTCTCAAGCCTTACCCATAGTCTTGTACTTTAGAAATCCAAAGCAAGTACTTAAGGAATCCAGATTCTTACACTTTTTGTACATTTCTGTTTTGCCATCAAGAGTCCAATGTACAAAATGTTAAGAGTCAAAAGTATAACATGTTCTTTCCAGGCTTTAATGGAAGTTTAACGCAATATAAATGTAACCACTCAAACATGCTCGTAATCAGGACAGAATTCAAGTAAACATCGCCAGGACCAAAGCTGACCTCACGGTGGCACTCCAGTCTTGTCGGAATAAAGGGCTCTGGAATCATCTTACTAAACTCTTAAGTGGACAGTCCACTCTGAAGTAAAGAGTTGGCATAAACTCTGGGTCCATAGGCCACACAATTAAACTACCTGGGGAGAATCTACAGGGAAGGATATCCTTTTGTTTTTAAATCCGCTCTGACCTAAGGCTGGATCAACAGTACAGGGTATGATATGGCAGCAGGTCTCCATCCAAAAAAAAGAAATTTCACCGGGGTTCAAAACTAACCAAAATAATACCCTCATTATTATTTATTAATAGCTACCATTTATTGGTACCTACTGTGTGCCACATACAGTTCAGAGTGCCTTTCATATTATATGAGCTCACTGAACTCTCATACCAGCTCCGTGCAATTGATAATTATTCTCGTTTTTCTGAGGAAGAAGCTGAAGCTCAAAGACATTAAGTCACTTGCCTCTCAAGTCATCCAGGTAGTAAGTATCCATGCTGTATTTTGAACTCAATTTGTATGATTCCAAAATTTGAGGTCTTTAAGCAAGGCTGCATGGCCTCGTATTATTGATGCCAAAATTAAAGCAGTAACAAATGAAACTTTGTGGTTTTCTTTGGGTATACACTGTTTGGATTGAGGTGGTTTAAATAATACTGTATTTAGGGAGATCTAGTGAGGACCCCTATTGTGAATTTGAGGCCTCTTCCTGAAACTCTTCACCACCTATAAGAAACAGGACATTTACGTATTCACAAAGTATGTCCCACAAGGTATTTATTAATTACAAAGAGAAAAAGAGCAAATTTACAGTGGAGAAATCTTGCAGATGCTATGTTAATACAATAAAGTATAAATGAGAACGCAAATGTGGTAAAATATCAATATCTGTGCCACAGAGAGATTCTTTTCCTTTTACGGTGGAAAAAACAAGGGGACAGGGAGGTTCTGTTGACAGGATTGGTCAGCAGTGGAGCAGAGGACTAATTTCTATCTTTGATCTCCATCTGTGAAAGCCCAAAGCCCACAAAGGTTTCCAAATGAAATAGTTACCTTTCTAAGGGGTAGAGAATTATTGATGAATCCTGGACTCTATATAAAGGAAGACTCCCAAATGAAAGACACAAATAATAAAACTCCAGAATAATGTTATTATACTGATTATAGACGGTAGAGATGGGAGTTAGTTGTCCTTACTCCTCCAATGCTTAATCAAGAGTGTCAAAGCATATTTACAAAGCATTTTTTAAATGCCTTACAGACTTCAAAGCCATAAATAGCTTCTCTGTCTCTCTAGGGCTAAATGCCAGCATTTTTGTACATCCTCAGTCTAAGAGAATTAACCAATCTGTCTATTTCTTTAAAGAACTGTTCTTTTAGTGAGAAGGAAAAGATGTCTAGAGAAGCTTTTTGTTCAACATGTCGGTGTTCGCATGATTTACAGTATAATTAACCAGCCCTGTAGCACCAGCAGACCAGCTCCTTTTACTATTCATCATGTTTCCAGTGACTTCAGATCATCAACTCTGTTGGGAGGAAATACCTCCTCCTTAGAGATGTAAAAATATTATGTCCCTGATCATTCCCACAGCCAGAATGTGATCCATCCTCATATAAGTATTGTTTTTCAGATCTAAGGGATTCCTCCCCCACCCCATTATTTTTGCACATCATTACTCTCAGAGCTAAAATCTAATTAAATAAATACATGCAAAATCTAAAACTACTTAGGAAGAATTTTGTTATTCAATTGCTTATAATTACCAGAACACATTTGTTAAGATATGAAAGTCTGGTAACTCAAAATCTAAAACAAAATACCTATGTAAACAAATAGGTAATAAATGTTATCACAGATCTATTTTAGATCTCTATATTAAAACCTTATTAGGCATCTAAAAAACTTCAGAAGTGTTCACTTTGGGCCCAGTAATTCTACTTCTGAGAAGTTACCCTAAATATACACCTCCAACAATATGAAAGTACGTATGCACGAGGTTAATTATTGCAGCACTGTTTGTATTTGCAAAATAAGGGACACAACCTAAATGCCCATGTAGAGGAGAGATGTTGAATAAACTATAGTACAAGCACATAATCGAGCACTACACATCTGTAAAAAAGAGTGAAGAAGACGTTTGCAAACTGATAAGGAATAATTTCTAGGATATACCGTTTAGTGAAAAAAAGCAAAGTACGAAAGAGTATCTGTAGTATGCTACCTTTTGTGTAAGAAAAAAAGGGAAGTGAGAAAAATACACAAGTGCCTGCATTTTGACCAAAAAGCAAACCAGGAAGGATAAACCAGAAATTAATGAGATTACTGTTACTTACAGGAGGTGGTTGGGGATGAGTTGAAAGGGTAAGTAGAAGGTAGAAAGTGACATTTCTCTTGAATACTCCTTTTTATATAGTTCTGTCTTTTGGATCCATGTTAATAATTCATATATTAAGTAAAACACACACACACACACAAATAGGGGGAAAGCCTGAAAATGGAGCACAAACAAATCAACCTAATGGTTTTAAATGAATAATATAAACACATTGAAAAGCACATTTTTGTGTGGGAGGGAAAACTAACTCAAACCAAGTAACTTTAGAATATGATATTTTTTGCTATATACTCTCAGACTAAAGAAAAAATGAACTGTAAATGAATGTTAAAATGAAATTGGTTTGTTTTTTTGCAGTGGTTGGGTTTTGTTTCGTTTTGATAGCAATTCTAAAACTACTTTCTGTGTAATCTGAGATTGAGTGAAGAAGTAAATGTATAAAATATATTATAAACAATGAGATTCAATTTTCTCACTGAGAGAAAAGAGAGTTACAAATATGGAAAGAGAGAAGAGTAGAATGAATTCTATAGTATTGGATTAGAATTGGACATGACAGCCCTGTCCACTGAGAAAGCCCAGAAGCAATGACATCCCAGGAGCAATTTGGTTTCTAAACTCTGTTTGCTGCTAAATGGAGCCAGGGCCCCTTGGAGGACTGGCGGATTCTAGAGCTAGAGCTGAGAAAGAACAAGATGAACCTTGAACATCGTATTAAATTAGTAAATTAGGAAATGCTCAAAGAATGGTAGGACAGGTCAGAATGACAAAAAGAGCTGTACTGAAGGGATTAGTACCAGCCAAATCTGGGACAATTAAACGTAAAAATAAATACTGATAGTCATGTATTACAACCCACCGCGTAAAATAAGAACACATAGGCATATAAATAAATGAAAGAGTAAATAATGTGGGGGAAGGGAAAGTGAGTCTCAATAGAATGTCAGCTAATAAATTTAGAAGGAATGATGGAATTAGAAAAATCACTATTTGGCAACCATCATAGTAATAATTGAATAATCAATGGATGGTAGAATGAGTAGGTGAAATCTGGATGAGGAACAGGATATTTACATAGCTGCCAAGCAAGTTCTCACAAGATATCATTATTATTATTTTAATTATTTATTTATTTATTTATGGCTGCATCACGTCTTAGTTGCAGGATCTTTCGTAGTAGCGCGCGGGCTCTTTGTCGAGGCGCGTGGGCTCAGTTGCCCCACGGTGTGTGGGATCTTAGTTCCCTAGCCAGGGATCGAACCCGTGCCCCCTACATTGGGAGTGTGGAGTCTTGACCACTGGACCACCAGGGAAGTCCTCTCACAAGATATTATTAATTACAAAGAGAAAAGTAGTAAATTTATAGTGGAGAAATCGGCAGGCGCCATGTTAACAAAATGATCAAAGTAAATGATAAAGCAAATGGGGTAAAATCTCGATATTTGGGAAATCTTGGTGAGATGTATACGGGAATTTTTGGTACTATTTTTACAACTTTTCTGTAAGTCTGAGATTACATAAAAATAAAAAGTTAAAAAGAAAAGCTTATTAAAGCATTTCTGAGGAGTTTGCTAGGCTATAGCAAAACAAAGGTTGTAATCAATGTATAGCAAGTTAATTCTGCCTGCCTCCTTGGCAAAATGGTGTATGGAAAGTCATCGTTGGGAAGTAGGAGGTGGCAGGAGGGCAAAAACCTTATTAGATGTTTCCTTGAATAAAGTTTTTTCAAAAATTCTTTTTGAAAAGATGTAAACCTGTTGAAAAAGGATTTTTGATAGCAATTTAAAAAACTATGCATGTATAACTGAATCATTTTGTTGTATACCTGAAGCTAACACAACACTGGAAATCAACTATACTTCAATAAAAATAAAATAAAATAACAAAATATGTAGCTAATTAAAAATGAAGTTTTTCTGTACTTAAAACTAAGCAAGAGAGTTCTATAACCATTTAAAGACTATTACTCACTCAAAATACTCTATATATAAAAAGAAAAGCACACTACAACATAGGTAATTAACTGAAATAAAAATCAATGTGACATTCAAAAAAAATAAAATAAAAGGCTCTCTAGTATGTGGCAGAGACAAATTCTGTTTCTAGTTGGTAAAAAAACATAATTGGATGAAAATTTAAATGCCAGGAGACATAAAAATCAAAGAAATAAAAAACTTTTAAATGGAGTAATTTCTGTTTTCTTCCCAGATAGTTCATTTAATAGAAATTTCTGATTATGATGGCAGTTATAAATCTTTGATGTTACTGATGCAGAGACATACTCAAAACTGTTTTGTTTTTTTTTTCTGTCACTTAGAAAGATTGAAAACCGTCCTAGGTAACAAATACTACTACTGCAACGACTTGCCAGATACTATTCTAAATATCGTTCGTACATTAACCCATTTAATCTCACTGCAACCCTGGGCAGTAGATACTATTATTAGACTCAGTTTACAGTTGAAAAAACCAAGGTTCTCAAACTTTCTTGATTAACTGTGCTCTTAGTGTCTTCAGTAGTTTTTTCATGGCAACTCAGGCCAAAAGAAATAACGTAATAATTCAATTTATTGAGTTGTTAGAGCCAAATCTCTTAACATCTATTTATGATTTCACAATTTAGTAGCCATTAAAAATACTTATGAATTGAAAGAGAAAATATATTCTTATTTTCTTGTAAAATAATCACGATTACTTGCTAATGGGATAGATGAGCCTGTTGAGGTCTGTACTTCTCAAACCATGAGCTCAGATCAGACACGGCCACACTCATTTTCTGTTCCACACCAATATTCATGCAGTACTTGCTTTTCATCACAACTGCAGAAAACCCAGCTTCTCAAAGACATAACAGCAAAAGGATAATGGTCTAATGCTGAAACCATGATTTACTGTGTACTAGAAGTTCACATGAATTCTGACAGATGTTGAGTGTCACTGTGTTGCTCTTGAAACTTTAAAAAATATTCTATGTTCTCCCATAGGCTTGCTGCTGTGGCACCTTGTGGTGCCTTGGGGCACAGTTTGAGAACTGTAGAGCTAATATAGAATTATTATTCAGTCTGGGGGACAAAATTCTTGGGGGAAAATCAAAATCAGAATAGTATGAACATTAACAAAGTGTAGAAAGAGTTAATATTAAAAAAATCTTGTTCTCCATGTATCTTTTCAATGCATGTCTTTTGTTTTACCTGATTGCTTTGGGATAGATTACTTTTTAAAAAATTTTATTCAAGTATAGTTGACTTACAATATTTTATTAGTTTCAGGTGTACAACATAGTGATTCAATATTTTTATAAATTATACAGCATAGACTTCTATTTTGCAGATAACAAAACAGAAACAGAATCATCTGGAATGAACAATAAAATGTTCACATCATATAGGTCAAAGGTAAATGCTGGCATTTAAGGAGTGGGAAGGACAGTACACAATAAATGTTTCGGCTGATAATATATGTAATAAAAATATTTTATACCACCAAGTGCATAGAGTGAACTCAAGGAACTTGGCAAGTTTAACTGAACCTCTCTTTTAAGCAAATTTATTACTTGAAAACATGAATGTTTTAAACCAGTGTACAAGGGGCTTGATTATTTTACAAAAGAGTATTATTCAAGATTCCTTGGCACATCTAAAGTATGATGTGGTTCACTGAAATTAAAATGTATGCCGAACTGTTTTTGAACACATTAGTTTATGAAATATCTCTGTTGTTTACATTGCATTTTGAGTTTTCTGTCTTTTAGGAGGATAGACAGCAAAATATTCATCTCCTAATTGTCAACAGAGGGAAAATGAAGCACAGAGAGAAGCAATGAGTTTATTTAGCATCATGCAGTAAGAAATGAGAAGGCATCACCTACTCATCTGGGTTGTAAAAAATCATGTTAAAAAATCATGGATGGCATGTTAGTACCTAACGGCCATAGTTCTTTTCACAATAAGGTGATGATATGTAACAATCAATAAATAAAATCAAAAGTGCCCATTTGTACAAGATTTTGTATGAGAGTGTATGTGATTGTTGCCCAAGAATTTAAGTCTCAATTCTATTGACTATATTGACATAGTCAAGATAATGCCAGAGTATCCTGTGAGTGATGTGATGAAAATAGACTTAATGACAGATGGAAGGAACTGCTTACTCCTGTTTTACTCTAATGGCCACGATAAAGGGTTTATTTTGATTAGTGTAACTTCAGTTTATAGTAATAGCATGAAGAACCAAGACAGTTTCACTTCACTTCACATCATCATTTTGACGGCAGATTGACTCAACGAAACTGGGGTTCCCGGAGCACTGAAGAAGATAACCTTAGCTATCTCTGCAAAGGTATCCTGCAGCCCAGACTGAAATACCTTCCTTGGGGACTCTACTATTTTGATTATGGAGAAATTCCCAAGCAATGCCTCCCATAGCCAACTGGGAGCTCCCTGTTGCTCCCTTCCTTTTCACTGTTCAGGCTGAGTACCTGGCATTCTTTAAGGTAGAAATAAAGGCATTTCCTTGGGTCCTGGGAAAAAGCAGGGGACTCTAAGATAATCCCAGTGGAGAGGTGGTCTTTTTTATAGATCTCAATACTAGGTCTGTTGTCCTGAACAGTTGTCTTCAAGACTGTGAGCCATAGTTCACTACCCAAAGTTTGATTTAAATATCATGATTAATTGACTGCAAAAAGAAGATGGGGGAGGAATGTGAAAGGGTCTGTATAACAAAGAACCATAAATCATCTCTGGTAGGGTGGGCCCCCTATCATGCAGCCTGTGGGCTTGCCAGGGAGCTACAGGGAGAAAGATGAGACAGAATAGGGTCTTCCAGCTGCAGGGCTGCCGGAGCCCCAGACCAGGAAAGCTGTTTACCCCCAACCAAGTCCTTCCTGAGGTATCATTCACTTATTCATTTAGTAAATATCTATCAAGTGAGTGCCTACTAGGTGCAAGGCACCATTCTAGATGCTGTTGAAGCGGGAGGGGGCGGGAGGGGGGAAGTAGGACCAAGATGAGTAAGACACAGCACCTGCCTTACTATTTAGTGGACATGGTTATGACAAGGACTCTGCTCTCTTCTTTATCATAAACACTGGTACCTAATTAGGTATGTACTTCACTTTACGAAACAGATGTATTTCTGAGCCTTTCTGGCATTAAAGTGAATTTCCATCTAGTGAATTTCCCGTACATTCTCCATAAAGCTGTCCCTGTCACCCTCAGCTTTCCCTACATTCCTGGAACCCTCTTGTGTATACACTGTATCTTTCTCAGTAGGCCCTTTTGAGGCAGCTGTCCCAGAGTGGAAAGTGGAAAGAGCATGGGCTCTGGAGCTGAACAGGCTCAAATCAGAATCCTACCTCCACTACTTAATAGCCGTGTGTGATCTGGGTTAGTTTCACCGCTAAGCCTCAGTTTCTCTTGTAAAATGGGGATAAAAATAGTTCCTATTCATTAAGACTTTGTGAGAATTTAGTGAGATAAGGTATGCTGGCATTTAGAAAATGCCTGGCATATAGAAAGCATTCAGGAGTGGTTAGTCATCACTATTAGGTGCTTTACAGGTGATTGTTTTACAGGTGAGGAAACCGAAGCTCATTAAGATTTAATAACTTAGGTACATTATAACTTGGAGGAAATACGGCATAGCTTTTAAAAACTCTGGAGTCATATAGACCTCATTCACATTCCTTTTCTGACATTTATCATGTATACAATCCTGAACAAATAATTTGATTTCTCTTAGCCTTCATTTCTCTATTTGTAAAATGGAGATAATTGCTAATAATATCTACTTCACGCTTATTATGAGGATTAACTGAGATGATGTGTGTAATTGGCAAGTGGCAGGACCTGGATTTAATGGCTCTGAATCCCAAGTGCTTACACTTTTCTAATAAACTCACTCACCAGCTCCTTTGCTCTGTGAGCTAGAATTCTAAAGAGTTAGTGGATGTAATCAACACTTGGCAGATTTTTTCCAAGTGCAATAAAGTAGTTTGTTTTCCTCTTTTGATGATTGGTTTGTAGTTTTTCACAGATATGTACTCACACACCCATAATCTTGAACTAGCCTTTCCCCTCCCCATCAGTGGAATGTATATATATATATATATATATATATATATATATATATATATTTTTTTTTTTTTTTTCCAACCTCATCGAGGAATAACCAACATCTCAAAGGAACATACTACTGCCTTCGCCCACATGGACTTTTCAAAATGCTTGCCTTTGAAAGAAATCATCAGCCCAGAGAAAGCATTACAGGGACTTTCTTGCATTGAGGAGTAGGACTAAAATTCAAGTTTGTGGAATGAAACCCAAGTGAAAGGAAAAGCAAGAGCTCGCCTTCTTCTTCCCAGCAAGCCCTGCCTCCAGTTACTGCCCCTCCCCACCCCAGGAAGGGGAGAGAGCCCAGCTGTAGGGTCAAGTAGTGGTGACCAGGTTAGCAACAAGGGCAACAGAGGGAGGAGACAAAAGAACAGAAAGTGGCAGCGGCTGGCTGAATGCCTGAGCATGTTTCTTTGCTGAAAGAGAATGGCGGGACAGCGATTCAAACTGCGAGAGAGGAGGGTGGAGGGGGAAGAGGACAGCTAATGGATGGGGTGGCCCAGCAGGGGTCAGAGGTCAGGAGGGCACTCAGGGAACTAATTGGCCACTCTTCACATATTCACTTTCTGCTTCTAGCCTACAGCTGGGCCTTGAGGGAAAGCGCTGGGGTTGGAGCTGGCTTTATTTTTTTATGCCCCGAGATTTGAGGCCAACTGGTGAAAAGCAAGTGAGACAAGAACCTTCTTTCCTTTTCTAGGAATAGCTGACCAGGGACAGCCTTCTGCAAAGGAAAATGCTGAAGATTCCACTTCACTCATTCATTCATTCATGCATTTCTTCTTCCTCCGCTTCTTCTTTTTCTTCTTCTCCTTCCTTTACCTTCTCATTCTTTTCCTTCTCATTCTTTTTTTTCTTTTCTTCTCATTCTTCTTCTTTTCCTTCTTCTCCTTCTCCTTCTTCTCCTTCTTCTTCTTCTTCTTCTTCTCCATCATCACTATCTCCGTATGTTAATTGGATGCCCCAGGAAATGTTATGCTGGGCACATTCATAAGATGGGAAAGGATTATAGACACCTTTAGCTTGGATCATAAATGATTAGAGTTAGGCCTGGGCTTTAGGGGTCATCTAGTTTCATCTTGTTTCAGACTTATGGAAATGAGGAAAGCAGTTTGCTCAAACTCACAGAGAAAGGAGTAGAGAAGGGAGTAGAGCTCAGGTCTTCTCCCTCCTGGTCCAGAGATTTTTCCATGACACTCTTCTCAGAAACATATTAACTTTGAAAACTTGGGCAGACTGGTTAACAGCTCAGCCTCTGGGTCAGACAGCCTGAGCTAGAATGCTGGCTACTAGCTCTGGGACCTTAGGATTATTACTTAATCTTTCAAAGCAGCAAGTTGCTCATCTGTAGAAAAACAGGGTTGTTATGTGGATTAAGTGAGGTAAATGCATGTAAAGTGAGGATATGCTTCAATAAATGTTAACTATTACTACTGCTATTTCTTCAGAGCCCAGCATAGACTGTGTTTATGGTGATAAACACATAACACAATGAATACTGACTCTTTCTTCTCTTATAATCTCCATGGGCAACCCATTCCAAGATCAAAATTCTCATTCCCCCTTAGTTGAGAGACCTGTGAGGATCGGAGGGACATTTTGGAGTCCTGTCTGAACCTTCTTCTGAAGGGCTGGCCAAATTTGGAAGGAGCTGACTTGGGTCAATACATGCAAAGGGCTTAGAACAGTGCAGGGCACCGTTAGCACTCAGTAAAGGGCAGTTGTTGTTGTTATTATTATTGGGAAGGAGGGAGCTTTTTGCCTCTGCAGAGGGTCAAGCATTAGACTGGCTTACCCTTTGTCAGGGATGTTGGTTGGGACATTCATGGATCAGATGGAGGTTGGCCAAGATGAGGTCTGAGTTCTGTGAATTTTCTTTCTAACTTCTGTGTAGTTTAATAGAATCAGTTTGCCTAGCTCTGCCCAGAGTTCTGAAGCAGACCGTCACTCTGGTACCGCTGCACGTGGACTCTGGAGCAGATAAAAAGATGAACATACGAAAGAGACCTAGATCATCTATGAACATTGGCTCTCCCACCCCAGAGTGGGGATTTACATCATGGACACCACAGGGTCACAGAGTGATATGAGCTTCTATCCAAAACATAACTTTGAAGTTCCCTTTTGCCACCTTTCCTTTTCAATTCATTGATCGATTCATTCATTCATTCATTATTGAAGTATAATTTAGACAATAAAATGCAGATCTTAATGTTCAGTTCAGTGAGTTTTGATAATTGTATACACTTATGTAACCTCCACTCAAAGCTAGGTAAGGAACAGCTATATCACCCCAGACAGTTCCCTCTTGCTCCTCTCCATTCAACGCCCCCAGGCTTCCTCTTCTCCTTGCTAGGCAATCGTGACTTCTATCACCCTAGTTTCATTTTGCCCGTTGCCAGATGCCACACGTTTTTGTATCTGCCTCCTTTTGTTAAACATGTTTTTGAGGTTCATTCACATGGTTCATGTATCAGTAATTCGTTCCTTTTTTTAATTGAATACCACTCCATTGTATGAATATACCATGACTTATCCATTTTCCTGTGATGGACATTTGATTTTTTTCCCCAGTGTTTAGCTGTTGTGAATAAGGCCTTTATGATTATTCTTATATATTTTCCTGAGCCCCACTGCATTTATATTTTAATTATAAAATATATACAGAACAGTCCAGAGATTATTCCAGATATTCATATATCACCACTTATATTTAATAAATGTTAACATTTTGTCCTATTCAATTTTTTTTTTTGAATAAAGTTTACAAATTTGGTTGCAACCCACTCTGCATCCCTCCCCACTCCTATTCTTCACCTCTCATCCTTCAGAAGTAACTACTTTTCTGAAGTTTGTTTGAATCCATTCTGTGTTTCTATGTGTTTGATAATATGCCTGTGTGGATGGACCTGTTTTCATTAACATGCTAGATACTTGGTGGGCCCTTTCCATCTGGAAAGTCATGTTTTACTTCTAAGAAAGTTTTCTTGGATTGTTTATCTGAGAATTTCCTCTCTTTTGTTTTCTCTGTTCTCTCTTTCTGGAACTCCCATTACTCAGATATTAGACCTCCTGGATTGGTCCTCTTATTTTAGTTTCTCTTCTGTTTTTTTTTCTTTGTCTTTTTATTCAACTTTCTGGGAATTTTTTCAACTTTATTTTCCAACTCATTCATTAAGTTTTCCATTGATGTTATCGTATATATTTAAAATTTCTAATTTTTTGTTTTTTTAAATTGTCTGAATGTTCCTTTTACAGTTTCCTGCTCTTGTTTTATGGATGTACTATCGACTCTTACTTCTTAAGAATAATCATCGTAGTCTTTTTCATTTGTTTATATTTTGTTTGTTTATTTGCTTTTAGCTTCCTTTTCCTGAATAGAATCTGTTTTCTCCAGGTTGCTTTTTCCTGTTTGTTTTGGTCTCTATTGTTCATGTTAGAGGTCTTCCTTAGGGGTCTGGTGATTCTTGGATGCTCTCTAATATTTAAATATGGGCAACTTAAAAACTGATTGAAAGCTCTGAACTTGAGAGTAGGGCTTGCCAGTTATGGGGCTCACTGTAGATTTACCTGGCTGTGCCATTTCCTTGGGTGAACCCCTGATGTCAGAAGTGTTAAGCTTTTTCTCTTGGACTAGTCAGAATCCCTAGGGGAGCATTGCCCAACCTCCTTCCTGGAGGGTAAACGCTTCCTTCACTTCACCAGCATTTGGTATATGAACATGCACTTAATCCTCTTGTTCTCCATATAATAACCTGCCCTCAGCTTTGTCTGTTGTTTGCTTTTCCAGAGACTCTCTCTTTTATTCTCTTCAAAGTCCTGGCTGCATGAAGCAAGGAGAAAAAAATCTGGGAACCTATTGGCTTTTGAAAGATTTCCATCTGCTCTAGATATATTTCACTCCATCTTCCCTCATCCTCATTGTTTGAATTACTTGGTAGAATAACATGGGTTACTTCCCAGCTTTCTCCACTTCTGGATTGGGATTCAGCTTTCTTAGGTTTACTGAGCCAGTTATCTCTCAATTATTTGCTTTCCAGCTTCCAAAATTTCCAAAATTTGCTGTAGTCTCCTTTTCCTTTCTCTTTATCCTCGTGAGTTTATGCCTTTTGTAAAAAGAATCTTTACTGTCATCTTAGTGATGACAAAAGTCTCTCTTATTGTGATTTTAAGTTACATTTCTCAAAATATTAGTGAGGTCTAGTACCTTTGCATATATTTTTTACCCATTGGGTTTCCATTTCCACCTGTTCATATTCTTTGAACATTTTTCTCATAGGTTGTTGGTCTCTTTCTTATTGATTTGTTGGAATTCCTTATATAATCCGGAACTCATCCTTTGTTAGTAGCATTCATTGTAAAGATTTTCTTCCCCTCTGTGGTTTGACTTCTAACTTTGTTTGTAGTGTTTTTTCCATTTCAATATAATTAATACATTAAACCTATTTAATGTATTAAATCTTCATTTTAATATAGTCAAATTTATCCTTTATAGTATTGTGCTTTGGAGGTCTTACCTAAGAAATCCTGCCCTACCCCAAGGGCACAAAACTATTCTCCAATATTTTCTTCTAAAAGCTTTAAAATTTTGTCTTTTTATATAAAAGGCTTTAAGTTGCTCTTTATATATAGTGTGAGGTAGGAAGCTAATTTTATTTTATTTTTCCTTTTTTTTTTTTTTTCTTTTGCTGTACGCGGGCCTCTCACTGTTGTGGCCTCTCCCGTTGCGGAGCACAGGCTCTGGACGCGCAGGCCCAGCGGCCATGGCTCACAGGCCCAGCTGCTCTGCGGCATGTGGGATCCTCCCGGACCTGGGCGCAAACCCGCGTCCCCTGCATTGGCAGGTGGACTCTCAACCACTGTGCCACCAGGGAAGCCCTATTTTTCCATTTTGATAATCAATTGCTCTGGTACCATTTATTGAATTGTCCATCCTTTTCCCAGTGACATGTGATGCCATTTCTATAATATACCAAATTCTCATGTTCATGGGTCTATTTCTGAGCTCTCTATTCCATTCCATTGGAGCTACTTATCTCTCTGTGTGTCAAAATCATGCCATTTAAGTTATTATAGCTTTATTAAAAGATTTTTACATGTGGTAAAGCAAATGCCTCCTCCTTCTTCTTCAAGATTGTCTTAACTATTCTTGCCTCTTGTATTTTAAGATTAGCTTTGTAAGTTTCCTATACACAGATACAGCCAAGTTGGTATTTTTATTGGAACTGCATTGAATCTATAGAGTAATTTGGGATCAAAATATAATATTGGGGGACTTCCCTGGTGGCACAGTGGTTAAGACTCTGTGCTCCCAATACAGGGGGCTCAGCTTCGATCCCTGGTCAGGGAACTAGATCCCACATGCATGCTGCAACTAAGAGTTCGCATGCCACAACTAAGGAGCCTGCAGCAACTAAGGAGCTGGCAAGCCATACCTAAGGAACCCACAAGCCACAACGAAGGAGCCCACGTGCCACAATGAAGGAGCCTATGTGCTGCAACTGAGGAGTCAGCAAGCTGCAACTAAGGAGCCTGCCTGCCGCAACTAAGACCTGGTGCAACTAAATTAAATAAATAAATAAATAAATATTTTTAAAAAAGAGAGAGAGAGTGTCTCTCCTAAATAAATAAATAATATTGGGTTTTCCCATCCATGAACATGGTATATTGCTCTATTTATTTAGACCTTCTGTCAGTCAATAAAGTTTTATTTTTCTCCATATGGATCAACACTTCTTTTATTAGATCCGCTACTAATACCTTTTAGTTTTTGTGGATATGGTGACAGAAACTCCTAAAGATTACATTTTTTAATTAGTTTTTTCAGGTATATAGGAATGCTTTTGATTTTTTTGGTATGCTGATCCTGAATTCAGCAACCTTGCACAATTCTTTTAATAATTCTGATAAGTTATCTACAAATTCTCTTGGATTCTCTATGAGGACAATCATATTGTCAACAAATAGCAGCAAATTAATTTTTTTCCTTTCCAATCCTTATACTTTTTGTTTGTTTTTGCCTTAAAGTTTTGTCTGGGATATCCAGTAAAATACTGAATGAAAGTGGTAAAAACTGATAGCTGTTAGTCAAAGGAACATACTACCTGAACTGTGATATGTCACCAGAACTATTGGCTCTAGAGCTATGTTGTACCTACTAGATCTGTACCAGCAAAATGTCTTTGGTGTTTGAGAATAGGTATTTTTATTCTCTTTTAATAGATGAAGAAACAGCAACTCAATGAGGTAAATAACTTGCTTAAGACCACACAGTTAATGAGTGGGAGATTCAACCCCAAATCTGATTCCCAGTTGAATGTTATTTCCATGATTTTCCTTCTAGCTATCTATTTGTGCTAATGTGTCACCTTTCTCAGATAATATATTGCATTTAAAAAGAGATATTCCAGAGCAAACAATGCCTTTATTCAATTAAATGACTCTAATAGTGGGAGTTTTAGGCAGATATTCTGTTTTGCCTAAACAGAAGACTTGGCCTACTTACAGTTTTTTACAGATTCATAGACTTTTAGAGTTGAATGGTTTCTTATCTTATCCAACCCCCTCTTTAATGAGTTATGCCTATACTATATTCCTGAGAGATCATCCTCCAGCCTTTACCAACTGCCAGGGTGGGTTCACCTCACTGTCAAACAGTTGAATAATTCTCAAATGGATCCACAATCTGCCCACTGGTCCAGAGAGCAGTGTGTTTTCTCCTGTCCATAACACCTGTCCATGTATCTGTTCTCCTTAGGTCTTCCCTTTGAGACTATTCATTTCTAGGATATTTGCTATTGTCTGAATGAGATAGTTTCCAGACTTTTCATTATCCTGATTATTCTCCTTTCAATGCTTTCTAATTGATCCATGTCCCTTTTGAAAAACAATGCTCAGACTTTAGGGTGGGGTCTGACTGCAAACAAAGTGGGACTCTTATGTTCCATGATCTGGACAGTTATCAGACACACCATTGATGCAGTCTAGAATTTTGTCTTTTTAGCAACTATGGCACATTGCACACTTAAGTTTAGGGTTAGCTAAGCCCACACGTTTTTCATCTGAACTACATTACTGAAAATGTGTTATTTGTATGTTAAAAGAGAGAAAAGGGACTTCCCTCGTGGTGCAGTGGTTAAGAATCTGCCTGCCAATGCAGGGGACACAGGTTCGAGCCCTGGTCTATGAAGATCCCATAGGCCACAGAGCAACTAGGCCTGTGCGCCACAACTACTGAGCCTGTGCTCTAGAGCCTGTGAGCCACAACTACTGAACCTGCATGCCACAACTACTGAAGCCCGTGTACCTAGAGGCCGTGCTCTGCAACAAGAGAAGCCACTGCAATGAGAATCCCACGCACCTCAACAAAGAATAGCCCCCGCTCGCCGCAACTAGAGAAAGCCTGTGCACAGCAATGAAGACCCAACACAGCCAAAATAAATAAATAAAATTTTTAAAAAGTGTTCCTACTTCATAATCAACCATCTATAAATGTGCTAAAGCTTGCTCTCCGTATAGTGTGAGGTGTGGACTTGGAAAATGCAAGGAAGAGTTGTCCTGAATTACTAATCATTTAGGCCAGCAGCCATGCTAGGTTTTTTTTTTTCTTCCATCTCCTATACGCTCTCCTGGAGCTCTCTAGGTCTAGGTCAGAGCCAAGTCTGTGGGGAGGGAACCAGGACAGAAATCTACTCTGTTATGGAGACAAATAAGGCATCACCTGCAGCTTGGAATCTGCCAACAGACTACCAGGAAACACCTGGTTGGTCAGGGGTGGGTGAAGTCACTTGGGACTGCTGTCCCAGGACAGGATAAAATTCAAATTTCAGAGCATTGGTACTTTGACATTTTTGATTATAGAGTTACAATTCAATTTCTTACACGAAACCAGAAATCTCATGAGTTTTTTAAGAAATGATGGAAGGACCGTAGGAAGGGAAGGGGAAGCAGGAGTCAGAGTCCTCTGCTCAGCTTTATATCACCTGGCTTAGTGGGGTTACCATCCACCCCTCTATGTGACTATCAAAAAGAATCTCAGGGTATGTCTTTGAGACTGAAATCCTAGCTACCCAAATCTCCCTTGCCCTTGTTCTGCTCACAAATCCATACTTACAAACTAGTAAACTTTCTCCCACCCCAACACATATCCCTCATCTTCACCAAATATTTGTAATTTTGCCTGGACTGTATTTACAAGGGCAGTGTTGTGTGACTGCAGCATTGACAATGCAATAATAAAAACTGGAAGCATTCAATGGTACTTACTATATGCCACCCATTCTTCTAAGCACTTTATATATGTTAACTCCTTTCGCCTTAACAGCAGTTCTTTGTGGTAGAGACTGTTATTATCCTTGTTTTACAGATGAGGACACTGAGGCACAGAGATGTGCTTGCTCAAGGTCACACAGCTAAAAGTGGCAGGTGGGAGCAGACTCCAGGCAGTCAAACTCCAGTGTCTGGGCTCTAAACCACCATGGATGCTGCCCCTCTAAACTGTGAAGGGAGCTGCAGTGGATACCATACGTGTGAGAACTGCAGCCCCAAGCCTGCGTTTCTGCCCCAAAGCTATTCTCTGGCAAACGATTTCCTCTTATTATAATCACTAAGAATATTCTTAGGGTAGAATCTTCCAGTAGGTTTTAGCCCCTTTACAGACAAAGAAACATAGGTTCAGAGTGTTAAATAATGTTCACATAGGGAGTAAGTGGCAGCATTAGGATGTGAACCCCACTCTGGGTGCCTCTATCTATCATCTATCTATCTATCTATCTATCTATCTATTTATTTTATTTTGGCCGTGATGCGCAGCTTGCAGGATCTTAGTTGCCCGATCGGGGATCGAACCCATGCCCCCTGCAATCGAAGTGCGGAGTCCTAACCACTGGACTGTCAGGGAATTCCCTCTCGGTGTGTTTAGTGTCCACACATGCCCCCCAACCCTATACCGCCTCTATCATGGGGCCGTATCTTCAGAAAGAACCTGTATACTCTCAATACCCTCTTTTGCCTGGGATGGACAATATGTGGGGACCATTCTTCAGGGAAAAGTCATCATCATCATAATTATTACCAAAAAAATCCTGTTAAAGGTCCAGCTGGGTGCTGGATGCTACAATCTGGGATCACTGTTCAGGCCTCAAAGTGAGGATCCCTGAAAATGGGAGTGTTTCACCATTGACCTGGTGGAAGTAAGCTGAAGGGTAAATAAAGCCTAAGTAAGAAAATAAGTCCTAAGATAGGTTTCTCCACCTTTGGAGCTGATGGGTTGAATCAATTTCCTGCTTCTCATAGACCCAAAGACATAGAAGACAAACTCAGTGCTTCCCTGGTGGCGCAGTGGTTAAGAATCCGCCTGCCAATGCAGGGGACACGGGTTCGAGCCCTGGTCCGGGAAGATCCCACATGCCGTGGAGCAACTAAGCCCGTGTGCCACAACTACTGAAGCCTGCGCGCCTAGAGCCTGTGCTCCACAACAAGAGAAGCCCCCACGATGAGAAGCCCATGCACCACAACAAAGAGGAGCCCCTGCTCTCTGCAGCTAGAGAAAGCCCACACGCAGCAACGAAGACCCAATGCAGCCAAAAATAAATAAATAAAATTCAAAAAAAAAAAAAAAAACAAAAAAGAAGACAAACTCATGGTTACCATAAGGAAAGGGCGGGGGAGGGATAAATTAGGAGGTTGGGATTAACATACACACACTACTATATATAAGATAGATAAACAACAAGGACCTACTGTATAGCACAGGGAACTATACTCAATATTTTGTAATAATCTATAAGGGAAAAGAATCTGAGAAAGAGTATACATATAGATATAAATATATATAGATGTATAACTGAATCGCTTTGCTGTACACCTTTCATTGAATTACAATTCTGTACAACATTGTAAATCAGCTATACTTCAATAAAATATATTTTTGAATAAAGTTTTATATTAAAAATTTACTGCTTCTCATACACCATTTCTGCTCTTGCTTTTAGATCAAGCATAAGAATTTGTCTTCAGGGCTTCCCTGGTGGCACAGTGGTTAAGAATCTGCCTGTCAGTGCAGGGGACACGGTTTGATCCCTGGTCTGGGAAGATCCCACATGCTGCGAAGCCACTAAGCCCGTGCGCTACAATTACTGAGCCTGCGCTCTAGGGCCCGTGAGCCACAACTACTGAGCCCGTGAGCCACAACTACTGAAGCCCACATGCCTAGAGCCCGTGCTCCACAACGAAGAGAAGCCCCCGCTCGCCCTAACTAGAGAAAGCCCGCGTAGCAACGAAGACCCAACGCAGCCAAAAATAAATAAAACAAATAAATAAATAAATAATTTCAAAAATCTTAAAAAAAAAAGAATTTGTTTTCAGAATATGAGTCAAGGGCATGGTTCCTAGAGAACCGTGGGTGGCATCTGGGATCACTGAGACATGTACATTCCTGTGCACACGCTTGCGCGTGGGCACACACACCCCTGGCCCAGACAAGCACACTCACCACACCACCACGTTTGTGATGAGCAGGCCCTGGAAACAAGGGTGGCCTTTGGGGGAGCAGCAAGTTCACGGGCTTGTGGTCTCCATTCCCCAGTGCCTTGATGTGACCAGTTACGCCCTGCTGCAGTAGGGTGGAGCCTGCCTTCTCTGAACTGAGTCCCGGCTGGGGCAGTCTTTCCAGGGGTTCGCCCAGGGGCCTGGGGACACAGTTCCTATTCCCTGGTCTTGGACTGCCAGGAGTGCCCACCTCACAGCCCCCTAAGCAGGGTTCCATGTTCCAGGTCGGCGCCCAGGCCAGCCGTCCTTCAGCAGCGATGCTTTTGTAGATCAAAAGGGAAAGCATTGTTGCTGCCCTGTGGCCGGGCAAACAAGCAGCTGGCTTTGAAGTCCCAGGGGGGATTTGCTCAGGCTGGAGTGGGGAGCCTGAAGGAGAGGGCTGCGAGCCTCCCCCGAGCCTGGCTGTGTTTGTTAACTCCGCCCGGCCACCCAGGCCTGGGGTGTTTGATGTCTCTCCGGAGAAGCAGGAGGAGGGAGGCCTGCCCGGGGGTCCTCCCAGGGACAGCTTTCAACTCCTGCTGAGCCTGTGACGGAAGGAAACACCTAGCCCCCTCCATTCAGGGTGGGC
The DNA here is from genome assembly GCF_011762595.2 of Tursiops truncatus. Classification (NCBI taxonomy): domain Eukaryota; kingdom Metazoa; phylum Chordata; class Mammalia; order Artiodactyla; family Delphinidae; genus Tursiops; species Tursiops truncatus. Next base: position 32,531,419 of record NC_047053.1, read on the forward strand.
CACGGGGGCGTGGCCCAGGGCGGCTGGCAGAGTGTGCTGTTTCCCTCGGGCACTGTTTCTTTTCAGGTGGCATCAGGTAAGAATGAATGGCAAGGGGAGACTGGAAGAAAGAGGTGACAAAGGCAGCCCTGGTGCCTTCAGTAGCCACAGGCCTGAGGGTCCCACCTGAGGATCAATCTCCTCCTCCCTTCTCATCCTCCACCAACTGCTTCCCTGGGTCTCCGCACTGTGCCTCACCCTTTCTCCCCCATCCCCAAAGCAGTGCAGGGGGCAGTTTGCCTTCCGCCAGGGGCAGCGCTGCTGTGTTCCTGCCTCAGAAGCTCTGCTCCCCAGCCTCTCCTGCAAGCAATAAAATGCATTGGGTGAGGAACCCTGGTGGGAGGTCGGGGGGAGGGGGGTGGAGAAGTCTCTAGAAACCTGGGTAACACAATGCTCCCACTGGGCTGGCTCTCAGGGCTTGCCTTAGGGTTCCCAAAGCATGTTTGTAACCTTTCAGGCCTGGACCACAGGGAATGAGACAAGGAATTAACCATTATTATTAACCAGTTCAATGTCCTATGTACGATTAACCACGAACAGGTCCATTTCTGTCTCCTTCTTTCCCTCCTAAATGTCCCTCTTCTGCTACAAGCAAAGGAACACATTTCTGCTAGAGTCTCACCTCCAACACCGCTCCATCTGGTCTGTCCCTACCTGCCTCCCCCCCGCGCCCCCCCCCACACACATGTTGAGATTGAGAAAGAGCTTGTTTACGATAAGACCTTGAAATCTGGAGTTATAAATCCTTCCAGGACGGCCACCCTATCTCCGTGCTAATGCTTGTGGTGCCGTCCAAAGGAGGCTCACCTGATTGTGACCCATCCCCTCTCACTCCCCGGAGCCCCCATCTCCTCCTCTGCAAACATGGGACAATGGGCAAATGGGAGTTACCTGTCTCAACAGGTGTTAGCCTGGCCTCACTTTCCTACAGGGTGATGCAGAGGTCACCTCTAGCCCAGCCCTCTCTGGGCATTCTTGTGATCGTAAAAGCCCACCTTCGGACGTGACCTTCCTTTTGGTCCCCCATGACTTTAGCTGCAGGAGGCCGAGCCCACCTCAATGGATTTAGAAGTCCTCACTTCAGGGACTTCCCTGGTGGTGCCGTGGTTGGGCATCCACCTGCCAGTGCAGGGGACACGGGTTCGAGCCCTGGTCCGGGAAGATCCCACCTGCCGCGGAGCAACAAAACCCGCGAGCCACAACTACTGAAGCCCATGCACCACAACTACTGAAGCCTGCGCGCCTAGAGCCCGTGCTCTGCAACAAGAGGAGCCACCGCAACGAGAAGCCCGCGCACCACAATGAATAGTAGCCCCCGCTCGCCGCAACTAGAGAAAGCCTGCATCCAGCAACGAAGACCCAACGCAGCCAAAAATAAATAAATTTACATTAAAAAAAAAAGAAGTCCTCAGTTTAGCTGCTGAGGCCACTGGCTAGAGTGCAGGCAGCACCACCATTGTCTGGGGATGCGGTGTGTGTGTGGCGGAGGCTGATGCCACTCAGTTTGTCCGCACCGTTCATAGTCCCTATTAGCCTTCCCTACTAAGCCATGAGCCGCTTGAGGGAAGAGATTTTTTCTTATTCATCGTTGAATCCCTATGCCCAGCAGACTGCACAGGACATAAATATTTGGTAAATGACTTAGCCTAATGCTGTCATACTCATCACCAGCAAATATTTATTGAGGGCGTCTTCTGTGCAGCGACTCCACTAAGCAGTGGTGGGTACAAAGATGAATGAGACACCATTCCCACTCACAGCGGTTTACGCTAGAGTCAGAGAGACCCAGAGAAGCTTCACTTGCCAGGAGGTCAGAGGAAGGAGCTGGGGCTGGAGACCCCAGGGAATCTGGCAACCAAAGTTTCCCAAAAAGTAAACTTACTGTGGATACCCCCAGACCCAGAAACCCATTCACTGCGGATCTCTGTAGATTCCAGAGTGGAGCTAACCACTTACCAATTATCTGCACGTCTAGCTTTTCCCTATGTGACTTTGTCTCAAAAATGTGAATAAAAAAGTAGTGTCTCTACTTGGGAAGGATTTCTCAACCATTCAGTCCTGGGAACCATGGAAGTGAAACGTGTCCCCACGGGGACTCCAACCGGAGCCACACTTTTTAGCTGTGCCCGTGCTGCTTGGTTTGGGCTCCCCAGGGATGTGAGGCCAGAGCTGTCACTGCCCTCAGGAGGAAGGAAGGAAGGAGACGGAGGCACCTGTCTGGAGTTCGGGCCATCCCAACACAGCTCAGCACATCTGTGCTGGCCACCAGGAATACAGAAAATGACAGCAGGGTTGTAACTCCTCCTCTTATATCTCCGAGAACCTGGGAGAAGAAGGACAGCAAGTTGATCTCTTAGGGTCCCAGGGGGGCCAGATAATGTGAGCGGCCATTGCTGTACCAAGGCCACTGTCTCATCAAGGGGACCTTCAATGCATGGACTGGGGGTCTAGCAGCGTGCGTGGACAGTAGAGGCACTATCACTGGGTGGCATTTTCTGCTTGACTCTTTTAAGCCAGTGCTTCTGAAACTGTTCTACTCAATTGCCATGTGGCAGGGAAGAGTGAATTTCACATTTCTCAAGGAGCCTGGGGTTTCAGATCACTGCAAACAGGACATTTCTTTGAAGACCCATATTTGATCTTAAAAATGCATGTAAAATTTGTATTTTCTACCACGACCTATCAATTTGCTTTGATATAAAAATGCAGTTAAAATGACTTATCTCTGAATAAAATGGATGCTCCGGGAAGACAAACTATCTTTCCTGTGGCTTCTTGGACCCCCTGACTCATTGCCCTGTACCCCACTTTGAGAAGAAGCATGCCTCTTAGGACATCAGGCCCATACACATGTTCCAACCCAAAGTGGGCCCATAACATACTTGCATGGCCCATGACCTTGATTCCCAAACACTCCTCTAGGTCTGTCCTGTGCTGCCCTGTCCACACGTTCCTCCAGTCTGACCCTGTGGGATCATCCCTTCACCTCTGGGTTTATCCTGCTGCCTCTAGCAGAATTTGGAGATCAGGTGGCCAGTAACCCTATTCTTCAAATGTCTAGGGGCAATGGCTCTAAACCTTTTCGCAGCCTCTTTCACAGAGAATGAGCAGGGCAGTAAGTATGAGATCCTGAGGTGGGTTGAAAATAACTACTAAAATGGATACTTAATGAATCAATTATTTAAAGGGTCCTCGGCTAGGATTGTCCTTGCAATGGCCTCGGTAGGCTTTGCTTTCCCTGACACAACCGCTCCACCTGTACAAGGAAACTAGGAAGCAAGGCTGTCTGCTGATGTGATGACGCGCAAGTTAGGTGATCTGAAGTCCATAGTGGGTTTGTTATGGATTCACTCTATCAATGGATTTCAACTTTTAAAAGAAGTACCACCGATTCACTTATTCACTCATGCATTTGCTTATTCATTCAACGAGTCTTTATAGAGAATCTACTATGCACCAGGCGCTACACGAGGTACTGGAGGTACAGTGGTGAACAAGAGTAACATGGTCTGGGCCGCCTTAGAACTTGCTGGGGGAGACAGAATTAAAGAAATGGTCTCCAGGAAGCAAATAGAATGAGCTCAGATGGGGCAAGCCCAGGGCCTTCCGCCATTGACCCCTCCTGCCTTGGATGTCATGCCCAATAGCACAAGGGCACAGTGAGTAGGTCCGGAACTAAGTCGGGGTCATGGTGAATTGCCTGCAACTCCTCATAGGAAGGTTAAAAACACATAGAATGAAATTCCCCTCCGAGTCCCCTGACCTGCCCAACTGCCCCAGAGACAATGCACTAAGTGTGCAAACACGCCTGAGAGTGAGGAAATTCATGGTTTCACATAATCCTCACCTTCGAGCAGCAGTGTGCACTGGCACCAGGCTCTCCCCCATGTCACAGATGCAGAACCCGAGGCCTTGGAGAGGAGAAGCAGCCTGTGGAATATCCCCTGGCTGGGCCAGGACTGCAATGGGGTTTATGGGGGGGGCGGTGGCGGGGCCGGGGGCGTAGGGCCCAGGCGTGGCTCTTGCTTCTACTGAACAGGGCTGGGCTGGAGCCTCTAGTAACTTGCCAGACAGACCCCCATGGTTCTGGAGACTCTGGCCACAGCCCTTTATCTTTCCTCCCCATGACCTGTGCAGATCTGATGGCTCTCGTTCTGAAAGATCTGGACTCTAGAACTCAGCTAAGAGCTGGTGGGACAATGGAAATGTGGGCTTTGGAATGTATCTAAACAACCCACAGCCCTGTCCCCTCCTCCCCAAAGAGTGACCAATGACCCCTAAACCCCTGGATTGTTCCTAAGAAACCTAGTGTGGCTTTGGCAACTGCCTGGACTGTCACCATTTCCACCCTTCAGTGCTGGAGTATCTTCATCTTAGCCTGTACTGCCATGTAAAAGAAAACGCAACCGAATCTGGAGTCAGTTAGATCGTAGAGCTAATCATGTGTAGAGTCACCTTCTTATGACATTAAGACCTCCAGGAGAGCCACTGAAAAGTCTTGTGAGGTCTGCTAATTCCTCTGCGAGTGAGGAATGTGTTTATTCTTCCAAGGGGCAAAGATCCCCCACTCCAAGTGACGCTGCCACATTGTGTAACCAGGAACACGGGTTGTTGCTGATGTAAACATCGGCCCGGGGCAGACCTGCCGGGAGCCTGGGCTCCTTTTCCCAGAGGTGTTTCTTATGAATGGTTGTGTCCAGTGAAGCAATTTCCTGCCTTGTAAATTTCTGCCCAGCAAACCACATCTCCTATCTATCTGCTGCCTGGCTCTGGGTCATAAAACAATTCCCCAGAGACCAATCAGAGCCCGATCAGGAGTCCTTGAGTAACAGGAAAATTACCCTCCACCTGCAGACGTAATGACACTCTGCAAGCTAGTGGCTTTGCAGTTTCTGAACGTAAACATCACATGCCTTACGCCATGCCTTACCTCTGCTCATCTGAAATGGGGGGCCCACATATTTGATTCTCAGGCCCTGGTTCACTCCTCAGAGGCACTGGCTGGCTAGTGACCCATTACCTTGACCTGAGGACCCTGCAGCCTGGAGAACATATTTCACTGTGTCAGATCACGATTTGCAGAGCCGGGGCAAGAGAAGTTCAGGCAGGGGGTCTCAGGCACGCAGAGGACAGAAGATTTGGGCTGAAACTACATTGGAACTGATTTGGACATTCACTTTGCATTTTATGGGTCCTCAGCCTGGAATGTTTTCTCCCCACCCTCTCCCCCATCTGCCTGGTGAACTGACATTCATTCTTTCTATTTTATTTTATTTATTTATTTATTTATTTGGCTGCGTTGGGTCTTTGTTGCTGCATGCGGGCTTTCTCTAGTTGTGTCGAGCAGGGGCTACTCTTCATTGCGGTGCGCAGGCTTCTCACTGCGGTGGCTTCTCTTGTTGTGGAGCACGGGCTCTAGGCGTGCGGGCTTCAGTAGTTGTGGCACGCAGGCTCAGTAGTTGTGGCTCGCGGGCTCTAGAGCGCAGGCTCAGTAGTTGTGGCGCACGGGCTTAGTTGCTCTGCGGCATGTGGGATCTTCCCAGACCAGGGCTTGAACCCGTGTCCCCTGCATTGGCAGGTGGATTCTTAACCACTACGCCACCAGAGAAGTCCCCTGACATTCATTCTTTGTGATGCAGTTCAAGCGTCCTCCGAGGAAACTTCTCTGACTTCCACCCAGACAGAATTTCCTCCACTGTCCTACCACTCTGCCTTCTAACACCAACACAGCACATTCATTGCAATAACTTGCAAAATTTTCTGTCTCCCTGGCCAGGCTGGGAACTCCTTCAAGGCATCTTGGAATCCCCAGCACCCACCCCTGTGCCTGGCTCAAGTCAGTGTGCAAAAGAGGGTTGTTGAATAAATGAGTGAATGGGCATCTATTATGTGTCTGTCTACCACACTTAGATGCTTTGCATATGGAAAATGCACAATGGATATAGTCAAAGGGATGAAGCTCTGGGTTAGGCCAGTAAAGACAGACATAACCTAGGGCTCCTGTCCTGGAGAAGTCTGCAATCTGGTTATGTTTCTATGGGTGATAGGAATATTTGCAGACGGGATATAAAGATCAGATTCACAGATAGACAGAAGCGGATTGTTTTTGTTGTTGGTTTTCCTTTCTGAGGGCCAGCTCAGAAGCCAGAATGGGTTCCAAGCTCGTCTATGTAACCCTAGTACTGCACTAGCCATAAGGCGATACCTAGGACCTCCATTTTCATCTCTTTCCTTTCTCCTTGTCCCCATTTATAGCAGATATAACAGTGACTTGCTCCTTCCTTTGAAGCTTGGGAGGCCCCAGACAGAGGTGCTGAGGGTGGTGGTAGCAGGTGCACACTGGGGTCATTTTCCAGTTGTAAAACTAGTAAACTCCATGACACACATACACACATGCATTCACTCAAAAAATATTTACTGAGTGCCTAATATGTACCAGGTACTAGATGCTGGAGACAAAACAGTGAATAAAACTCCCAGGTCCCTGCTCTCATAGAACTTACACTCCAGTTGGGGGCAGGCACTCAGTGATGGCGGGGATGGGGCCCATCATGTTCTCTCTCACATAGTCCGAAAAAACTGGACGCAAATAACTAATATTTAGTGCACACTTTCTCATGTACCTGGTGAAGGACTTGATCCACCTCGTATCTCATTTAATCCTTACAACAGCCCCATTTTCAGAGAAGGAAACAGGCTCAGAGAGGTTAAGTAGCCTTCCCAAGATCACACAGCTAGTAAGTGGTAGAGCCAGGATTTGAACTTCGATTTGCCTGACTCCCCCCAGCCTGAGCTCCTCACCATGACTCTGTACGGCAGCAGTAAATATTTACCAGGTGAACAAAGGAGTGGATGAATGGTTAACCGTCACTACAGTTGCAGCCCGTTGTTTTGCTTCCATGATACAAACGTGAGCACCACGTTTAAGTTTTTCATTTACTTATTGATTCAAGCTTTTCCAAAGGGTGGCTCCCATAGAGAGTAGATTTCATAAAGATGAAGAAACAAGCATCTTTCTCGTTATCATCTGTGTTTCCCGGGCAAGGCAACCTATTTTACACAAATAATCAGGAATTATCATTGAAAAAGTTATGCCAAAGAAACTGTCCCCTTCAGTTCTCTTTTCTGGGTTTGTGGTAAAGTCTGTATTAGGCTGCATAACGACCCCCAAAGATAGCAGGTCTGAATCCTTGGAAGCTGTCAACCATTATCTTAAAAGGAAAGAGACTTTGCAGATGTGATGAAGGAAGAATGTCCTGGATAATCTGGGTGGACCCTAAATGCAATGACATGGATCCTTATGAGGAGGAAGAAGAGGGAGATTTGACACAGGAGAGAAGGCAATGACACCAGGAAGGCAGGGATTGGAGTGATGTGGCCACAAGCTAGGGAACCTGGAAGCCACCAGGAGCTGGAGGATGCAAAGAGCAGATTCTCCCCTATAACCTGCGGAGGGAGTGTGGCCCTGCTGACCCCTGGCTTGGGCTCAGTGATACTGACTTTGGACTTCTGGCCCCCAGAACTGTGAGAGTATATATTTCTGGTGTTTTAAGCCACTGAGCTTGTGGAAATTTCTTATAGCAGCCACGGGAAACTAATACAGTCTTCTACAGAAGGAGGCAGCAGGGAGAACAAGTCTTTGACCACCAGTGTAGGTGATTCAGAAATACACTCTCTTTTAAAACTAAAAATAGAATTACCATATGACCCAGCAATCCCACTCTTGAGCACATATCCAGACAAAACTCTAATCCAAAAAGATACGTGCACCCCTACGTTCATAGCAGCACTATAAACGGTAGCCAAGACATGGAAACAACCTAAATGTCCATCGACAGACAAATGGATAAAGAAGATGTGGTACATATATACAATGGAATACTACTCAGATATAAAAAGAACGAAATAATGCCATTTGCAGCAACATGGATGGAACTAGAGATTATCATATTAAGTGAAGTAAGTCAGAAAGAGAAATACAAATACCATATGGTACACTCATATGTGGAATCTAAAATATGACACAAATGAACCTATCTACGAAACAGAAACAGACTCACAGACATAGAGAATAGACTTCTGGTTGTCAAGGGGGAGGGGGTTGGGGGAGGGATGGAGTGGGAGGTTGGGATTAGCAGATGTAAGCTTTGATATATAGAACGGATAAACAACAAGGCCCTACTGTATAGCACAGAGAACTATACTCGGTATCTGATGATAAGTCGTAATGGAAAAGAATACAAAAAAAGAATGTATATATAAGTATAACTGAATCACTTTGCTGTACAGTAGAAATTAACACAACATTGTAAGTCAACTATACTTCAATTTAAAAAAAAAAAAGAAATGCATTCTCTTTTTAGTCAGGATGCCCCCAAGAAATCCCACCTTGGAAAGCAAGGGGATCCCCCTACAAAAATGAATCCACCTCCTTCCCAGCTCCCATCCCCTCCCTTGGCTTTGTGTTTCTTTCCATTGCCTGTCAATCAATACCTGGCATACTGTATATTTGTTTATTTCGTTATTGTTGGCTCCCTCCCAGTTGAATGTAAACTCCATGGGAAGAGTAACATTTTTTAAACTGCTTTTCTTTCCATACCTAGAAGTGTATGTAGCACATAGTAAGCACTCAATAAACGCTTGTTGGATGAATGATCAAATGTCAGGTTACTGCCACCTGGAGAGTTCTGACATCATATCAGGGACATGATAACAGCAGACATCACAGCATGACATACTACCCAGATGCTTCCTAAAGTACCACTTTATAAGATGCCTGAGATAAGAGTCTTTGCCCAGGTAATATTGTTTTCCATTTTCTATAACATCAATTTCTATTTCCTGATTTGTCCAGGCCTCAGACCTTGGAATCCTCTTTGATGCCACATCTAAACTATCAGAAAACCCTCGTGCCTTCAAATCCTCTCCCTTTAAAACCACATCCACGATCAGACAGCCTCTCGTCACCTCCACCCCCACCCCCTGGTCTCAGGCTCTGATGATGCATCGCTTCCTGATGGTCTCTTTGCCGTCACTTTTGGCGCCTCCCTACAACTCAGCAGTTAGAGGGATTCTGTTAAAGCGTAAGCCAGATCTTGCCCCTGCTCTGCTCACAACTTTCTGATGGCCTCTAGCTCCCTCAGAATAAAAGTCCTTCCAGTAGCTTATAGCAGTCCTTACAATGGTGACAAGGTCCTTGTCATCTGTCATCACCTCCCTGCACTCTGCTCACACCCTGACTCCCACACTCCCGCTCACTCAGCTCTATAGCTACTCGAGCCTCCCTGCCGAATTTTTCATAGATTTAAAAAAATCATCTGACACGCACATACACACACTCACACATTTACTACCCATCTCCTTAACCAGAATGTAAAGCTCACGAGGGCAAGGATTTTTGTCTATTTGATTCACTGATGTATCTTCAGTGTCTAGAACCATGGTGCCTGGCACACAGTAGGTGTCAGTATTTCTTGAATAAATAAATGGGAAATGTTATTTTGGACTAGATGATATTTCCAAAAGCAAAGGGATATACAGAAGGCTAAGGCCTTTTGGCTCAGGAAATCAGGCATGCTTTCCTTAGAGTGCGTTTTTTTTTTTTTTTTTTTTGTCTTTTGAAAACTAGCTTTGGACTTCCCTGGCAGTCCAGTCGTTAAGACTCCACGCTTCCACTGCAGGGGGCACGGGTTCAATCCCTGGTCAGGGAATTAAGATCTTGCATGCCGTGCAGCGAAGCCAAAAAAAAAAAAAATACTAGCTTTATCTTTTTATCTCTTTCATAATTAATTGGGAATCATTTAATATAATTGGTTTACTAAGGATGTCTGGACAATTGGCCACAGGAAGGAAACCTGCCTTTGGGGACTATAACAGTGTGTATCTATTGAGAAAATTAAATGTGTGGAAATGGAGAAGAAATTTCGGGTGATCTGTTGGAATAAACATATTTATACATATGCAGACTGCATGAAACCTGCTCTGAGGATTCCTGCTTTTGATGTTGTCTCCCCTCATGTTTGTTCTGCTCATTCTTCCTTAGAAAGTATTTCCTCTATATACATGCAGATACCATTTTATATACACCAGGAAAAAAATGGTCATCCAGGTGTGTGAGAAGCCCTGCATGCCCCAAAGATTCATTTATAAAATACTGTCATGTTATAAATCTTGGCTGACAATCTAGTATTTGCCCAGCTGGAATGACCTCTGTACGAAAGAGAGACAGAGACAGGGAAAGAAAGGGAGGGAGGGAGACAGGGAGGGGCTTTATAGGCATTTGGTTTAGCTGATTGCAACTTCTCGTGAATATTCAGTCTGTTTGATACAACTGGGATGTGTTTAAAGTATTCAAAAACATGGATTTGTTATATGCCACTATGTGGTCCATTACTGGCAATTGCTTATTTTCCAGAACAGATTTCAATGGCATTTATTTGAATTACTTCCTCATTCAAAGGGGACGCATCAGCTCTGATTGTGCTTGGGAAGAAGTTCACTCCTGCCTCTTCCTGACCCACCCCCTTCCTTGCTCTCTGTATTCCTCCTCCATGACCGCCCCCTCCCCAACCTTTAGGGACATGAAGCCACCTTTAGTCCCAGCCACCTGGCTCTCTGTGGTCCTCCCACTCATCACCACATTTTTTTTTTTTTTTTTGCGGTACGCGGGCCTCTCACTGTTGTGGCCTCTCCCGTTGCGGAGCACAGGCTCCGGACACGCAGGCTCAGCGGCCATGGCTCATGGGCCCAGCCGCTCCGCGGCATGTGGGATCCTCCCGGACCCGGGCACGAACCCGTGTCCCCTGCATCGGCAGGTGGACTCTCAACCACTGCGCCACCAGGGAAGCCCCATCACCACATTTTACCTTCTTCTTTCCCTAAGGACACAGACTCCCCAGTCAAGCCTTTCCGTTCTCCTCAGATCTCTCCTCCCTGACTCATCCTCGGTTCACTGCTTGATTGGTCATATACCATAGACATGAGCAAAATCATTTCACCAGCGATTGGCAGTTTTCTTTACCAAGCGTCACACTGGTGATGAGGGTGTCTGGAAAGATCAACCAAGTCCAGAAGACTGCATGAGGAGGCACTCTGGGATGAGAGGATGCTAACACACACGCTCTCACAACGTACCAGGCCCACGTCTAAGCGTTTAACATATATGAACTCAATCACTCAACAACTGTGTACAGTAGGTGCTACTATCACCCAATGTTATGTAGGCAGACAATGAGCACGGGGTTCAGTGGTGAAGTTGGAGATTCTAACCAAGGCATTCTGGCTCCAAAATGAATATCAAAGACCTGCCCCCCGGGGCTTCCCTGGTGGCGCAGTGGTTGAGAGTCCGCCTGCCGATGCAGGGGACACGGGTTCGTGCTCCGGTCCGGGAAGATCCCACATACCGCGGAGCGGCTGGGCCCGTGAGCCATGGCCACTGAGCCTGCGCGTCCGGAGCCTGTGCTCTGCAACGGGAGAGGCCACAACAGTGAGAGGCCCGCGTACCGCAAAAGAAAAAAAAAAAAGACCTGCCCCCAACCCAAAAGCTCAGTTCCCTGGCTGTCTACACTGTGTTCTTATCCACCTGAATCCAGTAGCTAACACTCCAGTTATTTCTGCCTTTGCGGGGAGATGATCCACTGTTTGGCATGGACAAGTCAATCCATTTTAGGGCAGGTTTTCATTACCGATTTCATTTCTTATCCACGGGTGTGAAAATGAAATCTGCCTTCCTCAGATCTCACCCTAGAAGACGGAGGCAGATCATGGTAAAAACAGAACCATCTGTCTGTTAGCCTAGGCTCAGGGTGTAAAGAGAGACCCCGGAAATGTTGGTCCATAACATGCTGGAGGAAGGTCTGGGGAGGTTTTAGTTGCAAATGAAGCTTCAGAGTGGGTAATGCCCACCTGAAGGCACACACAGTGAGCCTCCTTGCCCCTCTTAGGGCCAGTGGGAAGGGAGATTTGATTTAGAAGGGAGGTGTTCTCAGCTGTCAGGGTCACCTTCTACAAGTCTTGGATCACGTAGGGTTTGGTAAAGAAGACTCCCTAGAGATTTCCCCCTACCTGCCCACCCCCCAACTCCCAGATGGCCTCTTGGATGGTTAAGACCTTCTGGATTCTCAGGGTTTTGGCAATAACACAAGACCTAAAATCTATCAAATGCAGATACTGGCTGTCCCAGAAACAACGTGAGTCCAAACACAGGGCTTCAGTTGAGGCCTGAGCTCGAGACCTACATTCCCGTCCTCTTCCTGGAACTCACAGGAGCCAACCAACAGGACATCTCAACCAGAGACAGCCGATCTTGGCCTCTCTTGATACATGGTGCTCGGCCTTGGCCCCAGTCCTTTTCAACCCAACCATGAATTTTCTCTTGACCACTTTAGCCCAAATTACATTGTCTGGGGGAGCCAGGAGCCAAAGGAGGTCAGCGTTTCCAAACCTACCCATCCCTGCCCCGGGCACTCAGTACATTTGCCCGGCTCACTAAGAATTACGTCTTCCACTACACTGAGATTTTGAAAAACCTGTTGCTTGGGGCCTCGTTGGCATGATGCCCTTGCTTACACCCAGCTTGGGAACTGCTCTGTCTAGAAGCCAGAAACCACATGCTGGTAGGTCTACGCTGCACGTAAGAGGAGACGGCAAAGAGGACGACAGGTCCAGCCTCCTTCTTCCTGGAGTCAACACTGGATCATCTGTGGCAAAGTCCCTGCTGGCAGAGTGTTCAGGCCTCTTTTGGCTTTTCGCCTTCCTGCCTGGGAAGGAAGAGCCATTCTCCTGACTAACAGCCCTACGGAAGGGAAGAGAGCTGGAGTTAACGCTTAAAAGGAGGTTGAAAATGTTACCCACGGGGATTCCACTTTTCCTACTTTTTCTCTGTTCCTGTGACCAACAGTCACCAAGAGTTGGCTCCATGTCTACTTCTGTGAGTTGCAGAAAGACAAAGGTATTAGAGTCTGACTGGGGTTACAGCCTTTTCTTACCTTAGCGGTAAAGCCGGCCTGAAGACACTGGGGCATGCAGCAGCGAGCCTGGTGGAGTAAGTGGAAAACTCCAAGGAGACCAGAGGCCGGGGGTTCTTGGAGGAACCGTGGCAGGGGAAGAGTCAGAGACAGACAGAAATATGAGACTCTGGGCAGTGACAAAATAAATTGTTTTAATGGGAGGTTTTCGGAAAGGGCAACTTTTCCTTGTGCTATCAAACAGCCAGTGTCCCTGTCTTGGGGTTTCCTGGGGAGGTACTGGCTGATCCCCCAACCCCACCGGAAGCGAGGACGTTACTCTGACACTATGCTCAGCCCTTCCAGGGATCCAGAGGTGTGTCTTAACATCAGGAGATTGGAGTGAGCTAGCAGACAGTCCAAAATACACAGTCCCTGTGTGTGCCCGGGCCCGAGGAAGGGGGCAGGGGCTTCACTTCCACCTTAGATACTTCTCCGTGGGGGAAGACAGAGGGGGCAAATCACTTTGAAAATTCAACTCTGACCTTTACGAAGGAAACGGATAGACACTTTAGTATTATACACAGGGCAGAGGGGAGAGGAAGTAGAGGGGAAATTGCACTTAATTACAGTAGTTTATAGTTTACACCCATTGGACAAATTTACTTCTTTAAAAGAAATTTCCAGATCAGCCGGGAGGGGGGCGGGGGAGGGAGCTGCTGATATTTACAGTGCGTTTGGCTCAGTTCAATAGCACGTGTCCTCCTCGCCTCATTTCAGTAACAGATTCAAGTTTTCACATCAGTTTGTTCGATGAAGGAGCATAATGTAGACGCTCCGGCTTTCTCTCTTCCTCTTCCTCGGTTTCTCATCTCCCGCCTTTAGGACAGACCGGACGGGAGAGCTTGACGTCTTGGGAGAGGCATCGTGACAATACTGCATAGAAGGGAAGCTGGGCTCCGGGCCACGCCTCTCAGAGCGGATTGTCCGAGGCGCTGGCAGGACGTCAGGTGAGCAGGGACCTCTCGCAGGTGCTGCTTGTCAGGTCACTGCGCTTTTCCGCGACAGCTGCCTGGAGGGTGATGGTGTGGAAAATAGGGTCCTTGTTGCTGTGCACAAAGTAAGTGATGTGTGGGCATCACCAGGCTTGGAGAGGACACTGCAGAGAGAGAGGAGAGACGGCTCAGCTGTGTACATCTGCTGGGACCTGGGCCATTAGTCTGGCTTCTCTGGGGGAGCTGAGACCCAACTCAGTCAGCAAAGAGCTGAGGCTGGAGGCCTGGGGACCCCGTGCCTGCTGAGCCTGAAACACGCTCCCTTTAGGAAGACCTAGGTGCCGGCTTCCCTGGCTACTTCAGAAGAGAGAAGTGAATTGCCGCCGACCTTGAAATAGTCATAACTCGCCGACCTTTATCCTGAAGTTGGGCTCCTCTTCCTGTGAGTTTATAAATAAACTGCTCAGTTTGGTGGCAATGGCAGCTGGATGGGGAGCTCTTGCTTCTGGCGGAAATAAGGATCTCTTCCTAAGTCCTCTAAGAGCAGGGGTTCCCCTAGACCCCTTCCCAAACTGTAATGGACCCGTGAGTGGCAGAGATCCTGTTAAAATGTACTGATAGATTCTGATTCAGTGGACCTGGGGTAGGCCTAAGAACCTGCATTTCTAATCAGCTCCCAGCTTGGGCGGATGCTGCTGATATATTTTGAGCCACGAGGCCATAAAGTGCATGAGAAAAGCACCACGTACTCACAAACGATCCATCAGGGAAGAAGCATGGGGAATTGCAAAGTGCTTTCTACAACATTTGTTACCGTCAGGACAAGAGCTCAGAGGACCAGGATCTAAGGGCTGAAGGCCTCTGATGCCAGGCTTCCCGGTGCGTCGGGGCAGGAGACCTACCCAGCATGGAGGAGCCTTTGAGAGGAGCCAGACCCCCATCCGAGGCAGCCTCTGCTCCCAGAGCCCTGGGCCTTGCTCATCTCAGCTGTCTTGGAACACCACTGCTCGCCCTTGCCTTCCAGGGAGTCTCTTTTCTCCTCTCTCTGTCTCCTCTTTCTCTTTCCCCTTTGTTGTCATCTCAGGGGAAGGTTCTGCCCTTTGGCTTCGTGGCTTATTTTCTCAAGACCTCACCCAACACACGCGCGTGCGTGCCCGTGCGCATACACGCACACCTCCCACTACTATTAAAGGCCCATTATCCCACTGTTATCTCATTAATCAGTGCTCCCAGCCATAGCCTTGTATGAGGCTGCCATTATGTCCATTTTACAGGTGAGGAAAACAAGGTCAAAGAGAGTCCGTGGATTGTCCAAGGTTTCAGACCTAGGAGAGTGTGGGGATTCAAACCAGTTCTGGGAGACCTCCCAGCCCGCGTTCTTTCTATTACGCTGAGGTTAGGAGCCTTCTACTAGCTTTCTTCTTGGTCAATCTCCTTTCTCTGAGCCTCGGTTTCTCCACCTATAAGATGAAGGCCGTTGGGGGATCAGAGGGGCTGCTCTGTGTGCAGTACTCCGCACGGTGCTTGGTGTAACTGTCCTTGGTAACACTGGGCTGCCCGGGGTGCCCCCTCCAGAGCTCCTCGGAGCAGGACTGAGCTGTGCGTCCATGGGAGGAGACGGCTTACTGGCCCTTCTTCATTCTTGAGGCCCTGGTCAGGGTCCTCTGATACCCTTTGCCTCCTCTTCCTTCCCCCACCCACCCCCACTCTCGAGTTTCTTTACTCCCCGCTATCAGCCTTTTTCCAATTTTCAGATTTCAGGTGGAGGAGAGAGAAAATGGCTTGTGACCTTGCAGGTTTCAATAGAAGAGCAAACACCAAGAGCAGATAAGGAGACGCCAGCAAGATTCTATGACCTGTCATTAGGGATGGGCTTCCCAGCTATCAAATGTTTGCTCACATAATAAAATGGTGGCAGAGCCCTAAATGTTGTCAAAGGAACTAGGGTTATTTGCCCCCTTCAGAGTCTAAACACAAACATCTGATAAGGGGTGCACTGTGCTCCCTCAGAACGGAGGCCTGGCTCACCCAGCGGTGCGGGGGCCTTGCCCGAGGACCTCTGAGTGACTACAGAGCCCTTGTCTGGAGGGTGTAGGGCTGGGGGATTGTTAAGGACGTCCTCACCCTAAGAAGATTTGATCCGTAATGGGGAAGAGCTGACATTTATTGAGGTCCTACTGTGTGCCGGGCTGCACCGCTAAGTAAGGGCTTGACACGCATCATGGCATTGAATGCTCACGTCAAGCCTCTGAGGTAGGTAATTCATTCATTTCACACGGTTTGGAGGTCCT
Organism: Tursiops truncatus; assembly: GCF_011762595.2. Classification (NCBI taxonomy): domain Eukaryota; kingdom Metazoa; phylum Chordata; class Mammalia; order Artiodactyla; family Delphinidae; genus Tursiops; species Tursiops truncatus. The sequence goes on from NC_047053.1 coordinate 32,547,688, forward strand.
TCCATATGCTTAGCCCTTTTTTAGGCACTGGGTGTGTGTGCAGTTGTGAACAAGACCCTGTCCCCATCCCCACTGAGATTACATTCTAGTGAGGGTTTTGAACAATGAATGAGTAAAACAAAACGCATAACATAAAAGTTTAGGAGGGGATGAACACTCTAGAAAATTAAGCATGGTAAGAGGTTTCAGTGACTGGAGGGAAGAGGCAATAAATTAGGGAGGGGGATCGGAAGGTGATCCCCCCACTCTTTGAGGTGGTGATGTTTGAACTGAATGAAATGAACGCAGGTGAAGATATGCATTAAAGAATATTCCAGGCAGAAGATACCGCAGAAGCAGAAGTCCTGTGGTGGGATTGCTTCAGCTCTGGTTCAGCTGAGGCTGAGTGACAGAGGGAGAAAGGACCGTGGTCTGACCACATAGGGCCTTGGAGGTCCCTGTTTCAGTCTGGTTGCAACGGGAAGCTAGTGGAGCATTTTGACAGGGGAGCGACATGATGGATTTCCCTTTTCCAGAGATCACTCTGGCTGCTGTGTGGTGAACAAAGCACACCCACCCCTGTGGGGCAAGACTGGAAGTGGGAAGTTAGGGGCCGCTGCAGGAGCGAAAGACTGATGCGGTGGTGAGAAGCGGTCCGACTGAGGATGCATTTTGAAGGACCCCCTAGCAGAACTTATTGATGGACTGGATGTGGGATGCGGGGTATGAAATGATCCAGGGTACCCTCAGGAATCTCACCGGAAGAACTGGTATCATGTTTGGAAATGGAGAAGCCCAAGGCGGAAGCAATTTGGGTCAGGAGGAATTGGGACAAAATGAAGAGCTGCAGGTTCGCTTTGAGAGGCTTGTCAGGTATGTTAGGTATGCATCTGTATGTGCCAAAGACGCAACAGGTTTGTGAATGGACCCTCAGGGGAGAGGTCGGTACTGGAGACAGAATGATAGGATCCATCTTTGTGTCCACTTGATCCAAAGCCCTGGGACTGGAGATTGCCCAGGGACAAACATGGAAGAGAAGAGGCCAAAGAATGAGTCCCAGTGCCCTTTGACAAGTAAATGTCACAAAGACGAGTTGCCAGCCAAGGAAAGGAGGAGTGGCCAGTGTCATAGGAGGAGAACCAGGAATGGGTAATGTCCTAAAATCCAAGTGAAAAAAGGAGGGAGTGATTGGCTGTGTCAGAGATAGAGCTTGAGAGATAACCACTGGATTTGGTGACAAGGAGGTATCAGTGAGCTGGCCAAGAGGGGTTTCAGGAACGTGGGGACAAAAGCCAGACTGAAATGTTCTCAAGAGAGGTATATATACAATGCGGGGGGGGGGGGGTATATATACAATGTGGGGGGGGGTATATATACAATGCGGGGGGGTATATATACAATGCGGGGGGGTATATATACAATGGAGTACTCCTCAGCCATCAAAAAGAATGAAATTTCACCATTTGCAGCAACATGGATGGATTTGGAGGGTATTATGCTTAGTGAAAGAAGTCAGACAGCGAAAGACAAATACTGTATGATATCACTTATATGTGGAATCTAAAAAATACAACAAATGAGTGAATATAATAAAAAAAGTAACAGATTCACAGATTATAGAGAACAGATCAGTGGTTACCAGTGGGGAGAGGGAAGGTGGGTGGAAAAAGAAAGGAGATTAAGAAGTACAAACTACTATGAATAAAATAAATAAGCCACAAGGATCTGTTGTACAGCACAGATATTGGAATACAGCCATTATTTTATAATAACTATAATGGAGTATAACCTTTAAAAATTGTGAATCGCTATGTTGAAACTTATAGAATATTGTAAGCCAACTATACCTCCGTTAAAAGAAAAGAAAGAAAAGAGACCTGGGGGTGAGGAAGTAGAGACAGTGAGTACAGATTATTATTAAGTTAGATTAATTATAGCTCTATTAATTACAAGTAAAGATTATACTTCCAGTTTTGTAGATGAGGGAACTGAGGCGTACAGAGGTTTTAAGTGACGTGCCCAGGGTCTCAGGACAGAAAATTCTGTGCTCTTACCCACTACGTAAGATTACTGCCTTTTCTGCGAATATTCTCGCTGTTCTGATTTTGTAATAATCAGGGCAGGCTAAACATTCGCTATATTAAGACCATGCATGTGTCCCCAGACCTAGTTCTTTTCCTAGGTCTGGTTTTATAAATGCTGGTGATAAACCAAGTCTGATTTATATGATGAATCTTATGTGGGAAATGTCTGTGACTCTAGGTATCCGATCAACCTTGAGAAATGGTAGCACAGCTAGTGTAATAACTTTTGAAGATATCCATTGCTAATGTGATGATTACCCGTTGCCATTAAATGAATTGTAAAATTTAAAAAAAAGAAAGATTACTGCCTTTTATCTTGAGTGGGACACCAGGGAGAAATAAATGCCCTTTGCCATTTAAAATCCTCCTTCCTAAGCTCGAGAGACACTCAAGGTTACCATCAGGGAAAGCCAAGATTGACCCAGCTGCCACGGACTGGGTGTTTCCAGCCAAGCGCTGAGCTGAGTGTTTTACAAGTTTTATTGTGTTTTGTCCTTTCAATGATCCCATGAAGGAGGAATCGTTATCTTCATATTAAAGGTGAGGATACTGAAGTTCAGAGACGCTAGACTTTTCCCTTTGGTCACACAGGTAGACAGTGGTAGAATCTTGAGCCCGGGTCTGCCTCGCACCCACGTCGGCTCTTCATCAGCCCACACTGCCAGTGGGGAAGGTTGGGAGGGTGGGGGGCAGCTGCAGGGCATTTATGACGATGAGGCTGCCCACCTCCTTCTCGTCAGCACCCCTGACGGTGACTGCTCCGGGGGTCCTCTCCTGACCTCTCTCTACGTAAACTAGGAAGTGGAGCGGTGGGTAGAGAAGTTGTGGAAGTAGGAGTGGGCTCACAGCCCGCCCACACTCGTTCTAGCCAAGGCTGGTGCTGGCTGTGGTCTGGTTTTCAGGCTGGCAGGCTGTCGTTTTGCAGGAGGCTCAGGAAGAGACCCACTTAGGTGGTAACTCTCCAGCACCCAAGGGTTGAGAAGGGGGGGATGGGGCATAAGCTCTGGAAAGGACGGAGGATTCCCAGCAAGAAAGTTCCAGCCTGAGGTTCCCGAAACATGATCCGCGAGGCCCTGGGGCATGTCTGTCTTGACAATGGAAAACACTGGGATCAGACAGCTTCAAGGTCAAACGCTGGCTTTAGCCTTATACTGGCATAACCTTGGGTCATTTCTATGAGTACTTTAAAAATGGATCTTAGGACTTCCCTAGCAGTCCAGTGGTTAAGACCCCATGCTCCCAACACAGGGGGCACGGGTTCGATCCCTGGTCGGGGAAGATCCCCGCATGCCGTGTGGCATGGCACAGGCAAAAAAAAAAAAAAAAAAAAAATTAAATGTTAGAAAAATGGATCTTAGAAGGTGAGTGTTGTTTAATGGATGTGGAGTGAGAAGAACCAAAGTCTGGAACTCCAACTCCAGATTTACCATCATGTGAGTGTGGGCAGATTCTTCCCCATCTTTGAAGTTCAGGTTTTTGCTCTATAAATCAGGCATACAAATTTCTACCTCGCAGGATGGGTGGGAGGATTAGCCAGGAAATTAAGATGGACAAGCATCTGGAGTGCTGTGTGGCAAACGGGAGGCAGTCAAAAAATGCTAGATCTGAATTCATTCATTCATTCATTCATATTTACTGAACATCTACTAAAGCCCAGGCATTTGGCTACACACAAAGGGCTTGGGTGCTTTGAGAGGCCCTGAACTATTTGCTTTTCTCCTGGGAAATGGGTGAGAGGGCATCCTGGTGCCAGCAGGAGAATGGGAAGCAGGGATCTGGAGCCTGGGCCCAAGAGGCAGGATGCGCTTGAGAGACGGTTCTAACCCTGAGAAATGTTATTGTCAGAACCTTGTTTGATCACATGCAGACCAAGCAGTGAGTTAAATATTGAAGGAGCTAATGGAAGGTGTCTCCTAAAGGATCACAGACAGAAAGGGGGTAGGAACAGGGAGGAAGCTATCACTTCGAGCACGTGACTCTGTACTATGCATGGTCTTCAGACACTTTGAATATTCTGTAAGAGGGAGGTGGGATTTTCCCCTTTAGAGATGAAGAAACTTCGTCTCACAGCCATGAATTAACTGCCCAAGGTCGTGTAGCAGGGGTGAAGGAGCTGGGATTGGCTCAGGCCTGTTGGCTTTTCCTAGCATTCTACGATGTCTCTAAAGCAGCATTGCCCAGGATGGGTCTCTATTCACTGCCCACATCAGCACAGGAAAGATTCTGAGATGCCCTGCCCTGTGGGATTTCTGTTTAGCCCAGCTGTTTCCCCAACAAATTTGACCATGGAATCTTCTCCTCATGCCATGGGCCCCTGATTCCTAGCAATAGCCTTGAAACTCTTTTTGGAAAATACTACTTTAAAACAACAAAAAAGCAGAATGCCACCAATTCTCTTCCAGAACTCACTTCTGACCCTTTGCCTTTGGAACAGAGTTTGTACAACTTTTCTTCACCTTGGGTTCCTTCTGCTGCCAGGAGACAGCATCTTTACCCTCTTTTTACTTCATTCTGTCTTTCCTATTTCCTCTTCTCCTGTAGTTTGCAGGAAGAAAGTTTCCTGACTGGAATACAGTATGTGGGCTTAATTTTTACTCATGTTCCTGACCGGTAAAGACCACAAGAGCAGCGATCACCATGGGTGTTTTAAAGATGGGTATTGGAAGACAAGTATTATTTAAGTGGAAAGAGTCCAGGATTTAGAATCAAAGACCAAAGTCCGGAAGTTTGGCTCCCGAATATCATCTGTGTGACTTTGGGCAGGTGACCCTGCATCTCTGAGCCTCAGTTCATTTCTTTGTACTTCTTAGGAGGTTTTGGTAAAAAAGAAAATGGTGAGATAATATTCATGAGAAGTATCATTGTAAACTATAAAGTGCTATATGAAGTTTTATCCTTACTAAATGTTATCATCATCCTAGAAGTGAGTCCATCATAGACTCCTGAAATGTCCAGGGACTCGGAAACAACTTCACAGTAGTTCTAGAGGGCCGTCCAGGCGGCTTCAAGGTCGGCTGGCCACTCTGTCCGGTGGAGGGGAGAAGCCGGCTGGGGGCCGGTGCAGAGTCTCAGAGAGCATCTCGAAGCATTTTGATTAAGAGACCATTTCCTGAATTCAGAGGACTTGTTTCAACAAGCAAGCATCAAAGTCAACTTGGGAAAGACAGGAATCATTAATCACAGCCCCATCTAGGGCTGACCAAGCGGCAGATGGATTGATAAACCTTTCAAAGGGGAAGGTATTCCCAAGCAGGGCTGCTGCGCCTGGCTGCCCCCCTGACTGAGATTTGTGAGCACAGATAAATGTTTTCCCTGCTCGCTACAAAGAGTGGGAAATCACATGGGAGTCGAAGGGCAGGGTGATGGGGGCTGTCCTTTCATCTTCCAATGGGTGAGAGAAGGGTAGCAAAGCAGGTCCCACACACCTCTCCCTCCCCAACACCCCCAATTCCAGAGCCTGGATGCCTACGTTGTATTCAGCATCCAAGATGTGCCAGGCGCTTAATCTACATGACATCTTCAAATCCTCAGAACAAGCAGATGTTATGACTTGTTTTAGAGATGAAGAAAGTGAAGGCTCACCGAGGTCAAGGTCACCAAGGAAGTGGCAAAGCCAGGAACTGAACCCACCTGTCTGACGCTGGCGGACCAGGAGGAGATGGGGGCAGAGGAAGAACAGAGAAGGCTGAGCCCGTGAAAGAACTTGCTCAGAAACACACGGCGCTGGATGAGGTGGGATTTGAGGGAAAAAAAGACCGTCAACAGCACCAAACCCTGCCGAGAGCATCTGACATGAAGTTCAAGGTTGTCACATACTTATCTAGCAATCAATAAAGGCCAAACAGTTCCCACACTGCACAGACCCCAGCTACTAAAAGGTCCTATTGTGTTCCTCTGGAATTGTGACCTGTGTGCAGACATCTTGTCCTGTTCTCTAACTCTCGGCATCTCATTCCAGTCCAGCTGTCCAGGCTGCAGCCTCAGCGTGGGTCATCTTGACTCCCCATCCCCTCTATGCGGAGGTGGGCATTAGTCATCAACTGACATGGTGACTAAGCCTCTGGATTCCCCACTTTCAGTGCACCAGGAAGTGGATTCTAAGTTTCTCTGTAAAACACCAAGTAAATGCAGGTCCCTGGCAAGGCCAGGCTGTCTACTGGGGAGTCCCCATGGGTTGGCAGAATTGCATCATTCTCTAGAGCTTACAGCGTTGGGGGTCCAACATGGGTCCTGGACTGGGTGAATCAGCCTGAGGACTCACTGGTCACTTTCTCTATTGGTGGGAAATCCTCAGGGATCCTTCTTGCAACGCAGGGAACTCCGCAGGGGGTCTGACTTTCTGAGCCCTCCTTGGAAATACCTTTGCTGTGGCTCACTGATCAATCCATTGGAGATACTCAATCTCAGTGCCTACAGGCTCTGTGTAATCCAGTCTCTAGCAACTGATAAAACTTCAGTACTCTAGCGCTCTTGTCAGGGATGCTGGGGGGAGCAATAAGTCCCTCCCCTTCAGGCTGTGGCCCATCTTCTTTGCCCTGTGACCTCAGGGATTCCTTTAGCAAGTACCAGGGGAGCCTCAGAAGGATCACGCTTGTGGCTGAGTCCACACTTGCCGCACTCTCTGCGCGTGAGTAGCCATAGTCATCCCTCCCCTCCCCCCACATCTTCTTGCCGGCATTACCTGTTTACTGGAAGACATGTTGGTGAGCGTACTGATGCTGCTGGTATCTGTGACCACCATTGCCGATGGAAACCGGGAGGTGTGGGAATACTGGGGGGGTTCCTGCTTGTGTGCATACACTAGAGAGACAGAGTGAAGACAAAATCAACGTGTAGATCACACAGGCGTGAGCATAGCTACAGACCCCCGCCACCTCCAGCCCACACCACTGCTCCTGCTTCCCCAGGCAGATAAAAGGAAGGTGGTGGTGGTGGTTATGTCTGGCAAGGCAGTGCGATGTGATAGAAAGAACGGCCATGCGTTTAAATCCTGGCTCCTTAATCAACTCAGTTAGCCTCAGTTTCCTCACCTCTAAAATGGGAATGATATAGGATTAGAAGAGCTTGTGTTTAAAGCACTTCATACCAAATAGATCAGCAGCTTTGCACAGTGCCTGGTGTGCAGTGGTGGCTGGCACTTCTGGGGTGGGAGCACTTCTTTCCCCCTGACTTTCAACAGAGTATCAGACTCCTGGGCATCAACAAGTGATCCTTAGGCATATGTGGTACATCTGAGAACTTAGGGCAAAAAAAAGTTCTAAATAGCTGGCAAAATGAAGGAGCTGGCCTGTTTGCCTACTGTTTCTGCCGTGACTCAAGTGCCAGGTCTCGTGCTAGCAACTGTAGATTAATTAGTAATTGTAAATGGACACGGATGTCATTACTTGTATAATTCTGGGCTGTTCCGGTTTGCGCTAGAATGCCTTATGACATCACACAGAGATGAAGGCTGATGGACAAAATGAGACTAGATACCAAGAAAGCCTCCAGGAGCATGTGGCCCACTTTTTGTTTTTCTAGCATGTGTCCACCAAGTCTGGAACCTTTGACTCACGCTAGTTCGTCCATAAGAGTCATGGAAATTCCAGGTCACGTGACCAACCCAGAAAGCATGTGGATGTCTGGCCTTGAGGGAGGGACCAGCTTGTTCTACCAAGGAGTCCTCCAGTTGGGAATGGGGGTGAAGGTCACAGCCCCACGCCTCAGCCTGCCCTTCCCTTGGAGGGAGGCTGGTTATTTCCTGGCCTGGGGCAACCGTGAGCTATCTCTTCAGAGCCAGCCAGGCCAGCTGGGCCATGGCAGTCCACAGGTCACTGGTGACCACTCTCCGACTGTCATACCCGGGCCTCGCCACTGAGGAATCCTGTCCAGGTGAGGGGTGGGGGCAAGTGGGGAGCATACTGGCCCTGGACGGAAGGGCAGTGGTACACCTGTGGTCCCAGACTCTGCTACAGGCTGTGGTAGATTTTTTTAAAGCCTTGAAAATGTGATTGGAATGTGAGATGGTACTTAGAAACCAGCTCCGCAGGCCTGGGAATAGAGCCCCGAGCATAAAAGAAGGCTGAACTTGGCTGGTCTCCCTCAGACCCACAGCTCTGCCTGAGGCAGCCGGAGGAGAAACTGAAATCCTCTTTCCCATCCCTGCCTCCTTCTATTAAGGAGTCCCTTGATAAATAATCACTTGCATTTTTACAACTCTTAACGCTTACCAAACACAGTTCATACCTATTTTTGTTTCATTTCCCTAATCACTCTACATGCGCACTATTTCCATTTTACGAGGATGAAACTGAAGCTGAGAGTAGCTAGGGAACTTAACAATGGCTCCCTAGCTGGTAAGGCTCAGAGCCAGGATTTAATCAGACAGCTAGGTCTGTCTGACCCTAAGGCTATCACTCTATTCCACAGACGTCCCTGGTGTCCCTGTGGTAACTGTGCTTGAAGCAGGGAAGCCATCCTTTCCATGATTTCTCCCCAAACTCAGAGGCCAGGGACTACGGCCTGACGTGGCCAGAGGACTGGGGGTCTGGGGCTCAGGAGGGGGTAGGGGGAGAGACACGGGGGATGGGGGTGGGTGGGAACTAAATGGTTGAAAGGTAGACTTGGGGTAGGTGTAGAAATTGGAGGTGGGAAGCAGCCTCTGTGTGGTGGGCAGAAACTTTAATATTCCTTGTGCAGGATGATGTGTAGGCGGTATTTTCTGCCCATGTTCATGGTTCTTGATGGGAGATGTTTGGGGTGTGGAAATTGGAGGGTGTGGGGACTCTGGAAGATTTTTCAGTTTCAGAGAAGGCAAATAGGAGGCAAATTATATGCCAAGTCTGATCATTTGGTAACAGCTGCCTGGAACTTTGAACTGAAAAGGCTAAGTTGAGGCTCGTTGGGAAAAGGGGCTGTGCTTGACTGGGGGTCTCTTCCGCGGGGGCCAGGGTGGGAAAGGGGGCATGAGTTCGCTCCACATCTAAGCTACCCTTACTCTCTATCTCCAGCTCCCCTTTCCATATAGGCCTTAATTGTCTTCATCAAATCTTCCCCCAGGAATCCTGGGGGTAGAGAAGAGGACCAGAAAAGGCACAGCACTGCATAAGAGTTATGCTTGAGACATTGGCTTTGTTGATCACAGGTAGGGAAAAGTGACCAGACCAATAAGCTTCCAAGAAGCTTCAGACCCATAGAGGGGAGAGCTCGGCTGCTGAGGTCCCTTTGGGCTCCCTCCCCGACTTGCCCGTGTCCTTACTGTGTGAGTTCTGCAGCTGCGTCACAGCGGCCATGAAGGGCTGCTGGGCCATGTGGCTGCCCGGGCTCTGCTGCATGAGGGGCTGCTGGTGAGAGCTGTGCAGCTGCTGGGAGAACTGGACGGGCTGCAGGGCTGCCAGGCTGCCGGCCACGCTGTTGATGACAGGGACGCTCTGAGCTTGGGAGGAGTTGAGGCCTGTGTGAACAAGAGGGAAGATTAGAGATGGCTTCAGGGAGGAGGACAGGTGAACAGATGTGAATGGTCATCAACGGAGGCCCTGTTATTTGCCAGGCACTGGGCTGAGCCTGTTACGTAAGAGACTGCACAGAAAGCAATTTTATAGACCAAAAAACTGAGGCTTAGAGAGATTAAGTTGACTTGCTCAAATTCCACAGCGAGTTGTGGATGCAAATGGGCTTTCAACAGATCTGAAGGAGACCTGAGAGTCTCCCCAAGTTGTCCTGTGACCTCCCAAACTTAGCTCCCTTGAGGTTGCAGGGCCCTGCGCTTGCCTGCTCCATCCATGCCTGGCTCTGAGGGAGCAGGTTAAAGGCATCCACACCAAGGTGCAGATTACTGCCCAGATATATCTGTCCAGCAGGGGGCAGGAGTGTTCAGGGACCCACATTTGGATAAAAAGCAAAACCCCCTCCACAGTCCCGGAGGTATGGAGCCTGAAGCCCCTCATTTAGCGGGCTGCGCAAAACCCGAAAGAGGTCAGATGCTCATTCTCTTGCCTGGAACAGAGAGGGGATAAAACACTGCAACTCAAGCAGTCTATGAAAAGGGTATATCTTATCTGGCAGCACAGGGCTGCTGGCCTCAAAAGGACCAGGTATTGGAAGGAGTAAGCAGTAAGTTGAAGGTTGGCAGTTCCAGTAGGTGTTGCTTTCTGTTCTGGAAGGATGAGGGCCTCCGTGGTTCTGTACTGTGTCTGTATCCTAAGGTCTCTTTAGAACTGGGGCCAGCACTGCAAAGATCAGGTCCCTGGTACCCACCCTCCATCGTCTCCCTGGGCGGGACTCTGGGGAAGGCACCTGAGGCAGGGTGGGAGTGGGGATGTGAGGATCAGGGGAAAGACACCCCGACCTCTTTCCTGGAACTGCCAAGGTTCCTTTGACCTTGCTTTCTGGGAAGTGGGGGGAAGAATGCGATGAAGAAGGAATCCCAGAGAAAGGTCTCTTTTAGGCAAATGTGGAAAAGACACCTAGAGAGCCTTTCCTGAGACGGAGAGGGTTCCATAAGCAGGTTCACAGGAGGAGGCAGTCCTCCGTGGAGATAGCACAAAGACCTCAACGGTTGCCTGCTCAGAACCCAGCTGATACTGTTATCAGAAACCTAAAAGGTGAGACCCATGAGCAGAAGGGAAGAGGAATAAGCCCCCTCCTGGCTCTCCTGGCTGGGACTGGGGAGGTGGGGTCCTCTGAGCGCTCAGAATAGTGCTATCTCCAATTCCCCAGGGGTTCGGCTTCTCCTCTAGGCAGTGTCTCACCCGATACCATGATCTCCTGTTTCCCTTTCCTACCTTCTCCGTAAGGTCTCAGTACCCGAGGAAGCCCCATGGATTTGCTGTTATCTCCCTGAGCCCATTGCCACTGCTCTTTTTAGGAAATCTCTGCCCAGAAAAGCAAATTATGCTGTCTAGAGTGGATGACAGTGGAGGGCATACTTCTGCAACCTGCCTGTGTTTTAGAATCATCCTGGGGAGCACTTTAAGAAATATACATTCCTCGGCCTCACCCATGACTTAATGAGTCAGACACTTTAGAGGTGAGGCCCAGGAATTTTATTTTCAACACAGTCTGTGACCCTGATATGCCTCAATTCCAGGATGGAGAGCCACTGATGTCATTCGAGCTCCTGCGAAGTGTGACTCTTGGCCTTTCCATCTGTTTTCTGGGCACTGATTCCTGCTTAAGAAGCATGTTATCCAGTCCAGTAGGTGAGTAGAGAATGAGGAATTGGCACTGCTGGGTAATCTGTTATCACATTCTCCTTGGGCCTCTGCAGTCGCCAGGCAGGGCTCACATACTCAACAGGACAGGAGTTGGCTATTCCTTGCCCCAAAACTCATCTCTCGGTTTATTGGCCTGTCATGTGGAGAGCAGTACAAGTTTGGACTCGTAACTGATTCTTCATCCTGACACTCCATGGGGTAGGACCACTGCATCTCAGCCACGTTTTCTGGTGACCCACATCGTGCTTCAAGTACACACACACACACACACACACACACACACCCTTCTAAGGTCAACGTACTCTGGTGTTGGCTGTCTGCAGTAGGAGATTAAGATTATTGTAAGAAGGTAGAGAAGCATGGGTGAGAAAAATTAGGAGGAACAAAACAGAAAAATATGTAATAGCTCCAGGGAAAATTTTAATTCCGATAGTGCCTAAGAAAATATATAACTGTGTGTGTCAGCCAAAGCTGGATGTGTGAAGAGAGAAGGTAAGTGGGACAGTTTGTGTATCATTTTGGTTGTAAAAATATAGGTGGGATATCTTATCCGTAGGCCTTTTCAAATCATCTAGAAGGTAAGCAAGTTGGTTTCAGTTATCCTATCTCATTCTCAAACCCTGGTGCTAGCGTGGTTACCATATTGCTGGAGAGGGCCCCGTGAAAAGGCAGCAAATTTTAAATACTTGATTTTGTGAGTTCTCTAAAGGCTTCTCCTTTCCCACTTTGCTTTACAGAACTCAATGGGGAGGGCATCAATCTCCCAGCTGCTGAGGACAGAGAGAGCCACACTGATTTATTCAGTAAACTCCTGTGTCTCCTAGGGGCCTAGCCCTGTTTTGCCCTCAAGGAGAGCACAAGTCCTTCTCTTCAGAAGTGATCTGAGTTGCTACCCTGACTAGAGATGGTTTAGGAAGAGAGGCGATCCCCAGGGTGAAAGAAAGATAAGCAATGTACTGCCCTTAGATCTTTCCCGAGACTTCTCAGGGATGCTTCCCTGGGTCACAAGGAAGACTTGGCCTGAGCTGTTACCGTAAGGCTGAAATATGCTGAATACACATCAACGTTATTACTCTGAGAGAGACATCCACTGGCACAGCCGTGTCAGCCTTCCTGTGGCCTGAAATGGCCCATCTGTGATGGATGGGGATGGACTCTCTGTGGGATGCGAGCTGCTGGGGCTGGAAGGACCTGACCCCTCTCCCTGTCTTCAGTCCTGGGCATACACAACCTATTTCTCCTTAAATCTGTCAAGGCTCAGAGATGCTGTGACACTTTCCTGCAGAGTCCCTTCTCAGTATGTTTTCACCGTGGGCCAAGGAGGTCTCGTTCGACCACACAAAATTCCCCTTTAAGAAGGAAGCCCCTCATGTCTTGCTCCATCTTGGCCAACACAAAGAAACATCAACACAACCCAACCTCCTAGAAAACCCACCACATACTTAGGGATAGGAATGAACACCAGACAAAAGTATAAGCTACAATATTATACATACTCATGCTTTATCGATTTACAGGCATGTCTACACACACGGTCATTGGATTGCCAACCCATTTTACAGATGAGGAGACTGACCCTCATAAAGCTTCAATGATTTGACCCACAATGCACAGCTGGTGAGCTGTGACCAGGATTCAACTCCATTCCATAATTTTCTCTTATTTTAGGCTAAACAATCCAAATCTTGTTGAGGAGAGAAATAAGGAACGAAACGAGTTGAATCAAACCTACAAGTGTCGGGTGAGTTTTAAGGGGATCTTCTTTAGTTCTTCTGTTTTTGTTTTTTTAAAATCAGGTTGACTCATTTCCCATGCTGCTTCTCCCTGCCCCCAAGTTTTCTGACCAAGAACAGAGCTTACTTTGTGCAATGGCCATGACTCCAGAGAGGGGGGTCATGATGAGGTTTTGAGATTGCTGGGGATTGTGGTGGGACAGGCTGTGGATATTCGTCAAGGTGCTGACCGGGGGCAAACCTCCTCCTGAGACTGAGATCTGCTGGAGAGAAAAAAACAAGAGCAGCATGAGTAGAATCAGGGTTGCAAAGAGCAGTGTCCAAAAGGACGTGGCTCAGCAATTCCTTGGCACGGCTAATTCACTGGTTCATTCATTCATTCATCCATTCAGGAACAATTATTAAGCACCAAGTGAGGGATAGGCACCGTTCTAGGTACAGAGGATGGAGTGGTAAGTAATATTGACCATAATCCCTTCCCTCATGTGCCTGCTTGTTGACTACCTTTGAATTACTAGCTTGCCTTAGAGATTCCTCAGCCCATGTGTATTATGTGATTGTCTCTGGCTCATGTTGAAAGTATCCTCTGTTCTGCTCTATGCCCTCTATAGTATTGGTGCTAAAGACATGTGATTGCTAAAAATAGTAGCTGAAGAAATGCCCTGGGATTCCCTAGCGTAGCAGATTAGGGCCCAGGCAGGAGCACAGGGAAGCTCTCACTGAGTACAGGTTCTAGGAAGCACTGCTCATGCATTAACTCACAAACCTCACTAGAGCCACGAGGCAGATACTTCTGCCATTTCCATTTCACGGATAACAAAACTGAGGCCCAGAGTAGTTGTGCATATCGCCTGAGATCCGACAACTAGTAAATGGTAACTCTTGTGTTCAAACCCAAGTCTGTCTGACTCTAATATTCAAGGTCTTACTTTTTACAGAGGACTTTTACCCGATAATTATTACTAAGGTTTTTCTGGGGGAGATCAGCCATGATTGGGCTTCTCTACTTTTCCCAAATCTCTACTATACATTTAAAAAAAATTTTTTTTGTTTTTGGGCAGGAAGTTACTATTGTAATGACAAAGCTACTAAATGAGGCTTGGCTCCAGGTACCCCTACTCTGTTTCACCATTATATGTTAATGACAGATTAGTAAGAGAAACCTACTGAGTTTTGTGTATTTTTGTCCAAGGCCACTCTGAGTCCTTCTATTTATTCCTAATAGTGTCTTTTCCTTATCGATTTTCTTCATTTTCCCAAGTGTATATATAACGGCATCACAGGCCTATAATGCTAATTGGGTCCCTTCCTTGCTAGTGCTAATACGTCTACATGTCATATTGCATTGGTTAGAATTTTCCCAGTAGTATTAACCAGTAACAGAGGTAATAGATGTACTTACTTTGATTCTGTATTATCAGAAATGCTTCCAATGTTTCTCCATTAATTATAAGAAGTTTTCAGTTTTACACACACATACACACAACAAACTTTTTATTCATGATAAAGTAGCTTACTATTTATAGTTTTAAAATAATTTTTAGAAGTATTACTAAGAAAGGGACTGTCCCCCCTCACTCTGAAATAACTCAGACATTCTTGATGGCATCAGGAATGCTGACAGGTGGGTTAGGGTTGGGATACATACATCAGATGTTTGAGTCGCCCTCTCCTTCTTCCTTCCCTTGTGACCCAGAGCTCCTTAGACTATAGGTCTCACACCAGCACCCAGGGGGGAAGACACTCTCTCTTGCCTGCCCTTCTGATCAACCCCATAGCTTCCAAGGTGAATTTGAAAAAGAAAGAAAGAAAAAACCAAACAGGTTTGTTTGTGTTTTTAAAATGAGCATCAAGACATGAGTTAGGGGTCACATGACCAAGAAGGAATTCTGACCACATCAAACAAGAGAGAACCAGCTTGTTTGCTGGACTTGTTTTTCAAAATGTCAGAGTCATTAAAAAAAAAAAAAAAAAAAGTCAGTGACCTGCCTTCAGACTTGCCCTGAGTAATGCAGTCCTTTGGAGAAAGTCAATGGAGTGACAGTAATCTCTGCCATTTCAATGTCTGGTTTTAACGGTGAAGGAGAAATGTGGGTGCTAATGATAAAAACAATTTAAATGTGTATGGTTTTCGCGCTTGTAAAGTGCTTTCACTGATTGTTCTCAATAGTTAATGGCACACATAGGGAAGGCGTTATGATTATTGCTCTATGGTACAGGTTAAGAAACTGAGCCTCTCTCAATGTCTTGTAATTACCTACAATGGAAGAGAATGTGAAAAAATATATATTTATACATGTATAACTGAATCACTTTGCTGTACATCTGAAACTAACACAACATTGTAAATCAACTATATTTCAATAAAAATTTTTAAAAAAAGAGAAAGAAAGTGAGCCTCAGAAGAGTTGTGAGAGCAGCTCTGTGTCACCTGACTCGTAAGCGAGGAAGCCAGGATTCAAACCCAGTGCTGCTGGGCTTTAAGTCCCGTCCACTTACTATTTTGGGGGGCACCTTGGTCAAGCTCCTTCCCACTCTAAAATGCAACCATCATCTTCTATTTGCCTTCAGGACTGATGGAAGCCAGGGAGCTGCCAAGAATATCTGTCATGATCCTCACAGGATAATCCAGAGAGTTTGAGTGGTATC
Organism: Tursiops truncatus; assembly: GCF_011762595.2. Taxonomy (NCBI): domain Eukaryota; kingdom Metazoa; phylum Chordata; class Mammalia; order Artiodactyla; family Delphinidae; genus Tursiops; species Tursiops truncatus. The sequence goes on from NC_047053.1 coordinate 32,563,327, forward strand.
AACGCTGCCTTTTGCAGTCCTTTGCTTTGTGCTTCACACACCTACCATCTACAAGGTTGGTACTATTAACTCTCCTTTGCAGACAAGACGACGGAAGTTTGGAGAAGTTAAGAAATGTGCCCAAGTGGTACAGTGGCCATGAAGAGCAGGCGATCTGCCTCCAGGCCTGAGCTTTTCACTATTAAGCTCTACTGCTTTGATACTGTGGAAGTATCCAGCATGTGCTTTTCTAAAACACAAGGTTCAACAGACACAGACTGCAGTCTGAAACCTGGCCAGCTCTTTGTGGACGCATGCCATTTGGGCATGGGGTGGGGGCCAAATAGAACAAAAGAAAGCTCAAATGGATCACCATTATTTCCAAAACCAATCCCTGTGGGAAGATTTCAAATGCACATCCTACCACAGGTCAGCACACGAAGACTGTCATTCCCTGGATGGGTCTTATCCCCAAAACGGCAGAGTTATAGGCAAGCCTCACACCACCCTGGTGATGCAGGCATTGTTATCCCCCATTTTCCAGATGAGGAAACTGAAGTTAAGCGACGTCCATCCTATGGCTGATAAACAACAGAACCCACGACGTGGACACACTAGTTCCCTTGCTGCATTATTTTAAACCATACTCCACTCCTGTCTTTGGTGGACCAGGATCTGTGATGGGCTTGTTATATATTAACCGAAAACAGACTCTTGAATTTGGGCATCCAGTGATAGTGACATAACATATGAGCCAGGGTGTTGGAAACTAGAGAAAAGCTGGTCCCTGCAAACAAGCTTCCAGGTGTTTGCTAACGTTGAGGTGTGCTGTCTTGGTCAATCATCAATCCAATAACATACTGCTCATTAGGGCGCTGCCGAGCAGAAGAGGAAGAAAAAAGCGTCTCCTGCGGCTGCCTTTGGAGCGCCCCGGCCTGGGTGAGGCAGTTTGCTTGTTACGAGGAAGGGCGGGAGGGCTCACAGGGAAACCCCAAGGACCTTCAAGCAATAGGAGAGGAGACCTGTTTCCTCCGCTGGGAAGTCAAGATCTCTCCCGCAAGCCCCGCCCCCCTCCTCCAGGGAAGTCTGGGCAATCCTTTAACTTATTTGGGTCTCACAAGGCAGCCAAAGAAGAAGCTTAAGGGATGAGAGGTGGGCAAGGGGGCTGCAAAAGGGCTCCCCTAGGAGGATCTTTTGTTTCCTTTTGCAGAGACCACTACCAGGGATTGATCAGCTCAAGTCCCCAAACTAGAGTTGGCCAGGCCTGGCGCTCCCCTCGGATATTACACTTTGTTTTTTCCTCCAGGGAGCTGGGGACTCAGTCACCTGTGACTCACCATTCCTGTGTTGCCTACAGGGCACACACGTCAAGGTCTAGAATGGCATCGGCTCCCTGCCCGCCACCCCCCACCCCCGCCTCTAGGTCAGACACCTTGAAGGAAGGCATACGGCTCCACCTTGAGCTTGGAAGCCAGGAACCCACGGCTCCTCCCTCCTGTGAAACACAGAGCATGACCCAAAGAACCAAGTTTTCCACGTTCTACCCTTCCTAGTGTCGTCATGCTGCGTTCTCTTGGAAGCCGCCCTCCCCTGCTGCACTTGTGTTGCTTGAGGATTAGAACGGCGAAAATTCAACATCAACTAGTCTATTCCTCACCGGGCGGGGCTGCTCAACTGACATCTGGGGCTGGGCTGTGGTTATGGGTATAGACAACTTCATTTAGGGAGAATAATACTGACATTCACCTAACAACAATCGCATTGTCGTTCATTGAATATTTACCGTCCCCAACACCGTGCCTCTCGTGTTATCACCTTTGTTCTGCCAACAACCCTAGTGTTATTACTTTTTATAGATGAGAAAGAAAGAGCTAGAACCTGCCCAAGGCTACACAGCTATTAAATGCCGAGCTGGGATTTGAACCCGGGTCACTGTAACTTCAAAGTTGGTGTTTCCCACTCACCCTGCAAGCACCGCCCCACCCCACCTGCCATTTTGTGCTGTGATCTTCACTGCCGTCCAGTGTCCTTCAAAACCCCCGTGCCAGAAGCTTCCCCACCTCCCGCCATCCACTCAATCCTGACTTAACTACCCTCCTCGCCAGGACCAGGGGGGCGTGAAGAGGAAGAGGGGGCTTGTTTCAAAGTGAGGTGCTCTCTGGGTTAAAAAACTGGCTTTGGAGGCCCTGGGTTGGGGGGGATGAATGAGCATTTTATCAACTCAAATGTCACTGGCAGCCCCAAAACAAACAGTGTCCCACCCGCTTTGCTCCTTTATGAGGCATTCAATCAATAAAACGAGAGCAGGGCTCTGTCAGATTTATTGGCTGGGTTCAAACCGAACACCTCTTCCACCCGCCAAAGGCTGGGTCACCGGCTCTACCTTTCCGTTCCAACTCTGGACGGCCCCCATTTTCCCCTTTGGGGCTACAATGGTTCATTGTTTGAGGCAGGCTTTGTGAGAAGTTGTGTTTGTTTTGCCTCTTATCTTATCAGCTCCAGAGCTACAATGGCCCAGGTGTACTCACCATTTTACCATCAGGTGAGAGGAGATTGTGGCCGGGGTCCAGGCTGGCTGGAGAGACTTGCTGTAAAACAGACTGGCTAGTCACCATGGCGCTGTTGCCATGGTGACTGATTGTTGAGGAGGAAGTGACCTCATTGTTTCCCTGCTGGCTGTAGCGCACTCCTGCAAAACAAGGCAGACCCAACAGCGAAGATTAGTGCCACCTGACCCGAGAACGCTTGCTTTCTAGGGTGGATGACAAGGAAGAAAAGCTGCCTTCCATCCGCTGTCTTTCTCTAGGGTAGAGGTTGCATGGCCTCTGCTTGAATTCTAGAATGTAATCTCCATGAGGGCAGGATGTTTTTATCTGTTTTGTTTTGTTCATTGCTGTATTCCCTCGGTAGCCACTCAATAAATATCTGTCAAATGAATGAACGAACGAATGAACAAATGAATGGATTCTGATTCTTGTTGCTTCAGCATAGTTCGTTTAGGATTTAGGGGCTTCTCTTTCTGGCTGGCGTATTTCTTTTGTTCTTCAAAATGCCTTCTAGAAATGTTTCCCTGGCATCGCTTGGCCAAGTAGGGCTTCAAAGCATGAGTTGAAGGATTTTACAGAGAGGGACTGGCCCAGCAACCCTTATAAGGGCCACAACAAAATGCACCAGACTCTGTGCACCACCATTTTGGCCAAGCCCAAGAGGCCAGGGGGACACAGGCGGAGCAGGGTCAGGATGGGGCTGAAGCTAGGAGTCTTCGGTTCTGGAACTCACATTCCTTTGGTGGGGTCCCATTTGGCTGACTTCCAGGGCCCAGGGGAAGGTGTGTCTGCTAGGAGGTGGGGCAGGCAGCAAGCACAGGCAGGAGGCGGATGCCTAGTAAACTACTGCAGTTTGGTCTGCAAGGGAGGGGAGAACCAAGCATGTGTACAACGTCACTGCTCTGACCCTCCCTCTCGCTCGGGAACCAAAGCGCAGGTCTGTGCTCAGGAAAGGGCCAGTGCTGGGCAGAGACCAGGCGGCTGAAGGGAGCTGAAGGGGGAAGAGAATCTGGGCCCAGTGTGCAGAGTCCAAGTCCTGCTTGATGTGTCCGTGAAACAGCCAAAGACGAAGCCAGGGGTAGCTGGGGCATCTCACCCTCAGCTCAAAGCTGAGAAAGACAGTGTTCTGGTTTATGCTTTGGATTGGACAGAAAGGTTCGGGGGATCCTGTTCCTACCTGCAAGGGATGGAGACCAAATGCCTTAGGCATGGAATTATTTGGAGAGGAGGACCAACTTCTCCTTCGTTTTCCCTTTTGCCCAGTTCCCCAGGATCAAACATCACTGTATCAAGTATCCGAGTTCTGTCGGTCCGCTTGCCCCCTGCCCTGCCTCCTGCCCCACCTGGGGCCCCACCTGCTCGAGGAGCCTGCACAAGTCCCCCTCCGCACCCCCGGGAGCCAGGCAAGCTGCCCTAACCAGCAGCCTCTTATTCACGAAGACAAAGCTTGCCAAGAGGAGATCCAAGCTGGTTTTCCTTGAATTGTGCAAAGGACGTTCCCCAAGGCTGATGTGACCTAGAGCTTAAGAGGGCTGGGGAGAAAACAAACAAATGCTAGGGCAGGGTTCTAACCTTCAGGAGCAACTTGTTTGACTACGAAGTGGCTTGATGCATGCTCTGTGGGCTTCTTCTATCGGTTGTTTCCCCATCTTTTGATTCAAGGGGCTGCTGGGGGTGGGGGTGTTGGCAGACGGCCGGCACTGGAGTTTGGTAGTGATAGGTCTGGAGCACTCTATTTTGGTGGTGGTGGTGAACAGGAACCATGAAGCTAAGAGGAAGAAAGACTTCCACGTCTCCAAGCCCACACTGCCTGCCCAGTCCTGTCTGACTTCCTCTGCACCTACCTGTAGCCCCTAGGTCTCCTCTTTACCACCCTCTACTCCATCCCGTTGGGTTAAATTAGGTCCTTTTTCTCCACTCATATTTGCCACCGGGTTCCCAGCAAGATACTTATTTAGGAGAAGAGAGATCTGGAACTTGTGAGCTCAGAAGGCAGCTGGGTCCAGTAGAAAAGGGGGAGACAGATTTCAGATCAATTAAATGAAGGATTTTCTAACAAGGAGGGCTAACGGGAAGATTGTGTGCTCTGGAGCTGGACAAACTCGGGTTCCAATCCTGACTTTGCTCTTAACAGATGCGTGATCTTGGGAAAAATCACTCTCTCCCTCTGTGGCTGTTTCCTCTCATAAAGTGAAGAGGACGCTTCCTTAATAGGGCTAGTTTGGATTAGAGATAACACCTATAAAGCTCTCAGCAGAATGCCAGATAAACGGCAAACACGGCTAGCGATGCTGCAGGAAGGGAGCTGGTGTAGGGATGGAGCCCAAGATATTTGCCCTAAGACTCTAGAATTCTGGACAATGAACAGTAGGTTCTAACTACTGAATGGAATTACCTTTCCACGGAGGATCATTTCCAAAGAATCCAACTCTGCTGCAACCACTGATGCTTTGTCCTGGAAGCAACTTGGGAGGGAGGCCTGGCCCCTGGCCCTCTTGTTCTTTCCTTTTGGAGAAACTGGACTTCACCCTGTTTTTCTCCGGCTTCCTCTGACTCCCTGACCAGCTATTTACCTCCCCAAGATGCTCTGCTCCTGAGAGAGCAGTGATAACGCTGGGAGTCAGGTGTGTTTTCACCTCCCAGCTTGTCCCCATCATTGATTCAGTCTCAAGTCAAACAGACGCTCGTTTTCGCCTATTTAATTTGGCTGAAGGAAGAGGGCCAGTCCTCTGGTGATCGAATATGGGTCGTGGGGAGACTTCTCCCCTATCCCAGGCTACATAATTATTTATTTAAAAATAATTAACCAAAGATATCCGCAGGAAACAAAAGCCTTCTTCACAAGGGAGCCTGGCAGGAGGGAGGCAAGAGCCATTTGTTAGAATCCCGGCAGCATAGCCCAAGGCTGCTGTGCTTTGTAAACCTTGTTTTCTCCCCCAGCGGAACTTCATTATATGAGAAATATAATGATGGAGCTGCTCTCTTCAAAGACAGATGGGCCTAGACCTCTGCACCTCCCTTTAAGGACCTCTGGTTGAGAGATAGCGTCTGGCTGGGGATTAAGGGAGCCCTGTTTTGAACTCAGCTCTGCCATCAGTGTATTGGGTGAGCTCTAGCTCCCTCATCTCTCAGCCAGAGGAGTGCCTACTGTGGGGAGGGGGCTATCATCACCACACTACTCTCAACAGAGTGCGGTGAGAGCTGGGCACGAGGCTGCTCATCCGCTCCAGGTGCACCTGTAGCTTTTCCCACTGACACTCCTCTCACCAGGAATTTGGCAATCACTCAGGCTCCTGAGAGGGTGGCTGTAATCAGCCAGCCGCCTTAAAAGGGGGTGCGGAGGTGGAGGGTGTATCACAAGATCTCTGCCTACGAGACCAGAAATCGGTGTTCTCGTTAGAGGAAGGAGAGGCCAGGTCCTTGTGTATTTCACAAACTCAGAAGAGCGCTTGAAAGGAGAACCAAAGTAGAATAAGCTCTGGTGCCAGGTGACATGGGTTTAAATCCTGGCTCTACCACATAATAGCTGTGTGACCTTGGGGGAATTACTTAGCCTCCCTGAGCTTCAGTTTCTTTATTGTTAATGATTTCCATCCCTTTGGTCATTGGATGAGTTATGGGCGTGAAATTACCCAGGCCACGCTTGGCACACAACAGTTACTCGAGACACATCTGTTCCTCCTATTTGGGGATTGTCTTTGTTTAAAAGACATTTTTAGGAAGGCTGAGTTCACAAAACTTCATTGAGCACCTATCCTGTGCCAGGCATTGTGGCAGGGAGCCTGTAAGAAGTGGAATGGCATCTTCCCTTCTCCCTTCACCATTGCAGGCTCTGAAAATGAACATACGACAAGGGCTCTGGTTTAATAGTGACTGACCGAAGATGCCAGGCTAATAGCCACAGAGGTCCCGCAGGAGAAATGACAAAGCCAGAAGGTGGTCATGTACTTTCCACTCACTTCCTGGCTCAAGTCACTCATTGGCCACATCCTATCAGCAGCCCTAAGAACCACAGCAAGTATGTCCAGCAGCAAAGGCATCTTAGCTGGAATCTAGAGACACCCCTGAGGCCTTGGAGAGGAGATGTCTACTCTCACCTGTTCCCAGGCCTCAGCACCATGGGTGATGATGCCATTTCCGAACTCCTGACAGCATGTGGGACAGAGACAAATCATTTGGTTTCTATCCAACATGACTGGTCAGAAGTGACAAAGCGTGAAGGAAGCTTACGGTTTCAGAAGCCGGCCTCTCCATACGCTGCCTTCCTGTACCAGCACCCAATCCAGGGCACTCTTCACACTACTGCAGGCTGGGATTTCTTTCTAGAACAAAATTGCACCATGTCACTGCACTCTTTGGAAACCTAACGCTGCTCCTCACTGCCTTCTGGAAAAGCCCCAACACCTCAATGGCAGAATTGGGCTGTTGTGACTCCAGTCTGCCTTATTGGTATCATCTGTCACCACATCCCATACAGCCATGTCAGAGCCCTGCCACTCCTCAGCCAGACCCTGCCATCTCCTGCCTCTGTGCCTTTGCTTATGCTGTTACCTGTGCCTGGAGAGCTCTTCCCTTCTTCTCCATGTCCCATCATTTAAAAGGGCTAAATGTCACCTCTTCTGTGAAGCTCTCCTTGATTCATCCTGGTAGTTATCTGTTCCATTCTTTGTATTTAACATACAGTAGAGACTCTTAGAGCAGGAGCTGGTCACCCTGCACTAAAATGCCCTGAGGATATGTTTCCTTCTCTCTCCCTCTTAAAGAGATGGCTTTTTACTCATTAGCACATGCTCAGAGCCTAGCAGAGGGGCTGACGTGTGAATATTCATTGAATGAGGGAATAAGCCCTCAGGTGCTTTGAGGATCCTTGCCCCAGAGAACAAGGGAGCATCCCTTCTGGCAGAAGGAGAAAATACAGTCAGTTCTGCAGTCATATTGGTATTAACAGTGTGGATTGGTTCCAATTCTATTGATATATTAGGGAATAACTTGAGTACAACATGAATTTCATATTTGAGGGATTCAGAAATCTGCACCCAGCTGAATGGAGCCACATAGGAATAACTACAATTGCTTTTTTGTTTGTTTGTTTTTTAAAAAATTGAAGTATAGTTGCTTTACAGCATTGTGTTAGTTTCTGCTGTACAGCAAAGTGGTTCATTTATACACATATATACATTCTTCTTTATATTCTTTTCCATTACGGTTTATCCCAGGATATTGAATATAGTTCCCTGTGCTATACAGTAGGAACTTGTTTATCCATTCACATAGGAATACATTAAATGCACACACACACACACACACACACACACACACACTCTCTCTCTCTCTCTCTCTCTCACTCTTCAAACATCTACCAGCTACCATTAGTTCACTGCATGTACTGTAAGCCACATCCGTCCCCCACCTCACAATAACTCACCAGCTGCAGCCCTTCCGATGCTCACTTCAATGGGCAAACTTTAGGCCTTTTTCAAGGTAAAGAGCCATATTTATTGTTGTACAGTGTTTATGTATTTCTTAGGCATTTAACAGGTGTAAAACTCTGCTAATGTTTTTATTAGATTCTTATCTTTTTTAAAAGGTGTCAACGACAAAGCTTTTGAGTATTGTGCCCTTAACCCCATTTTTTTCCCATAAGCCCTGTGGTTTTTATTGTGTGACCTTGCAAAGCACGGTGGTTTTTATGATGGGTATGTTGGGTTCTATAGGACTGACTGTGCCCCTGTGTTCAAAGGTGGAAGCAACTGCCTCCCAGGAGGATCCCAGAGAGGAGCTGTCCAGGGTGTAATTAACTACAGAAACTTTTCATAAACCTGTGCTTCAGGGGCTTGGACTACCCCATAGAGCCCTGGATATCTAATCCGGCTCTCTACGAGCTTCAAAAATCAGTTTAGGAGTTTGGGATTAACATATACACACTATTATGGGACTTCCCTGGTGGTCCAGTGGCTAAGACTCCACATTTCCAATGCAGGGGGCCCGGGTTGGATCCCTGGTCAGGGAACTAGATCCCACATGCCGCAACTAAGAGTTCGCGTGCCGCAACTAAAGATCCCGCACGAGGCAATGAAGATCCCATGTGCCGCACCTGAGACCCGGTGCAGCCAAATAAATAAATAAATATTTTTTAAAAAATACACACTACTATATATAAAAGAGATAAACAACAAGGACCTATTGTATAGCACAGGGAACTATACTCAATATTTTGTAATAACTTATAAGGGAAAAGAATCTGAAAAAGAATATATATGTATAACCGAATCACTTTGCTGTACACCTGAAACTAACACAACATTGTAAATTAACTACACTTCAATTTTAAAAAATGGTTTAAAAAAACCAGCTGAGGGAGTTCCCTGGCGGTCCAGTGGTTAGGACTCGGCGCTTTCACTGCCGTGGCCCGGGTTCAATCCCTGGTTGGTGAGCTAAGATCCCGCAAGCCATGTGGTGTGGCTAAAAAAAAAAACAACAACCAGCTGAGACCCCAATTCCACAACTCCAGAAATCAACTGGGCACCAGTGTCCAGCCACTTTAAATTCATACTCTCTCATCTCTCTGCTTTGACTCTCTGATGATTCTGGGCCAGTCAACTTCTGGGCCTTGGCATTTTTATCTGTAAAATGGGCATACAGATCTCCCTTCCTCGGAAGCCAGAATAATGAATGAATAAAATAAGGTTAGAGAGGCACTGGGTTCTCCTGAGAAAGAAAATGCTGGGCAAACAGAACAGCAGCGTCAGCCCAGAAAGCATGACCAGAATCGCTCTTTTAGAAAGAAGCAAAGAGGGAGGTGGGGGTCTCCTGGGCAGTGGGAGGCTCAGCTTGACCTCACGTGGCCTTTGAGCCTGAAGCCTGGGGGTCCCTTTCACTGGGGTCTGTGAGCTGCACCCAGAATCTGGTGGGCTGCCTTTCACTCTTGACATTTCAAAGCCAATCTCCCATCCCTGATAATGCAGGAATGTTCCTCTGGCTGGTGGACCGCTGCCAGCTCGAGTGAGCGTCCCAGCCACCAACAGAGTAAACATTACTCAACCGGCCAGGGCTCTGTCACACACATTCTTCCCCTGTGTTCCTAACCTCACGCAGAGTGCGGCCCAGCACTGTTGGGTCTGGAAACTGGGAATTTAAAATCAGGCAGGAGGGAGAGCGCAAAGGAGAAAGCTCTTCCAAAAAGGAAACAACCGTGTCCATCAATTATAAGTAGACAGAGCTGTCTTTCTTATGAAGCCAAAACAGAGGTTTGGGGGTAGGGGCACCAGGAGGAATGAGGCCAGTCTTGATGAGTCCAGCACTGCATCCTTATAAACCCACTCCCCCTTTTCCCCAAAACGAGTCACTTTCTTGAGGAGAGAGGCAGAGACACATGTGATTCAGTCTAGTGAACTTTTAGGATAAAAGAATGTGAACAATTCCCCCAGCGTGAAACTGGGAACTCCAAAAATGAAAGCTTTCAAATAAGCTGGCACTGCTGCCTCAGTTTCCTCATTGGTCACGCAGGACTATTGCTGGTTCTTATTAATATTTCCTTCTCTCTGAGGATAAAGATGAATGTTTGCCAAGAGTTGAGGAGATTAAAAATCTGAAAGTCTGGGAGGAAAAATCTGAAGCAAGATGAAAGCAGTTTAAACATGGGGCTGGTTTCAATTCCAGATCCCTTTCTACCCGAGGTGGCTTAGTTAGGAGCCCAATTCATAAGAGGAGAAACACAGACAGGCCTGCGGGGACGGTAAACACTCTTGAACTCAAGGAGTAAAAGTTGAGTGATACTTGAGGGAAGCCCACAAACTGGTTTTCTTATAAAAATCAAAGCAAATGTAACCAAGAAAAGACAAAGGCTTCCATCAAAAGCATCTCGGCTGAGAACAGAAATGAATGTGCACCTGAAAAAATGGCACACGTGGGGAGGTAGAAAGGGCTGCCTGTCCTTCCCGCTAAGCCCATCTCGGCTACCACGCCTGCTCCTTAGCAGAGAGTTGGTTTCTGCAGGCAAACAAGAGAGGGTTTGCAATGAACGCTTCATCCGGGAGATGCTGCTACACGTGAAAGAAACCCAGCCAACCCTCGAGTACCTGAGAGGGCCTCACCTCTGTAAGTGTTTTACACAATCTGCTTCTCAGTGTGTCCCAGATGCCCATTTGACAGAGTGGAACACTGAGGTTCAGAGAGGAAGAAGTCATTTCCACCATCTCTTGCTAAGGGTCTCCCAGCGAAGCAGTAGTATCCCGAAGCTGGCCCCTCTCGCTCTTCCCCGATAGCCCCGCATTGACTCCACATATCCTGAGCCTCCCATCGTGATGCACTAATAGTTTGAAATGATTTCATTTGTTTTCTTGGCAGCATCTCTCACTGGAATGTAAGCCCAGTGAGGGCAGGACCTCATCTGTCTTCTCCATGATCTCCTTCCTCAGCACCTTGTACAGACTATGCTCTGCCCCCTCGATAAGAGCATGTGATGAATGAATGAATGAATGGCCTGCACTTCAACTCTGACTGCACTTCAACTCTGACTGAGCAATTATAAATGGTATAATTTATTCGCTGATCTCCCGGGTTTTCTGAGGTTGACGGGAGGCAGGTATTTTTAAGGAGGAGTAGCAGAGAAGGAGAGAGGGGAAAGAGAGATTAACATCTAATCAAAATGAAGAGATAGCATGGATGCATTTCAGCAACTTCATGTTGGAAGGTACGAGGTGGAGGTGCTGAGGAGTAAGTATGACGTCGCAGCTCTTCCTTTCCACACCGGACACCTTGGACAGTGCTTTATCCAGAGTGCAAAGGGCCAGTGGGATGCCTGCAAGGACCTACCTATTCCCTACTTCTTGAGGCCTAAGATCATACCTGTTACCTAGGGTCCTGATGGGCTGACCATTTCTAAAGGGTTTGGGCTGCTGGTGGGAGCCCCAAATTTAGACTTGCCGTGTTAGAACCCAGTTTTAGGCCCCTTGGGTTTATTTGGGGGTCAGTAGGATCAATTACTGGGGATTTACTGTGGCAACCTGAGTAACTCAAAGGCCTTTCTCCAAAGGAATCTAGGGTGAAACTAAGAAGGGTTAATGATGGACATCGTTAGGCTGAAAGTCTGTGCAGGCAGACACAGCCCTGCCACCGTCTGGCTCCTGGGGTGTCTTTTCTGAGGGGCTGCCTTTGCAGGCAGGGGGAATGCGGCTGCAACAAAGGCCCCCAGGCCTGGCTGACGAGGAGAATGACGATGCTCCTAGTGGGTCTGGGGAACGGGGAAGGCTATAAAGTCATCAGCAGACTGAGCCACTGGGTGTCCACATAAAAGTGAGGTCCCATAAACAGACATCTGTATTGTGACTGAAGGGCTAATAAAATTGCCTTAGAAGAGAGAGGTTTTCCACTGCGACCTATTCATCAGCAGGACCCTACTGGGAAGTGGTACCCGGGGAGAAGATCCTTGGAGGCCCGGCAAGTGTCAGAGCTCATTACGGGCGCTTGCCCGGCCACACCTCAGCCTCTTCATCACCGTCGTGGAGGGCAGCTCCAGCATCATTATCATCATCATCATCACCATCATCATGACAGACAGCCACTGATCACCCGGCAGGCTCAGGGATGCTGGCCACAGGGAGCAGCAGGTGTTGGGCACTGAGACCTTGGAAGGTGGATGACCACTGGCTTCCATTGACCAGGAGCACCAGTAACGTGCTTAGGGGTCCCCCCAGAGACCTGGTGGCAGCCCAGAGCTGGGGAGTTTCCTTCCCGTTTCTCCAAATGACTGATTTGCAATAAGTCCAATCCCTTTTCTAGTTCTCAGTTGCTCAATAGAAACTCAGGAAGAGTAATTCTTGCTCTTTGCTTGCCCAAGGGATGCTGGTAAGAGATTATAAAAGGAAGTAATCTAGAGTGAAGTAAGTCAGACAGAGAAGGACAAATATCATATGATATCACTTAGGTGTGGAATCTAAAAAAAGGGTACAAATGAACTTATCTACAAAACAGATAAGAAACAAAACTTAGGTAGAAAACAAACTTATGGTCACCAGGGGGTAAGGGAGGGAGAGGAGGGATAAATTGGGAGATTGGGATTGACATATACACAGTACCATATATAGAACAGATAACTAATAAGGACCTACTGTATAGCACAGGGAACTCTACTCAATACTCTATAATGGCCTATACAGGAAAAGAATCTAAAAAGAGTGGATATATGTGTATGTATAACTGATTCACTTTGCTGTACACCTGAAACTAACACAACATTGTATATCAACCATACTCCAATAAAAACTTTTTCTAAAAAAGGAAGTAATCTAGTAGAACTGAACGGAACGAGTAATCTAAACTCAGCTAATACACTAAACAAGGAGAAGCTAAATTAGTAGAACACAAGGGAGAAAAAATAATAACATGTTCCTTGAAAACTTCCTGGTAGCATTTAACGTTGAGGGATTTTTTGGTGAACTGTATACTTTAGTTAAGCAGTATTCATGGAGGTGGAACTGAATGACTTGTTTCTAGAAAGGGGAGAATATGCTTTACATAATAATATGTACATACGTTGTGTAGAATGAAACGAATTCCACGCTCAGCTTGAAAGTGAATAACACACTTATAAAGCAGGGCATTTATGCATGAAGCTTTTGGACAGGAAGCCCTCTACAAGAGAGGTTGTCATTCCACAAATATATGAAAGGTCTACCACGTGCCAGGTACAGGGCTTTGGGCTAGAGACTCAGTGGTGAAAAAAGCCAAAAAAAAAAAGTCATAGGGAGCTGGATTTGTAGAGACTTCAGGGACTACCTTTTTCACGGTGAGAATAAGACTTTCTTGGTTTTTTTTCTCTGTCTTTGACAGGTAGGGATGCAAACCCTACACTCTACCTGGCAGTGGGATTCTCAAGACGACGGAGGAGAAGGCTCATTTCTGTTTCCATCCGTAAGACACCTTGAGATACATTAAGCACCAATTTTGTGCTCACCATGCAAACTGATGTTCTCCAAATGGGAGATGCTGTTCAGAGGTTTCCCATCCTTGCTGAGCAAGGACTCACTGGACTTCGTTGCCAGCCTGATCCAACAGGTGCCGACTGGAGAGAGGCACCCTGTGGTGGGCAGGCCTGGGCAGTCAGGCTGCCACTCAAAGGCTCCGAAAGTGTTAACCTCCAGCAGTTATAGGTGCCTCGTTTATACCCATTTTAAATCTGTTTATTGTGACTGGCCCCACCCAATCTGCTGGTGCTGTAAAGCTCTAATGGTCCCTAATAAAGGTGGAAGGCACACAGTTCCTGAAATGGGGAAGAAGTGAGGGAGTGAGGGAGACCAGGAGGGAGAGAGACAGATGATGAGCTTCACAATAAAGTATCACAATGGCAAAGCTCCCTCTGCTACTTCAAACAGCAGAGCCCTGGGCCCCAGCGTCCAAATAATAACCTGTCAGGGCTGAAAGGCCAGAGCTGAAAGGTCCCATTTGCCAGACTCCCGGAGAAATTACGTGATTTGCCCAAGGTCACCCCTGCCCCCCAGTGCCTCAGGGCTCCTGGATCCGAGTCTGGGGCCCTCAGTCCAGCTGCCTCATCTCTTCTACTTCAGCAGGGGACCCTCACGACTGTCGCCAACCCCTTGAGACTCTAGCCTTCTTTCATCTGGCCTATGATGTCCAGCCCTGATTGTATATCCACATCTCTTAGGGAGTTTGTTGAAACTTCCCATGCCTGACCCCTTGTTCCAAATCCTGATTCTAAAAGGTGTGGATGGGGGAGACATGGGTACTTTTAATAAACTCCCCAGATGCCTTACATGTGGCCTGGGAAGGAGACCTGAGAACCACAGATCTTGTCAATACTTGGGTTTCACTGTTCCTGATGTCTCAAATGAAAAGCAGGGTTCATAAAAAGGGTAACTCTTCCAGGGTGAAACTGCAAACCACAGCCCGGTCAAGAACCCAGGGAGAACCAAAGCTCTTCCTCTCTCTGGACGCCCTGAGGGCTCCTGAGTCAACCTAATAACGCCTTCTGGGTCAGGCACTGTGTGGGGCACCGGGTGCACTTTATCACCTTTAAGCCCCTCCGTAGTCTGAAGGAGATAGGTATTACGATCCCTACTTTATGGATGAAGAAACTGAGGCTAAAAGAGGCTAAGTAACTTGTTTGAGGCCACACTGCCAGACAGGGACAGAACCACAATTCAAGCCCAAGCCTATTTGGGGTGCTACACCTTGCTACCCAGACACACCCATCTGAGTGCGGTCCTGGCAATGGACTGCCTGTGACCAGCTCGCCTGGGGGATGTGGATTTCCCTTGGGAAAGTCATGAAATGCTAAAGATCGTCGGCATGCATGGTGTGTCTCCAACTTGGGAGGGACATGCAGTGGTCACGTCCTGAGAAATGTCTTGACTTCCTGAGAGCACTAGAGAGACTGAGCCTCGCTGGTCAGCTCCTCCGTGGCTGAACTCACACAGGTGTGCTTTGGACGGGGCTGCTGAAGCCAGAACAGAGGGTACTGGGGAGGTATCTTAAGCAGATGCCTGCTCTCAGGTACAGGAATGTCGCTTCCAGAAAATCAGCCCTCAGGAGCATCTGAGGTTTCCTGCGTTCACTGCGGGAATCGTGTCTACCCCACCCCTTCTTACTGCTCTTCTGCGTGAAGTTTGGGGGAGCTTCCTTCCAAGAACAAAGGTCATGAAGCTTCTCAGATTTGGTCTCCACCAGGAAAGTACCACACCCTCTCTAAGTGGCAGGTTCCCAGGGCTAACTACCGACGAGCAGGGGTACTCACACCTCCTTTCATTAAAGGAGAGAAATGCCTTATTAGGTACAGGAAATTCAGGGTCATCTTACGTACCTGACCTTGCTACACGGTCATGACCTGCCATCCCCTCCACCATCCACGGTTCCTCCCAGCTTTCTCTCACTGTTTAGTGTCTTTGCACTGAAAGCCTATGGCGCTGGACATGGCACTTGTAAATGCCTTCTGGATGTCACAGAGCAGTCCTTCCTGGAAGCATAAGAGCCTACCTGAGACTCAGTTACTACAAGAAGCCAGCCTGAGTCTACTGCAAACACCAAGATGAGTATCTAGTAGACCTACTCAAATTGTCTCAAAATTGAGGTTGAAATAAACCTGTAAGAGGAACAGAGGGAAAGAGGAAAAAGAAACCCAAACCACTGGGCTCCGCAAGGTATGGTAATAGGTACCATTTATGAGAGCCTGCTACATCTGGGGTGCTTTGCATATGTTATCTCATTTAATCCTTCCCACATCTGCATGAGCGGGTGTCTCCATTTTATGCACTGAGAAACTGAGGCTCAGAGTCCAGAGTCACACAGCTGATCAGTGGCCAAGTTGAGGCTGGGATTCATGTCGACCTCCATACCCAGGACTTTGTCGCTACGCCCACCTGGATTTATAACAGCATTTCTCCAGAGTATCTTTAGCATATATTAAATGTCGGTATTGTTGACGGTCAGGCATCTATGGTACAGCCCAGGCACTGGGATTTTTGGAAGTCTCCCAGTTGATTCTAAGACGTGGCGAGATTTAGGAACCGTTGTCCTAGAGCACGGGTCAGCAAACTGTGATCTGCAGGCCAAGCAGCCTGTTTTTGTATGACCCACGAGCTCAGAATGGTTTTCACATTTTTAAATAGTTTTTAAAAATAAAAAAAGAATCTTCTGTGATATGCAAAAGTCATAGGAAATTCAAATTTCAATCCCCATCAATGAAGTTTACTAGAAGACAGCCATGTGCATTCGTTCACATACGGCCCATGGCTGGTGTGTTCTCCAAAGGCAGAGCTGAGTAGCTGCGACTGAGACAGTATGGCCTGAAAAGCCTAAAATAGTCACTATCTAGCTCTTTACAGAAAGTTTGCCATCCCCTGTACTACAGTTCTTATGCACAGCTAGGATGATAACCAGGATTGAATGTATTTGACTTTATTTTGGGGCTAGGTTTCATATATATATATATGTTTCATATATATTTATTTTTATGTTTCATATATACATATTTTTTTCCCCTCTCCCCGTTTGTGTTTGATCTTGTGGCTTCCCGGCCAGCAGTTAGCTTCGTAGACCCTTGCATAGCTCTCTGCCTCTCTCCCTCTGCTTAATTCTCTCCCAGTTCTTGTCAGTTTCCATCAAACCTTCAACAAACAGACTCCAAGGACACTTCTCCCGTAACCTGCGGGCTGGGGCAATGTGCTTGCGGGCAGCTTCCTTCCTCCCCGGATCGGACAGGAGGCATCAAGGAGTCCTTGAATTCTCGAAGGGTCCTTCAGGGGGATTAGGCACGCAGGTAGGGCTGCCTTCAGTGATAGAACACCGGTATCTCCTTGGCCCCTTTGTGAGGAGGCTGGAGTCCCACCAGCCCGGGCAGCCGGGGTTCTTTGTATGCAGACCAGGGTTGGTCCGCTATCAGGGGGAGGCTGCCAGCAGAATGCTCTGAAGGCTGGGCCTCTTAAGCTCATTAGTATCCTGATTGTCTTGCCCAATCTAGTGGCAGCCGGGGGGTGGTACCCGCAAGATAAAATGACCTTCGAATTCAACAGATAAAATGGCAGTCAGATAAAGTCCCTACAAGGAGAACATTGGAGCCGTGGCCGCCACGGAACTCCACATCAGTATAAATGTGTTTTCTACAATAGCAGATGACTCAAGGCAGGATCTGTTTCTCTTCTGAACTCAAAGAACCTACTACTTAGGGACAATGGGGCTTATTTACTGTGGGGGTCTTTGCTGCGGAGATGAATATTTTTACAACTGCCCTCATAAACCCCCTCCACTCGTCTGCTGCCCAGGGAGTGGGCGGGGCTCCAGAGGTGAGCTGAGGTGCCTGCACTGTCTCAGAAGCCCCATTAAGTTGTTAAGGCATTTAGTGCCCCAGACGGTGCCGACTGCAAGGGCAGTTCAAATCCCCACCCAGATGGGGATGGGGTTGTGAAAGAGGGGGCTTTGATTTCTTCCCTGGGCAGGGCACAGAATCCACCTTAGTCAGGGGCAACAGTTGGTGGCGGGGTGGGGGGAGGCTGAGAGGGAGGCGGAAGCAGCAAACTAGCCAGACTGGGAGACCCCACCCTTAACCCACCTCGCAAAGCCCCTTTGTCATTCAGAGGGGAACAGTAAGAATACAGGAGAAGAAGGAACTGTGGGAGGATTGTGTGTGTGTGTGTGTGTGTGTGTGTGTGTGTGTTGATTTCCATGCCTGAAAGTCCTTAGCATCTGCATAAAGCAAAGTGAAAGTCAGTGTGTAACAGCTCAAAACCTGTCTCTGCCACTTACAAACTATATGAACTTGGGCAAATTACTGACATACGAAATATCTCACCTTCCTTGATTGTAAAAGAAGGGGTAAGGTTATGGATGGTGTCTACCCTACAAAGTTGTGAGGATTAAATAAGATGACGCATGTACTCAGCCCAGGGCCTGGTACCCAGGAAGCGCTCGCTCAGCACTAACTGTTCTCATTATTCGGATTTACTCACGACCCCGCCACTGGGCCCTTTTGAGATTTCCTTGGGTTCTGGAGGTTTCAGTGTCAGGGAAAACCACAGCGACCACATGATATCCTGGCCCAGAGTCTGGTTTGTCTAAGACCCAGGGTTAGATTTCTGCAGGCAAGTTAGGAGGAGATGTAAGAGGGGTTCGGGGGGAGGCAGGAGGCTGGATTCCCAGGTCCTCAAGCTCTGATCTGACCATGGGGGCAATCACAGCCCCTGGGCTTGGAGAGGCAGGAGTAGAATTTGAAGGGAGTGAGGAGAAAGCAGCCACAGAAATAAACGTCTCCTCTTCTTGGGTAAAGAGGCTGCGTGGCTCAGGACATCCAAAGGTTATCCTGGTAGGGCTTGTTCTCGCCTCTGGGCCTCACTTTCTTACTAGGAGAATGAGCCTCTATCTCCTTCTCGAAAGATGACACAAGAGGGAGGACATTAGGTGTGGGGTGAATGAAGGCTGATGAAGACCTCTGTCCCTCTCTTGCTGTCGCAAGGCGGCCAGGTGAGTTTGCTGGAGGTGACCAGGCGAGTTTGCCACAGACTGGAGCAAAGGGGACAGTCCCCAAGGCCACCGCAGATCGTGCAGCCGACCCCAGGGCTTGGGCCGAGGCTAGCCCAGCTTCCATCCCATGCCAACTTCCTCCTCCTCGAGCTGATCAATACAGGCACCAGTCTCCAACCAGTCTGCTTCCTGGCCACAGCCCTGCTCTCTGACCTTTGGGGGGCCTTTCTCTTGATTCCGCTCCAGAATGGAGATCGGGGCCATCACTCCGGGCCTGCTCAATGGCCTCAGAATAGGCTGTCACAGGGCCTATAACCAGGGACAGCTCCTGCTGGCGAGAGCTGGGATGGGGAGTGCAGATAAAGGCCTTCCTGGCTGAAGATAAATGGCTGCCCGCAGCCTGCTACAGTAACTCCAGGCCCCCAAGAAGAGCAAACAAAGGGTGCCCCTGTGACACTCACTGGAAAGATGAAGCCCCATCAGAGGCAGCCAGGCTGGTTCAAAGACTCAACTTAATTGTCAATTAAGCATGCATGAGGAAGACAAAGCCATGACAACCCGGGGCTGCATGCTGGCGTGTGATTGTAAAGGCGGGAGGGGCGACGCTGAAAACAGCTGATTCTGCTGACCGTGTGTTTGTAGGGCACCTTGTAACCAATCAGCCTCTGCTGACAGAGGCAAAGGGCTCCTTCTGCCACTCCTATTGTGCTGGACATTCCAGGACCAGGGTCACACTGTGGTCACCGTGGGCAAGTGGGCCACAGCACCGTAAGCGTGGCTGGGAGGGAAGGGGCTCAGGTACAGAAGGGATGCTCTCCTCTCCAGGAAGAGGGGTCAAGGGAAAGATTTGTCTCAAAGGTGCCTCCTGTCCTCCTGGCTCAGAGACTGGTGTTTGGAGGGGAAAGTAGGGAGGGGGTGGGGACCTCATCTCCCCAGCTCAGCCTTAGGGGCTGCTAGTGCTGACTCGGGCTGTTGGTTTCTCCTCGGCCACCACAGAGCCCTTTTCTGCATCCAGGTAGGTTTGGGGCTTGGTTAGAGACCATACCTTGGTTGTAGGGACCGTGCTGGGAAATATATCGTGAGAAGTTCAGATCAAACCTTCCCTGCCGTCAGGCTGGCCCTGGGTGCACTCCCTAGGAGCCTGTCACAACCCATGCGCTGCCTCCACCAGCAGTCTGCGAGGGGGCCAGGGCCTGATCCCGGCATTTGCACCCCAGCCCCAGAACACACCTCACTGCCTCTTAGGAACAACGCCCGTGTATGAAATTGAAAAGGAAATAGATTTCTACTGCCCGTCACTCTTTCCACTGCCGCTTGTTTAGCCTTCTGTGATAATAATAATGATAATAGTAGTTATGGTTTATTGGGAAAGATGGTGTTTACACACTCTCTCGTTTAATTCTCACATGGCCCCTATGAGGTAGGTACTATATCTCCATTTTACAGACTCAGAGAAGTTATGTGAATTGACCACACTGCAGTTATGGGAATTAGAACCAGGTTAGAATCAGGATTCAAAACTAAGTCCAGAGAATCAGTCCCTGGACTATTTTGATGAACCCTGAATGAAAATTAAGGGAGAAGGGAAGGTAGCCACTGAAAATACACAGTGGCCCATAATTATTGCTCCATAAATTGCTAGAAAGACGCACAAACTCCCCAAAGATAACCTTGATCCCCAGCCAGTTCTAGGGACTCTACGGCAGCAGGAGGTCTTCCCAACTAGACCATAAGCCCCCAGGGGCAGAGACGCGTGCGTGTCTTACTCATCACCAACGTGGTGCCCAGACTCAGCGCCTGTCTGTGCTGCGGGAAAGTACAGGGTGGGAATCGGCACGCCTGGGTTCTAGCCCTTGTTTTGCTACCGTCGCCCTGTGGAACTCTGCAAAGTCACTACCTCTTTCTGGGCCTCAGTTTCCTTCTTCCAAGTTCCTCCCGGTTCTAATATTCACTGATTTATAAAATGGTTGCGACTTCCTGGGACCCTAGAGAATCCACTTCCAGTGGGAAACGCCTCCTCAGAGGACTCGGTGGTGTCTCAGGGCCGTGTTTCCCGCCCGACCCCTGCCCTGTCCCTAATACCTGCTCCAGCCCCTCCAGCCCCGCCTCTCCGGGTCTCCTGTCACCATACAGAATGCCTAAGCCAACAACCGCCTGGTGACCTCACCACAACCCCAGCTTGTCAGAAAGCTGCCGGGCCTTTGTTTGGCTTGCAGGCTCCCTGACTTTGGTGTGGAGATCACAGGTCCCAGCACAATAGCCATTGTCTTCTCAGTAACGCCCCTAACCCCAGCCACGCCCCCCGGGAGCTCCCCGCTCCAGATCCAGGGATTACTACTGCACAGGGGTAGTTACTTTGCCAGTGTCAGGCCAGCGTTCATCTGGAGGTTTGTCTCCCTCTCAAGAGTAACCCCAACTTTCTTCTCATGTGGCTGAGCCCTCCCCTTCCGTGGCAACGGGACCCAGAGAAGCTCCCCTCCCTGGCCCCCCAGGCTTCGCGCTGAACAGTAGCAGGCTCCCAGAGACACTTGAAGGGGTCATGCTGGGCGGATGAGGTGCAGTGTGGAACAGATGCTTGGAGACGGCCCAGCTGCTGGCTCTGAGCCTGTGCCCCCAGCACTTAGGTCAGCGCCCAGGTCTCAGGCCTCTCCCATCAGAAGGGCAACCAGCAGGTGAGGGGACGAGCAGTTTCAGAGCCGTCCCCCGAGTTAGAAATGGTGCTCGGCTCTCCTTCTGCAAACCCTTCCCCAGAGCAGGCAGCAGGCTGTGCCGCAGTCTGTCTACACAGGCACCAAACTGACCTCAGTAAACACATCCACTCCGGGAAGCCGGCTTTCCTGGGAGGACGAAGCCCCAGGGGAAGATGTACTCATCCCATCCCCAGCCTATGCCCGAGGCAGCCCTCAGCCTAGGGGGGTGCTTTCCCACCAGGAAGGTGTAGGATTCCATCCTGACAAGCCCACAGCCCAGAGCAGAGGCGCCTAATCCCGGCCGGGGGCCTGGCACACGGCAGCACACACAGGTACTCAACCAATTGTGTCCAACTCATCGCCGCCAAGATTCCAAGTGACCCGCCCCGCCCTAACTCTGCGGAGCACAGACGCCAGCAAGCAGAGTGGCCCTTCCCCAGAGGGCCCTGGGCTCCTCCCGCTGCAGCTGGACAGAGCCCTGGGGGTGCACCTGGATGGGGCGGAGGGGCGACCCCTCTGCCTGCGGCGTGGACCGGCACACCCGCGAGGCAGCCTGCTCCGTCTCATCCGTTGGCGGCCCTGACCCGCTGAGTCAGCAGCCGCAAGGGCAGGAGAGAGGAGCCTGCAGAAGAACGAGGCGGGCGGAGGGCTCCCCGGAGGCTGAGCGAGGAGTTAGAGCAAACCCAACTAGAGCCACACGCTCTTCTCACGAGAATATTCCAGCAGCAGGAGGAGGCCAGCCCTAGGACCATCCAAAAGCACTGCCTCCTCTGAGACACCCTGAGAGCCGTGGGGAGAAGCCGGAGGGTCTGGTCGCCGAGGCTTTGGGGCCCGGCTTACCTGGCAGCTTGTTGGGAGGGGAGGTGCTGGGCTGGTGGGGCGGGGAGCCGTGGGAGAGCAGCGGGTTCAGGCCGTGCGTCTGGCTGGAGCTGTAGGCGTCCATGGCCAGCTTCTGCCGGAATGCCTCCTCCTTCCTGCGGTTTGCGAACCAGTTGTAGACGCGGACCTCAGTGACCAGGTTGGAGCCCAGGCCGTGGGCCTTGGAGGGGGAGACACCCCGCTGCAAACATTCCGCCCTGAGAACAGGAGGGAGGGGAGGTGGTGAGCAAGGGCGGCTGGGGCCGGCCCGCCGGCGTCTTGCCCCAGACGCACAATCACGGGGGGCCTTGGCAAGGAGGGTGAAGAGGCCACGGATAGAGTGGGGGAAAGCCTGTCCTGAGAAAAGGCCAGCCCGTGTAGTTATCTGATGAGATGGCAGGAGTGGGGCGGAACACAGGAATGGAGCAGGCTCGCTGCCCCGGGAGTCAGGGGTGCAGCCTCTGGTGTGGCTCCCGAAAAAGAGAGGAAGCCGTGGGGCAGGCAGCTCAGGGAGAAGGTCCAGGTGGGCCTCCTGACTCCTCCTGATGTGGTTATTCTTCCCACCCTACAAAAGGCAAGCTCCCGGCTCTGTCTAAGCCCTTCCAAAGCACCCTGGAACGACTCCTGGTCTTCTGGGGTTTGGACATCCCACACAGGTACCAGGGAAGCGAGATTCCTTATTCACACAGCAGAACCCCCTCCAAGGGGCAGGCTGGGTGAGGTATAAATGAAGCCACGCAAAAGACGGCTGGTCTCTAGTTTTATCAACTGCTGATGAAACCCCAGTGCCAGGCGTGAGAGAGATTCTCAGACACCAGTGGATACTGGGGGGTCCTTCTCATCAGCAGGGGGCCAGAGCACAGCTGAGGACACTGTGACATGTATGGGTGGATCGTTTCGCCTCCCCACTCCCCAGCCTGACCTCCCTGGCTGTATCCTCCCACTGCCAGAGCCAGTCCAGCCCAGAGAGAGGTCTTAACCAGAGCAAAGAGCAGATTTTTTAAAAGTCAAGGTTGGAGTCAGGGCGGATGGGGCAGGAATGAAGCAAAAAGATATCTTGAGGATTTCTAATAGTTTTCTTTAAAATTCCATGTCATTAAGAACAAATGAACTCTACGAAAAGGATTCTAATCAGTGTGGGCAGAGTGGAGGGAAGATCTGAGTAATTCTTGCTCTCCTGCTAAGTTTCCTTTGAACCAATGTGTGTAACATTTGGTCAAGGCCAAAGCCAGTCTGTGGCTAAGGGATAGCTTTTCCCTGGTCTGTAAGGGAGGTCAAACACATGATTCTCCCTTCACTGGCATTATATTTTAGACCAGCATTCTCCAGCATTCTCTGGGATAATAGTTCATAGGGGTATACCACAGAGAGACCTCCCATGGTTAACAACCAATTCAGCAAAGTGAAGTGGGTTTCTTGACTGCAGGACTTCCCAGAGCAGCCTTTAAAATATTAATGTATGTCGTAACTCCCTAAGAGGAAGTATGCAGAATGATGCTTCTCAAACTGATTTATTAATGGCTTGAAATGAGGGTTCCATGGAACACACTTTGGGAAACCGTGACTTGGCCCCTTATCTGGATAACTAATGTCTCAACATTCCAGGATTGAGGGGATGGAGCTCGGGTCCATGTGCTTGCCTGCCTGCTCGGGTGAGCTTCTGGTGGTGTTACCTGTTGCACTCCTCCACTAAGGCCTCCCTCTCTTCCTTGCTGGGGTTCTTTTGCCGGTCGTAGGCCTGGTACAAGATTTGCTGGGACGCGGGCCCCCATTTGAACCGGTTGCGACGCATCTTCTTGTTGGTGGGCTCAGAGCAGGCATCATCGGACTGCCCAGGCCCCTGGCTCTGTTGACTGAACTCTGGAAAGAGAAACAGCAGCTGATCCTGACTGCTTTTGTCTGTCAAATTTCCAGAACTCTGGACTGTCTGGTTGAATTCTGAAAAGAGAAAGGAGTAGATTTGATAGGGTCTGTAGCCTTCACTCAGCAGACACACAGACAGATAGACCAACGGAAACAAACACCTTTATTCCTCTCCCCTGAGCTTTGGGACCTGCTGTTACTGCGGATGGGGGCGCAGGGGGTAGGCTCGGCTCAGGCCCCTCACTGCCCACTTCTGATGGCCCCACCAAAGCCACCCCTTTCCTTTCTTTGGAGGAGCTCAAACGTGGCCGACCATTGTTTGCAGGACAATTTATTATTATTATTATTTCATTGGCTCACTGGCTCTCAGACATGAAGCAACACTCTGAATCCTGAACTCTTGTGTTTTGATGTCAAGGAGATGAACTCCATCAAGTCTCGGGTCTAGGGGAAAAAATGCTCAAAAGTACAATCTGCACTTAGACAAAGTGTTTAGAGGCTGAAAATAGCTCCCCCCACCGCTCTCCTCATAATTCCTAGGGATCAACATTATAATGTTATGCTCTTTGAAAAACCCCAAACCCCAAATCTTTTGACTACTGCTTTGAAATAAATATAACTGGAACTTTGTATTGGAAAGAGAAGAAGCTCTTTAGAGCTCAGATCATTTCGGAGGCAATGGTGTGTGTGTGTGTGTGTGTGTGTGTGTGTGTGCGTGTGTGTGTGTGTGTCTGTGTCCAGGGGTCCATTTAGGAGGGAAACAGCCCAAGAGGGAAAGGTCTTACAGACCTGCCCTCACATTTGAAAGATGGGAAATGCAGGAGATAGCAAACACAGGACCTTCCTGGGAGTGGCATTTAATGAGTTGGAGAAGGGTAAATATAGATGGCATGATGTCCCTTGTCAGTCCAATTCCCAGGACCCAGGCACACTGTGACCCTCAATATATTTTGGTTGAATGAATGAATGGAAGACGGCAGTTTGCCTGGTGGTGATTTCCTAGCCTTTATGGTTGCAATGAGATTTGATATTTACTCATGGAAGAGGTAGCCTCGTTGTCCTCTTCCTCACATGTGCGTGAAAAAGGGTTCATCAGGGTGATTAATTCCATTTTACAGATGAACAAGCATAGAGGCCAAGGACCCTGCTGAACAAGGACACGTAACAGATTCATCTCCTAACTCCTGGTCCCTGGGTTCTGGACCTTGATGTTTTTCTTTCTTGTTTCCTGGAGTCATCCTCACAGGTCTCAGAAAATCCTCAAGGTCCAAAGTCAGGCCACTACTTAGTGCTTGAATCCCGTCCACAACACCCTACCACGTGGCCTTCCAGCCCATCCAGCTCCAGCAATGCGAAACTTACTACCATCTAAGGATCCGCTTCCATTTTGGTCCATCACAAGGAGCAGTGGGCCCCTAACAAGCCTGTATCCCAGACGCAGGTGGTGTTGGCCTTTGTTTAACCAGTTGCCGGTCGGCCAAGTTAACGAGCTGTCTCCCAGGTAGATGGACTGAACGTGTCACTGGGACCTTTGATTTGGGCCCCGCCCACTTTGGATGATTCTCAGGCCACTTAGGGCTCTGTTTTCACTGGTTCCCAACAATCCCTTTAGATACCTGAGAATGTCTCTGCCAAATTTACTGGCAGGAAGTTACTGACTCAATGAAATAATGTAGGGCCCCAACCAAGTTCCTTAATTCCTGGTCCCTCAGCTTTCCCGCCTGTGGAATGGGACTGGGTGAAGACCTACGGGCACTAAATAGTCTTTTAGAACATCTGCCCCTGGTCAGGATAACGGCGATGATAATGACCATCACCCAAGTTCCGACGGAAGTTACACTTTTCAAAGTGCTTTTACACGTCCTGTATTATTTGGTCTTCATAGCAGCCATCTAAGTACAGTGACTCTGGGGAGGATCCTAGTGGGAGAAGGAAGTCCCCTGCTCAATGGGTGTCTGTCTCAGTGACTCCTCTCCTCCCTGTGGCCCTGTGGAGTTACCATGAATAATAGCCAAAGCCAGTATGGGTGATCCCAAGGGCCCAGGATCAGTATGAGGTTCCTCATTTGATGTGAACAGATGTCATCACAGGGAACATTTACTGAACCATTTCTACAGTGAGGTATTATACAAAATCCTCCAAATGTATCCCTTCATCTAATTCTCACACCTCTCTGTGCAAGAAGTATTGTTATCCCCATTTTACAGATGAAGAAATTAAGGTTCAGACCAGTTAAAGTTTCACGGGCTTGGGGCGGGAGCCAGGACGTGAACCCAACCTGTAGACGCTAAACTCATAACCATTGCATCGCCTCTCGCTTGAAACAAAACCCAAACAACACACCCACAAAACCTTCCAATCGGCCTTGGGTGGAGGTAACTGAACTGACTCCTGAAGTTCTGCCTGTGGTGGGTGCGAGACATGCCCGCAGTTGCCCACGCTGTGGGGGCTGCCTCTGGCTGCTGGCTGCCTGTTTTGAAGAACTAGACTCCCCCATGTCCTCCATCCACCACCAACTCTCCCCGACTTCCTTCCAGATTAACTGGGGGAGGGGCACAGAAAATGTTCATTGCCCATAAAAATTAACTTGAAGCAGTTGGCTTTGGCAACCTCTTTACAGGCTCAGGAGCCTGCCTGGACAAGGAGTTTCTATCTGCATAGATGGGTTCATGAATATTACCATTTATTATTTTTAGTTTCTCAAGAAAATTTATCACGTGTCATCTTTTTTTATCTTCCCCACTCTCACCACTTGCCACGTTCACTTGTGTCCCTCTTTTATTCATCTCACTTCCTATATTTTATCCCAGGCGTGCATGTCTTATATTCATCCTTTAAGAATTGGTTGAAATGTCGCCTCCTCTAGGAAGCCCTCCGTGATGTCTCTAGGCAATTTAGCAATTCCTCTGCTGCCCCTTGTGTATACTTTTATAACAACGCTTAGAAAGCAGCTGTCATTATTTTTTCAAACATCTCATCTCCCTCATTAGCTTGTAAATCCCTGGAGAAAAGGACGTGTGTATCTCACAGCCCAGCAAGTGCTTGGCACCTCATAGGTGCTCATATAATATTTACAGAATGAAGGGATGCTTCGTAAGCTTTATGTCTCATGGGACTTTAAACAATAATAATAATTTTAAAATCCTTTGCAGAGACTGTCATACATTTTTGCAAAATGTCATTCTCAAGCATCTTGAGAAACTTTTGGGGACTTTTGTCTCTTTAGAAGCTTCCGGCTGTCCTCCTCCTTTCTGAGGGAAATCCCATGGCACGCAGAGAGGAAGCTCAAACTGGAGATGCTGCCTGAGGCTTGTATTGGAGTGAGGCTGTGTCCCAAGGGTTCTCTGGCCTTTGGAGACTATGGCTCCTGAAAAATTTTTCTTAGGCTTTCCAGGAATTACAGGGAGTTGCTTCATGTCAGACACACAAATCCTTAAAGACCTAGTCACCATGGATGGTGGATCACCCCAGAGTTTAAAAGGGGCCTCTTCCCCTCAGTAGCAAAGAGCTCTCACTTTGCTTCTAACCTACCCATCTAATGGTTCCAACAAAAGAGCAAACCGCGACAATAAGAGATGAACCCTTAAACCCTTTCCCTCCACCTTGAAGTCCTTTCCAGCCCACAGACATTGAGACAATAAATACTGAAACAATCACTTCAGGTCAGTGTGTGACAGAAAACAAGAGTGATTTTAAAAAGTAGCCCTCCAGTGAGAGGGGAAAAACCCAGCCCAGAAAGTGGTAGAAACTCATATCTTGACAGAGAAGCCCACCGCCCAGAGGATAGTGTGTGGGAGGAGTGAAAGCTCATATAAATTTTTCCTAGAAAAAGGGCTGGATCGAAATAATCAAAGTGTAATGTAAAAGTATACCTTCCTAAAGTAAAAACAGTAGGTCACTGATACTCTTATCATTGAAAGGCAGTTCAAACTTCCCTAGACTTCAAAACAAAAATCTTTGTGTTATTGGGTAGAAGAAATCTTGGGACAAAAAGGAAATTGGGGAATGACAATGGGAATGACAAGAATTCATGGGTCAGAGTTGCAAATGCAGATGCTTTTAGTGTGTCCTGCTTTAGCCAGGAGCAACTTCTTCCTCCATCCGATAGGCTCACCGGCCGGGGGTCTCAAAACTCCACCGATTTTGGTAAATGTGGGCAAGCATCTTAAGTTGCTTCAGAACTCAGTTGCACCCCCCTACCCAACCCCCCCAAATATCAGGATCGGGTTCTGAATAGATCTATATATACAAATGCCTTCTAATTTTTATACTCTTTTCAGAGAGGAGGAAAATAACGATAATAGTGATCCATGTTATTGATTGCTACTAAATGTCTTCCTTGGAAACTGACCCATGGTCATGTATCAAGGGGAGATGCTTGGCTTACTTTGGGGACGATACTCCACTGTTACCTACTCGGTTTCAAAGAGAAAGATGTTGGAAGCAGGGACCAAAATATTCAAGGTGCACTGCACACACTGAAGGGCTTGTCAAAGCAACTGGCTGGGTACTAGGGGATCGTGGGAGAAGAAAATGATATAAGTCGACCCATTGTACAGCAGCGCTGAAGGCCAAATCCACATGCCAGCTTCCTTATATTTGCCAAGCGCTACGCAGACCTTGTTGATGAAGAGGAAACTGAGGCATTCCACAGGGGTCAGAGTTAGGGCAAAGGTCACTCCTGGTTGAGGCAGAGGCACGATGAAAGCACTTACGTCGGAGGATCTCCCGTTGCTTTCGGACGTACCAGGTGTACAGGGCGGCGCGCTTCTGGGTCTTCATAGGGGTGCCCTTGTTGAGATGCTGGGAGAGGTGTGACTGGTTCAGGCCGGTGACATCGACCACCTCCCTCTGGGGGATGTTATGTTGCTGCATGTAGCCCTTGATCATTTTGGCAGCCCTCCAAGGGTCCTCGCTAGACAGATAAGCAGATGGTTAGGATGCTGGTAGAAGAGGTCGGGGAGAAATACCCTCTTTCTAGAGGTTTTACCTAAACTCTGTGGAAAACTCTGACCTTCCCCTGTTTCTCCTCCTGTCCCAGTTACATCCTGGGGAGAGGCCAAAATAGAACCTAAACAAAAGAGGAGATGAAAGCTCCTATATAGTGTACTCCATCCCTTTCATCTGAGATTAGGAGGGCAAAGAGGAAGATGATTTCCCTGCTTCAGGAATGGGAAAGCACCCCAGCAGTGTCTCTGGGGAAGCAGAAAGAGAAGTTCCTGCTTTATCTTGCTTTCCTTCACTTTCCTGGAATGTGAGAGACTTAAACAAAGGCAAGAGGCCCACTGGACAGTGCAGGTGCCATTAGCTTGGGGCTGGGCTGGCTGATCCGACAATGACAGAGGGCAGAATCTCTAAATTCACCTGGACTGCCCCCCCATTATTTTCCTTCAGAATGGGTGTCTCCGTTTCTTGTCTTCTAAAACAGGAGTAAAACTTTTGTGTCCACCTCCTGAGAAGCAAGGAGGACTTCTTAGCCAAATGTTAAACAGTTTTCAGAGTTTCAGAAAAGTTTTAAGAAATGATGTTCCTCCCTGGGGCTGAAGAATCACTGCACTGAGGTGAGGCCAGTAAAGTTAAAAAAAAAAAAAAAATCTTCACAGCCCCGCCTCTCAAATAAGACCAAAAGGAGGGAGAATAATTTCAATTTCTGAATAAGATATGAATGATTCCAAATGCCATGTTTTCCTGTATTCTTACATTTCTCCTCTGACGGGGTAAGAGTGTCTGGAAGTTAATCTTTCTCGTAAATTTTAAGCTTGGGATAAGAGCTTACGTTTCTCATAAACACAGGTAATGCAAAAAGCTTCTTTAGAACACTGTATTAGTGCCTTTGAATTGATTCCAAATGTTTTCAACTTTGCCAATATCTTTTCTTGCGTAGTGAATAGGTGACTTAAAAGTGAGAGATATAATTGAAAACAGAAATTAAGAAAACAGTGCACAGTATAGAACAAAAATATTCAAGAAACAATACATCCACATACTATTCGTTTAATGCAGCTACATATTTAACTTAAAAAAAACCCAGCATCCCTTTACTGTATGTTGATGTATATAATAGCCTGACAGAACATGAAAAAAAGTGAAGGGAAAAAGTAGTTTCAGAGGTAATAAAACACAATGCTGAAAAGCAACATTTACAGTGTTGCAAATGAAATAACCGATTTGTTTCTAAATGGTATCTATAACATGTCAACTAAAGTTATGTTTGTGTAATGAAGTTTTAAAAATCCAGTAATTAAACTGAGATTTTTGTAAGCATTTGAAAAATTGTGATCATTTTAGCAAGTCTTTAATATTAAATTTATGAAAACACGGGCTTTGATAGACATGTTTTGAGAAATACAAACAAAAGATTAATTACATATAGCTTAATATATTTCTCAAGTATTTATAAAGGTACTTCCATGTAATACAAAATAATGAACTAACAACAGGAACAAAAAATGAGGAACTGCGTCCCAGTTTCAAGCATGGAGAATTCACCTTGAGTAAGAGGAAAGTAATGTAACATTTTGCACATACCCGTGTAAACATCAGAGCTCATTTAAAATCTTATTTCTGGTGAATATTTCCACAGATATTTTCAGGGTAGAAAAACACCTTCAACGGATACCAACAATAGCTTCAAAAGTTAGAAAAAGTATTTGGATTTTAAAAGTTAATGCTGCTTCGACAGATTCGTTGACTTTTTTAGTTTTGCTTAATATTTTTTTACTTGTATTTATTTCGTGTGTCTAAGAAACCTAACAGAAATTGTGTAATGTTCTAAAAGCGAATGATTCCGTTGTTAAGAGTGAATTAGCTTAACAATTGGGAAGGTTTAAAAAAAAAAACCAAACCAGTAAGACCTTATAAACCATAGCAAATCTTTCAGCCCGCATTGAAGGACCAGAGTTGGGGATAAGATGGCGTAGTTACACCTTTACAGCTCTGACCACAGAATTCTCATGCATTCACCGGATAGAGCCCCGAGAGTCGGTTACGTTTTGAAATTTGAAAATACAGCCCGTGATCAGGGGTTCCCAACCCCGATAAACACACAAAACGGGAGAAGCGCGCCCGGGCATTGTGCTCAGGACGCAGGTGTCAAGCGGCCGACCTCGGCGCCCGCCTGGCCAGCCCAGCACGCTCCTTTCCAAACAATGCCTCGGCCGCCCACAAGCAGAGAGGTCCTGGACCCCGTCTCAGATCGCTGTGATTCTTCTTTAAGAAGCCTCAAGCCCGGCCTCTTGGGAGCAACCAACTTTCCAACTTTCCACCGCGCGCCAACCTAGAGCTGGGGCCGGGGACCCGGCAGCGCGCAGCCCCCGGCCTGCTTTTCTCGCCTTTCTCTTCCAGGAGATGGAAAGAGCGGCCGGGCGCTCCCCAGAGTGACTTGCCCCGTTCTTTTCTTTCCGCCTTAGGGGAGCGAGGTGGGCCAAAAAGGGAGTGCGTGCGTCTGGCGGTCAGCAGCCGACTGTGCAGTGACCTGGGGACCGCTAGCGATTTCTTGAAAAATTACTTTAATCAAGTCTGGCCACTCCCGAAGTTGGGGGAGGGAAGGCAGCAACCGCTGGGGAAAGGGAGCGAAACCTTGGGGTCTGTCCTGCGTCCCCCCGCCTCAGCGGGGGTCTCGGGCCCCCTAGTCTCGCTCCCCGCCCCCTGGAGCCGGGGGCTCTGCTCAGCGAAGAGCGCTGAGGTCCAGGGCTCCGGGCCGGGCCTGGCTCTCTGCCCGCCGGGCCTGCGGCGTCGGCGGCCCTGGGGCAGCCCGGGTCTGGCGCCGGGTCTCCGGGCGGCGCGGGGGCTCGGCTGGGAGGGCCCGGCAGCGCGGTGCGTGTGCTCGGGCAGCAGCGAGCGGCCCCGCGTCCGCGTTCTGCTTTCCTTCCCCCTCGAAGCCGCCGCGTTTACAACTTCACCAATGAATAACCCGCCTCTCCGTTCAACCTAATCACGACTTTTTGTGTATCTTTCTGTTGATGATTTATAGAAATAAATTAATAACACCCGAACTCCACGTGCTGCAGTTTATATTACATCTCTGCCGCGTCCAGACCGGCGTGGGGCTGGGTGCCGAGGGGCGCCCCAGGTCGCCTCGGGCTTCCCACGTCCTTCCAAATCCCAGCTGGAAGGCGGGCGCCTGCGGCCAGGCAGATGGGCCTAGGTACCGGGGCCGGGGTGGGGGTGGGCCCGCCGGTGGGCGGCGGGAGATCGGTCGGTCCGCCGGGCCCGGGTCAACCTCCGGGCCGCCCTGGCGCCCCAGCCGCTCCTCTTCAGACCCCTCTCACCTTCCTGCACCCTAACCCCGGCTGGGGAGAAACCGCCGCCACGGGCGAAACCGCGAGGGAAGAACCTCAAACCTCAGAACTGTAGCAACATAATTTCCGGAAGTAAAAAAAATCTAGAAATTCCCCTGACTGTTTTGCTAGAGAGTAAGCCGCCGGGTCCCCAGGTAGCAAATTCAAATGCAAGGTCATATCCCATCCCAAACTGCCACTGCGGGCGGGTGACCGAGGCTGCCCGAGTCCCTGGCGCGACTTTGGTCCTGGCCCTGTCTAGGGACCGCGGCTCTGAAGGGTCCGAGGCCAAGCGAGGGGCTTGGTCCTAAAGCAGAGTGGCCGGGAGCGACGTGCGGTCTAAGGGGACCGCTCGGCTCCTTGGATAATTAGTAACCAGCTGTCAAAGCCCTGGGCCGCTCGGGGAGTTTTAGCAAAAGACCCGGGGCCGGGAGATAGACCTCCCGCCAGCCTGCTCGGATTCCCCAGGGACGCCGGGGTGTCGGCGGCGAGATCCGGAAACGCCCTCCTTTCTCCCACCAAATCCGCTGCGAACTGGGGTCTTGGCCGCATTTTCCCCTCGCTTGCTTAGTGACGTGGTTTCTTTTGCCGCTTGAGGATCCACCCTAACCTGACAACGTGCAAACATTTCCTTTCGCGAATCTAAACGGGCTTTGGGGATTCCGGATAGCCCTGGGGTCTTGCACGGGCGCTGTAAATGGGAGCGCACTCCAGATAAGTCGCCCCCCAGATCCCGGCCCGGGTGCCGCCTGTCCCTCTGCCAAGAGAGGCAGGACGCCGTGTCCCAGGCCGGCGGCGTTTCCCCGGACCGCGGAGTTGGTACCTCGGAGAAAGGCTTGGCCTGGGGCTGATGCGGCCCCGAGCCTGGTCTCCTGGGAATCGCAGCGGTTTCACTGCGCCCACTCGCACCTTCCGCCGCGTGGGCAAACCTCCGGGCAAAGGGCCCCGCAGCTCGGGTTCTCCCAGGCCGAGCCCCAGCCCGGCCGGGAGGGCCCCGCGGGTCCCGGGCGCTGGCCTGGGCAGGCGTTCCTGAAGCCTCGGGGCTCGGGCCATCCAGTTGAGGGACTTGGACGGTTCCAGGTGTTGGGAGAGAAGCGGAGCGCCCCCCGGGGGACTTCTCTGGTGGGAACCAGGCTTGGCAAGAGCGGTCGCGCGCAGTGTCGCTCAGGCACAAGGCCGGGGGCTCAAGGGTCTCGGGCGCACACTCCGCACCTCGGTCCGCGCCTACCTGAGCATCCGGTCCACCTCCGCCCGCTGCTCCGCCGCCTCCTCGGTGTTGAGGGCTTGCAGCTCCTTGAGGATGGGAGGGGTGTCATAGTCGTCCCCGTCCTCGGAGCCCTCGTCCCCGGACAGACGGCCCTTGGCGTGGCCGTTCGTGAGAGTATGGAAGACCGGCTTGGTGTCCGGCTCGGCCCCGCTCCCAGGGGACAGGGGCAGCGTCTCCAGCTTCACCCCGAAACTCGGGGATGGCAGCAACTCCTCCAAGGCCTGGACCAGCACCTCCTTGGTGACCCCGGAGCTCAGCAGGGCGCTCAGGAGTTCTTGCTGGAGCGACGTGAGCTTGGACACCATTTTCCAAGGACAGAAAAAGAAGGGGGTGAGGGGGTGAGGGGGTGGGTGGGTGCGAGAGAGGAGGGTGGAGGGGAGTTTCACAAGCGAACCCCAAGTCCAGGAACCCCCCCACCCTTCAGCCTCCAAACACCTGTTACTCCCCGGGGTCCGGAGTCTCCTCCGAGAGGAGTCAGAAAACTTCTAACTTGCCATGATCGCCACCATTAGGCCATATAAGATATGCAAATTAGCGGGGAGGGCCCGGCTTTCGGCCCGATGCAAATGGTCGTGGGGAGGGGGGAAAACCGAGAGAGGGAGAGCGTGAGGGGCAGACGGGGAGAGCAAGAGACCCGGGCCGGGAGCGGGGCTGCCAGGGTCCATTGTACTCACGCCAGGGGGCCGAAGAGATTCTTGTCCTGGTTCTGTTTATCAGCCAAACTTTAGCTGACCTTTGGACTTGTTAAACAAGTAGCTTGCAGCCTAGTGTGGAAGGCTCCGGGACTTTTCCACCGGCTGCGGGGTCCGGCTTTAGTCCGGAGAGAAGAAGAAACTGCGCTTCGGGGGTTCAGGTGAGAGCTGGAGGAAGCTGGGGCGCTCTTGGAAGAAGGAGATGGAGGAGGATGCGAAGAGCAGAGACCCTCCGACGCGTCCCAACCGACGCAGGCGATGGGCCGGGAGAGCCAGGCGGGCGGAGGATAAACTGACCGCAGGGGAATGGACGCGGAGACCTGGGGGAAATGGGGCGTATTAGGTGGGGTGAGTGTGGATTGCGGGGGCGGTGGTCCCATTTACTTCTACCTGAGTTACCGCTCTGCGGACCCCAGGCCCTCACCAGCTGGGTCTAGCGGTTTGGATTTGCACAACTGCCGGCCCGAGAGCGTAGGCCAGCGGGAAGGAGGTCCGGAGAACACTTGGGAGGAGGAACCGACTAATTTATGACCAGAGGGAGTAGCCAAAGTTGAGCTCCCCCAGCAGCGGGGCTGCACCAGCACCCAGCCTGGCCGAGCCGCGGAAAGCTGGACGCCTGGTTCCCCGGTTTAAACCAGGACTATCAAAGCGCCTCCGCTTTCGGGGCAAAACTAGGATTGCTGGGCCTCCTTTCTGGCAGTGAAAGCAAAGCTTGGCCTGCAGCTGGATGGACAGTTGGAGCTGCACGTTCTCTGGGCCCACTGATTTCTGGTTTATTCGCAGCTCCAGGACACAGCGGTTCCCGGGGCCAGGGGCGGTGTTCTGCAGAGGCGAGGTCAAGGTGGCCCTGGCAGGCGTCTCCCACGCCAAGTTGGGAAGGCGCGGACTAAGCCGCCGGGGGAAAGAAGTATTTTTCCACGCCGGCCTGGCCCAGGAAGGAAGCCGGGAACCTTTCAGCACTATTGGAGTTTCACCGCCTCTCCCTGAGGCGCCCAGGGGAAGGAAGGATGCAGGAGTCGCACCCAGACCTACAGGCTGGACTGGACCTGCAGAAGAACAGGGGCTTTTTAGGATCCATCGCTCACAGTCCCATAGTTCCTGGGGCAGAGAACAACCCCCTCCCCTCTCTAGGCCTCACGTTCATCATCTGTGCAATATTGAAACCTAAAGTGCAGGGGATGGGGCATTGTACGCAATGAATGAGACCACCTGTGAAACCCCGTGGTCTAACAATAGCGTTCACGCTTTTCCTTCCGGGAAGGTAGGAAGCCAGTTTCCAGTAGTAAAATCTAGCCCCTCTGGAGGTTTAGGATTCTCAGAATCAGGCAGATCCAGTGCTGGGGTTGGAGGGACCGGGAGATTCAGAATGAGCTGGGAATTTGCAAAGGAGCTTCTAAGCAAATTCTCCTCCCTTCCCACCTTTAAAAGACAATTAGGAGGAAGGGGTAATTTCAGCACGGGTTGGGGTGGGGAGGGTCTGCAGCCCTGTCTGCTTGTTTCCGGATCAAATCTCCCAGGTGTGTGAGGGCTGAAACTCCAGATGTCAGGCTGCTAAGGAGCTAGGCTGCCTCTTAAATACGGGGACTGCTCCACTCGCCTGGGCCACCCATGAGAAAGGGGTGGTTGTATGCACAGAGCTCTGGGGGACCTTTACACCGTCTCAGTGTCTTTCCCGGAGAAAGGGGTAATAAGTTCATAGAAACGAGGGCTCTTCATTTCACCTTATTGTCTTCTAGTTTGTTGTGACATACGGCAGATCCTTGCCCCTCACAATTCAGCCCAATGGGAGAACACTTTCTGCCAACCCAGCTCCCCTCAACAGGGATAATGAAGTGTTCAGAGTAAATGTCCCTGGAGAACAATCGCTTTTTCTCTGTCTCTCACTGACTATCAGGATAGAAGCAGTCAAGTGTAATGAAGATCAGTTTCTGTGTTTAGCTGGAAAACCCATTAAAAAACCAGCCATCACTTCCCTTTTAACAACAAAGCTTTGATTTGTAGTTCCAACTGCTGTGTGCCCCGTCCGACTCTCAAGCTTCCTTACCTCTCAAAATTCAGGTGTCAGAAAACCCATTCTTCCCCCTACCGCAAGCCAACTATGGGAATGTACAGGAAGTTGCACAGAGTACAGGGAAACTTCCTATGCGTGTCCAGATAATCTGGCTATTAATATCCAGCAACTTCCTGTAACCCTCCTGTCCAGATCTACCTTGTATACACCACCTGATGCAATGTGGGTGCTCACCAACCAAGTAACTGCAACTATGGATCTGTGAGCAGATCCAATATCTACCCCTTCACATGGAAATTTAAAAAGAAAAGTGTAAGTATCCCACTTCTCTTTTTAAGGATGTGGGTCACAAATGCTAACCAAATGAGCTATCGCAATAAACCCTTTGGTTAAGCTTCCCCTAAACAGAGGAAGCCAGAGTACAGCTGAAAAACCCTTGTTTATGCTTCACGCAGGATAAAGTAGTGACGGGCTGATATAGTAGCCCCATTTTAAAGAAATGGGAAAAGAAGACATAGGACATTTGAAGGAGGTGGCTTGGAGCTGCTGTAATAAGTTAATGGAAGGGTTGAGACCGGGGCTCAGGACTCTTGAGCAGGGCTTTAGGATGAAAGAGGAAGGGCTCCAGTTTCACTGCTTTGGGAGATGGGAAGTTAAAAGGGGGAATTCTGCTGTGATTCCACGGCAGAGAATAGAGAGCAGATGTTGGAGTCAAACAGACCTAAATTTGGGTTCTCCAATCTGCTTAGCCAGCTGTGCCACTTGGGCACACTATATAATCCTTCTGAGCCTCAGTTTCCTTAGGTGGAGAATAATGATAATACTCTACTGTGTTTTTGTGGAGATTAAATGAGTTGGTAGCTGCAGGTTCCTGGATATCACATGTTTAGAAAGAGGCAGCACATCATGAAAACACGCCAAGAAGAGAGGCGGCCGATCTCTTTGGTCTCTTTTATTCCCAGCTTGTTTTTTTAAGAGTTACTGAATTCGAAGAGACCGCATTAGGTTCTTCTACTCAAACAATGAATTCGCTGCTCAAATCCCAAGATTTTCTATGGGAAATGTAGTCCCTGATCCAAGATAAGTTAAAATCCAGATGGCTCATTACTGTATAAAGGTTTTCTGGGCACCATCTTGGAAGTTTCACAGAATGGCAAGTGTGACTGCCATGGACTCAGTCTCTCCTGTAACTTCACGGCATAAAGGATATTTCTTTCCTGCTCTTGTGCACACAATCTTCCCCCTACTTTCCAGGCTTACCCTGATTTGCTTATAGCAGGGAGAGCCTGGTCCCCTCCGTTCTCTGCTGCTCTACTCTCCAAGGCTTTCACATTGATTCGGGAGAGTCTCTAGAAGGCCTCAAAATGAAATCGTCTCTAGAGGAAAACATGAATACTGCCCTATCCTAGCCGGAAGGAGGCTGGGAGCCTTACTGTTAGAGAGCAGTGTTGCAGCCTAGAGAACGTTTTAGGCTGTGGTGTTAGAGCCTGAGTTTCCAGCTCTGGATACAACACTCTTTTCGGGATAACCCTTCACCTCCAAAGGCTCGGCTGGGCACCTTTTCTGATTCTGCTTTTGAAAAATGGCCGGTTGGTCTGGATGACCATTTAAGTTCCCTAACTTTTCTATGATTTGAAATTCCGGAATTACCAGGGTGTCCATTGCCAGGCCTTTGGGCTGATGATCCATGACCTCAGGCCAGAACTCTGGGTAGTGCCAGACATGGGACTGTTGACTAGCCTGTGAGAAAAGCCACCACAGACAGTAAGCTCCGAGAGGGCAGGGACCATCTCATGCCTTACTCCTCAATGCCCGGAGAGGTGCCTGATCCATAAAAGATGCTCAGTGAAACCCTTGTTGAATAAATGAAAAAGTGATCATCCCTGCATGATGCCATTAAGGGTGATTTTTTGTGTGTGTGTGGTACACGGGCCTCTCACTGTTGTGGCCTCTCCCGTTGCCGAGCACAGGCTCCGGACGCGCAGGCTCAGCGGCCATGGCTCACGGGCCCAGCCGCTCCGCGGCATGTGGGATCCTCCCGGACCGGGGCACGAACCCGTGTCCCCTGCATCGGCAGGCGGACTCTCAACCACTGCGCCACCAGGGAAGCCCTAAGGGTGATTTTTGTGTCCTTATTTATACTTCTCAATTTTCCAAGTTGTCAGCAATGAAGTTGTAGTTTAAATACCTTTCCCAGACACAAAAGGGTATACACTGTGTGATTCCATTTATATGAAGTTAAAAAGCGGGAAAAACTAATCCATGGTGATAGAGGGTAAATTGGAGGTTATTGGGGGATGTATTCACAGGGATGGGTAATGAGGGAGCTTTCTGGGGTGCTGAAAAAGTTCTATATCTTGATCAGAATGGTGGACACATCATCAGGCTACACACTTAGGATTTGTGCATGTTGCTGTAAATGATGACTTAGTAAAAAGTAAATAAGCAATTCCAAAGTGTAAACATTGGCAGCCACCTCCTTACTGCCCCCTCTGTTTACAGCTGATGTGTGGCCCTGTACATTCTTTCCCAATCTCCATGTGTAGTTTATCACCATTGAAACTTGTAGACTAGCATATTCCAGGGGTGGGCAAACTTTTTTACGAAGGGCTAGATAGTATTTTAGGCTTTGTGGGCTTCTACTCTGTCACAACTGCTCAACTCCGCTCTCACAGACAATGCGTAAGTGATTCGTATGGCTGTGTGCCAAGAGAACCATTCTTAAAAGCAGCTGCGTGGCTGGATTTGGCCTGTGGGCCACCACTTGTCAACCCTTGGATAAAGCACCGGTGTAGGCAGAGGTCCATATACCGGAAAGAGACCTGAGGGGCATCTCACTTCACTTCTTCATCGTTGGGATGAAGAAGCGGATTCAGGGAGGAGCAGATTCAGGGAGGAGAAATGACTTTCCCAAGAGATATCAATATTAGCACAGGGCACTGGGGAGATCCTGGCTTTGGAGTCAAATAGAGCAGTTGTTTGTGGGTGTGGCTTTGGGCAAGTTACTTAATTTGAGTCTTTATATTATCACCATGCGTCAATGGTGATAATAATGGAATTTCTACCTCCTAGGGTTACTGGAAGGATTAAATTAATTAGATAACACAGCAAAACACCTTGTAGGGGAGCTGGCACAAGCTGGACTCGGTTTCCAATCAAGTGCTTTCTCAATCATAGCACACGGCTCACGGGCTCCCTGCCGCCTCCCTTCCTTCCCTCCTCCTAAAGGCAAGACTTCTGGTGTAAGTTCACTGACAAACACCACTGGGTGTGTACTACCTGTGAAGCCCTTCAGGGATAGCTACAAGCTTGTGACAAATGGATACAGGAAGATCTCAAGTACTACCACCCCAGCCCTCAACTTCCTTTCTAGAAATCCCTTCCAGCTCTGTGCTTTTATTTCCCAAACAAGCTGCTATCAGATGATCTTTGCCAGGAAAACTCCTAAGGGTAGAGGAGATTTCTCTCATTTTGATTCAACAACCTACCTCCTTCTGCCGGTTCAGTTTTAGAAATAGGGTGTTCCCAGGAGCTTGTAAAAGATTAAATTAAAAATGAGAGACCTAGTATGATATTAAACTAATAAATACTACACCTGGCATAGACAGCCTTCACTCTGGAGCAATAATCTAGCCCTTCTACTACTACACACATGAAAAGTGAGATTGGCAGAGGCCCAGCATACACCAGGGGCTCCATAAGTGTTTATTGAATCAACGATACGGGCCAGGCTAGTGTTCAGAAAAGAAAGAAAAGCCATACTCTTTACTAAGATTTCCTGGGCTCTGCTTTCGGATTAACATTCAAAGAAGTGTTAGCGAGGTGTCTTTGCTATACTCTCCCCTGTATACCTCCCACAAACCTGTGAGCTGGGCAGCGTCAGCCCCGCTTTAATGATGACGAAATAGAGGCTCTAAAAGCGTAAGGATTGGCCCAAGGACCCACAAACAGTTAAGGAGTGGACCTTGGCCTTGAACTGAAGACCCCCTAATTCCATATCAAGTGCCTTCCTTCTGGCTCTTTTGCATCTTCCAAACCCAAAGAGAAGGGGGAGCATATAGAAGCACCCTGAACAGTCTCAGTGCAGAGAAATCTCGTGATTGTGTGCATGTGTCTCTGTGTGTGTGTGTGTGTGTGTGTGTGTGTGTGAGAGAGAGACAGAGAGACAGAGAGACAGAGAGACAGAGAGACAGAGAGAGAGAAAGAGAGAGAGATCAAAGTCTTCTTTCCTGTCTGAGGACATACCAACCACGTAAAAAGCTATAACATTTGCACAGCATTTTATGATGTGCAAAGAGCTTCCTCCTCGTTTGATCCTCAGAATAATCTTGCAAAGAAGGCAAGGCAGGCATTAGTATTCACATTTCACAGACGAGGAAACTGAGATTCAGAAAGGAAAAAGGACCCACTGAAGATTCCAGAACCACCCTCTATTTTTTTAAAAAATAAACTTATTTATTTATTTAATTTTATTTTTGGCTGCATTGGGTCTTCGTTGCTGCGCACAGGCTTTCTCCAGTTGCTGTGAGCAGGGGCTACTCTTCGTTGTGGTGCGCAGGCTTCTCATTGTGGTGGCTTCTCTTGTTGCGGAGCATGGTCTCTAGGTGCGTGGGCTTCAGTAGTTGCGGCACGTGGGCTTCAGTAGTTGTGGCTCGTGGGCTCTAGAGCGCAGGCTCAGTAGTTGTGGCGCCCGGGCTGAGTTGCTCTGTGGCATGTGGGATCTTCCCGGACCAGGGGTCGAACCCGTGTCGCCTGCACTGGCAGGCGGATTCTTAACCACTGCACCACCAGGGAAGCCCCAGAACCACCCTCTACTGACTCAAGTCTTCTGAAGCTGTACTCCACTGTCCTCTCTACAATATTGTGTTTGTACAATAACAAGATTAGTACAAGGCACAGCCCAGGAACAGATACAATATCTAAGATTTAGACAAAATAATATACCCCAATTCTAGTCCCAAGGTCATGCTCGAGCAATGGATAGCTGGAAAGATGCCAGGAAAGAAATTGGGTCCACTCCACGAGTTAGGAACCATTGCCCACTTGGTGTCACCCTGTGCCTCCCCACCTGCATTTCCTCTCCTCTCATGGTGGACCCGCCCCTGCTCTGCTTAGTGCTGTCTGGTCAGGAGTGCCGTCTGTGACATGCACTTGGGCGTGAGAGTGGCCCCTGGGCCTCAGGTAAGGGAGGACCAAGGTCTTCTTTAATGCTCTGGTGACTAGACACAGACCCTGCTCCCAGCCCTGGGGGTGAAGAGCGTGCAGGGCTGCTGAGACAAAGCAGCAAACATTTACTGAGCACCTACGGGGTGCTAGGCACTGCGGTAGGTGTCTAGCACTGCTGGGATGGATTTAATTCCTGCTCTGAAGGAGTTGGTTTTGGAGGGGGAGAGATAGACACATACACACTCACTTCTATTGCTAGACAGGATGGAGCAGCCTTTACAATAAGCGCGGTGCTGACCGCTTCACATAAAGCGTCTCATTTATTCATAACAGCCCCATGAGACAGTACTATTATTCTACTTTTGGTTTTCTTAATTTATGCTCAGAAAGCTCAAGATTTACATTGAGATTTAGTGCTGTCTGGCTTCAAACATTTTCTGTTCCTGGCGAGAGGCGGAAATGACAGGGGACTCAGTGTGGGACCTGGAGTCAGGACGATCTGGGTTTGCGACCCGTCTCTGCTGCTTCCTAGATGTGACCTTGGGCAAATTCCCACTCTGAATGTCAATTTCTTCAGTGGTAAAAAGGAAAACAGTGTCGAATTTGGCAGGAAAGATAATATATGTAAATCGCCTGGCACAATAAATAATTAGAAGCGTGTGCTAATAATAGCAGCGGAACCAGCCAAGTTCTATGGGGGCTCAGATGCCTTGAAGGGTAAGTAGAATTTTGACAACAAGAACTCAGAGAACATTTCAGGCAGAAAAAAGCATTGAGCAGAGGCTTGGAGGCATGAAAGTAGGTGAGGAGGTGATGGGGGCAGAGGGCAAGCTGAGGTGTCTGGACCATGGAGGGATCTTGCTCATGATGATGCTGGGAAGTTAGCTCAGGGCTGATCATAAGCAAACATTGGATGCCAGGCCTGGGACTCTGAACTTCTCTCCTTAGGCAATGAGGAGTGTTGGAAAGTTTTCAAAGGTGTGTGTGTGTGTGTGTGTGTGTGTGTGTGTGTGTGTGTGTGCTGTTATTTATTGATCATTTCTTGTTTAGAATGCTTATAACAACAACAGTAGTACTGCTATTTATTAAGTGCCTACCTCACTGTGCTAAATGATTTCCACTATTGTACCGTATGATCGTCACAATTATCTGAGGTTACTCTCATTACCTCCATTTTACAGATAAGACAATTAATTGAGTGAAGTAATTAACTATGAGGCTCTGGAGCCAGAGTGCCAGGATTCAGATTTTGAGTTCACAACTCACAAACTGTGTGCCCACGGGCAAATTCCTAAACCTCCCCGTGCCTCAGTGTTCCCATCTTTAAAATGGGGATAGAGATGACATCTACCCAACGGGGAAGCTGTAAAGAGTAAATGAGTCAACACATGTAAAGCGCTTAGAAAAGGAGTAGTTGTCAATAGCTCTCAATAATTCTTAGCTGTGATGATTATTATCGTCCAAAGTGACACACCTAGGGAGAACACTGCCCTGTGTGTTCCCTGATGGATTCCCTTCAGGGAGCCTTTGCCCTTCTCCAGGCAGGTGAGTGATGGTCTGTAGTGGGGCAGGAGCAGAGGGGATAGAAACCAGGGCACCGAGGAGGGTTGCCATAGAAGGAGCCTCTTCAAAGATGCTAATGGTGCACCCACCCAAGCATCCATCCCCCGGGGCCTCAGGAGGGGCCAGGCACCGCACAGCACACAGGAGGAGGCCAAGAAGTCCAGCATCTTACCAGAAGCCGCAGCGGAGCAAAGGGAAAGTTCAGAAATAATCAGAGTAAGATTGAGACACCCCCATCCTCAACCCCCTTACCCTGCCAGTACCTTGTTAATTTCCACTTCTGTACCTTCTCACCTGCCGTTTCCTCCACCTGGAAGGGTGCCTTCCAGCCAAACCAGATTCTACAAACTTCCCTGAAAACTTGGTTTAAAATTCATGAGCTACAGGACTCTTTCCTGATTACTTCTGTCCCTTCTAATCATTATTTTCCCCTGTGACCTTCTGGGATCAGCTGAGGGTTCAACTCCCCTTAGGAAGGCCCCACTCAACCCCAGGTTGAGCTCAGAGGTTCTCAGCTGAGGGTGGTTTGGCCCCTTGGGGAGACTTGCCAATGACTGGCGGGACTAGCTTCATGGGTGCGCTTGAAGTTTAATGCTCTGTAGTTGCCATCTTGAATTCTTAATAATTTTATTTTTGCACTTTTGTTCATCAGGGCAGCCTGATGGGAAAATGGAGCGTGCGTGGGGGCTTGGCCCCTTAGCTCAAGAGGCCCTGCCTCCCACTGCCTCCTTGACTTTCTGGGGTGGGTTTGGGGCTCCAGCTCCTGGCCCCGCCAGGCCTGTTTCTCCCTAACTCCCATCCAGCCATCACTGCTGCCCTCTGCACCCTTAAGGGGTCTGGTGTGGGCACAGGGAG
Organism: Tursiops truncatus; assembly: GCF_011762595.2. Taxonomy (NCBI): domain Eukaryota; kingdom Metazoa; phylum Chordata; class Mammalia; order Artiodactyla; family Delphinidae; genus Tursiops; species Tursiops truncatus. The sequence goes on from NC_047053.1 coordinate 32,607,065, forward strand.
CTTGGGATAGGGTGCTGGAGTCCCATGGCATCTCAGGGACATGACGGTGGCCATCCCGGATCCAAGCTGGAAGTGTCTGTCTGCCATGGGTTGGAGCAGCAGCCCTGGGAAGGGGAGATGCCTGACCTGACTTCCACGCCCTCAGCTGGGGCACAATGCATTGGTCCAGTGGCTGGTCAAGGGGGAAACTGGCAGCTGGTGGGCTGGGTGCCCATGTGTGTACTGAATCACAGGGCGGGGTCCCCAGACACTAACCCTGTTAGTATCTCCATTCCCCAGGGAATGCGGCATTAAATAGAAAATTTAAAAACAGGGAGAGGAAGAGAGAGAGAGGGAGAGAAAACAAGAGAGGGAGGATAGACCACAAAAGAAATGAAAAATCTTTGTATTTTAGATCTTCAATGACACTTTTTTTCCTGGTTTTTGAATAAGGGAGCCTTACATTTTCATTTTACACTGAGCCTCACAACTTATGTAGTTGCTCCTAACGTCTGGAGACACTGTGTGTCGTCATGGCTGGGGGTGGTTACAGCATCCGGTGGGTAGAGGCCAGGGATGCTGCTAAATGTCCTACAATGCACAGGACATTCCCCAGAGAACAGAGAAAGATCTGGTCCAAAGTGTCAGCAGGGCCGAGCTTGAGAAGCCCAGGCTATTTGTTCCTCCTTTCTGCTCCCAGCATCCTCTGTGCTCATCTCTGCCCCAGCTCTTTGCCCGTGTTGTTGAAATGACCTCACCATCTGTCTAGACCAGAAGCCCCTCCAAAGCAGGGCTGCATGTTCACTAATCTTTGTGTTTCCAGGACCAAATGCAGCGTCGGCACAGAGTAGGTCCTCAATACTCACGGGCGGGACCGGCTGGCAGGGCCTACAAACCTACCTGATCACATTTTAACCTATTATTTTGTGTCTGTTGGAAGCACGAATCCACTTATAGCTATTCTAAATCATTATGTGATTGTATGTTTTCTCTCCCCTAAGTGGACTGTAAATCTCTACAGCACAGGAAATAAACTTCCCACATTTTCTGTTTTGCTCAGTGGTGCTTAGAACAGTACACAGCAGGCCACAGGCACTCTGTAAGTGCTTGCTTAGTAACTCCATGTGCTCGGTGCTCCCTCCACCTTTCTGCATGTCCAAGGCCCAGAAGACACTCACTTATTCATTCATTCAACAAACATCTATTAAGCATTTACCATATGTGACATGCTTGGGATTTACAGATGTTAAAGATACAATTCCTACCCTCAAGAAGTTCAGTCAGGCCAGGGAGTCAGAGGGTATTTTAACTCAGCATAATTAAGCATCACGGTGGCTATGAAATTAGCCTTTGGAAGGCAAAGGATAAAAAAGAGAAGATCCAGGGACTTCCCTGGTGGTCCAGTGGATAAAACTCTGTGCTCCCAATGCAGGGGGCCTGGGTTTGATCCCTGGTCAGGGAACTAGATCCCACATGCCGCAACTAAACATCCCACACGCGGCAACGAAGATCCTGTGTGTGGCAACTAAGACCGAAAGCAGCCAAATAAATAAATAAATATTAAAAAAAAATAAAATGCCATTTTTCAAAAAAAGAGAAGATCCAGTGACCCCATTTCCAAGGAATCCCCTTAAGCCATGTTTGGTCTAACTCAGTCATTTTTTTTTTTTTTTTAACATTATTCTTTTTTTTTTTTTAATTAATTTATTTATTTTTGGCTGTGTTGGGTCTTTGTTTCTGTGCGAGGGCTTTCTCTAGTTGCGGCAAGCGGGGGCCACTCTTCATCGCGGTGTGCAGGCCTCTCACTGTCGAGGCCTCTCTTGTTGTGGAGCACAGGCTCCAGACGCGCAGGCTCAGTAGTTGTGGCTCACGGGCTCAGTTGCTCCGCGGCATGTGGGATCTTCCAGACCAGGGCTCGAACCCGTGTCCCCTGCATTGGCAGGCAGATTCTCAACCACTGCGCCACCAGGGAAGCCCCAAACTCAGTCATTTTCAGCCCTTGGTTTCTTGGCTCATTGGGTACTTATCTGTGTCAGGCACGATTCTCGATACTGGAGATACAGCAGCAAACGAAACAGACGAAGGCCCTGTCTTCACAACCAAACCAATGAACGAGGGAGTATATCGTATGTCGGGTGACAGTGTGCCATGGAGAAAAATCATAGGGCGGGGAAGGTGAAAGGGAGTAGGGGGACCCTTGTAAGTGAGGAGTCTTCCCAGGGAAGACTTTCCAAATCAGTGACATAGGACTGAGACTCAGACTCCATGTGGTCTGGTGACAGCTACTTCTCGGGATGTCAAGCCTCAGCCCTCCTCACAGCTCAGGCCCTGTGTGTGCCTGGAAGCCCCCCTCTGAGTGTAGTCAAGCCACTGACTGTACATAGGGATGCGCTGAACCAGGTATTATTAAATTTTAAGGGTCTTTTCTATAAAACTGTAATCTGTAAATGTTTCCCTCAATTTCTCCTCTCAGTTAAAAAGGAAAAAAGTTTAAGCCCCTCAATACCATTATTTCTATTAAGTAACTAACTTACCACATGTGCTACTGTACCGATATTTCATGCTCATTATAAACCAAAGATGAAAATAAATAAAAAAAATAATAAACCAAAGACGAAAATTAAAAGGCCATGGAGTTAACATAAATGTAAGAGTCAGATCCAGTATTTTCATCCTGTACCCACAATATATCACCTTGCACACTCCCCTTTGGGACCCGTGCTCTAATGTATGAAAGTAGTCCATCTTATTTTATTTTTTGATAAGCAGGAAATTGGCTACAGGTCAGCAGATATCTGCCTCTCCGGAATTAAGATTTGGAAAAAAGAGGAAATTGATTGGAGGTGTAGGATGAGAGAAAGGAAAAAAGGAAGAAAAGAAAAGGGGAATAATAAGAAAAAGAGATAATATTAATAAAATTTTAAAAGGAAAGGAAGAAAGATAAAAGGGAAGGAAAGAAGGAAGGAAAAAGAGATGAAAGATAGGAAGGGAGAAAGGGTGAGAGAGAGAGAAAGAGAGAAAGGGACAGAGAGAGAGAGAGGCAAAGAGTAAGGGGAAATGTCCCCAAGATTCCCCTGAACTGAGGCAGTGTGCATTCTCCCTGCCGGCCTTTGCCCAGACCTCACAGCGTTGTAAGAGTGTTCCGTCACAGTCTGTAGGCTGGACCTTGGCCTCTTTCCACGCATTCAGAGTCACCGGCTAATGAAGTGGATATTGTTTTCTGGTCCACCTCTCTCACCCTATGGCTAGTTCCCCTCCGTGGCCCTCGCTTAGCAGTGGTGTCAGGAGTGATGTAGAGGCTGACCGTTTCCCATCACTGTCCCGCACAGCTCATTAACCTCTCCTTGCAGCTGGAGGTGACCATTATGGATTAGAAAAGCCGGCAAGCTCTTCAGAGAGCAGAGGGACCCACAGTTTCCCAGAAGTTCCTGACCCACGTGTTCTCTCCTGTAAGTCATGGGAGACAATCCTCTGGGTTATAGAGACGTTGGAAGAAAGCCATGTTTGCAGCTCTTAGAGAAACCTGAGCACTTTTTTTTTTTCTTTTTAGAGACTTGCTTTAAAAACAAAGGAACAGATCTAAAACATACAACAACAAACTAGTGAATGTAACAAAAAAGAAGGAGATTCACTGATACAGAGAACAAACTAGTGGTTACCAGTGGAGAGAGGGAAGGGGGGAGGGGCACTAGATAGGTAGGGGATTGAGGAACAAACTATTAGGTATAAATTAATAATAAGAATATTGTACAACACAGGGAATCTGGCATATATTTTATAACAACTAAAAAAATGATTAAGATTGTAAATTTTAAGTTATGTATGCTTTACCACCATAAAAGTTTAGAAAGAAAAAAAAATGAGACTAGGGTGCTTCAATGTAGAACTAATTAGAGAATATAAAACAAAAGAATACAAAAATACTATACAAAATTATTTAAGAGGAAAACTGAAGCATTGTTTGTTGAATGAAATGTCCCTATTTCAAATTTGATCTAACCCTGGGCCAGCAGGCATGTGATATTTGTTGAACGGATGAATAAATGAATGGTGAATTTTCATGATAATCCTGTGATGATTCAAGGTGTGTAACGTCTTCAGGTAAACTGAGGAGACTGAGGCTCAAGAAGGTAAGCGCCCAAGGTCACACAGTGAGGAAGCAGGTGGCAAAGTCCTGTCCTCCACTGTCACGGGGGCACCTTTTCCAAGCAGTCCTTTTGTTTCCTTCGAGATCTGCCACTTGCCCAGATGCTCTGGTGAAGTCATCTCTCGAGGGCAATGGGATTTAGAGCATCTATACTGACCACCTACAAGAAGACAGGTACGGTGCTGGGCACGGGCTGGGATGGAGGATTAGGCTGCCAAACTGACCGTGCCCTCAGGAAGGGCACCGCCCGACAGGTGTTCCTGGTGCCCACGACAACCCCACTGATCCTGAAGCATGTCATTTTCACCATTGTCTCCCATGTCTCATTATTAAACATTTTTCTAATCTATGGGAGTATTCACTTAAAAAAGCTTTTGTGTTCTAAGTTACAAAACTAATAAACATCACCATATGATCCAGCAATTCCACTTTTTGGTACATACCCCAAAGAACTGAAAGCAGGGATATTTGCACACAAACGTTCACAGCAGCACTATTCACAATAGCTCAGGTGTGGAAGCAACCCAAGTGTCCACAACCCAAGTGTCCACAGCAACTCAAGTGTCCACAGATGGATAAGCAAAATGTGATCTCTACAGACAGTGGAATATTTTTCAGCTTTAAGAAAGGAAGGAAACTCCAGCAAATGCTACAACATGGATGAACCTTGAGGACATTATGCTAAGTGAAAGAAGTCAGTCACAAAAGGACAAATACTGTACGATTCCACTTACATGAGATACTGAGAACAATCAAATTTATATAAGAGAAAGTAGAGTGATGGTTGACGGGCAGGGGGAGTGGGGAATGGGGAGTTATTGTTTAATGGGTGCAGAGTTTTGGTTTTGCCAGAGGAGAAAAGTTCTAGAGAAAGATAGTGGTGATGGTTGCACCACACTGTGAACGCACTTAATACCACTGAAGTGTACATTTAAGAATGATTAAGAGGGTAAATTTTATGTTTGTTTTACCACAATTTTAAAAAACGTAACAAACTTTACAAAAAATTAAAATGATCAAAACTGGATAAAGTAAAGAGTCTCATTTCTCACCTATTTACTACCTTCTTCCCAATCCCCAACTGCCTCTTTCTCTAAGCATTTGCTATTCAGTTTATCTGTTTCCTTCCTGTATGCCCACACAGGTGTGTGTGTGTGTGTGTGTGTGTGTGTGTGTGTGTGTGTGTGTGTGTGTGTGTGTGTTGTACTTTAAAAAACCAAAACAGGATCCCTGGTTCCTTCTTTTCCGTTGGAAGCCCACGGCAGTGGGACAGATTGCTGGGTCTGAATTTCCATTCCATCCCTTACCGACTGACACCAGGGGCTAGTGACTTAACCTCTCTAGATCTCAGTTTCCGCATCTGAAAATGGGTACACTATTGTTGGGACTTAATAAAAAGGAAAGTGGCAGAAGCTTGGCACGTGGGAAACATACAGTGAGGGCTGAGTGTGGTTGTTGTTCTCTGGAAGTTTCTTCCTTGACCTGGGCTCTGCGATCAATCAGGGTTCAGGGAAGTCTGCAGCCAGGGAGGGGAGGGAGGACCTTCTAGGAGGTGGCATGCGCATACTTGCAACACGTGTTTCACCTTTCTGCAGAGGGTCTAGCTAGGAACAAGTTATCTTTGTCTTTCTAGCAATTGAGAGCAGCTGTTACAATACAGATATCCTTTTCAAAATAGTAGATCCCTGGAGTGAAAACTCAAAATGTAAACTTTAAGAAGAGGTGACAGAGCAGAATTCAGAAAATATTTAGGACCCGGAGCACGTGGATTGGTAATTTTAGGAAGATACTTGGGGTAGTGGATTACGTGAAACACTTGGAGTCAAGATGCCCAAGTTCAAGTTCTACCTTATAGGAACATATAACCTTGAGTCATACATACTATAAACTTCGCAAGCCTCAGTTTCCTTGCCCAGAAAGTGGGCATCATATTTCATATCATATAGGATTACTGTGAAGATTAAAGGGATATAGTATGCAAAAGTGCTTTTCAGACCATAAAGTGCTAAGCAGATGCAAATGATTATTTCTGACTTTTTGTGACAATGGATTTGTGTCAATGTCCTGCCACACAGGCCTGTGCAGTACCAAAATCTTTTTTTATTTTTTAAAAATGAAAGTAACTTTCTTGTTTTTTGTTCTCAGTAATATATAGTCATTGTAAAAAATTAAAGCAAAATGAGAAAGTGCAATTTTCCTTAATCGCAGCCGCTGTTGACACTTTGAAATCTTTATTTATTTAAAGAGATTTCAATATATTAAATGAGGAAAAGGTTTCAAACATTTTTATAGTATGATCCTAGTTATGGCTTATGAATTACTCCCAATCAAGTATCAGTGATGGGAAGAAACATGCAAGTTACTAACTAAGATCATACAATCTTTTAAGACTTGTATAATCTGGAAATGCTACCAATCATTTACAAAGAGTCTTCATGTATTTAAATTAGAATAATGTACTAGTTAGGACCTAGGTTCTACATGGGTAAAAATGGAGATAACATAGTGTAAATTCATAGTTTTGGTGAAGATTAGAGAATGCACAGTGTTGTCACAGACTGAGCCTTCAGTAAATGTTGGTTGCTCTTATTGTCAGTAATACTACATTATGGTTACTTTGTCCCCGGCTTCTGATGACAATTGAGTAGTTGATCTGACGAATCCATGATCAGCTGAGATAAACAAAGTAGATGAACTAGGATTCTCAATTTACAACGTTTGAAGGTAGAGCAGAAGTAAGGATGATTGTAGGAAGACTATTTGAAGGTCAGGGAGTGATAGATGGTAACTGGTAGGTAGTCAGGCTAGGCAATGGTCCTGGGACTTCTAACATGTGGTTACCACCGTGGCTTCTTTGGTCTAAACTTCAACTACTATCACTGAGATTTCATGTGACTTTCTCCCCATCTCCCTGTCCAAAGCTTCTTTACTGCTATTGCCAGGTTTGCTAATGTGTGAGGGAACAGTACTTTTCTTCCCTCTGCCAAAGATGGGAAACTTGTTACAGGAACCATCTCATAATTCCAGAACAGAACATGTTTTTTTCCATTTAATCTAATTCTAAAGTCTTTCCCCTATCCCTATCAGATAGGGGTTATTAACATGTGGTACATGCAATGCCTGGGATAGAATGAGAGGCAGATGTTTTTTTGAAGTTTAAAAGTTACTTTTTAAAACAGTATTTGCTACCACAGGGAATTTCTTCTGTATCACGGAAAACATACACACACACACTCCTCTCCCAGTTTTCAATGAATAGTGTAAATAACATTTGTGACTTTAACCACAGCAAAGATGTGTCACCTTTTAGGTGGTCTTTGAGGTTTACCTTTTAAAAACTATTTCAAGGATCTCAGTTTTGGTTTTGCTTTTTTCCTCTGGTCACTGCTGACTAAGGACTCCAGGCTGTTTACACGGGAGAGCTTTAGATACGGTTATTTGTGTGGCATTGTATCAAGGCCTTCAAATATTTGCGGGGAGGTTTGGTGGAAAATGTCTAGGCCAGTGCAAATACTGCCGGCCCCAGAGAAATCCAGGAGGCTCAGAGGACCATTCCAGAACCCCTGCTCCGTCCTATTGTCCCTACGAGGAAACCCTCTGAATCTTTGTCAGACTGAATGAGCCCACTGAAGAGACTTATGTGGGTTCACGTCATGAGATGCCCCTGATTTAGCCACGCTGGATTTGATCATTCCACATTTATGAGAGGTACAGTGGAAAGCCACTGACCTCACAGTCAGGAACACTGAACACCAGCCCTCGGTCTGCTACTCACTTGCTGGGCCACTTTGGCAAGTCACTGGCCCTCTCTGGGTTCTGATTTTCTTAATTTTAAAAGGAGATGATTGAGCAAAATGAGCTCTAAGATCCCTTTCTTTGATCCTACCTCTCTATAAAGTACCTCTTCGGTGTAGTCATTGGACCAGGCCGGCAGTGGCGGATACAAAGAAAAATAAGATAAGATCCTTTGTCTCAAGAAGTTTTGACTGGATGTTTAACCTCTTTTATTATTTTCTCAGCTCCCAGCAGTTTCCTGGAAGCTCACAATCTCAGAGAGTATACACAGGGTGGCCACAGGCACATAATAAATTATTTATTAATATATTACAATGCATGTTGAAATAATATTGTCTGTTTCCCTGAAATGATATTGTCTGGCCACCCTGAATTTTTGTACAGGTGACCACACACTCAGAAGGCCAACATATAAATAAGTAGACCTATAATAACAGTTACATTTATGTGTAATAATGGCCATAATTTATTGAGCACCTACTGTGTACCAAGCTCTTTGCTAGATGCTTTAACATTTTTATCTCAAGAATCCTCATGACAATCTTGTAAGGTAGGCTGTGTCATCTCCACTTTACACACGAGGAAACCAAGGCTTTTAAGAGGTTGAGAAACTAGCCCAACCTCTTATTTATAGTAAGAGGCTTCACATCCAGTTCTTTGTGGTTCCAGAGCCTGGTCTCCTAGCCCTGTACCTCTAGCTTTGGGTGTAATATTTTGCATTTTACAAAGTAATATTTTGCATTTTACATATATATGTGTGTGTGTGTGTGTGTGTGTGTGCGCGCGCACACACACACACACACGCGTGCGCATGTGTATACATATCTCTGCAAATTTTGAAGGTAAGTAGATTCAAGCATAGAGAGCTTAAGTAACATGCCCCAAATCCCTCGGCTAGAGAGTGGCAAATACGGGACTCGAAACCAGGTGTTCTGACTCAGAAAACCAGAACTTTCCCCACCTCGCAACATTGCTTGTGCAGCATTCTCTGGCTGACTTGCTTTTGTAAGATTTTTTGAACCACCCCCTTCAGGTGGGGCAGGCATGCCACACGTATCTCCCCCTTCCAACTGTTTATACACAGCTTCCTATTTCCTTCCTCAAAGCTGCTTTTCCTGCAGTCTCTCCCAATTCTGTAAATGACAAACCCATCTTTCTACCTCCTTGTGCCTCCAAACAAGGAGGTATCGCTTTTGCTTATACCTGTATCTAACCCTTCAGCAAACCCTGCTGGATCTTCCTTCAAAATAAACCCAGAATCTGACCACTTCTTGGCACCTCCATCAACATCCTCTCAGTCACCCCAGGCATCTTTCCTATTGCCTAATCTTGTCCCTCTGCTTCTGCCCTTGCTCCCTAGAGTCTATTCTCTACAGAACAGCCAGAGGGATTTTGTTAAATCTAAAGTCAGATCATGTTCTTCTCTGCTTGTAAATATCCTGGTGGTGTCCCATCTCACTCAGAGCAAAAGCCTGCTGTGAGGTACTTGACTCCAGCCATAGGGCCTCCTTGCTGTTCCTGGAACCCACCAGACACATTCCTGCCTCAGGGCCTTTGCACTTGCTGTTTCCCTGCCCTGGGGCACTTCTTCCCAGATATCTCCCTCAAGTCTCTACTAATTTGTCATCTTCTCCGTGAGGTTTTTCCTGCCCACCTTTATTAAAACTGTAGCCCACCCCCTGCTTGATATTCTTGAGCCCTATTCCCTTGCCTTTTCTCTTCTTCTTCAAAGCATTAGTCATCACCTGACAACCTATGTATTGAACAACTTAATTCTGTTTATTGTCTGTTTCCTCAACTAGCTATAAGCCCCAGGAAGGCAGGGCTTCTATTTTGGGGGTGGAGGGCAGCAAGGTCTGGTTCATTCACTGCCATAATCCCAGAATCTAGAACAATGCCTGGCACTTATTGGTTTCCAATAAGTGTTTTTTGAATGAATGAATGAAAGAATGGAACTCCCCCGGTGTTTGAATTTCAGCCCTGCTGGGTCTCATCTTTTCATGATCTGCAGAGCAGATCATTTTTATCTCAGTCACATGGCCACTTCCAAGGTATGGTTCATTTATCACTGCCTCTTCACCTGAGCCCAGCTCCTACCCAAGAAGCTCTCCGAAGAGACCTGGGTGACGCGCCGCAGTCATGGGAGTTTCTGACCTAATCCACGTTCTGTGACTGTAACAAGGGACATGGACTCAGGTGCCGTCCTAGACTCCTCCATGAGATGCTCCCTTCTCCTACAACACTCTCATTTTTAGGAGTCACTCAGCTGCTGAAGGTCAACCATTCAGCTTATTGAATATTAATTATTCAAATGTGCCTGGTCGTATGGGAAATGTTCATCCAGCAATGACATGAGGGTGAATCAGGGAGAGAAAGAAAGCTCATATTAATACCCATCTTTTTCCCCCTCTCTAAAGGGGTAAATGCCCTCGAAAGAGCCCCTGTGTTTCTGGACGGAAGAGAGGGCAGGCGCACAGGAGGAGAGGCAAGGCTATTCATTTTGTAATTTGTGAAAAAGGAGTCAGTTATGCAAGTTTCTGCTTGAGATATTGAACGATGGAGTTGCCATTCAAAGTTTCTTTCAGGGTAACATTGCCGATTGAAAATGAAGCATGTGCTACCATTTTGTGAATGAGGAAACAGACATCAAGGGACAGTTGTATTTGCCTCCATCTACCTGAAGTGCCCCAGACTGGCTCTGGAGGGGGTGTGTCATTATGAAATTACCCAGCAGTGAGAGAAAGAGGGAGAAGTGAAACTCCCTACTCAAGCCCCCCCACAGTGTGGAGTCAGGGGTGGCAGCAGAGAAGGCAGGGCTGGGAAGAACCTTAGAAGTGACATCAGAGACCCAGCTGGAATGGTCCCTAGAGCAACCTTAGAGGTCATTTGCCCATGTAGAAGCTGGGGGGCAGAGAGGATGACTCTGGATCCTGGTCACACGGGGAGTTCGTAACTGGAGAGGAGCCAGAATTCTGCTACCTTCAGGCTCCACATGGAGCCATGTCCAGGGTCCTCAAATGACCTTGGTGACCAGCTGGTCTCATACCCTCATTTTCCAGATGATGAAACAGAGACCAGTAAGGCAGAAAGAGCAGTGAGGCCGAGGAGGATATTTAAAATGGACCTTTGCCCCTTTGGGTTCTCCTGAGTTTATGTAAGCAGGACTTGCAGTTCTTTCTGTCCTTCAGTGTCAGAGTAACTGATACATCAATTCTGTCTAGTCCCCGAAGAAATGGTCTTGAACTTGAAAAACAAATGCCTAAATTCACTGGACCAAGTTAGTTTCTTGTACTGTCCCTTCTGTTCCATGTCAGTGTTCCTGTCCAGAAGTGGGGTCGGTTTGGTCACAGCAGGGGAAGGAGGTACAATGGACACCCCAGAGCCATCGCTTAGCGATGAGGAAAGAAGGACACCTAGGACAGTCTCCCCAGAGTGGACTACCCCAGTATTCTGGGCATACAGCAGATGCTTACAGACGATTGTTGGAATGCCTTGTTAGATGCCATGGTGGAAAACTTGTAAGCTATCAGGTTCACAACTGACCAATAGATGAGTTCACTGATCACCCAAATACTCTATGTGCAGAATTATACTCGGAATTGTGCAAGAGTCAAGAGAGATATGTGTGTTTTTATTCTTACCCTCAGGGGCCTGGAAATCTTGTCCGGAAGTCGGTTCTGTCACACGTGACACAAATTGAGCGAAATAGAAGACAGTTCCCGTGTAAGACCATATAACTGATAGGACTGGGGGAGTGGATGTAAAAGCAATTTCTCTATCATTGTGCTGATGGAATAGTAATCATAGTAATAATAATAGCTGCCTTTCTCTGAGCAGTCACTGAAGTTACCATCTGCACTTTACAGATATTGTCTCATCTAATCTGTACAACAACACTACCAGTTTAGTACTAATGTTATTACCCCCCTCGTCTGAGGTCTCATAGCTCCGGGATGAAGCTAGAATTTGAACCCAGGTCCATCTTGCTCCAAAGCCACCTTCTCGGTTGGTGTTGACACCCACAGCAAGTACTCAGCCTTCAGCACATACTTTACGCCTCTGTGTGTGTGTGGCTTCTTTAAATACGACTCTGAGACCTTTTAAACCCTCTCCTCATCCTCTGGCCACCATGTCTTTCCACACCACTGGTTCTCAAACTCCCATATTAGGGTCCAGACGAGTGAGAAAGAAATGGGAACTGCTCATAACCTGGGGCCCACTTGCTTCCACCCCAACTGGCAGTGAGGGGCGCGAGCGAACACTGTCCCACTGTTACCTGTCAGGTGGAACATCACCCCTACTGCTGTGTTCCCGCTTTGCCCCTGCCCTTCCTGCTTTCCTCTGTACAAGCTTGCTCTCGTGAAGTCTGCCTTAAATGCTAGGAATAAAATTGTCTCTAAAATGGTCTCTGTTCCTAACCCACGTGTGTTTCCCTGGGGGGTTCAGACACTGTGGGTCCTGAGTCACTGCTCCCCTCTATGGTTGTGCCTGGGAACTGCAGCTCTCCTATTCCATTCTCAGGGCCTCCAGTGTTTAGGTGCTGGGTTTCTTTCTTTCTTTATTGTTTTTTGGCTGAGCCGTGCGCGGCATGTGGGTTTTCAGTTCCCCGACCAGGGATCAAACCCACACTCCCTGCGGTGGAAGCACAGAGTCTTAACCACTGGACTGCCAGGGAAGTCCCTAGGTGCTGGGTTTCAATTCCACCCTCTCCCACTCCTGTACTCACTCAGTCTCCAGGTTAATGTGGAAGTACACCAAGTTGACAAACCCATTTGACCTCCTCAAATTACTGCCTTGGCTTCTGGGTACACTGAAATTAAAATCACCCTGATATTACTACTACTACTACTATCACCATTACCACTACTATCACCATTACTACTACCACTACTGCTACCACCACCACCACCACCACTACTACTTCTGCTACCACTACCCCTACTACTACTACTGCCACTACTACTATCACCATTACTACTATTACCATTACTACTACCATGACTGCTACTACTACTACCACTACTGTTACTACCACTATTAGTACTACCACTATCACCACTACAGCTACTGCCACTATTACTATTACTACTATACTATCACTATTGTCTCTGTTAGCACTGCTACTACTACCACTATCACTAGTTGCTATAGCTACAACCACTATTAATACCAGCACCACCACTACTCCTCCTCCTACTGCCATCACTACCACGACTACCACCATTAGTACCTCCACTACTACTACAATTACTACTATTGCCCCTGCTACGGCTGCTGCTGCTGCCGCAAACGACTTGCTGTGTGCTGGGCTCACGGTATTTTACTTAAATTGTTTCATTCCATTCTCACAACAATCCTTGAGGTGGGAAATACTCCCATCCCTATTTTACAGATAAGCTAACTAAGCCTTGAAGAGACCCATGAGTTGTCAGAATTTCCACTGCTGCTAAGAGTCGAGTCAGGCTCTGAATCCAAACTGTCTGACTTTCAGAGCCCATGCACTTAACCCCTATGCTCAGTGGTCTGCCATGTAAGGAGGTGACATTGGCTTTGGAGTCAGGGCGGCCTGGGTTAGACTCCCCACTTAGCTGGGTAACAGGCAAGTTAGTCTTATCTGTAAAATGGGGCTTTCACTGACACGTACAGAGTTCTTTTGAGGATTAAATGAGAGGATGTATATAAAACACGTAACAGAGAAGCTGCACATAATCTAGCCCGACTCCCAGGGAGCCTAAGAGACCTTCTGTCTGTGACTCTCCTCCCACAGCCAACAACAGGTCCTCTGCAAACGTCTGCAGAATGACTCACTCTCCACTCAGGCCATACAGACTACACGTTAATCATTCATTCTTTCATTCATTCATTCACTCATTTATCACACAATTATTGAGCACCTACTGTATGCCAGGTACAGTGCTCAGGCCATGGGGGATAAGAAGGTGAGGAAAGGAGATATAGTCACTGCCCTTGCAGACCATACCCTAGTGGAATTTTCTCTGTACAGACTCCAGGGTACGCAAAGGACAGTGTGGACAGGCAAGGCACATAGATGCTGGTGGGTTGGGAAAGATAGGTAAAATAAGGCCATCAAGATGAAGAGGACATCACAGTGAAGATTAAGATAAACGTCTTAAGACGTTTATCGTAATAGATAAATCATAGATAATAGATAAATCAACAAATGGGGAATAGAGAGCTGAAAGGGAGAGAACTCCCATCAAAGGAAAGAGAAATTCCACTGGTGGATGGATCAGGCAAAGTTTGTGAAGGGAAAGGAAGGGGCCAAAGGTAGAAGCCTGGAGGTGCATGCCAGGTGATTGCTGCCTTATTATTGAGGATAGTAACCAACTCTTCTCTCCTAGCAGTTTCACGGAAGAGGGGCCACTGAGACAGTAGAGGTTCCTGTAGAATCAGTAAGGGACAGATTCCTAACCAAGTGAAAATACTCCCATCCCAGGCCAGGCACTGGACTGGACTCCAATCCTAACCACTTGTGAGTGGGCCCCCATTTCACAGATGAGAACATGGAGGCTTACAGACGTTCAGTCACTTGAATTCAAGTTACCGAATGGGGGAGTCAGCATGCAAACCTGGATCCATTTCGTTCCAAAGGCCACACTCTTTCCATCATAGGACACATTGCCTCTTTCTTTTACTGAAAAGGCAGGAAGCTCAGTGATCTTTCTCACTCAGATCTGATAGCTCAGGGGAGGGGGTCTGAGGCAGTGTTTCCTGTGATCTAAAGGAATGGCAGTGTCTTCCATATGAAGGAGGCAGTACCTGGTGCCACACAGGGTCATTGACAGGAAGAGGTCAAGGCCATCGGGCAGTGTGGCATAGTGAGAGGCTGCAGAGAACAGCGGTTGCTGTCAGGCAGACCTGGGCTTGAATCTCAGCTGGGCAAGGTTTTTTTTAACCTCTTTAAGCCTCAGTTTGCTCATCTGTAAAGTACAAGGTAAACCAGTAGTACTTAGCATAGGATTAAATCAGTTAATACAAGAGGAGCTCCAGCAAATGCATGTATATGGTAAGCAGTCAGTGAGTATCACTAGTTATCAGCGTTCTTTTACTAGAAGGTTGTAGGACAGTGCTAAGTCCTCAGGATGCAGCGACTCTGCTTCCTTTTTTCCAGAGCCTGACAACATCCTGGCCACCATACCCCTAACCCATGAGTCAAGTGGGTGCTTCATGGGCTTATGAATTTTTATAAGGTTCTATTTTTGCAATTTCATGTAATGCTCCAGTGCCACTGGACACGTCAGCTCCTGACCTTTCAGCCGGTGGAGCGCTTCCCATAAACAGAGCCATAAAAGCCCACTGGTTTTCTCCTTGGCATGTGAGTGTGTTTGGTGCTCTCCCTCTCTCCTTCACTATTTGAATAGTGATGTCATATTCCAATATCCTCTCACCTCTACTGAAAAAGCCCTCCGCGTGATTCCCTGCTGAGCACTCAGCAATCCCCAGAGGGGAGGTTGTGGTTTCAACAAGGTGCAGGCATCATGAAACCGAGAGAACTGGCAGGGTGGAGAACTTACTCAAAGGTAGGCGACAGAGAAAAACACCCACGTGATTTACAAATCCCCAGTCAGTGGCCAGTGGCCGAGGCAGGTTTTTTGTTTTTTTTAAGGCTTGCTGCTAAGACTCTGGCATAACATTTCAGGACATATAAATAGAATAAAGCACGCACCCACTTCCTCCCCTAAATGCGAGCCCAGCTAGTTTCCTCTGCGACTGCTTTCAGTTTTTCACATAACTTTATGAACTTTATAATCAAGCTGTGGGTTTAATTTGCAGTCCTTCTCTGGTCTCTTAATGTCCTTTCAGGAGGGATTCTTCTGCATTTGCTGCAACACCTTCACACTCATCGCGGAGGCTGTGGTGTCCAGCTTCATTCCTGAGACTCACTCGCTCGCTCCAGTGTCTTGGTCCTAAGCAATCCTAGGGATGAGTGGAATAAAGTCTTTGGTTCAAGCCTTGGTTCTGCCATACTAGCCATTTAGTGACTGCCTAGTGCTCCGAGCCTTGGTTTCCACATCTGTGACAGAGCTGCTGTGAGGTTTTGAAGCAGATCCAGACCTGTCAGAGAACTGCTTCAACAAATGGTAGCTATTAATAGAGATGTGCCGTGGTTTACCTGTTGTTGGATAGTTCTAAGCAACACCACGAAGGACATCTTTAATAAATTTTCTTTTCCTTTTGACTTTTCTTTTATTTGGCCCAAGGGTACAGACATCTTTGTGGCTTTTGATATGCAATGTCAGTTTGCCTTCTAGAAAGCTGATACCAATTCACAGAGTTGGCAGTGTAACCTGCATTTGATCCAAAGCTAGCAGCAAAGGAAGGTGCGGGGACTAGTAACGTGAGTAATGTAGCTCAGCAATAGGCAGGTTCTTTAGGAACCAAGGTGCAGCAGTTAGTGGAACTTTTGTGCTGGAAGCCAGCAATTGGCAAGGCAGTGTGGAGGTCGTGGAAGTTAGGCTGGGCATAGTTACAGACCAACCAAAGGCAGATATTTATTTTCTGGGTGTTTGTTAAAGCAGGTACTCCAGTAGGGCTCAAGTCTTTGATATTAAAACGTGACTCTTACCAAATATATTTCTGGCGTAAAGCCTAAACAAAATTTCTGCTTAAATCTTGCCTTTATGGTTAACTCTCTTCCTCTAATTGCTGCATCTCTAGTTCTTTCCATGGGGAGTTAATTAACCTGTTAAATAGAAATTGCTCCATTTATCTATTCTTGATTTTTATAATACATTGAAGCTATTGCTTTGCTGGTTTTTATATTCCACTTAGCTAGACTGTAAACCTCAGTGCACAAATACTGTTTTCCCATTTGTGGGGTGGGAAGGTCAGTGCTATGATATTTTCATTTATGCTTTATGACTTAACACTATACCTCTTCAGTGGGGTGGAGAGAGCACTGAGTTGAGAATTGTTTGATCCAGGTTCAGGGCCCTGTTCTCTCATTACCTTATAGTGTAATTTGGGGCAATCACTTCCTCTTCCCCAAATTCTGATCCTTCCTTCCATGGAGACTCCCTGCTGTGGGGGCCATGTTACAGGTGACTGGTGGGAATACAGCCCTTCGACCAGAGTCTCCTTAAATTATTTTTCATTTCTGGGACTTCCCTGGTGGTCCAGTGGTTAAGACTCTGCGCTTCCAGTGCAGGGGGCGTGGGTTCGATCCCTGGTGGGGGAACTAAGATCCCACATGCCGGTGCAGTGCGGCCAAATAAATGAATAAAATTATTTTTCATTTCTAAGTGTTAAGATGATCTGAATTCCTAAGTTCAAGGGCATGGTTTCCTTGACTCTGCCCTGTCCATCATCCACCTATAATGTTCTACAGCCCCATGGGAACTGCTGCAAGAATTCACACCTTTAAATTGAAGACACTGAACTAGGTAATATTGAAGGTCTCCATCTAGCCCTTATTTCCAAAAAAGATTTAGAAAATGTTGGAATTGACCCAGGAAAAACGCTTGGGCAATGAAAAGTACTAAGGTCATTATTCCTTTTCTTAAGTTTGATTTACAAAGGTGATAACTGGAAACAAACCTAATGTCCAACACTAGGGGATGGTTAAGCAAACTGTGGCACATTCACATCATGCAATGTTTTGGGGGCCATTAAAAATATGAGTTTGAAAGAACATGGAAAAAGACTTCTGGGATAATGTTCAGTTAATAAAATCAAGTATGACGTCAACTAAGTACTAAAAACATGGCTGTGTAGAGGAAAAACAAAAACTGGAAGGAAATATCCAAAGTGCCTATAATGATTTTTTTCTGGGTATTCAGATTTTGAATGATTTTATTTTTTCAACTTTTCTATATTTTACCAAATTTTATATAATTTATTTATATATTTTTAATAACCAGAAAAAAATTTCACTCAGGTGTTATAAAATCTTTGAGACTACTTTAATCTAACCAGGAATCAAATTACCCCAAGGTTTAAAACTTTCTAGTATTAGAAAGTAAGGTCAGGGCTTCCCTGGTGGCGCAGTGGTTAAGAATTCTCCTGCCAGTGCAGGCGACAAGGGTTCAAGCCCTGGTCCGGGAAGTTCCCACATGTCGCGGAGCAACGAAGCCCGTGAGCCACAACTACTGAGCCCTTGCACCACAGCTACTGAAGCCCGCACGCCTAGAGCCCGTGCTCCTCAACAAGAGAAGCCAACGCCATAAGAAGCCCATGCACTGCAACGAAGAGTAGTCCCCGTTCGCCGCAACTAGAGAAAGCACGCATGCAGCAAGGAAGACCCAGCACAGCCAAAAATAAATAAATAAAATTAATTAATTAATTTTAAAAAAAGTAAGGTCAGAACAGTCAATTATGACATTAAAATAAAAATGCGAATGAGAAAAACGGGCAAAATTTCCTGCTTCTTACAAAAATAAAACTACCCAGCATGATATATAAAAGTGTTTTGGGCTTCCCTGGTGGCGCAGTGGTTGAGAGCCCGCCTGCCGATGCAGGGGACACGGGTTCGTGCCCCGGTCCGGGAAGATCCCACATGCCGCAGAGCGGCTGGGCCCGTGAGCCATGGCCGCTGAGCCTGCGTGTCCGGAGCCTGTGCTCTGCAACGGGAGAGGCCGCAACAGTGAGAGGCCCGCGTAACACAAAAAAACAAAAACTGTTTTGAATATGAGTCAGAGAACATGGGTTCAAATCCCAATAGAATTCTGGCTAAATGACCTTGGGCATAATTAACTAATATTTCTGTCAGTTTCATCTGGGCCATAAAATGTACCTCTCAGGGTTGCTGTAAAATCAAATGAGACAACGTCTGTAGAACTCTTCTGTAAAATGTTAAGTTTAATAGGGGAGGCTAATAACTGGGAGAAAAAAGGGAAGGGGTGCTTCTCTGCTTTCATTTGAAGGAATAGAGCAAGATTTTTCAAACCGTGGGGCCTGACCCATTTAATGGGTTATAAAATCAATTTATTGGTTCACAAACAGAAAGCAGTTATTTTATTTTATTTTTTTTGTGGTACGCGGGCCTCTCACTGTTGTGGCCTCTCCCGTTGCGGAGCACAGGCTCCGGACGCGCAGGCTCAGTGGCCATGGCTCACGGGCCCAGTTGCTCCATAGCATGTGGGATCCTCCCAGACCGGGGCACGCACCCGTGTCCCCTGCATCGGCAGGCGGACTCTCAACCACTGCGCCACCAGGGAAGCCCGAAAGCAGTTAATTTTAAAAGAATCTGATTGTATGGCAGAGTAATGGCATTGTTTTGTGAAGTATACACATCAGATGATAATGTAAAACATGTATCTTACTGCCCTGAGGACCTAAGGTGACTGCATAGGGCCGGAGAGTCTTTGGCTTTGAGGTCAATACCCATGGGGAAACCAGAATAGCAAAGGCCCCTTTCTCATGTCTGCTGCCTGAAACTCAACGGAATTAATGTCTGGTGGCTCGTGAGTTAGTTTCAGGAGAAGAGGGGAAGTTAAAGAGGGGGATGGTTTACTCTACTGCCTGACAGTAAAGTATTTACATTTGTAACATGCTCTGCCATTTGTAAATATTTTAGCGCATAGGATCCATCCTTCTTTCCTTCTTCCCCCGCCCCCCCAAAAAACCCCACTTATTAGGCACTCAGTGTTGTGGACTGAATTATGTCCCCCTCAAATTCACATGCTGAAGTTCTAACACCCAATAGGACTGTAACTGGAGATACGAACTTTAAAGAGATAATTAAAATTAAATGAGGTCATAAGAGTGGAGCCCTAATCCAGTATAATTGGTGTCCTTTTAAGATGACGAAGAGAAACCAGGGGTATACACACAGAGGAAAGGCCTTGTGAAGACATAGTGAGAAGGTGGCCATCTACAAGCCAAGGAGAGAGCCCTCAGGAGAAACCAAACCTGCTGATATCTTGATCTTGGACTTCCAGCCTCCAGAACTGTGAGAAAATAAATTTCTGTTGCTTAAGCCACTCAGTCAGTGATATTTTGTTAAAAGCTCTAGCAAACTTATACAAAATTATACACTACTATGTGCCACATTTGTTCCTAGGTCCTGGGGGATCCAGAGGTGAAAAGATCAGGCCCCTGTCTTCCTGGAGACAGATACACAAATAAGTACTTAAAACACAATATATTAATTGCAGTATGATGCTAAATGCTGCTCAAGGTTCAAAGGGGCTCAGAGGTAGCTGTCTCTAAGTCTTCCCAAGGGAGTCAGAGGAGGAAATTCTAGAGGCTTTTTCATTCATCGTATTTTCTGACACTGTTAATACCAGATCAAAGTACAGCTTCCTGATTTGGATACCTTTATTTCTAATCTCTGACTATACCTATAGCAGACACAGGGTCTCAGATTGTAGGTATACCTGTGACGCCTACACAGGAACTGCAGTGGTCTTAAAGGGACATGTGGAGGGGACCACCAAAGGCTCTAATGGAGGGACATTCAGGGCTGATGTAGCTTGCTGAATGCATGGAAGGCCCAGAAGTGACAGAGATGGCTCACAAAGACACGGTTCTGACTCTCTCCACACAGGGAATTAATCCTTGCCCTCTCCACACATGGTCCCCTGTAAGCCTGTAGAGAATTTTCTTCATGAGTGATGTGTCTCCCCCCCACCCCCCCTTGGAAGTTTCTAGCTTTAGATGGCAAAGCCTGGGATCACTTCCAACATCCTACTCCAAACCTTTATTCTCTACGTGAAGGGCCTGCAAGCTCTTTCTGTAAAGGGCAAGATGGTAAATACTTTTGGCTCCGAGTACCATATAGTCTGTCCAACTGCTGGACTCAGCCATTGTAGTATAAAAGTGGCCATGGTTAATATGTAAACAAACTAATGTGGCTGTGTACCAACAAGATTTTACTTATCGACACTGAAATTTGAATCTCATATAATTTTCGCATGTCATGAAATGTAATTTTTTGTTTGTTTTCTTTTCAACCATTCAAAAATGTACAAACCATTCTCAATGCATGGGTATTCAAAACAGGGGGCTGTAGTTTTCCCACCCCTAACTCACATGGTCACATATATTTTTCATGAATTTGATGCTTTTTTTTCCCCCAAGTGAATCCAGAGAATCCTAATAGTATCAAGAAGAAAGTTAAGGATGGTTGAGTTTGCTTTACAGCTTTTGAGTTTTCATAAGTCAGTTCTGAAGTTCTTTATGACAATAGGCCAAGGGAATTTTAATAAAAGAACTTATCCCTATATTTTAATAAATTCATTTAAAATATCCCAGGGGGGGAAGATAATAATAAAATAAGATACCCTAGAGGGGGACTTTCCTGGTGGCGCAGTGGTTGAGGGTCCGCCTGCCGATGTAGGGGACGTGGGTTCGTGCCCCGGTCTGGGAAGATTCCACATGCCGCGGAACGGCTGGGCCCGTGAGCTGTGGTCTCTGAGCCTGCGCGTCCGGAGCCTGTGCTCCGTAACGGGAGAGGCCACAACAGTGAGAGGCCCACGTACCGCAAAAAAAAAAAAAAAAAAAAGAATCCACCTGCCAATGAAGGGGACACGGGTTCGATCCCTGGTCCAGGAAGATCCCACAGGCCACGGAACAACTAAGCGCGTGCGCCACAATGACTAAGCCTGCGCCCTAGAGCCCGTGAGCCACAACTACTGAGCACACGTGCCACAACTACTGAAGCTAGCGCGTCTAGAGCCCATGCTCTGCAACAAAAGAAGCCACCGCAATGAGAAGCCCGCACACCACAAGGAAGAGTAGCCCTCGCTCGCTGCAACTAGAGAAAGCCCGTGTGCAGCAAGAAGACCCAATGCAGCCAAAAATAAATAAATAAATAAATTTATTCAAACAAACAAACAAACTATAAAATACCCTAGGGGTATTTGCATAGTGACTTGGGGCAACTCTTCCCCTGACTGGGCCTTGGTTTCCCCATTTTTAAACAAAGGGGCTGATTTAGGCAACTGCTCAGGCCCCTCCCTCTCCAAAATTCCAGTGTCCTGGAAAGAGCTACCCCACTCCCATCCCATGCTAATGTTGAGGCTTGCCACCATCCTTGTGCTCTGCCTCTGAACATGCACTTGGGGTCTGTGGGCTTTGAGGCATTCTGCTCAGTTTAGCTCCCTTTCCCCTGTTAATCTTTAAGAAAGAAAGGATTAAATACACAGAATTGGAGAGCTGGGCCCTTTGCATCTTTCTTGGCAACAACACTTAGGTGGCCCCTTCGAGGAACTTACTTACTCATCTTTTTTCTCTTTCCCAGCCTATTTCAAAGAACCCTTTGGAGAACTTGCTGTCAGATTTGTCATGCCCATCCCCATGGGGAACGGGACAGACTCTGGGTACCCATGCAGCTCTGGGCTGGCTCAGGGGACCCCATCTCAGTTTCTCTTGCAGGAAGTGATTATGGCCTGAGGGCCCTAGACACTGTTTATTGGCCACAATCATTGCCAGTGAAAGAAAAATGCCCAGGGCAATGTAATTAAATGTAAATGAGATTATTACTGGAACAAGGTTTTTTTTTTGCTTTTGTGTTTTTCCTTCTTTAAGAAAAAAACCCCAGCAGGTTCATGGAGTCAGAGTAGCAGAGTTAAGGGCCTCTCACTCTAGAACAACACCAGCTACACACATATGAAAACGAATAGGCAGATGGCCACCCTTTATTGTCACAATTCCCCCCTCTTCCTACCATCATACTAAGAAGTCAGGCGTTCACAGCCTGTCTAGGATGGTTTCTCAAAACCAGGTGGGCTCAGATGACCCAGAGAGGCTGAAGTCTGGGTCAATATAATCTGATTAACCATCTGGTTAATGGGCCATCTGGTCTAGTTATGGCCCCAGTACTGCAGCAGCATTGGGGGTACTGGAGAGGATGGGGTCCCTGGGCCCATGAGTATGCATGCCTGAAGGAGGCTGCCTTGGTACACTTATGCTTGAAGACTCAGAAAAAAAATATTGTTGGCATTAGTCACTAGAGAGGGAATTGACTGCCCTGCAAGGAAATACATTGACGTTTCCTGTGGTTAACCCAGGGAAATAGTTGGTTCTTCCTTCTCCCGTCACCTAGGATACTATGAACAGACTTTCACCATAACCACACATATTTCCTGTCTGTATTTTCCTGTAGCCTTTGAGCTCTAAGCTTTGACAGTCTGGGTCTTTCTCTTTTAAACTTTGTTGCTCTTTTCCAACCTCTTACCACCAACCCACATGGCCTGTGTCCATAGCACAGTATCTGTCTTGCATTAGACCTTTGCTAGTCAGTGGTAGTCTGTGGACCAGCAGCACTGGCGTCACTGGGGAGTCTGTTAAAAATGCAGAACTTCATGGGCTTCCCTGGTGGCGCAGTGGTTGAGAGTCCGCCTGCCGATGCAGGGGACGCGGGTTCGTGCCCCAGCCCAGGAAGATCCCACATGCCGCGGAGCAGCTGGGCCCGTGAGCCATGGCCGCTGAGCCTGCGCGTCCAGAGCCTGTGCTCCGCAACGGGAGAGGCCACAACAGTGAGAGGCTCGCGTAGCGTAAAAAAAAAGGAAAAAAAAAAAAAAAAAAAAGCAGAACCTCAGGCCCCACCCTAGACCTCCTTAATTAGGACCTGCGTTTAAAAAATCTCCCTGAGTGATTTCTGGTGCATTAAAGTCTGAGAAGCACTGAATTAGAGAACAGGTGTTTGCTGAGTGTATAATGATGACATGGTGTTGCTGTCACTCTCTTTGCCACTCTCTTGGTGTTTTTTTTTTCTCTTAATGGCCGGCGCATGCTGTGTGGCATGCGGGATCCTAGTTCCCTAACCAGATATCAAACCCGCGCCCCCTGCACTGGAAGTGCTGTGGAATCTTAACCACTGGACCACCAGGGAATTCCCCCACTGGTGTGCAATTTTTAGCAAGCAGTTTAACAGACTTGGGCCTCAACAGCCTTTGGACTAGATCAAATCAGACAAAAGCAATGTTTTAAGCAGAACTTCACAGAACTATAAGATGAACCAGGCATGAGCCTTGCCCTCAAGAGGTTTCGATTCCAGTGATGGAGATGAGACAAATATGCAAGTAGTGATAATACAGGGTGAAAAGTGGCAGGTGTCCCGAGAGAGGTACAGAGAAGGGGCTCTGGGCTTCAGAGAAAGAGGAGGCTCCTGCTAGCTCGTTCTACAATTCTGCCCTTCTGTGGCTTCAAAGGAAAAATGAATTTGATGTGGAAGGGCTGGTTGAGACACCTCACACTTTACAAGCTGCTGTGAAGTAAGGTCCACAAACGCTGCTGCCACTGTTCAGGAGGAAGGGGAATTGTTTAGGAGGAATGTCAAAGATTCTAAGTAGGCGAATAAATGAAAATAAAAAGAAAAATAAGAAAAAACCACAGAAAAGTTTCTATTTCCCATCCATGTTCAATATCGCCCAGACTGTGAGATTTAGAGATCAGGGGCCTCGTCCTATTTTTCTCTGTGTCCCCAGGGTGTAGCACAGTGTGTGAGCCACAGTGAGAGCTCCATAAACATTTGTAGGACTGAACCGAACTGCAATGATTTTCATGGGCAAGACGAACACACCTTTGGGATGGAGGAACACAGTCTTCTCTTGGGTGGTTTCAAGGCAGTGTGAACAAAATCCTGCAGTGTAGCAAGTTATTATCCTGTCTTCATTCTAGAAAGGCAGATTGTAGAAAGTATTTCCTTTAGTTGCTCAGGCTTGAGTGGGAATTTTCTGAGGACCATGTTTCAGTCTTCTTGCAATAAGCCTTGCGCATTTCTAATGCCCATGAAGAAGAGCTTATCAGTGATGTGCCTTGACATTTGACTGTTAGCATTGATGGGAATAAATCTCAACACACAGAAAGCTCTTTAGAACAATTCTTTAGCTCTTCTAATACTCCACAAGTTGGGTCAATAGAATTGCTTCCATTTTAAATAACAGAGAAGCTAGGCATATTTTCTGTTCACTGTCACCAAATATAACTGGGATAGAACTTTGGTTTACGGGTTAAAACATGTGTCTGCTGGAGTCACTGGACCCTGTGTCTATTTCCATAGAAAGAGAGAGGAAAGATAGACAAGGTTCTTGGATTTCTATTTCTGGTGTCAAGTTTCTCCTTTGAGTACATTTATTTATTTACTTTTATTTATTTATTTTTTTTGCAGTACGCGGGCCTCTCACTGTTGTGGCCTCTCCCGTTGCGAAGCACAGGCTCTGGACATGCAGGCTCAGCGGCCATGGCTCACGGGCCCAGCCGCTCCGTGGCATGTGGGATCCTCCCGGATTGGGGCACGAAGCCACGTCCCCCGCATCGGCAGGCGGACTCTCAACCACTGCGCCACCAGGGAAGCCCTTGAGTACATTTAAAACTACAGACTTTATAACCTGGAATCTTGGATATCATTCATTCATTCATCATAAAGAAATTTCTGGAGACATCTGGTTAATGAGACAGACTGACTGACATGGGCTTGCTTCTCTACAAATTCATAGAAAATCTGGATTAAGTAGAACAAAAAAATTTTTTTCCCCAAATACATTGTTGAGCTTGTAAGAAATAAATAAAGAGAAGGGTTCAAAGCTAGAGTAGCAAGTAGGCACCGAGACCATGATGCTTGACCGGGGTCTCAGATTCAGAGATAGGTTTTAGGTTCTGGAGAGTCTAAGTTTCAATATTAAGTGAAGGCATAGAAGAGAAACCCTGAGGATAAGGAGAGGTGAGGATGTGGGGTGAATTCTAAGGGCTCCCCTGTATACGAATGGGAACTGGAGAGCTGCTCACCAGCCTAGGGAGTTTACAAGGAATCTTAATACCCACCTGGGACTCTGGATGGAAGAATAGACACTCATGAGAAATTGTAAACCAAAGCCTGTGTCATATGTCAGTGTGGAGTTTGAATTTATAATATCCAGGTGGGGCAGTGTAAGAACCAGTTCAAACCAGCACAACCACTAGGGCCCTACAAGAGGCCTATGTGAGACTTCACAAAAGATAATTTCTGCTGAAGAAGAGCCCATGATAAAAACTTACAAATTACACAAGGAACCAAAGCAACATGAGTGAGAGTTAACAGAGACAGTAAGTAGGAGCATTTGTATCCACAAAACTATCGATAATAGAACATTCTGAAAAGATTATAAAATGTGTGTGTTTAAAATATTTAAAGAGGTAAGGGCTTCCCTGGTGGCGCAGTGGTTGAGAGTCCGCCTGCCGATGTGGGGGACGTGGGTTCGTGCCCCGATCCGGGAGAATCCCACATGCCACGGAGCGACTGGGCCCGTGAGCCATGGCCGCTGAGCCTGCGCGTCCGGAGCCTGTGCTCCGCAACGGGAGGGGCCACAGCAGTGAGAGGCCTGCGTACCAAAAAAAAAAAAAAATTTAAAGAGGTAAAAGGCTAAGAATGGGATACTAAGAAATAATCAGGATATCTGAAAAGGTTGAATTTTTAAAAATGAAAAATATAGGTCATTGAAACCAAAAACTTAATGGATTGGCTAGATGATAGAACAGCTACAAATGAAAAGAAAATCAGTGATATTAAATATGGATCTAAAGAAGTTACCCAAAATGAAAAATGGATAAGTAAAGAGATGTATGTTATGGAAGGAGGTTAAGAGACATGAAATATAGAATGAGAAGGTCCAACATACTCTTAATAGAGATTCTAAAAGAGAGTCTAGAGAAAATGTAGAAATGGCAATATTTAAAGAGACACTGGCTTCCAAATTTGAAAAAAAGATATGAGTCCTTGGGTTAAGGGAGTATACTGAGTCCCATGCAGGATAAGTAAAAGCAACTATACACTTAGGCACATCAGCATAATGAAGCTGCGAAAATAATACAGACCAAAACAAAACAGAACGTAAAAATGTTAAAAGCTACCAGAGATAAATATAAACACATTTCCTATATAGGAATGTCAGTTAGACTGAAACAAGATCTCTCATCAGCCACCAAAGGTACCAGAACACAGTGGAAATAATCTTCAAAGAGCAAAGGAAGAATAACCATTGGTGTAGAAATTTATAACCAGCTGAAGTATTATTTGAGAGAGATGGCAAAATAATGATATTTTCAGGCAAAGACAGAGTTTATCATCACAAACCCTCACTGAAAGGACTACTAAAGGATGCACTTCAAGAAGAAGAGGACTGAGTCCAGATAGAAGGAGTGGTATTGCAAGAAGCAATATGAGCAAAAATAAAGTATATATGTAAGCATACTGCTATATCTAAATAATCATCGGCTATAAAATTTTTTTAAAGTAATTTGAGTGAGTTTAAAAATAAAATGAAACTAAAATAGCAAGGTACAGGATTTAGGAAGAACAAATTAAAGTATTCTAAAGTTTTTCTATTGGGGGAGATACTGGTTAACTTTATAGTCAGTAAGAGAAGAATTTATATCAAAATTTTAAAGGTTCCTACCAAAAGAATGGAAATAAAATACAAAACTTCCAAACCAAACAAAAGAAAATACAGTCAATTTGGTAGAATGCAAAAAAAAAAAAAAAAAAAAAAAAGATCAAAAGAAAACACAAAACAAAATGGTAGAAATAAGTTCACAAATATCGGTAATCACAATGACTCTAATTGGATGAAACTTAAAATTTCTGAACACACACTTGATGCCAGGCACTGTTCTATGCACTGGTGATATGAAAATAGATAAACTACAGCTTCTGTCTTCAAGAAGCTCACAGTCTGGCGGGTGGGGGTGTGGGGACAAATGAAGCAATAATAACAATGGCCTAAGTGTTATGATAAAGGGGAACACAGAGTGCTGTGGGGCTAAAAGGAGGGGCACCTAACTCAGCCTGTAGGGAGAGGGTTGGCGAAGATTTCCTGAAGATGGTGACCCTTCAGCTGCATCCTGAAGGATGAGTAAGAAGGCACAGGGGATAGGAGGGGTGTACCAGGCAAAGGTAACAGCATATGCCAAGGCACAGAAGTGTGAGAGAGCATGGCACGTTCTGGTCCAACCTTCTTTTGTTATGGATGAGGAAACTGAACCTCAGAAAAGGTAAAGAGACTATCCCAAGGTCACCCAGCTGATTAGTAACAGAACCAGGATTTGGACCCAAGACTCCCACCTCCTCATACACCCCCTTTCTACTGTACCACGTGTCTTAGATGTGTAGCAGGAGGTTTGGGGACTGCATGTCACTGAGACGCCAGCCGACTTTGAAAAAGAGCTGCCTTTGGGTATGGGTGCTGGCTGTGTCTCTGGCCTATCCTGGGCTGGGGTAGAGCCAGGAGCTTGGCAGTTTCCAGAGCTGAGCAGCCCAACTCACCCCAAGGAAGCCATGGCGCCGATGCCCAGTTTAATCATTAACTCCAAATTCACAGGGCTGGAGCTGGAATGCACGGGACCTGGGGAGCAGTCCGGGTCTCCAGGGAGCTAAGGAAAGATGGCTCTTGAGATGGGAAGGGACCCAAGTTTAGAATGGGGTCTTTTGTTCCTGATTGGGTCTATACCCCGGGCTCAGGAATAAGGGCTCTTGCTGTTCCTCTCAATTTTGTTGGAGTTTACCCATCATGTTGTTAGCTTGATTTCAGGATCCCTGTCAATGTTCACAATATATTGTACTTGCCTCTACCTCAGCCCTTACCCTGCATGGTAAGTCTTTACTCATCCATCTACCCCGATAAACTGTGACCTCAGTCTTTTATCTCAGCACCCTCGGGCAGGACTCAGTCTTTTATCTCAGCACCCTCGGTGCTTGGCACAGCCTGGCAAGTGGTAGGTGCTCATTAAATGTTTGCTGAATGGTTGAATAAATGAGACCCTAACTCTGCATAAAGGTATTCCAAAGCACATGCCTTTTTTTTTTTTAATTAAAAGAAATGAAGAGTGATTTTGCATAAAGAGTTCAACAGAGGTTCACGAACATCTCTTGAGATGTTCTGTGGTGTCTTAAAACATCATAGAGCCAAGATAAGGTCCACTGGTCTAAATGGGATGGAGATGAGTCTTCTCCTCTTTCTCCTTTAGTGTTTGGATGACAGCAGGGCATACTGAAGGTTGCTTGGGCACGCATGGGAGAGGGGTGCTCTTCAAGCATGAGGTGACATTTTATTGAGGAAACAAAAGCCCCATAGAGGGCAAATTCCACCAGCATAATAAAGCTAACTGCTGCTTATAATTTCTGAAAGCCTGCAGCCTGCAGTTGAAAAGACTGTTAGTAGTAGCATTACCAAACCTTGAGAACACAACTTTAAAGAGAACAGAAGATTCCACAGAAGAAAACTTCCACTGGAGGGTGAGGTGCAGGTGTTGGCAAAATTTTTGTTTCTTTCTGGTGAATCTGATTTTCCTGATCTGCAAAGTAGAGGCAGTCATCTTTTCTTCACAAGGCACTTGTCCGGATTAAATGGAATAATGGCAAAAGGGCCTTGGCACCTAGAAGATGCTCAGTCATGGTGCAGACATTTCCGCTCGCCCCCCCCCCCCCCCCTCAAGAATACTGAACCTATACAGAAACAGAGATGTGGAAATAAATTCTGCTCTTAAGGCCATGTGACTGGTACCCAGGGATTCAGCAGCCCTGTCTGGAAGGGACAGAGTCACTCTGCTGACTCCTGGCTTCCAGTGAAAACATTTGCTGGTAGTGTTGTATAGTCAGCCCTGGAGGATGCTGGGAGAAGAAACGTTCCTTGTAGGAATAGTCACTCTCCTGGAAAAGCCAGCTTCCCTGGCTGGGGTTGAGCCAGAAAGGCTGTCTCACCCTAGCAAATTCACTCCAAGGTCCCGGATACTCTGGGAAGACTGCCCAACGTCAGGGAGCCTCCTTCTGTACCAGCCTCTTGGTCCTTGCTGGTTGGTGGCATACAATCCAACCAGTTTGCATGTACCTCTTTCCACCACCTATAAGTTCTCAGAGATCTGTAAGTTCTTCAGAATTCTAGTACTCAGTGATTGTTACGTGAGTTAATTCAGGAAAGACCCAGGCTTGGATTCCTCCAGCTTCCCACCTGCCCTGGGTCCCAGCACATCTAGAGCAAGTCACTGAGCTGCCCTGATCACCTGATTTCTTTCCCCTTGGCCTTTCCGTCTCTCTCCCTTGCCCCAAGGAACTGATATGAAATGAGAAGTAAACAGCCAAAGGAGATCCTCTCCTGGGGCAAATTTCCTGTCTTGGCTTATGGGCACAGAGACCCTGAGTGGGGAGGCCAGTGCCGGGCACTCTTCTAGAACCAGCCCTGGGGTGACAGGTGCAGGCAGCATCCACCCTTTCATGGCAGGGCGGGGGTGGTTAAAAAGAGAAGGAGGAAAAAGAAAGACTGTGTAGGAGACCCCAAGGCTGCCCCTATTCCTCCAACCCTGCCCCATCCCGAAACTGTCAGTCTCCACCAAGTCTCAGCAAGAGAGAGAGAGAGAGAGAAAGAGTGAGAGAGAGACAGAGAGACAGAGAGAAAGTGGGGGTGGGGGAGAAAGAGACGGAGGGGGGAAATCAAAGAAAATTGCAAAAGTCAATGGCCTGGAACAAGAGGCAGCCTCAGCAACTGCAGTGTGACTTTGATTCCCCTATCATAACCCTGAATTAAAAATTCAGGCAATTATCTGCATGGCTTCCTTCTGATTAGAACGAGCCGGAGCCTCATTAATGCATCGGCACAGAGGAAAGCCATTAGGGTCTGTGAAATGGAATGTTTCTCTGAGAACAGGTTCCGCTTGATGTAGAATACCCAGCAAAAAGAAATTTCACACATTTTTGAGCTCAGAGTCACAGGACGGCACCCTGCTTCGGGGCTGCAGACCCCGCCACGGTCATCCCCTCTCAGCTGGGTCTGGGTGAAAGCCACCTTTGTTTCCCAGCCTCTCTCTGGTACCTCCATCTGCTGGAGTTGAGTGGAGGGAGGGTGAGGGAGTTGAGGGGCCAGAAGGGACTTCCTGGCCGTCCTAAGACACCGAGTCAGCCTGGATGCCTGATCTCAAAGTCCTCAAGCCACGAGGAGCACCGGAACTTTTGGGGAATTCACTGCCCTCCTTTGCTAGAAGAACCAGAAGCCAGCTTGTCGGGGACAGAGAAGGTCCGAGACTCCAGAAAAGATCAGAGTATCTGCATGTTCCCAAGAGTCTTGGTGCTTTCCTGACCCATGTAGTTACTTGGGCATCCCAAGGTGGCCCAAGCAGGATCTGGTGGAGCTGAGCCAGCCGTGGGGGCTTGTTGCTTAGAAAGGGGTGAAGGGTTGGAGGTAAGGAGGGCACCCTTTATTCATCTCTTATTCTGTGAGCCCAGAGCTTCCAGAGATGCAAATCTACCACTCCGTGCCTAAGGGGGTAAACACCCACACGATATCTGGCATTCGGAAGTTCTCGTGCACCCCTCTTTGGGATTTCTAGGGTGAAGCTTTCTTCTTCAAATGACTGTGTATCGCTTACAGGGGAACCCAAGAGCAGTTTTCCAAAATAACCGCCCTTGCAGTCCTGGTAAGTTCATCTCTTGGGCTTGACCCTACTTCATCTAGATTTTCCTCAAGCCAGTGGATGGCGCTTGGGTTCCCTCAATTCAGACAGCTCCACATTCCTCTAATACAGTGATTCTGGGGACACCAAACATTGATCCTTGGGATAAGTCACATAAATAACCTCTTTAGGAGAAAAGCCAATCTGACATGGTGAGAACTGGAAACCACAAAAAAGTTTTTGTAGGAAGAGAACTAGTTACAGTCAATAGGGTGCCAACCAGGAAAGCGTTATCCTTCAGTGTTTGAGCAAAGCTACATTCTTCTCCTGGCACACCTGTCCCCTATTCAGTGTTAAAAACCAGGGCCAAGTGTCTGCAAAGCTGTAAACACAGCCAGACCGTAATGGAGTCAATGTGTAGCTGACACAATTTGTACCAATGGCGCCCCCTACTGGACAGAAGCAACCCTAGGCAATCCTAGGCAACCCTAGTGGTCGTTCAGGTTTTCAGAATGTTTCCAGTCCCGTCCCACGTTGGAAAGGACATTCCTGGTCACCAGGGAGTTTTTCTGCAGCATGTTTTCAATACTGCAGACAGTTTTATGGATGAAGGATCCTAGAGGTTACTTCACCCTCTAACACAAACAAGATGCTTGGTGATTCAACCAAGTTCTTTGTGGGCTCTGAGGGTCCGATTTTTCTAACACTTCACTCTCTTTGGACCAACACTCACCAGAGTCAAATGCAATTGAGAATGACTTGTGACTACAGATGGTCCCTGTGTAAAGGGCTGACCTAAAGGCACCTGGAGTCTTGGGTGGGTGGAGGTTGTCTCTCAAGCTTCCCCGGCTGGTATGAGAGTAAAAGGGGCCAAAGGTCAGGAATGTGGGCCTTCTGGAGAGGGAAGCCACCGCACCAGCTCCACAGCTGAGCTCTTCTCTCTGCTGTTGGAAAGGATCAAATCTCAGCCTTTGTACCTTAGCCCTATCCACTGCATTCCTCAATATTTTAAACATAGACTCTCTCCTTAGTCAGACTATCCCTTTCTTCCCAAGATAACCCAGTTTCTACCTTTGCACCTTGTCACGCCTTATTCGTTCAACAAATATTTTTTGGACAACTCTTATGTGCCAGACATTGTTCTAGGAAGGGGAGCTATAGCACTGAACACTGTGGAGCAGACATTCTCGTTGGAGAAACAATTATAGAAAGACAAGTGTGTGTCAGTGGTGTAAGCGCCACGAATAAGCCAAGCTGGGAGAGGGGGATAGAGGGGGGGAAGCTACTTTTTTGGGGGGAGCGGGTCTCTAAAAAGCCCTTCGGAAAAGCTTCGTGCTCCATCCACCCTGGTGAGGATCTATCTGCTTTCTCTCCTTCAAAACTGGGATTGCCTCTTCCATAAAACCTCCCCAGTTCACTTTTCCTCTCCAGTGACATTCCTTTCAGCACATCTCTGCTCAAGCTTCTTCATCCTTAGAAAGATGTTCAGTTATATCTTGGATTATCATCTCCTGGAGAATAAGGGTCCTGGTCCTGTCTTCTATTTCTCTGCTTTGCTACCAAAGCAGGAGGGTGGGGGAGGCGGGGAGGAGACAAGCATGTCTACTTTGCGCTAGAAAGTCACACATTCCTTCATCTAATCCCTGCGAAACTCCTGCAGACTCTGGTTTATTGCCCCCATTTTATAAGCAAGTAAAGTGAGTCTTCATTTATCCAAGGGCACACAACCACTGAGTGGGGGAACTGGGGTCTGCACCCTGATCTATCTAGCATCATGGTCTGTACTATTCCCACCCCGGAGCCTGGAGTATTTGTGAAGTGTCGTCAGTGAGTGATGAGTAC
Organism: Tursiops truncatus; assembly: GCF_011762595.2. Taxonomy (NCBI): domain Eukaryota; kingdom Metazoa; phylum Chordata; class Mammalia; order Artiodactyla; family Delphinidae; genus Tursiops; species Tursiops truncatus. The sequence continues at coordinate 32,640,147 of NC_047053.1, forward strand.
AAGGAAGGGATGAGCTTTGTTTCTCGGTGAATGGCGGTGCAAAAGAAGTGAGGAAACTGCCCCTGTCTGCTGGATTGCAGATCCTTCCTTTGCTGCATTATAACCAGGTAACCACAGGCACCTCACTTCCCCTTCCAGGGGCTCATAACCCTTCTCTGTAAATTGAGGTTAGACCACACGACCTCCCAGGTCCTTTCCAGCTTGACATTCTAAGGAACATCATCTTCTGAAAGAAATGGGAGAGGATGGAGTGTGGGGAGAAGTCAAGTGACTTTACTGCATCGAATCTGATTTTTTTAAGAGACAGAGAATGAGATACAACAGTTTGTTCATTCAATTAAAATTCAGTATATACTGAATACCTACTATGTGCCAGACCCTGGTGTGTGCTGAGGATACAGAACTAAACTTTTTTTTTTTTGCGATACGGTACGCGGGCCTCTCACTGTTGTGGCCTCTTCCGTTGCGGAGCACAGGCTCTGGACGCGCAGGCTCAGCGGCCATGGCTCACGGGCCCAGCCGCTCCGCGGCATGTGGGATCTTCCCGGACCGGGGCACGAACCCGTGTCCCCTGCATCGGCAGGCGGACTCTCAACCACTGCGCCACCAGGGAAGCCCAGAACTAAACTTTTAAAACATTGTCCTTACCTTGGCATATATGTAAAGGGAAAGACAAAAAGGACACGAAATTATCACGATGATGGTAACGGCTAACATGGCACCCACCCTTGGCCAGAAATTGTTCTGAGCCCTTGAAACCTTTGAACTCATTTTAATCTTCCCAACCATCTTCGAGGTGAGTACTATTATTATTTCTACTTTCCAAGTGAGTAAACCAAGGCACAGAGAGGGGTGTATGCCAAAGAAGTACCGTGAACATTAGTAATACACGAATAGTGCTTATTTTCGGGGCCTGAGACGTCGAGATGAGGACAGGCTGCTATGCTGCGGTATCAACACTGATTTTGTCCACCTGATATCGCAGTTATTCCTCGCTTGACCCTGTGCCTCTTGGAATCAGCCACACACGTCCGGTTGGAGGGAAGGGCTTTTCTGGAGTGAGCAGAGAAGGCCTTAGTTTTTGAAACTCAAAATCCGTGGCTGTGAAATAACTCAGGACATGGAATAAAGCGGGTGAGTTAGAGCCAGTTTCCTGCCTGCCGGGAAGAGGAGAGGGGGAGGAGGAAAGAGGCAGGTATGGACCCCCTGGGAAGTGGAGCACTAGCCCCTGTGCCCACCTGAGCCAGATATCCAGCGGGTCCTGGGGGTCAGGTCCTGGACCAGGAGTGGCTGGTGTGCAAGTTAGATGTGCCTGATGGCCCCTGTGCAGGCGTTCCCTGGGCACTGACGTGGCGGGAGCAACGGTGCCCTGGGCTCGAGAGCAGTTGGAAGAAGTCTTAGCCCTGCAAGGGTCCCTCTGGCCAGCACAGTGTACAGAGCAGAACGAGCGTCTGTCTTCCTAGGAGAAGCGTGGAAGGAAAAAGAGGATCGCTGGACCCAGAGCCCTCTAGAGTGGGAACCGGGGGAAATGCTCCCCCAGGACCAAGTGAGGAGTGGATGTCTCATGGCTGCTGAAAAGAGGCAGTGGGTTACAGAGGCCAGGATGAGGGCTCCTTGAGGGCAGGGGGCTCTGTTTGCTTTGCTTACTGCTCCATCCTGAGGGCCTGGGTCAGGTAACAGCGATCCATAAACATTCGTTAAACGGATGACCTTGGGTGGGCTGCCTCTAAAATCAGTCTGTTGGGTTTCAAACCTCAGCTCTGCCTTTTACTAGTTATGCCATCCTTGCGTAAGTCTCTTCCCTCTCTGTGCCTCATGTGTAAAATGGGGATGAAAATAGTGCAGATCAATGCTGATCTGAGATAAACAGAGAGCATGCATCTGAAGCACTTAGTGTCTAGTGTAGCACAAGGGCTCGAGGAGTATTTGCTCTCAGTAACAGACGCCACTGCCCCACCCTTGCCCTGCACCTTAGCACCCCACCCTCACCCCCAATGCCACCCTGAACTTATACACAACCTTGAAGAAAAGAGTAGGACTCCAGAATTGGCTAAGATCAAGTTCCCACCACCACAGTACAATGGAGACTTCTAATACTCCTAATGGAAATGAAGCTAAGTGCTTAAAAAAAAAGTTATTTTTCTTGCACAATGAATTTTGTAGCCTGATAATCATATTCAAGAAGAATGCAAGCCTGTGAAAGTCAGGTGTCCCTCGGAGAGCCCTGCTACCATCTCAATTAAACAGCTTTCTCCCTCGCAGGTATGTCTACTCACAGAGCAACCTACCTCTCACCGTACTTGTCTTTCTAGAAAAAGCACGGTCCTCCAGGTGAGTTATCGTCTGCATGTGCTGCTAACAGAACTTTAAGGCAAAGAGGTCAAGTCTAGGAAACAGAACTCTGTCCTTCCCCCCCAAAAGAGCGCTGAACTTTCCTGAAGAAATTCAGTACCAAGGGTTTTATTTCTTGTTAAGATATGCTCCCCTGGGCTTCTCTGGTGGCACAGTGGTTAAGAATCCACCTGCCAATGCAGGGGACACGGGTTCCAGCCCTGGTCCAGGAAGATCCCACAACTAAGCCCGCGTGCCACAACTACTGAAGCCCACACACATAGAGCCCATGCTCCGCAACAAGAGAAGCCAACACAATGAGAAGCCCGCATACCACAATGAAGAGTAGCCCCCGCTCGCCACAACTAGAGGAAGTCTGCGCACAGCAACGAAGACCCAATGTAGCCAAAAATAAATAAATTAAATAAATAAATAAAAAAGATATGCTCTCCTGAAGGTGAGTGTTAGATATTATCATTAATTTTTTATTTTAAAAAAACCTATCTGTATTTACCTGGCTTCACACTTATCTAACTGCCAATAGGTGACAAACTGTCTTCTTTGCCCAGATTGTATGAGTTTTAACACTGAAAGCTTCATAGCCCAGGAAACCCTCTCAGTCCCAGACAAACAAAAATTCTCTAAATGTCCCAGATAATCCCTAAATGCCAATGACAAATCAGGTAGACTTGTCAGCCCAAGGGAGTGTCTGCAGATTTTTTTTTTTTTTTTTAATGAGCAAGGAAATTTACTCGTTTCAAATCAGAAGAGCTCACCTCACAGAGGAGAAACAAAACTGATCCCCTGGGGGCACTTTCCACTCTGCTGAGTATTGGCAAGCCTGGCCCTGGAGACCCTGCAAAGGAAGATGCAGCCTGCCTGACTTGACGTTGAGGAAATGGGAGGGCAGAGAGAAGACTGTTTCAAATGGGGCCACCGGACAAGGCTGCAACGCCTCATCTTGGCATCCTTCCCATAAAGTCCCTCGTTTTTGGTCAGGCTCTCGACCCCTCAATGAATCCCAGCCACTGCGTAGAACAGTTCCCACATCTCCAAGTCACTGTCAAGCCTGTTTGCCTGTGCAGAGCCCTGTGGTTTGTCCACATGCAAGAGTAACCCAGGCATGGCAGTTTCCCTCAGGACACATGCAGTGGCTGCCCCAAGCCTCTGTGTGCGTCCCTTTCCCTCAGACCAAGTGTCTTTTGCTGTTTTTCTGGTGTCCTCAGACCTGCTGGAATTGGCCCACTGCGTACAGATCGAGTTTCTGGTCACAGAGAACATGGCACAGCCTATTTCTGCACCTTGTGGGTGAGTGTAAGGGCCCATCAGGATTGGAGATGTTTGGCTCCGAGGTTGGATTCCTGAGGCTGCAGTGCTCGTTCTATGGGTCAGGGTGTCTCATGAAATTGCAGTCAAGATGTTGGCAGGGCTGCATCATCTGAAGGCTTGACCAGGGCCAGAGGGTCTGCTTTCAGGACCATGTGGCTGTTGGCTAGAGGCCTAAGTTCCTCACCATAACATCTCTTCGTAAGGCTGCCTGGCATAATTAGCTTCCCCCAAAGTGAGTGATCCAAGAGAGAGAAAGCAAGAGGGAAGCCACAGTGCCTTTTAAGACCCAATCATGCACCATCATTTCCTCCATATTCTATTTGTTGGAAGAAGTCACGAAGTCCAGCCCCACTCAAGGGGAGGGGAATTAGGGAGGGAAGAATATCAAAGGATTTGTGTACATAGTTAAAAACCACTGTTTCCCCAAACATTAAAGGGCTGGACCATGGATGAATTCCCACAAACGTTGGTTCTGGTAGTAACATAGTAGGAAAAGCACAGGCTTCAAGTCAAATCTGAGTCTGATACAAGGCTTTGCTTCTTTCCAGTTTGTGGGACCTGGGGCAAAATTATCATCTCTAAACCCTTAGTTCCTTTATCTGTAAAATGAAGATAACAATAGTAATTCTTTCACTGAGTTACTATGATAATGAAATGAGATGACCTATGAAGGGACAGATCCAAATTGTACAGGGCACCATGCTTTTATGAATTGACAGGGCCCTTTCAAGAAAACAGAGTGCAAAATTACAATCAGAAGTTAGGTACAAAATGAACATTTACGTAGAATTAGAAATGACCAAAAACCCCCACATTTTAAAAGCTGATAAATACCAAAAAACCCAGAAAAAAATGACAATTAAAAAATTTAACTACCTAAACATACTCTTTAAAATACCTCCTTTCATTGTTAGTATATAGGAATGCAAGAGATTTCTGTGTATTAATTTTGTATCATGCTCATGCAGCTCAATATCAAAAGAACAAACAACCCAAATCCAAAAACTGGGCCGAAGACCTAAATAGACATTTCTGCATAGAAGATATACAGATTGCCAACAAACACATGAAAAGATGCTCAACATCACTAATCATTAGAGAAATGCAAATCAATACTACAATGAGGTACCACCATACACTGGTCAGAATGGCCATCATTAAATAATCTACAAACAAGAAATGCTGGAGAGGGTGTGGAGAAAAGGGAACCCTCTTGCACTGTTGGTAGGAATGTAAATTGATACAGCCACTACGGAGAACAGTATGGAGGTTCCTTAAAAAACTAAAAATAGAACTACCATATGACCCATCAATCCCACTACTGGGCATATACCCAGAGAAAACCATAATTCAAAAAGACACATGCACCCCAATGTTCATTGCAGCACTATTTACAATAGCCAGGATATGGAAGCAACCTAAATGTCCATCAACAGAGGAATGGATAAAGATGATGTGGTACATATATATAATGGGATATTACTAAGCAATAAAAAATAACAAAATATTGCCATTTGCAGCAACGTGTATGGACTTAGAGATTGTCATACTGAATAAAGTAAGTCATACACAGAAAGACAAATATCATGATATTGCTTATATGTGGAATCTAAAAAAAGGGGTATAAGTGAACTTATTTACAAAACAGAAATAGAGTCACAGATGTAAAAAACAAACTTATGGTTACCAGGGGAAAAGGCGGCGAGGCATAAATTGGGAGATTGGGATTGACATATACACACCACCATATATAAAACAGATAACTAATGAGGACCTACTGTATAGCACAGGGAACTCTACTCAATACTCTGCATGGCCCATATGGGAAAAGAATCTAAAAAAAAAAAATAGTGAATACATGTGTATGTATAACTGATTCACTTTGCTGTACAGTAGAAACTAACAACACTGTAAAGCAATTATACTCCAATAAAATTAATTTTTTAAAAAACCCTGTCTTTCCTACATTTTGACTGCACATTTTTTGATCACTCCTCAGCATGACAAAGATTTTGTAATATTTTATATAGTCAGAAGACAGTGATAATTCAGTCTTTCCTTAGCATGGCTGATTAAAATTTGGTTTTTATTATTGAGAGTTTATTATTCAGCTTCACAACTCATTGTTCGTAACATCAGGCACTTCTTCAGGGTTGTTGTCAAATTTGGAAAACTTCTATCACATTTCTTCTACAGAGGAGCTCAGGGTATCTCAAGGTGTCCTGTGTAGTGAACTGATGGCACCCATGACCCAGGGCCATTAGAGGGGTCTGCACAAGGGAGGGCCTTAAAGCTTTAGCTTCCCTGTAAATCTTCCCCTAGAAGCAGGTATGCGTGTAGCCGGAAGACTGGCATGTACTAGGTGCTCAGGAAATGGGAGAAGCGTGGAGACAACCCTCATCTTCCCTCTCCATTGCTCCAGGAAGTCAGGGACTTCTCATCCTTGATTTCATCTTCCTCCTTCTCCAGTAGACCCTCCAGGGACCTTCAGAAGGCAGGGACAAAAATACACCCCTTGTTATGATGCAGTGGAAAGAACACTGGACTCAGAATGAAAAGACCTGGGTTTGAGTCCTGACTTTGTCACTTACCAGCTGTGTGACTTTGGCAAATTACCCAACCTCTCTGTGTCTCAGTTTCCTCATCTCTGAGATGGGCGTCGCTATGCCAGCCTCATGGGTTGTAGAGATTAACGGCAGGATATAAGTAAAGGGGCTTTGTAAATTGTAAGCAATTTTACTAATGTAAAGTGTTTTATTTGGACGTCTGGAAGTTACTGAGGAGCCAGTTTGGACACTACCCCATGTCTATGAACATCTTGAATTCTTTGTTCTCTGTGGCCTAATGGAATTGGAAATTCAAATTGGACTTTAATCAAACTTGGCATAAAGACCAGGATAACAAAATAGTCCACCCTTTCCACAGAAAGGTACTGGGTCCCAGTTATGGCCATAATTTGTGCTAGAGATGAGAATTCAAAGATAGACAAGACACGATCCTGGCCGTTTGTAGATGGGCAGACGGAATCCCGCACGGACATCTGCAGTTTACAGCCTCGGCCTCCCTGTGTCTCAGTGCCTCCTTCTGCCAAGGGGCGTGGCTAAATGCCTGAGAAACAAATGGGTGAAAGCCTGCATATCACGGAGAATCCTTGCGCAGGTGTCCGGCAGAGCCATGAGAGGTTTGCACGAAGCCCCGCCAAGACTGTTCTCCTTGGAGAATTTTCAAGAAGCTTTGAAGTGCCGCCAGGGCAAGGGAGGCTGCCCCATCCTGGAGGTGCATTCACTTGTAATTTACTCCTCCACGTGGGCTCTGGAGCTCCAGTCTCAAAAATACATCACCCACGCAGCCCTGCCCTGTGTAAAGGAAGATGGAGAGAGGAAGGGGGGCCGGGGGAGAGGAATCCCTAAATTAAGGAGGTCCCTGGGAGTGACTGGCCTACAGACACGACTGAGTCCCCCGAGTTTCTCTCCTTGATGCATAAATACTTCCAACTAAGATCACAGACGCCCTTGTCATAAAATCAATGAAACCACAGGGGAAAATGACCTCCCGCTTGACTGCACCAGAGATATCTTAAATGGAGTCATTTCCCCTCCCGCAGAAGCAAGTGTGCTGGGGCTCAGGAACTGATATCCAGGCTCTGCTGTGCAGAATTTGAGGTGAAGAGGAAATCAGGTGGGTTGGGTGCTTGTCTATCTTATTTTACTTGCTACATTTTGTGATGGCTTCTGAGCAACCTCTGCTGCAACAGGGAACTTTTTCCTGGAGTCAGACCTGGGTCCCAGCTCCAGCTCCTCTAATTTCTGGCTGGGTGTCTTTGGGCAAAGTAGAATCTCATCCCAGTTTCCTTATCTAGTAAAAAGAGGATGATACCGTAAGGTCTGACTGCCCTACAAGAGAGGTGACAAGATCAAGAGGTCTGTCTATGCAAATGCTTTGTAAACCATAAAGCTCTTGATAAATAACAGGCTTTATTATTAAAAGATAAAAGCACCAACCCAGCTAGTGTACCTGATAGAACTTCTTACACTGCAAGTGACAGAGAACCTAACTCAAATTGGTTTAAACCACACGGCTATTTCTCAACTTTCATAACTGAAAAGGTCTGAGGTAGGATTGATTCAGGTGAAGATTAGATTCTAACAACGTCACCAAGGGCCAGCTCCTCCCCATCTCCCCCAGTGACCACAAGCCTCACATCTTAAGATGCCATCCAGAGGAAGGCAGGTCCTCTTTCCAGTAACTTCTGTTGAAGAGAGATGGAGAGAGAACAGTGAGGGGCTCTTCTCTTTCCAGACTTAGCATAGGTATCACATTTCATTGGCTCTCCTTATATAGCCAGGGGATAAGACACACTGGCTGAAGAGGATCAAGGCCCATCTCTAGATGTGGGGGGCAGGATCATGATGCCAACCAAACCACATTTGAAGGAGGTTTTATCCTTTTTGTTTGTTTGTTTTACATCTTTATTGGAGTATAATTGCTTTATGAAGGAGTTATTTTATCAGAAGAAAAGTGAGTGGATACTGAGTTGCATAAACAACATCTATCCAGTACAGTCCACCCCCTTTACCTACTCAATATCCACTCTCACCTATATCCCCATAAATATACCTTCAAAAATACCCACTCTCGGGCTTCCCTGGTGGCGCAGTGGTTGAGAGTCCGCCTGCCGATGCAGGGGACATGGGTTCATGCCCCGGTCAGGGAAGATCCCACATGCCGCGGAGCGGCTGGGCCCGTGAGCCATGGCCGCTGAGCCTGCGCGTCCGGAGCCTGTGCTCCGCAACGGGAGAGGCCACAACAGTGAGAGGGCCACGTACCGCAAAAAAAAAAAAAAAAAAAAAATACCCACTCTACATAAACACGGGCAACCTCTTTTCCCAAAATGACAAGCTACAGTTTTACCCAGTCTGGTTCTCTGGAATAGAACCTCGTAAATGGAGCTCTTTTGGTCATATGTGGTCCATTGAGGCTAAATGGTAAATTTAATCACTGTTATGCACTCAGTAAACTGTAATGGAGAGAGACAGGGTAATTGCAGTTAAAAACTCTCATTTGGAAAAGAAAAGAACAGGAAACAACTCTCAATGGTCATCTGTCCATACATAGTACATGTCATATTCTGCCAGAAACTACATGGACGACCTGCTCCAGCAGCAAGTATATATCTTCCCCAGTTCTTCCCTCTGGAAGGCTCCCCTTTGCCCTCTGTGGCTCCTGCTTGTCTCTTCCGTGAATTGTCCTTCATGGACCATATGACACGTACATCATGGAGGATGCCTCTTCTGGGGGCTGCACTGTTTTAGCAGCTCTCTTCCTGTGATGTGAGTTTGGGGGCCTGGAGATAACTCTCACAGACCACTGTAGGTCAGCTTTGAGGTTTCTTTGGCAAAATGATGCCCTTAAAAATTAATAGTCCGAAAACTATAAGACAGTGATGAAAGAAATTGAAGATAACATAAACAGATGGAAAAATATACTGTGTTCTTGGATTAGAAGACTCAATATTATTAAAATGACTGTACTACCCAAGGCAATCTATAGATTCAATGCAATCCCTATCAAATTACCAATGGCATTTTTTACAGAACTAGAACAAAAAATTTTTTAATTTGTATGGAAACACAAAATACCCCCAATAGCCAAAGCAATCTTGAGAAAGAAGAATGGAGCTGGAGGAATCAGGCTCCCTGACTTCAGGCTATACTACAAAGCTACAGTCATCAAAACAGTATGGTCCTGGCACAAAAACAGACATATTGATCAATAGAACAGGATAGAAAGCCCAGAAATAAACCCACACACTTATGGTCAATTTATCTACGACAAAGGAGGCAAGAATATACAATGGAGACAAGACAGTCTTTTCAACAAGTGGTGCTGGGAACACTGGACAGCTACACTTAAAAGAATGAAATTAGAACATTCTCTAACACCATATACAAAAATAAACTCAAAATGGATTAAAGACCTGAATGTAAGACCAGACACCATAAAACTCCTAGAGGAAAACAGACAGAACACTCTTTGACATAAATCGCAGCAATATTTCCTAGAGTAATGGAAATAAAAACAAAAATAAAGAAATCAGACCTAATTAAACTTAAAAGCCTTTGCACAGCAAAGGAAACCATTAACAAAATGAAAAGACAACCTACAGAATGGAACAAAATATTTACAAATCATGTTACTAACAAGGGATTTTAACTTCCAAAATGTACAAATAGCTCATACAGCTCAATATCAAACAAACAAACAAACCCAACCCAATCAAAAAATGGGCAGAAGATTTAAATAGACATTTCTCCAAAGAAGACATACAGATGACCAACAGGCACATGAAAAGATGCTCAACATCGCTAATTATTACAGAAATGCAAATCAAAACTACAATGAGATATCACCTCACACCAGTCAGAATGGCCATCATCAAGTCTACAAATAATAAATGCTGGAGAGGGTGTGGAGAAAAGGGAACCCTCCTACACTGTTGGTGGGAATGTAAATTGGTGCAGCCACTATGGAGAACAGTATGAAGTTTCCTTAAGAAACTAAAAATAAAGTAAGCATATGATCCAGCAATCCCACTCCTAGGCATATATATCTGGAGAAAAACAAAATTTGGAAAGATACATGCACCCTAATACTCACTGCAGCACTATTACAATAGCCAAGAATGGAAGCAACGTAAGTATCCATCAACAGATAAGTGGATAAAGAAGATGTGGTATATATACACAATGGAATATTACTCAGCCATAAAAAAGAATGAAATAATGTCATTTGCAGCAACATGGATGGACCTAGAGATCAACATACTAAGTGAAGTAAACCAGGGAAAGACAAATATCATATGATATCACTTACATGTGGAATCTAAAAAAATGATACAAATGAACTTACTTACAAAACAGAAAGAGACTCACAGACATAGAAAACAAACTTATGGTTACCAAAGGGAAAGGGGCGGGGAGGGATAAATTAGGAGTTTGGGATTAACAGATACACACTACTATATATAAAATAGATAAACAACAAGGATCTACTGTATAGCACAGGGAACTATATTCAATATCTTGTAATGACCTAAAATGGAAAAGAATCTAAAAAAGAATATATATGTCTAACTGAATCACTTTTTTTGTACACCTGAAACTAACACAACATTGTAAATCAACTATATTTCAATAAAATTTTTTTTAAAAGTTAATGGAATTCCGGTTTATTTGCTTTTGGCTAATGCCATGGATAGTAGCGACAGTTAGAGATATTCCCTCTTTTACTTGTGGGTGGATTAATCTGATCTTTCTTGGAAGATCTTGCTGAAGAGGTTATCAGAGCACTCCAAATCTGAAATTTTCTTACAGTATTCTTAATGTTGAAGCCTCAGGAAGCACACAGTCTGAATCTCAAGGCTTAATAGGCAACGGGTTACATAGTTTACTATGGACATAAAAAAGAATTACTAAATTCTCATATCAACTCTTTCCCTTCACCCAAATATCTCCCTGTAGCCTTGCAATATCCCACTTCTGGCATTAGATTCTGTATCAGTTAGAAATCTTTTTGTTGAAGCTCAAACCAACTTAAGCAGAAAAGAAATTTGAAGGAGACTGGGAATCATGGCTGGGAAACCTCAGCAGTGACCCCCTCGGAGGAGCTGCCCAGTCAGTGCCGGCCAAGGTGGAGATGGTGCTGCAGCCACTCCCTGCTTATTTGCTCTCTGCTGAAAATTCCAAACCCAGGGAAAAAACATCAGATCGGTCAAGCTTGGGTCACCTGCTCACCTCATAGCTAGGAGTAGGTAGGACCCACCAAACTACGCTTGGTGCAGAAGAGATGATTCCCATAAAGGAAACTAGGGTGATGTTAGGGAAGAGAAGTGATGCAGAGCAGTCCAAATCCAACAAGCTCCCCTTGTACCTAGCAACGTCAATCATATGGCACTGCAGCTGTTATTCCAATTCAGTCATAACAGTTGGATCAAAATGAGAACAAGTTGGACAGAGGCTTAGAGGAAATCAAATGGCAGTTAGGTGAATGTCAAGGAACATGACTGCTCCCAACCAACACTTATCCTTTGATGTCATCTTCAGGGATAAAATTCTACATTGGATCTGAGTTATTGTGGTAAGACTCAGGCTCTCAGGGGTTAAAATGTAACAAAAAAAATTTGCTTCGATTGATGTTTATTTGTTTATTTCAGATGTTTGTATCTAAGGGACAAATACAAATGTATTTAGCTGTCAGCATATAATTATGCTCTCAGAAGCTAGTGATTCACTCTCTTACTTATTCACTCATTTAACAAATCACTTAATAGATATTTACTGAGCAGTTTCTTAGTCCTGGGCACTGTCTAGGAGCTAAGGAGATACAAACATGGATGATACAATCTCTGTCCTCAGAGGCTTAATATATGTGTGGTGATACAAGTAGTAGAAATACTTCAGTCTACTTGGAAGGAATGGTTCAATGTGAAGGCTCTTAAGTCAGACATGGAAAAGTGCAGCATGCGGTTTAAATTCCGGCCATGTGATCTTGGGCAAGTTACTTAAGCTCTCCAAACCTCAGTTTTCTCATCTCTATAATGGGGATAATAATAGTTCCTAGTTCAAAGGGTTGCTATTCTCTCATTGATTAATACATTCAATGCAATTCCAATCAGAATTCCAGCCAGCATTTTAAAATGGAAATTGATAAGCAGAGTGAGTCTGAAATATATATGGAATACAAAGAGCCAAGAATAGCTAAGACAATCTTGAAGAAGAACAGAGCAGGAAGGATCACACTACCATGTAACATGCCCGATTGTAAATCTACAGTAACTCAGACAGTGTGGCATTTTGGCCCAAGGATAGACAAACAGACTAATAGAATAGAATAGTCTAAAACCAGACCAACACATATAGGTCACTTAATTTACTAAGTTATGACAAAGATAATATTGCAGAGCAGTGGGGAGAGGATTTTATTTTTTAGTAACAATATTTGTTCTTTTGTTACCTTCATTCCTTCTTAAGGCTGAATAATATTCCATTGTGTGTATTACCACATTTTGTTTATCCATTCATCTGTTGATGGATACTGGGTTGTTTCCACCTTTTGGGTATTATGAATAATGCTGCTTTGAACTTCAGTGTACAAATATCTGTTCAAGTTCCAGCTTTCAATTCTTTTGAGTGTATACTCTGAAGTGGCCTTGCTGGATCATATGCTAATTTTATGTTTGATTTTTTGAGGAACTGCCATCCATTTTCCACAGTAGCTACACCATTTCACATTCCCATCAGCACTGCACAAGGTTTACAATTTCTCCATATCCTTGCCAACACTTATCTTCTAGCTTTGTTTGTATTTGTTTTTGATTATGGCCATCTTAATGGGTAGAGCCCATTTTTTTAAATTTTACTTTCTGTACTGCTAAATGAGTGTCTCACTTTGGTTCATCATGGTCACTGGTCACTATTTATATATGAAATTTAACAATTAACATTTAATGGGTGGGGACTTCCCTGGTGGCACAGTGGTTAGAATCCGCCTGCCAATGCAGGGGACACGGGTTCGATTCCTGGTCCAGGAAGATCCTACGTGCCACGGAGCAACTAAGCCCATGCGCCACAACTACTGAGCCTGAGCTCTAGAGACCGTGAGCCACTACTACTGAGCCCGTGCACCACAACCACTGAAGCCCGTGTGCCTATAGCCCGTGCTCTGCAACAAGAGAAGCCACTGCAATGAGAAGCCCGCGCACTGCAGCCAAGAGTAGCCCCTGCTCACTGCAACTAGAGAAAGCGAGCGCACAGCAACGAAGACCCAACACAGCCAAAATAAATAAATAAATAGATTACTGCTAATTAAAAAAAAAAAATTAACGGGTGCATGTCATAGGCACTGAACTGAGTTCTTTAATTTATTATCTTATCTAATCCCTACAACAATTCTTTAGCAAAGTTTTAATTGAAATATAACATATATAGAGGAAACTGAACAAATCATAAATGTACAGATTGGTGAATTTTTACAAAGTGAATACAGCTATGTAACCAGCACCTAGATCAAAAGCTAAAACATTACCAGCATCCCAGGAATCCCCTCGGTGCCCTCTCCCAGTTTTATCCAGTCCCTTACTATCCACCCACCCCAATAGAAAGCAATGATAACTAATATATTTTGCCTGTTTTTGAATTTTTTATAAAGGGAATCATAGAATGTAAAATCTTTGGTGTATTGCTTCTTTTACTAAGTATATGTTTAAGAGGTTCATTCATGTTTCACACATAACAATAGTTCATTTATTCTCTGTTAACGTAAAACAATAAAACAGCTAGTTATTTTACCAGCAAAACAGGTTTATTCAAGAGCAGCAAAGAATTGCAGTTTAGGACATGTAACTATGGCAAACGACATGCAAGTCCAATAAAGCAGAGGAAACTCTTTTATAGAGGAAAAGGGGGAAGCTGGGAGGGGTCTGTTATAAACAAAAAGTCCATTGGAGGAAACTGGTAGTTCAAAGTATAATGGCTTTTCATTGGCTGGGCTGTGACAATCTCTCACTGGCAGAGCTGTTGCCAGTCAAGGAGAAAATCTTTCCTTCTCCTGCTGGTGGTAGTAAATTAGTGTCAACTTCCTGCTGAAGATACAAAATACACCCCTTCCCTTTGGGATCTGTATTGACGTGGAGAGGTATGTAGGTGAAGCCTCCCCTTCTGGCTTCCTGACTCCACTTTTGTGAGGTTTCCCTTTATTAATTTTCACATTTTATTGCTAAATAGTATTCCATTTTATGACTATGTCACCGTTTATTTATCCATTCTACTGTTGAGGGATATTTTGGTAGTTTCCCATTTTAGGCTATTACTAATAGTTCTGCTGTGAGCATTCTTTTGGTAAATATGTTTTGATGAACATCATCAAAAGGACATATATACACAATTCCCCTGGGTATTTACCCAGGAGTGAAATTGCTAAGTCAAAGGATATGCATGTGCTTAGCTTTAGTGGCTATTTACAAAGGGGTTGATAAGTATACATAACCACCCCAGACTATGAGAGCCTGAGAAACTCCACACACTTGCCCACATTTGGTATCATTTCTCTTTTTCATTTTAGCCATTTTGGTAAGTGCTATGGTCTGAATGTTTGTGTCTCCCCAAAATTCATATGTTGAAACCTAATCCCCCAGTTTGATGGTGTTTAGAGGTGGGGCCGTTAGGAGGTGATTAGGTCATGGGGGCAGAGTGCTCATGAATGGGATTAGTGCCCTTATAAAAGAGGCCCCAGAGGTATTCTTCTTCTCTTCCATCATGTGAGGTTATAGCTGGAAAGCACAGTCTATGGACCAGAAAGCGGGTCCTCATCAGACACCAAATCTGTGCCTACATTGTGGGACTTCCCAGCCTCCAGAACTGTGAGAAAAACACTTCTGTGGTTTATTAGCCACTCAGTCTATGGTATTTTGTTACAGCAGCCCGAACAGACTAAGACTGAATGCATAGTGGTATTGCATTATGTTTTAGTTTGCATTTCTTTGATGAATAGTGAAATTGAGCATTATTTTTATGTTTATTGGCCACTTGGGTAACTTCTTTAGTGCAGTGCCTGTTCAAGCCTTTTGCCCATTTTTCTATTGAGTTGTCTTCCTTTTTTCTTATTAAATGTGAAAGTTCTTTGTACATTCTAAAGATGAGTCCTTTGTGTATTGTATATCGCAAATATCTTTTCTCACTTGCCTTTTCACTCTCTTAATGGTGTCTTTTAATGAATAGAAGTTTTAAATTTTAATCTAGTCCAGTTTATTGTTTTATTTTAATGGTTAGTACTTTTTGTGTCCTGTTTAAGAATCCTCCAAAGGACTTCCCTGGTGGTGTAGTGGTTAAGAATCCACCTGCCAAAGCAGGGGACATGGGTTAGAGCCCTGGTCCGGGAAGATCCCACATGCCGCAGAGCAACTAAGCCCGTGCGCCACAACTACTGAGCCTGCACTCTAGAGCCCGTGAGCCACAACTACTGAGCACTCGTGCTACAGCTACTGAAGCCCGTGCGCCTAGAACTCGTGCTCCACAACAAGAGAAGCCACCACAGTGAGAAGACCACGCACTGCAACAAAGAGTAGCCCCGGCTCACTGCAACTAGAGAAAGCCCACGCTCAGCAACGAAGACCCAACACAGACAAAAATAAAAATATAATTAAAAAAAAAAAAGAATCCTCCAAGGCCATGAAGACAGTTTGTTTTATTCTAGAATATTTATCAGTTTTTCTTTATATTTAGATTTATAAGCCACCTGAATAAGTTTTTCTGTATTGTATGAGGTAGGACTTAGAGATTCATTTTTTCCCATATACATAGCCAACTGAAAATGAGTTAGATTGCAAATGTGGCCTAGTCCAAACACTTAGCTCCTTTCTAAAATATTCCCACAGAATCCTAGTTAGAATCAACTAATTAATTAATCATTTTAAATTAATTTGATAAATCTTTTTTGCACATCTAGTATTTGCTAGTTTAGCTAGGTTTGTAAGGGAAGTCCTCTCAGAGCTGACATTTGAGGTCAGACCTGATTAATGAAATGATGCCAGCCATGAGCAGAGTTGGGGAGAAAATTCCAGGAAGAGAGAACAAGTCGTAGGTGGCTTGATATGTGCAAGGAATGACAAGAAGGCTGGTAGAGCTGAAGTATAATGCTCAAGAGGATGAGAAGCACAAGCTCACTCTTTCGAATGTGAGATCAAAGGAAAGAAACAGACTGCAATCATCACGAGACAGTGGAGCAATGCCTAAAAGTTCTGAGGGAAATTCTCTCTATCAAGAGTAAGGGCGCGGGCTTCCCTGGCGGCGCAGTGGTTGAGAATCCGCCTGCCAGTGCAGGGGACACGGGTTCGAGCCCTGGTCTGGGAGGATTCCACATGCCGCGGAGCAACTGGGCCCTTGAGCCACAACTACTGAGCCTGCGCGTCTGGAGCCTGTGCTCCGCAACAAGAGAGGCTGCGACAGTGAGAGTCCCGCGCACCGCGATGAAGAGTGGCCCCTGCTCGCAGCAACTGGAGAAAGCCCTCGCACAGCAACGAAGACCCAACACAGCCAAAAATAAACAAATAAATAAATAAAATTTTTAAAAAAACAAAAAAAGAGTGAGGGCACAATAAAGACATTTCAAACTCACAAGAACCCAGAAATTTTACCTATAAAACAAGTTTTCTTAGGATTTGTACACAGAGGTCTACTCCAACAAGGTGAGGACAAGAAGAGGACGACAGGAGCCGACCCAGGAAGACCATGGAGGGACACCCCACCGTGAGAGCAGGGTGACTTCCCTGGAGAACACTCTGCAGACCCCAGCAGCTTTGAAAAAGGTTTGTGAGTATTTGTAGCTTCTGCCTGTGCCCCTTCCAATCTGTGATCCACAATGTTGCCCAAGTAAACTTGGTACAGTTCTAGATTCCCTCCCCACCTCAGTATAAAACCCTCCAATGGTTTCCCATAAGTTTCAGAATAAAATCCAACTTCCGGTGTGATAGGAAAGTCCCTTTGTTATCGACCCCTGCCCATCACTCACCAAGCTGGATGGCTGCTCATACCCTCTGCTCCAATCATTGACTGTTTACAGACTTCTTACAGCTACCAATATTTGCCATTTTGGAGCCTTTGTATCTGCTGCTCTCTCTCTGCAAGGAAACCCTTCTTCCCCTCCTTTCCCTGGTAGATTCGTCCTTGTTTCTCAAACCTCATTATCTTGGGGGGAACTTCCTTGACCACCTTGTGTTCCCCTCCTCTCACCACTGGTTTAAGTCTCCTCGGTTTTACCCCAGGGTTTCTCTGTGTTACTCACCTGTGGTACAAATCTGTGTCTATTTAATTTTTTGTTTATTTACTGTTCTCCTCACTATAGTCTCCTTGAGAGTAGGAGATTATTTTAATCATTGCATTTTCATCATTGTTGAAGTTTCTGTAATGGCTTCCCTGTAGTCAGCTTGCTTCTGTTAAAATTTCTGCTGCATCACTTGCTATGTTTTCTTGGGAACTCGAGTCTCAGTTTCCTCACTTGCCAAGCGATATGGCATTTTTATTTGCAGCACCTGGCACACAGAAGGTGCTCAGTAAGGTGTGTGGAATGAATCCAGGAAGATGGGCAGAGTTCCGGGGTCGGAGGAGCCTCTCAGCAGGGGAGTAAGGGTGACTCACTCCAGTCAATCTTGACTCCTCCTTTCCCCTCCCCCGGAGGAGTGCTCAGCTTCCTCTCCAGGACCCTTATGCCCTGAGGGTTGTGAGGAAAATCTGAAAAATGCAGGCTCTTTTCCTGTTCACCCTTATCCATGTGTTGACCTAAGGAATTCAGGATATCTCCCATACATGTCACTGTCTGACAATTCCCATGAGGCTGTTTAAATATGGTGTTACTTTAGGACCCAAATTTCACTAGATGTGGATGTCTTAATGAGGGGCTGCTGGGAGGAAGCAAAGGGATCATGTACCCGTTCTGCAGATGGAAAACCTCATGATCTTCTCCAAACTTCTCAGAGCCCATGAGCTCACATAAGTTGTCAGGAATCTACCAAGAAGAGGTCCCTGGCTCCCGGGGGTCCCCTCTCCTCCAGCTAAATGAATATTCTCTTTTTGTTCTTATGGTGGAGGCAACATCTCCATGGGACTGCTCTACTTTGAATGAGTTTCTAGAAACAAGAGAGAGTTGACCCTTCTCAATGTTTCACAAGATCTGGAGCAGAGTCAAGAATGGATTGTGAACTGGTACGTGAAGGGTCATAGCAGCATTATTCACAATAGCCCCAAAGTGGAAACAAGCCGAATGCCCATCAATGGATGAATGGATAAATAAAATAAAAGCAGAAAAAGGAATGAAGTACTAACACATGCTACAACATGGAGGAACCTGGAGGACACTATGCTAAGTGAAAGAAACCAACACAAAAGACCACACATTATATGACTCCCCTTATATGAAATGTCCAGAGCAGGTCAATTTGTAGAGACAGAAAGTAGATTAATGGTTGCTTAGGGCTGGGGGTGGAAAGTGGGAGCAGTGGTGAGAGACTGCTAGTGGGTAGGGGGTTTCTTTCTGGGGTGATGAGAATATTCTAATAGTGATTGTGATGATGGTTATACAACTTTGTGAATATATTAAAAACCATTGAATTGTATACTTTAAATATGTGAATTGTATCTCAATAAAGCTGTTCAAAGGAAACAGATCTAGGCAAGTGTTGGGGGGGGGGTGATGGGAAAAAAAGGATGGCTTGTGTCACCTATATACTCTCCCATGTATCTACTCCTGCAAGCAATCATCTTGCAAGGGAAGAAACTAGATCCTAAGAGTGGGTTTGAGACAGATTTCTGACGATCAGCTCTTCCTCTCCCCCTCAGCAGAGAACAGTCAGATATAAGAGTGGGCTGTAGCTGGGTAGCCTTTAAGGTTCACTTTTGCAAACTCTAACTTCTCCATTTCCTTCCTTCTTTCTTCTTTGCAGGGACCCAATTGCCGTGCAGGGAGACCGGGTGGACCACAGCTTGGATTACACAACTGGGACAACCAGTCTGTCTGGAAAGTGCATTGAGTGCAACAGTGATTCAGGGGACTTCAAGTGCATGTGTATTCAAGGTTGCCCTTCAGCTTTTCTCTATGCAGGATGCTATAAAGATGGTCCCTGCCTGTAGAAAGCTTGTGGTCAAGCAGGGAGATTGGCCAATTTGTGTCAAGAAAGAACTCAGAATGCAGGTAAAGTGCCTGCTTTCTTCTCGATGAGGCATCAAACTTGAGGCTGGCCAAGGGAGGTCTGCTATGGGCACTAAACTTTTCATGTTTGCCACCAAATTGTTCAACGTGTAAAACTTGCTTTTCTTACAAATGACAAACACCATTCTCTGTCAAATTGAACACTGAGATTGTGTGCCTCAAAGTAATGTAGGTCCAGCTTAATTTAAAAGCTAGGAGGCATAGGGTAAGGCTGCATTCAAGCCAAAGAAAGCAACGGACTTTGCTGGAGTATTCCAGAAGTTTGCCTTGATTACATGAGAGGTGTGACAGGGCAGGAACAGCTGGATGCATACAATGACATGGGGCAAGTCAGGGAGCTGAGGGTTAGCCATTAGGGCTTTGGACCCTGAAGACAGTGTCACACTATAGGTGTTGAGATTGTGTTGTAATAATTGCTGGCTTGTTTCATGTTGCTTTGAGTCTCTTGATCCCTTCAGGTATGCCACCAAAAATTCTAGTATCTGACTAAGCTGAGAGCCACAGAGTATCTACTTACTCCCTGAAGTCCCTTCTGATTAAGATGGCCAGGTGAAATACAGGCAATCCTGTTAAATTTCAATTTCAGAGAAACAACGAATAATTTTTTAGTGTAAGTGTGTCCCATGCAATATTTGTTTACCTGAAATTCAAGTTTAACTGGGAGTCTTCTATTTTTATTTGCTAAATCTGGCAACCTTACCTCTGATTCCCTTCTGGTCACTGCAAAAATGATAAATGCAGCCCTGCTTCCAGGCTAATATTTTGTAATGTGCACCATCTAGTGGTTACATGAACAAAGAGGAAACCAAGAACCGTCCCCAAGAAACAACTTGAAAGCAGCAATCCAGAAAGCTGAAAAGAAACAACTAGGCTTTAATTTTAAAAATTCTTAAAAAAATTTTTTTGACTTACTTCTTTGGATGTGGTGTCTGTGATCAGGTCAACAGCTTAGAGTGTCCAGTGAATATCTGAAATCCCTGGTAGATCAGCCAGTGTTTAAACAGCAACCCTCACTGGGCTGAGGCCTTGGGCTCCTCCATTAACACCTAAAGGCAAATACACAGCCTTGTCCTTGATCTGTTGTGGTTCCCAGCGTTCCTGGTGATGCTTCACAATAAGCGTGTGGCATCCAGCCATATCCATCAAGTACAATAAATGTCAGGCTGGTGCAATTTTATTAAACCCAACCAGGCCTGTACGGAGACTTGAGGAAGCAAGTATTTCCTGTTTACTATTTTACCAAGAGGGTATAGGGTAAGTGCCAAAGGGAATTGGCCCCATCCAATGGGCCTCTGGCTGCACATTGCAATCACCTGGGGTGTTTTTAAAAGCACCAATGCCTGTCCTTTCCCCCTTCCTCCTCTTTCTCTCCCTCCCCCTCCCTGCCCCTCCCCCTTCTCCTTCTCTTTTTCTCCTGTTTAAATCATGTGAGTTTATACAACCACATGGTATTACTTTAAAGGAGTGCAATAGGCAATGCTGAAGACGATAAGAGATGGTCACTGAAATCAGATTTCACCTTAAAACTTGAGATATTTTATGGACGAAACCTCTCATCCTCAGCATATCCACTGAGGCTGTGTTTGTGTTTTTGTTTTACAGGCAAGGCTAAAAGGCAGAGGAGCTTCCCTGTCTCCAATTCAGTGTCTGTGGTTCTGTAATTTCATCATAAATACTCACTATGAAACGGTATAGAAACTCCATTGGCAGTTTAGCCCAGGAGAAAATTCCAGAGCTCAGTCTGTTCTTTGAATAGGTTTTAGAATAAACTGGAAGGTGAGAGGGAGTTTGGGGATGGAAATTTTTCAAATACCCTCCAAATTGACAAGGTGTCTCTATATAACATAATTGTATAAACAATGAAAAATAATACCTGCAATTTGTTGAGGGACTTTTATTGACCAGGATGCTTTGCACACACTATCCTTTTTAACTCTCAGAGCAACCCAAGGTGGCTGGGGACTATATCGCCACATTACACACAAGCAAACTGAGCTCAGGATTTGTACTAGGTTGGCCAAAAAGTTCACTCGGGTTTTTCCTAAGAGGACACAGCTGGTGAGCGGCACGACTGTTTTTCACACCCAGCTTTGTCTGACTGCAAATCCTGTGCTCCTCCGGCTCTGATATTCTGCCAAGACTACAGTGCATAGTTCTGCAGATTTCCGTCCCCGCTGGTCGGGCTTGTGACGGAGAGCGGTCTGCCAAGTCACTCACATGTCAATGACACTCCACTGCCAGGCTCAGCCGCCCAGTATTAAGGCACTTGAAACCAGACTTTCAAAAATATTCACTTCCTTCTGGCTCAAGAAAGTCAAAAGGCAGTTTTCATTTTTTGTGGCACTTACCTTTGGGTAGCTGAGTCACGTTGGGGGTCTTATGGGGGCTTTGGTGATGATATTAAAGGCTATCTCTAAGGATCTATGAAGCCCTCCTTGGAAGGAGGAACAGGAAAACAAACAACCATTTGTGAAAGGTAGAGTGGAGATATACCGACCCAGAAATCATGTTTCAGAATCAATCCATTCCTCGTGTTTCAAGGCCCCTCATGCTGAAATGTCACCTCCTCTGGGAAGCCTTTGGGGACCTGTCTCTGCCCCAGGCTCATGAACTGCTCCCCCTACTGCCATTGGCACTGGCCTCTGTTCTCCTTCTCAGCACACAGCAATCAGAAGCGGAGTGTGTGCACATACACCTCTTTCTCTAAACTGTGAGCTCCTTGAGCAGAGCAGAGCTGGTCTAGACCGGTTCAGGCTTCTGCAAGTCTGTGGTATCCAGAGGAAGGGGTCCCAGGGAGAAGGAGTAGGCAGTGGGCTGGAAGGAGGCACCTTTGTCAGACTTCGCTTGGTGAGTCAGGGTCACATGGATTAGTCGCAGGGGAGGGCTTTGAAAATCTTTATGGTGTCCTGGGACGGTCAACCTTGTCCACGTCACAGCCTGTGGATTTTCTGAGCACCCTGGATTTTTCTGAGCACCTTTAGCATCTCCTCTGTGACCTTGTAACCGTCGTAGGACTTCACACACTCAATCTTTCATTCAGTAAGTACTTCTTGAGAGCCTGTTAGGGGCCAGGCACTGTGCTGGGTGCTGGGATCAGTAGTAAACAAAACTATCACAGCTCCTGTCCCGTGCAGCTTATAGACAAGGGGAAAGGCTTACATTTGCCTGGACCGAAACAGTCTCCCCCAGCACACCGGGAGCTCCTTGAAGGAAGAGACTAAGTTGTATTGACTTTTTAACATTTTCATTTTATGTTTTAGTTTATTATGTAATTCACACCATAAAATTCACCCTTTTAAAGGGGACAGTTTAAAGGACACCCTTTTAAAGGGGACAGTTTAAAGGGGACAGTTCAGTGGTTTTAGTATATTCACAAGGTTGTGCAGCCATCGCCACCATCTAATCGCAGATCATTTTCATCAGCCCCGCGATAAACTCCTTGCCCATTAGCAGTCATTTGCCACCTCCCCTGCCCCCAATCCCTGGAAACCACTAATCTACTTTCTGTCCTGTGGTTTTGCCTTTTCTAGACATTTCACATAAATGGGATCATGCAGTAATGTGGCCTTCTGTGTCTGGCTTTTTTCACTCAGTGTGATATTTCCAAGGTGTATCCACAGTGTAGCAATGATCAGGGCTCCATTCGTTTTTATGGCCAATAATACTCCACTCTGAATGTACCACCTTCTGTTTGTGCGGTCATTGGTGGCTGGATGGTTACAGTTACTTTTGTAGTTTGTACCTTGATGTCTTCCTCCTCCGTGTCACCTTGTCTTCTTGCTCTGTCTCTCCTCTGTCCATCCCTCCCTCCCTGTTCCTGCTTTCCTCTCTCAGATGCTTGTTATTCCACACCTACCACGTTATGGGCACTGTGATTAAACATCTCATAAATATTCCAGTCTGAGGTAAATCAAAAGGCACTATTTAAAAATTTTTAAATAAATGCCTTATTTTAAAAGTTTTAGATGTATAGAAAAGTTGCTGAGATAGTAGAGAATTCCCATACGTCCATCCCCCAGTTTCCCCCATTGTTAACATCTTACCTACTGTGGTACATTTGTTCCAACTAAGGAGCCAGCACTGTTACCTTCCTATTAACTCAACTCTACACTTTATTCAGATTTCACTACTTTTTCCCTAACGTCCTTTTCCTGTCCCAGGATCCCATCCAGGACACTTCATTGCATTTAATTATCGTTGTCTCCTTAGGCCCCTCCGACCTGTGATGGTGTCTCAGGCTTCCCCTGTTTCTGATGACCTTGACGGTTTGGAGGACTGGTCAGGTTCTTGATAGAATGGCCCTAAGTTGGGGTTTGTCTGATGTTTTTCTCATGGTTAGACGGGGATTATGGGTTTTCTGGGGATGACCACTGAGGTGAATAAAGCCATCATTTTTAAATTGCTGAAAAGCCCTGGAACTAAGAAGTGAGACCAGATTTTTCAGGATTATTCAGAAAAACCAGGGAAACTTTACTTTGGAGACCTTCAAATGGTAGAAGTGCTGTATGGAAGGATTCCCTGGTCTTTTCTCCAAAGAGAGTGGTATGCTGCCTATCCTCACGGTGGTGAAGAAATGAGCCTTCATCTGACAAACACACACAGCTTGACATGTGTTCTTTCTCTCCTGTTGGCTCTAAAGTGGGACCTTTGGTGAGTCAAGCCCTCTCTCTTGGTGTCTGTAGGATTAGGAAGTTGCGACTGATGATCTCCAGGGCCTCTTCCCACTGTGACGGTTTATACTCTAAGAGATGACCCGTAAGTTCCCTGAACATCCGTCAAATCCCTAAGTTTGGCTCCCCATTCTTCCATATCAGTCCCAGCCTGTTGTATTCGGGTGGCATTTGTCTCCAGAGGATATACCCACCTCAACCCCATTTTAAAAACCTTCCTTGCAGACAAACATACTGGACAAACAAACCCCAGCCCTTTGCTGTGCGGATCTCCACTTTGAGGGGCTGGGGGAGCGTTCCAGAGCAGCAGTGCCCAGAGTGGGACCCTGGCCTCCCGGTTCCCCTGCTGACACAGCACAAGGCCCAGAGTGAGGAGGGTCACAGGCAGAGCTACACACCACACGACGCTGGACACTCTTCACCCCAAGGGGCTGTTTTGGTTCAGCAGCTCCTGTGGCTCGAGTAAGTTAATCACTGATGCCGAGAGATTAATTTGTAACTGGACAGCAGACAAGATAGTTCAGGCTCCGGTGGGGCGGCACTGAACTGTGGCATGGGCATTTCTCAGAAGACGCCTGCTCCACAGCTTGGCGCGGACGCTGAGAACTTCAGATCCACACCGGTTCCTACGGGCCACCTCCCTTTCCCTCCAAAGTGGGGGGAAATGTGCCCAGGACTCTCCCTTCCTCTCTGCAGCATATTCGCGGGTCTTAGAAAACCTGTCCAGGCAACAGCCAGCCTCAGTAGAAAAGTCCAGTTTAAAAAGTCCACTTAAGGGGGAGCACGTGCCTGCCAGCCCAGCTGAGGCCCGTGGACCAAACCGTGCAGGAGGGGAGAAGAGGACGGAACGAGCGAGGAGAGAGGAGGCAGTGGAAAGATGTGGAAGGATGGATGGGAGCCCAGGGTGGGGGCGAGAGATGGTTCCTACAGCCTGAAGCCCCCGGCTCGTGGACTGCGGCCACTCCAGGAAAGGCAGGTCATTGAGGGTCTGCCCTCCCATCCCATGTGCATCCCCTCCGTCATTTCCAGTCTTAGCCCACCGCCCCCATTCTGGGTCCAGGAAAGACAGGTGAATCATGATGTGCAGGTCCCCCTGCGGCCTGACCGTCATGCTCCAGTCATCACTTCTTTATCAAGTAAGATGACCCTTTGTTGCCATACTGGACACCCATGGCCATAGCTGCTGGCTGCGGATGCCGCCATTTTGTCAGCTTCAGCAATCTCTTATTTCTAGCCAGGACAACTTGGAGTTCTTAAGTCAAGCCTATTTATCAAGGAAGGCCCTGGCAATACTGCCCTCATGGCACTGGGCTCAGAAGGCTATTCTATAAGGCCACAGTCTCCATAGAGAAAGAAGATAAGAAAAGAAGGTAAATGGAACCAAAAATAGGAATGGGGCCTGCATTAAAAGGGGGTGCAGGGTTTCCCTGGTGGCGCAGTGGTTGAGAGTCTGCCTGCTGATGCAGGGGACACGGGTTCGTACCCTGGTCCGGGAAGATCCCACATGCCGCGGAGCGGCTGGGCCCGTGAGCCATGGCCGCTGAGCCTGCACGTCCGGAGCCTGTGCTGCGCAACGGGAGAGGCCACAGCAGTGAGAGGCCCGTGTACCGCAAAAAAAAAGGGGGTGGTGGTGCAGAAGAACTTCTCTGTGGGTTGCTGAAATGTGGGCTCCCCACCCAGAAGTTTCTGGGAGCCCAGTTAAGTAGTGGGTGATTTGTGCTTGGTTTTCTACCAGGAGCCCGAACTCTTGTCATTTTGGTTCAATCCCACTGCCCTTACCCATGAGCATGCCTCACGCGGTCTCCGGTCTCTGTTTTTGTTCATGCTGTTCCTTTGACCCAGAAGCCTTTCTCTCCTTTCTCCATGTCACTCACTTTGATCAAGACCTGGCTGAGGTGTCATTTCCACCAGAAAACCTTCCGTGAGCCTTCAGGTGGGCCCTCGGCTCCTGCGCTTTGGTATCTTCGGTTCCTTACACCTATTGGCAACAACACCTGTGGATTCTCAACCCTAATAGGCAGCTTGGCATCACCTGGGGCACCTTGTTAAACATACAAATCCTAGATGCCCAAGTCTCTTGGGGTGAACTTGTAAAGCTGTATTTTTATTGGTCTTCATGTGTGTTTTGGATGCCAGGCCAGGGTTGGGTGTATCTTCTCTAGTCTCTGTCCCCTAGGCCTGGGCACAGGGCTTAGGTCATGGAGACTGCATGTCTCTGAGCCCAAACAGGAAGGGCTGCAAAAGTGCAAGACCCCTGCCCTTTCATTCACACAATTTCCATCCTTTTTTTGTTCCTGCTTTGTGCCCCGGACGCTGCGCTGGCGATCCAAGAGCAAAGCCCAACACAATCTGCCTCGTACAGCTGACGGTCTGGCCGGGGAGACAGAGGTGAATCAAACTACTTACACACATCTTATTGCAAAGTGCCACATGAACCTTATAGAGGAAAAACAAAGCTGTTCTGAGAACTTACACCAGGGACTCTGGCATCAGCTGGGAGGTCAGGGAAGCCTGGGCTGAACCCTAAATGAGGGTTAGTGGAGGACAGGGGTAGTGGGGAGCAGTCTCACTGGGTTCTTTCAAGTGCTCTTTTGGAAGCCGACTGCGAGGCATTGGGGGTCCATGCCCCTCCAGACACTAAGATGGTCTCCAGAAGGAGCTTCTCCTCACACCCACCCCAGGACCCCACCTTCACTTCTGCTTTTCTGCAGTCTCCTCTTGCCATGAGCCTCTGGAAGATGATGTATTCTAAGCAGAGGAAAGGCCTATTTCTCCAGGCTGGAGGCTGTCTGCTAGCATCAACGCTGCCATTGCTGAATTCCTAAGAGGTGCGCCTCCCTTTGACCTGACGTAATCTCGTACTGGGCACGTGGCTTGGCTAGTGGAGGGCAGGCTCTCCTCCAACGTCCCTCCCCTCTCAACAGTGGAGCACCTTGTGCAGTGAACAATGTGGACAACCTTCTGTGGTGGCCTTGCTGCCGTCTCGAGCAGGACGTTCTGGCTTCTTGGTTCTCCCTCGTAGCTGGAAGATTCCTTTATCCCAGAAGGAGATAATTACATCTTCTGTGGCCATAACTCTGTTTGGACATTTAGACAAAAATTTATATGTATTTTCTGGAGGACTGGGTGTTTCTCTTACCTAAATTGAAAAGAGGCTTCTTTTAAATAGGATCCAAGAGAGTTCTTTCATATGGTAATTCACATACACTTTGGCTGATAAGCCCTAGACTTGGCAGAAGGTTCAAAGCAGAAATTGTGTTCACATGAGGCACATGGATGCTTTTTGATCTGATTTGCTTTTAGCCGCTGACGTTGGGATAATTTTGGCCTCAAAAACCTGGTAAAATGAGATCCTTTTTAAACAAAGTCTGAACCACCTAGAGTGAGTGGAGGAGTCCTTATACATTGGGAGCTGGGAAAATAAGCATCTTCTGGTGGAAGATAACCCTCATCACACGAAGGCCACGCTGGAGTGGCCCTGGAGGGGCACCTCATCCAGATCCTTCCTTTTCCCAGTGGGGAAACTGAGGCTCGGAGAGAGAATGTGGACTGGCTTAGGTCACACAGTGCGTGGCAGAGCCAGGCTGACCCCTGACAGGCACTTCTTTCTGCACCTGCACCTTGTTGATGGCCAGCAGTGACCAGTGTGAGGATGGAAGGAGCTATGTGGGTGACCGTGTGTATGGGAAAGTGAGAAGGGGACATGTGGGCTGGAAGACAGGGTGTCTCACCAAGTCCAGTGCGGTCCCTCCTCTTTCAGATATGGGAAGCTGCTTTTCCTATGTAAGAAGGGTTAGGGCTAAGCATCACCTACAGGAGAGAGCGCTAGGAATACAGTGGGAACTGGGAAGGAAAAGAGAAAGAGGGAAGTTCATCTTACAGACACCAGAGAATATACAAGTGAACCACGTGCCATGCCACTGTTTCACAAATGACCGTAATACTGGTTTGGGTTGGGGGAGGGTTGGGTGTCAAAGTGACATCCTACCTCGGGTACCATATCTTTCCATGTCTGACATGTGTGAAAACACTTTCAGTTGTAAAGATAAGTTGAACTTACTGAGCACCCACTAGCTGAGCAACCTAGTGGGTGCTCAGTAAATGGTAGCATCTCTCAGTAGAGATCCTGCTAAGGAAAGGGAGAGAGGAAGGGAACATGTTCTCTCCTTCAATTCCCTTAACGATGCTTTCAGGAGGTATGATTCTCCCCACCTAACAGATGAGGAAACAGAAAGGATAAGTTTCCTGCCCAAGTCACACAGCTCAACAGCAGTGAAACTCGGCTCCCCTGGTTGTGAGCTATTTCCACCAGTGTAACTCCCATCAGCTTCAGCTGACAATTCCTCCCCCTGCCTCCAGGCCCTGCCACCTCTCCCTGGTGGACATGTAGCAGATATGGTCCCTAAATTCGAGTGCATTCGAGTAGAGGTGTGGTGCCTTGTGCATAAGCTTTGATTTGGGGGGGACGTGTGTTGGTGGCTCAAACATTTGAGAATGCTGGAAATGGGAGTCTTTCCCAAAAATGCAAGATCAGTGGACATTGTGGGACATACCTGGGTTTGTTTTTTATTCCAAGACCAGCTTGTTTTCCATAGGCCCAAGCTCCATCAGCAGGCCAGGACCCTGTTCTGATTCAGACTTAGAAAGTCAGCACACACATCCGCAGTTGAGGTTGCTCCTGCTTGCACCTGAGAAATCCTGGGATCCCCTTTCCTTCTCTTGTCTCCTGGTTCCTCTGCTTCTGGTGATGAGGCAGGGACAGCTTGGAACAAAGACCTTCATCATTTCTGTTGTGAAACTGTCCTAAGATTAGGCAACTGTGAATTTTTCATCAATATTCATTTCTCTAGTGGATTTCAACAAGATTAACTCTAAAAAATAAAAATTAACATTTCCATTCCCCGTGAAGGGTACTGGTGAATATGGAAAGAAAAATTCTTTTTTTAAAAATTAATTTATTTATTTGGCTGTGTCAGATCTTAGTTGTAGCACATGGGATCTTTGTTGCGGCATGTGGGATCTTTCGCTGTGGTGTGCAGGCTTAGTTGCCCTGTGGCACGTGGGATCTTAGTTCCCCAACCAGGGATCGAACCCATGTCCCCTGCATTGGAAGGCAGATTCTTAACCACTGGACCACCAGGGAAGTCCCGGAAAGAAAAATTCTAAAGGTGAAATTGTCTAACTCTGAAGGGCACATGCAGGAGTCCTGACCAGGCTGGGAATGAGGAGACCTACATTTTGGTCCTGACTCCCTCCTGCTGCCTGTGTGTCTTGGGCAAGTTGCTTAACCTCTCTGGGCCTCCATGCTTGTTAAGGACTCTTTCAGTGCAAATATTTTATGGTTATAAACAGGGAGAGAATCATCTCAATAACGTAGTTCCTTTGTAGTACTGACTTTTACACATTCACCATGGAGGATGATACCTGATGTTTAGAATTTTCTCTTGGTTGGAACAGGGACTTGAGTTCTTTCCAACTGTGGCCCTAAGTCTGTGGGTTTGGTAGGCCCATCAGGCTGTAGAGTCACATGCATTTTACATTGTAAAAATATTTCTCGTTTGCTCAAAATAAAATCCTGGAGGTGAAATGGTGTTTCCAAATTCCACTGAATTGTAGCCTCAGAACTAGAGCTGGACCATGTGGTCCAAACTCCTCAGTTTATAAGTGTGAAGGCCCAGAGTCAAGGAGGAAGTACCCCAGGATTCCTGGAGACTTTAAACAGAACTGGAGCTAGAACCTGGGTACCATCACACCCAATCTAGTGCTTTGCTTGTGTCCTCTCTGTATGCATAAAATTGAATAAAAACCAGTTGGAAGAGTAAAGGATTATAAATATCAGACCATAATCTTTTTTTTTTTTTTTTTTTTTTGCGGTACGCGGGCCTCTCACTGTTGTCGCCTCTCCCGTTGTGGAGCACAGACTCCAGACGCGCAGGCTCAGCGGCCATGGCTCACGGGCCCAGCCGCTCCGCGGCATGTGGGATCTTCCCGGACCGGGGCACGAATCCGTGTCCCCTGCATCGGCAGGTGGACTCTCAACCACTGGGCCACCAGGGAAGCCCCAGACCATAATCTTAAGAACAACTTTAATCCATGTAAATACAGGCACAGAGATTTTTATTTATATCTTCATTTGAACATGCATCAAAACCCTGCAGTCTTCAAACACCACTATGGACATTCTATTTGCATTTCCTGAAGCCACCCCAGTGAGCAACTCTGAAATAAATTAAGAAGAGTGGTCAAGCCTGAATGCACACCGAGGTTTCCATGTGCTCAGCTCAGCAGATTCAGGTATGACCCCTACAGAGCTTGGACTCTGAACTGGCACTAACATTCTCTACGCTCAATGACCATTTCACACAATGAATTCATCTGTGTAATTGTGCTTAGCTGTCCCAAGATTAACTCCATGTTTGCATGAAGATCAAAATGCTTACTTTAAAAAGTTTGGTTTTCTTCCTTTTCTGTCTTATCTGGGGAGGTATGCATGCTTGGAATTTCTTGGGCTTTTCTTTTTCAGATCTATTCTAGGGATTGAGAATGTGAGGGCAAGTGTATGTGTGTGCGGTGGTGGGGTGACTTACCTTCTATTGTTCTGTTTTTGAAACAACAATCGGCAATCATTCTTCACTGTTTTGATGTCCTCTTGTCAAAGGCAACCCAGAACACTGGGATCTTAAAGTGGGTAACAGCATTCTTGATTGCCCCCATGCCTAGATCCTACATTAGTTAGGATTCTAGAATTCTGCTTTATTAAAATTTTTATCCTGGGTTACAATTTATGTAAAGAGAACACATCAGAAGTATGCATCTTGGTACACTTTTATATATGCATATACTTCTGCTTTGCTTATACCTTCAGTTATTGTTTGGTACCAATTGGTAGTGAAATATCCATTGAGTTTTTCCAAAGACTGCTGCATCCACCTGGGGAGGAGGCTGACATTTGGAGCTGCTGGAAGGTGGTGGTGTGACTGGAATCAAGAGGACTTGCTTTCCACTGTTTCACCTCACTTGCACTCCAGCCACAAGTTCTGGGAGGAATATTGGAAGGCACACTGCACTTTCTCTCGCAATGGGGATCAGCAGGGAAGAGGGAGACGTTTGAATGGGGTGGGGTGTTTCCACTTAATCATTACCACCGCTGACATCAATGAAAACTAAGTAATGCAGATCATCCGCATGGGCTCCTACAATGAGTGGAAAGGAGGCCAGATTCTTAGTAAGTGCTACAGTGAGGTAGGGGATGGACAGAATACAAAACTGAGTGGGGGGCGCAGGGTGGCTTGCATTTCAGCTTCAGGATGCAATTGATTTTTGTGGTGGAAGGGTCCAAATTGCCCTGGCTATTTCAAAACAACGTCAGGAGAGGAGCAGTTGTGTTTTCCAGCACCCCGGTGGTTGCCCAGGACACGAGGCAGCCTTGAGGACAAATATGTCCCTCCCTGAAATAGGAAGCCAACTATTTACTTATACAAATAACACTATAAAAGGGCTTTAGAAGTTGAGCTGCAGCTCCTGAGCTTTGACCAGCTCCTAGATTTGTCTCAAAAGCCTCCTTCCGGAGGAAGGAAAGTCCTGAGGCTCTCAGGTCGAGCACTGGCTCAAACAACAATTTAAATCAAGCAGAGCCTCCACTGTCTCCAAGTTGCACCTGCCCAAGCAAACACCCTCAAGACAGCTTCCAAACAAAGATGACAATATTACCATCTCAACCTGAACGTGCATCACAACTCGGTTTCAAAATTCGTTGTGTGAAATTAAAAAAAAAAAGTTTTTATAATAAAATTCACGTTTAAATCCTATGATTTTTCATCGTATTCACTTCTTTACATCCCCTCAATTCTTGTCCCCTTCCTTTATCACACTCCTTTGGCAGTATCACAACCCTGGTTAGATCTGACTCTCTGCTCACTTAGCACCTGACCCCATGTACCTGAATGAAGTTCGAGAAAAATGCTCAGCTAGGCTGGCAGCTCACACTTTAGATTCATGACCTCAAACCTTGATGGCTCCTTAGTGCTGCCAGGCAATCATATATTGGCATATCCCACTCATCAGTATTTGTTGAATGAATGCATTAAACAAATGAATTTTATTTAGGGTCCCATGGATGCTACAGTTCTCCCTGTCCAAGTTTAAAAGAGAATTTTATTTTAAAAACTTTTTTTTTTAAGTGAGCACTGACCTTGGACGCAGAAGACTTGTATTCCAGGCCTAGCCCTGCTGCTTACTAGCTGGGAAACCCTAAGCAAGTTACCCTTCCTCTCTGGGACTCAGTCTCCTCTATGAGTGAGGCAGCTGGACCAGGACGCTAGCAGATGGAGAGTCTCTCTAGATGTCGGTTGAGTGAGATGAGGTCCCTACCTTCTGCCAAAGTTCACAGATCCATGATTCTTCCTTGAGCCAAGCAAGCCCACAGCTGGGTGTCAATCAGGAGAGGGAGAAGTGAGGTCACTGACATTTAATTAGGAAGCAAGGAGAAACACTTGCAGGAGGACCCTTCTCTTCTTTATTGGTCTCTGATTTTAGTTTCTCGTCCTGCAGCTGGAAAGAGATTCCAAAGTAAGCAAACCTCTCATGATAAAAGCAAACAGTGACTTTGGTTCTGAGCAAACTTCAGATGGAGTGCAGCAGAGAGGTGACACTGGACTGGGATTCAGGGACCCGGATGTAACCCAACTCTGTCACTGGTCATCGGTCCCACCCTCCTCTTGGGCCTCAGTTTCCTCTCTGTATAATGAGTGAATTTAAGTGTCCTAAGCTTTTATCTGGCCTCCACCATTTCTGAGCACTGGTGGCATCTTTTCGCCCTTTTAAACTTGCCTGGCCTGTTTCAGATCAGAACTGGCACAGTATCAGCAAGTTTATGGTTTTATAAGCCGCAAAACATGCTTTGCAAATAAATGATGAAGGCATTGGAGTATTGCATGGAAACACCAAAGTCTTGAACAAGGTAGGACTTTGGAATTGTAAGAGGAATGGAAAGGCGTTCATGGTAGAAACACCTGTCCTTGACCTTAAAACCAGATGGACAAGTGGCCACAGACTGAGGGAGATCCACTGGTGCTAGGAATACTGTCTGGCACTTTCCCCCAGGGTGTGGTATAGTGGGCAGTTTGGGTGCTACCTGGGCAAATCATTAAAAACAAATCAAAGTCTCCAGTGAGAAGATCGCTTCAATTATCTTTCAATCTTTCTGATTCATGGGGTCTGTTGATGAGCTAGGACATTTTAATAACTCTCAAAACTTTGCTAATCTGTCCCTTTCTCCCTGACAACACTCTCCCCTCTGCCCCCACTTTTTATTAAACAGAGAGAAAAAAGGGCTCAAGCTCAGAATCTTTACCAGTCTAGAATTTGGTAATTTGTTTTGCTTTATTGTATTTATTTTTATGGTTAGGTCTCATGAATAGAAAGTGGTATTATTTTTTAATTTTAGAGTAGTTAAAATTTTATCTTAAAATACATGTAGTTAAGTTTAAAAAACTGAGTTAGTTTCTATAAAATTGTTAAGGAATAATGTGTGTTCTACACAGATACTACAACATAGGGCAGGTGGTCTCTGGGGTTTGGTAGGTGGCATTCCCCAGTCCAAACTGGCATCATTCAGATAGGGGAAGTTCTTCTGGACACCACAATAGTGCTTACAATGCCATTTATATTTACTGGTAACTCAGTTTTTGGTCTTTTTGTTTTCTTTTTAAATAAATGTGTACTTTTTCCTGATCACTTTGTGTAAAACTTGGAACTACACAAAAACATGTAGAATAAAAGGACAAAATATTTTTTAAAATATATGGAATAGAATGAAAAATCACTCGTCTCTCTACTCAGAAATAACCACGCCTAATACATTGGAAAATTTTTCTTCCTTAGTGTACCAACAGAGCTGTTATTAAAACATATGCATTAAATTTTTGTAGCCTATTTTATTTCCTTAACATTATAACATAAATGTGTCCCCACACCATTCAAAACTCTTCATAAACATTTTAAATGGTTGTAAGGTCTTTAACATAGAGAGGTCCCATAGTGGATTTAACTATTGCCCAGCTGTTTTACATCTGGGTTATTTCCAGTTCTGTCCATTAAAATGTTGTGATGGATATCTTTATGAATCTCTATTTGCCTGCATTTTTTTTATTTCTTTGTTTAATTTTTATTAGAGTATAGTTGATTTACAATGTTGTGTTAGTTTCAGGTGTACAGTAAAGTGAATCAGTTATACATATACATATATCCACTCTTTTTTTTTTTTTTTTTGTGCTATGTGGGCCTCTCACTGTTGTGGCCTCTCCCTTTGCGGAGCACAGGCTCCAGATGCGCAGGCTCAGCGGCCATGGCTCATGGGCCCAGCCGCTCCGCGGCACGTGGCATCTTCCCGGACCGGGGCACGAATCCGTGTCCCCTGCATCGGCAGGCGGACTCTCAACCACTGCGCCACCAGGGAAGCCCTCCACTCTTTTTTAGATGCTTTTCCCATACAGCTTATTACAGAGCATCGAGTAGAGTCCTCTGTGCTATACAGTAGGTGTTGCCTGCATTTTGGATGGTTTCCTTACAATAATTCCAGAAGTGGCATTCCTAGGTGGGAAGATTTTTAAGGCTTTTGGGATACATATTGCTAAACTTTTTCCAAAAGTGTAGGGACCTGAAGGTACTCCGATCTGAACCCATGTGATGGGACACACTTGGGTTTGTGTATGTAAGGTGGGCTTGTTACTGGAAAGAGCTCCGACTCCGCCACTTTGGGCCAGTTACCTAACTTCACCACCTCCTGCTGGTGCGGGTCTGACCAGTCCCTCCCTGACCAAGAGCAAGTGTTCTTTACATCTAGGCTCATGAGTGTTCATATTTCAGCTCAAAAGGTACACATGTCATGAACTTCACCATATGTGATTCTCCCTTCATGTAAAGGATCAACAACCATTGATTTTTTGAGAAATCTCCATACTGTTTTCCATAGCGGTGGCATCAATTTACACTCCCACTAACAGTGAATGAAGGTTCCCTTTTCTCTACATCCTTGCCAACCCTTGTT
This sequence comes from Tursiops truncatus, assembly GCF_011762595.2. Classification (NCBI taxonomy): domain Eukaryota; kingdom Metazoa; phylum Chordata; class Mammalia; order Artiodactyla; family Delphinidae; genus Tursiops; species Tursiops truncatus. Next base: position 32,675,280 of record NC_047053.1, read on the forward strand.
ATTTGTTGTCTTTTTGATGATAGCCACTCTGAGAGGTGTGAGGTGGTATATCATTGTGGTTTTGATTTGCATTTCCCTGATGATTAGTAGTGTTGAACATCTTTTCGTGTGTTTATTGGCCTTGTATATCTTTTTTTGGAAAAATGTCTATTCAGGTCCTCTGCCCATTTTTAAATTGGGTTGTTTGTTTCTATGATGTTGAGTTGTATGAGTTCTTTGTATATTTTGGATATTAACCCTTTGTCAGATATATTGTTTGCAAATATCTTCTCCCTTTCAGGAGGTGGACTTTTCATTTTGTTGATAGCTTCCTTTGCTGTGTAAAAGCTTTTTAGTTTGATGTAATCCCACTTGTTTATTTTTGCTCTTGTTTCCCTTGCCTGAGGAGACATATCCAAAAAATACTGCCTTTATTTTCTTATAGAAGTTTTATGGTTTCAGGTCTTACATTTAAGTCGTTAATCTATTTTGAGTTTGTTTTTCTGCATGGTGTGAGAAAGTAGTCCAGTTTGATTACTTTGCAGGTAGCTGTCCAGTTTTCCCAACACCATTTATTGAAGAGGCTGTCTTTTCCCCATTGTATATTCTGGTCTCCTTTGTCATAGATTAATTACCCATATAAATGTGGGTTCATTTCTGGGCTGTCTATTTGGTTCCATTGATCTATGTACCTGCTTTTGTGCCAGTACCACACTGTTTTGATTACTGTAGCTTTGTAGCATAGTTTGAAATCAGGGAGCATGATACCTCCTGTTTTGTTCTTCTTTCTTAAGATTATTTTGGCTATTCAGGGTCTTTTTGTGGTTCCATACAAATTTTAGAATTATTTGTTCCAGTTCTGTGAAAAATGTCATTGGTATTTTGATAGGGATTGCAGTGAATCTGTAGATTGCCTTGGGGAGCATCGTCATTTTAACAATATTAATCCTTCCAATCCATGAACATGGTATATCTTTCCATCTGCTTGCATCATCTTCAATTTCTTTCATCAATGTCTTATAGTTTTCCAAGTATGTTTTAATTGTTTATTGCATGATTACTACATCAGTGGTGTAGACACCTGGCTGACTGCTTGGGAAGGCACACAGTTACACCTCTGCCTCACATCACACATCCCGATAAAATTCTAACATCTATGAAAGAGTGCATATAAATCAACAAACAATTGGAAAACCATGTCCCATAGAGAACTGGATAAATTATGGAATACTGATACTACGGACTATTATCAAATCATTAAAGTCATGTTTTAGAAGAGTATTTAGTGCTCATAATACATTGTTAAGTAAAATAGCAGGCTACAAGAAAGTATACAGGTTATGATCGCAATTTTGTAGACTAATTTCCCACAATATATCTGGAAGAGTGTTCATGTGCACACACACATAACTGAAGTGTGTGAGTCCACACAGTGTATACACATACATAGACATGTATCATGAAACATATCAAAATGATAATAGTGATTATCTCAAGTCATTCTTACTTACGTATATTTATTGTTTTGTTTTTTCCTAAAGTTCCACAATGAAGATTCATTATTTGTATAATATGGAAAATCAATAAATGTTATTTAGAAAATGAATCTATGATGGTTTTAATATTAAAATAATTTAAACACTTTGGTGAAAGAAAGTGGAAAAAAATTGGGGGAGCCTGCACCATGAAGGCTGGGAATCCGGTTGCCTGAGCAGCTCTACTTTTTCCTGATGCCTTCCATGGAATGACCAAACACGACTATAAACTTCTGGAACCCGACACCATGCGTAGGCTATGTTTCTCTGACGAGGGAACCTGCTGGCCAGTCTTGGGAACCTTGCTCTTGTGTTACACAAGACAGGCTAGGGGTGGCCCAGGGCATCTCTCCATTTCCAGGGGAAAAATTAAGTACACGGTTAGCGTTTTCTCAATTAAAATTTTTCTCCTATAAAATTTTCTTAAACATTTGATGCCTGAAGTTACTCTGATATATTAGAATCTAGTCTGAGACTATATCAGATTTAGTCCTGATTATATATGTAACTGTCTTAAGTTGATACATCAACATTTCAATATGCACTGGTTCTCCAAAGAATGAAGACTACAACAGTCTGGGTACTTGTTTTCACAAGTTCTCCAGGTGATTCTGAAACATGCCAGCTTGAGACCGCCTGTTGGTGTGTGTTCTGAAGTAGTGGGTCTGAAACTTTGCTGTAATTAGAATCATTTGTGCAGATTTTAAACCTCCCAATGGCAAAAGTACCCCCGACCACTAAACTCAGAATCGGTATTTTTTTTTTAAGTTCCCCAAGTAATGCCAACGTGCAGCCAGGTTTGAGAAACACTGCTCTAACGAGAGCAACCTGAAATCCAGGTGCTGCAGCTCCCGAGCTTGAGAATCACAGCTTTGGTAAGAGCCCTGAGTCTTAATCATTTTGTGTTCTCTGTCTCCATCTGCTGGCCATCCTGCTACATAGCTATAGTTTACAACTTGAGTTTCCAAGACATGCTGCAGCTTGTATGTACTTTTAAGAATGTTCGCCAACTTGTGAATATAACAAAGAAACAGATTCACAGATATACAGAACAAACTAGCGGTTACCAGTTGAGAGAAGGAAGTGGGGAGGGGCAAAATAGGAATAGGAGTTTAAGAGGCACAAACGACTATGTATAAAATAAGTAAGCCACAAGGATATATTGTACAGCACAAGGAATATAGCCAATATTTTATAATAACTATAAATGCAGTATAACCTTTAAAAATTGTGAATCACGATGGTGTACACCTGAAACTTATATAATATAGTACATCAACAATATCTCAATTAAAAAAAATGTTTGGGACTTCCCTGGTGGCCCAGTGGTTGGGAATCTGCCTGCCAATGCAGGGGACATGGGTTTGAGCCCTGGTCTGGGAAGGTCCCACATGCCACGGAGCAACTAAGCCTGTGCACCACAACTACTGAACCTGCGCTCTAGAGCCCAGGAGCTACAACTACTGAGCCCACATGCCACAACTACTGAAGCCCACGCACCTAGAGCCCGTGCTCCGCAACAAGAGAAGCCACTGCAATAAGAAGCCCGCGCATCGCAATGAAGAGTAGCCCCTGCTCGCCACAAACAGAGAAAGCCCACGCGCAGCAATGAAGACCCAAGGCAGCCAAAAATAAATAAAAAATAAAATTTAAAAAATGTTTGCCAAAAGAATCAGAGAACCAAAAAGATTTTAAATGTTTAATACAAATAGCTACAAAATATATTCTTGTTTATAATAGGATGGTTTAAGTGTTAGAAATTCATTAACATAATGCATCTAGGATCATTTTTGTGCTCGGCAAATAAAAAGCAGCCAATAAATGTTGATTATTACCGTTATAATTAGGCATAAGATAAACTCCCATCTTTTAAAATATATTTAAAAAATATATTTAGTGCTACTATACCTGGCACACAGTTGGCTATGTGTACCCAATGGTACAAAGATACAGTCTGTACAGTGACAAAGAGAGATCAAGAGAGTGTGTGTGTGTGTATGTGTGTGTGTGAGAGAGAGAGATTTTTTAAATTATAGATGTTTGGGGGAGTATTCTGTACTATGCGTTCTGTCACGTGCATAGATTTATTTAACTACCACCACAATCAGGACTCCAAACAGTTCCATCATCCCTCCAAAACTCCCTCATGCTTCCCTATAGTCGAATCCTGCCCCCATCCCAATCCCTGCAAACCACTGATTTGTCTTCCATTCCTAAAGTTTTGCCTTTTCCATAATGTCATGTAAATGGAATCACAGTTTGTAACATTTTGAGAGTGGTTTCTTTCACTCAGTATAATTTTCTTCCTTCTGCTTGCTCTAGGTTTTTTTCTTATTTTCCTCGTTAAGTTTGAAATTTAGGTGATTGTTTGAAACCTTTCTTCTTCTCTAAAATAAGTACCAAATATTATAAATTTCCATCAAAGCTTTGCTTTAGCTGCATCTATACATTTTGATATGTTATATATCAAATACTATTATATTTTCATTTTGTTCAGTTTCAAGTATTTTCTAAGTTCTCATTTTCCAATATCCTTTGAGACTTGCCCCTTCGACCTCCTATGGATTACTTAGAAGTATGTTATTTAATTTCAAGTAATTAGAGATGTCCTGGTGATTGATTTCTGGCTTAATTTCATTATGGTCAGAGATCATACTTGGTATGATTTCAATTCTTAAAAATCTGTTGAGTTTCATGATCCAGAATATGGTCTATTTGTCCTATTGGTTACTGAGAAAGGAGTGAGTGTTAAAAGTCTCCAACTGTTAATTGCTGACTTGCCATTTCTCCTTTCAGTTCTATCAGTCTTTGCTTCATGTGTTTTGAAGATGTGTTGTTAGGTTCATATCCATTTAGCATTGTTAGGTCTTCTCTGTGACTTGACACTGTTATCATTATGCAATTTCCATGTTTATGCCTGGTAAATTTTCTTGCTCTGAAGTCTATTTTGTCTGACAGTATATAGCTACTCCAAATTTCTTTTGATTAGTATTTGCATGGTATATTTTTCTTTCTCCTTTTATTTTTAACCTATACTACTTATTTTAAATGGGTTTCTTATAAAACGCATATAGCTGGGTCTTGGATATTTTTACATTCGGACAATCTCGTCTTTTAATTAGTATACTTAGACCTTTTAAACTTAATGTAACTGTTGATATGTCTGGATTTAGGTCTACTGTTTTTTGTTTTCTATTTGTTCCCTATGTTTTTCATTCCTGTCTTTCGTTTCCTGTCTTCTTTTGGATTATTTGAATATTTTTTAGTATTCCACTTTACCTATTGAGCTTTTAAATATATCTTCTGTGTAATTTGTGTGTGTGTGCATGTGGTTTCTTTAGCGACTAAAAAATACTTAACTTTTCATAGGTTGTTTGGGATTAATATTTTATCATTCAAGTGAAATATAGAAATCTGACTACCGTATAAACCTCTTCACACTTCCTCTTTATGTGGTAACTTTCATGTGTATTACACCTATATTCACTGAAGACCCCGTCAGACAATGTTATAAGTCTTGTTTTAACTGATTATACATGTTATAAAAAGCTTAAGATGAGAAAAATAGTCTATTTATCCAAATATTTCCCATTTCTGTTGCTCTTCCTTCATTCTCACGGTTTTGAATTTCCCTCTGGTGTCACAGTTCTATTAACAAAATATTATCACACCAAGAAGTCAAATGAGAAAACCCAGAGAGCAAGAGAAAGCAATGGGCATCACTCTCTTGCTGTTGGGACCGCACTGCCTCTGGTCAGAGAGAAGGGTTCCCCTCCCTGAAGTTTTAGGCACCTGCCTGGCTGTGACAGCCTCTGCTGCAGTGGGATTGCCGAGGGGCTGGAGTGGGAGATGAGAAGCAGCAATAAACAGGGATCTCCCTGACTCTCTCTGACTTACATAGGCCCTCTTGCCCCATCCTAGGACCAGAAATAGACAGCTTCTCTGGGAGCTCCTTCTGCCTTCATGGTATGCAGGTCCAGGATTCTGTCTGCTTGGAGTCCAGGCCAGGAGACACCAGAGTGGGAAAAACAGTAAACTTACTGCCAGTTTGGTGGTACTCGGAGTTCCCCTTTCCTTCCCTGATCTTCCTGTTATTCTTTCCTTTCCAAGATAGCTGCTCCATGCATTGAGTCCAGGCACTACAGCTGCATGCAGTGGGAGAGACAGGGTGGGCTAGGACTGGAATGAGAATAAGAGATGGATTTTTATGTAACAAACAGGGCCGTGGATTTACAAAGGCTGAAAAATGCTCCCTTAGGGCACCCTAACTGAGGAAGAGATTCTCTTTTCCCCTGCAGTGTGGTGGCTAGAAGCCTAATCCTTGGTATGAATTTTTACATTCATTTTTCCAGATGAACTTTAGAATCATTTTGTCATTAAAAATATTGTTTTTGATAGGACTTAAGCTAAATTTATAGTTTCAGAGAGATATGGTCTTTTTATAATAAAGGGTCCTTCTATCTAGGAACATGGTATATCTTCTCATTTTTTTTTTTTTCCCTTTTTGCGGTACGCGGGCCTCTCACCGCTGTGGCCTCTCCCGCCGCGGAGCAACAGGTTCCGGACGCGCAGGCCCAGCGGCCACAGCCCACGGGCGCAGCCGCTCCACGGCACGTGGGATCCTCCCAGACCGGGGCACGAACCTGTGTCCCCTGCATCGTCAGGCGGACCCCCAACCACTGCACCACCAGGGAAGCCCTCATTTTTTTTTTTTAATGTCGTCTTCAATGACCTCCAACAAATTTTTTTAATTTTTTCACAAAATCCTTGCATACGCTTTGGTTAGATTTATTCCTGGGTATGTTATTCTTTTTATTACTATTGTGATAGGATTTTTTTTTTTTTTTCCTGGTACGCGGGCCTCTCACTGCCGTGGCCTCTCCCGTCGCGGAGCACAGGCTCCGGTCGCGCAGGCCCAGCGGCCACGGCCCACGGGCCCAGCCGCTCCACAGCACGTGGGATCCTCCCGGACTGGGGCACGAACCTGCGTCCCCCGCATCGGCAGGCAGACCCCCAACCACTGCGCCACCAGGGAAGCCCGATAGGATCTTTTTTAACATTAAAAAAATCTTATTGGTTATTGTTGATATATAGAGGAGCTATTGATTTTGGCATATTTACTTTGTAACCAGCTACCTTACAGAACTTTTATTCTATTATTTTCTGAGTTGATTTTCTACAAATAATTATTTGTGAATTCCATCCCTCAGACTGGTGTTCTACAAATAAAGATAATTTGGAACCTCTCTTTGAAAAAACTTGGAAAATTCTACTTTTGGTTTATTTAATCACACTATCAAATTACACAATGTTAGGTAACAGTGGTGCTGACAGGCTTGCTTGTCTTGGTTGTGACTTTTTTAGCAAAGTCACCATCAAGATAGAAATATTTTATGATGTTAACGAAGCATCTTTTTTTATTCTTTAAAATCTTTAAAAGGATTTTTGATCAGTAAAGAACATTGAGTTTTATCAAGTGCTCTTTCAGTAACCATAAAAATGACCATTTTTATGAGTTTTCTTATTTGACCTATCAATGTGATAACATTTTGTTAACAGAACTTCTAAATTTAGAAAATACCTGTGTTCTTAGAGTCAATCCTACTAGGTCATAGAATAGATTGCAGAGCAATAATTCTCAAGGAAGGGCTTTTTCCATTGACACAGCTGCTCCTGTTTAGAATTATGTCTCCAGAGAGGCTGCACTATATTAATGAGGGGAAGGCCGAATGAACCGGAGTAACTAGAACTCACTTAGCTCTTACGTTCGTGAGATTCTGCTCCTCGTCTGGATTCACATACAAATATCAAAATCAGGGAAGTTGCTGCCCTGCTATTCTATAGGAGGTTTCTGTCTACCCTCTAATCACCTTAGGGCACTGGCTCTACCATTAACTAATTCTACAAAAGAGGTTACAGTGTGCGTCTTCCTCGGGTTCTAGAAGTGGGCAGGAATTAGTGGGTTTCACAGGAAAGGTTTGAATATAAGTGATGTTTCCTAATGCTGTCAGTTCAATGAATAAAGAATCTAGACATCTGTGCCAAGCTGATTCCTCCAAATTTTTCTTTCAAATATCAAAAGAAAGTTCAGAATTTGGCATTCTGAATTAGAATTCTGTATCAGAGCCAGACTTCCTACTGTTTCTGCGTCAAATAAGTTCCGGCCCTTTATTCTCTGAGTGGCTTCCTTTCATAATGGCAGCTTTACTGAGGCCCCAGCCCAGGTGTCTGAGAGGAGCCCCTGGCCCAGGTGTACACCCACAAAGCCACAGGGAGAAGAGAATCAGCACCCCATTGGGACGGAAGCCCACACCCTGCATTATGGAATTTCTAGAAGTGCTTACCCTTGCTTTTTCCCTGCATACGAATATTAACATCTGTTTTCAGAAACCTGGACACCTTAATGGAAGCAAAAGGTTTAGAAAGAAAAAAATTAGATTTTATTCAAGATAAGCAAAGGATAAGAGTGAATCATCAAGTAAAACCATTCAAAGTCACTTCACAGATATTTTATCAAGGAACCCACCAGTGAAAGCCCAAAGAACCAGGAATAAGTTATATATGCCACATTTTTACTTTCATGAAAACAACAAGCAAATAAACTGCTACTAAGAATATATTCCTTCAAGAGAAGGAAGTCCTAAGATTCATTGCAGGGTCAGTACAGGTTCAACTCAGTTCCATGGCCTCTATAAAAAATCGTGTCCAGAATCATCTCCAAAGAAAAGCAAGTCTAAAGAATGCTCTATATGGTAGTTTTTACTGTGCTGGTAGTCTCATTCTTTGGAAACTTGTACTCTACCAACAGAAAAGTGAGCCTTCAGCTCTCTGAGCACTCTGTTCCCTAGTCTTTGCCTAAACAGTATTTTCTGGACATACAACAACACAGAGGGAGAAGAGTAACTTAAGGGCAAAGAAGAAAAACTGAGGACGTATGTATGCTGTGAAATATGTATTTTAAGCTAAATAACCATAGGTAAATAATATATTGCCCAAACCCACTCTACGTATCTTGATTCTTATTTATCCCATATCAAGTATAAGTGTGGAATCTTTTATTATGTATCTCTAAATTCCTGACTGAAATAATTTCCAATAAATTGTTGGTGGTCAAGAGATATACACAAAATTTAAATGTCAATAATTTTTCAGTGAGAAATTACTTTTTATAACTGCTTGGGCATTATCAAAATACAACTTAAAAACCTTTCTTTGTAATCATCTAAATTAAACAAAGAATCCTTTTTTAAGGCACAAACCCAAAAGTGGCAAAACCACCATAAATTTAGCATATGGGACCACATTCTCCTAAAGGGCATTAGGAAATTCAGATAGAAGCTGATGTTACGGCCAGGGTGAAATGGACATGGGCCTAGGCCAGAGGCCCTTGCGTGCCAGTTCACTCTTTACAGGCTTGAGGGAAGGCGTGGAGGGGGTTTACAGGGTTGCCACTTGGGGAGCTCAGTGCAACTGCTATTTATTAACCTGTAAGGAACCGTCTCAGTATTTTAGCAACTGATGCAGCTGTACCAGAACAAACTGGCTGAACAGCAGCTCTGCTCACAGCTTTCTATAAATGCAACTTGATAAAAATGGTAGATTATGGGCACACTGCTTTACATTAGTTTATTATAAAAGAAAAACAATTCCCAGAGACACAATATACAACATTCTAACTCCGAAATCCTTTTGCTATTCTAAAAATACTCTTCTGAGACTAAACACTTTTTACAACCCCCAGTCTGCTCAGCCCACAAGACAACCCAACTCCTTGGCTCCCGCGTGCACAGGTCAGGGGTTCCAACAACCATGGCCATGGCCAACACAGTGAAACCACTCTCTAAAGTGGCTGAGCCCTTTGAGAAAAATTTAAATAGCTGCTAACTCAATCTAAATAAATAGTGAAAGGACTGTTTCTGCCCCTAAGATTAAATCCCACACATCTGATGCTCAAACTCAGGTCTTCCTGTCATCACTTGACACATGGAAGGTCCGGTAAAATATTCACCGATTTGTTAATCCTAAGAGTGCTGCTTGTGATCCAGATGAGTCAAAATAAACGGCCAGGATATCTTCTAAAAAGCCCATGATGGCCCTTTTGGCTGTGTCGCCAGCCAGTGCCTGGACACTGCTTATGTGCTCCAGGGCTGTTTTGACCATCTGGTCTCTTTCCTGCGGGCTGTGGGGTGCTCCAGTGTCATCTCTCTCTGTTCCTGATTTTAAAAACTGTAGGATATAGGACTGGACCATGTCCCCATTCAATTCAAGGGTTTCTTTGATGCAGGACAGGTCTGAGGCGCTGGCCAAGCTCAAGAGGTGAATCAGTGCCTGGCAGATTTGGGTCCGTAGGCTAGCACAGTACTTGAATTCCAAAAAGTCTGTGGTGTCTTCACTCTTCTGTAAGGCAGTGACCAATGCATTCCAGATCTGAGCGTACTGGTCAACAGATCCATAGTGCTCTCTCTTGCCCGGGACAGAAAGGGCAGCGGCAGATCTGATGCGCACTTTGAAGTTCTTGCATGATGTCACAACTGATGTCAGGGCGTTGTAGGCCTGGGAGGTCCACAGGGCTGTTCCTAGAAAGAATCCATAGTCATTAAAGCAAATAAAGGTTTAAAAATAAGTAGGGTGAGAGGGGTAGAAGGAAGCACATACACTAGCGCTCAAGTTAGTCATTTTATGTTTTCATTTAATTCTCACAATAATCCTACAAGATCGGGGTGGTGAGTGACTATGGGATCCTAGGTTAGTGGCCAAGTACTGGCTCCCAAAGCTCTCCCTTTCCCTAGATGAGCATGACATGTGCTCAGGACTTCTGCTACCCTGAATAGGAACTTTGGTGACTTAGAAAGAGGCTCCTTCTCTGGGAAGATGCTCGTCTGAGGCGGTGAGGCTTGGTGGGAGAAGCAGGGACTGAACTGCAGCCCCACCTGTCCTCTCGGCTGGGTGCTTCTGAGCAGCGCACAAAGTGCACAACTGTATGCCCAGCCCTGCTCATGCTGGCAAAAGGCCATTTCATCACACAGATTAGCATCTAGACCCTGCTCTGGACAAAGCAAGTCATGCATTTAATTGCAAAGAAAAAGAAAATACTGTCTAGGCAGTGACTGGGGGACAGAGGACTCAGATTAAGTGAAGGCTCAATTTTCTAATATTGAGAAGATGATGCCTAGATTCTTGGCTCCTCTCGCTTCCTGTTGGCCCCAGGAAATCGGCCAGCTTTATTCCTTGTCAGAGTTACCACTTACTCCATTTCGGGAGTTCTCAGTCCTCAAGGTGGGCAGCAGAGTAGAAGGCAGCTTCCCTAATGCTCCCAGCCCTTCCCAACATCTCTGATGTCTCTGAAGACAGGCAGCAGATACCCAGCTTCCATGAGCTCCAACCCCAAAGGTTACTTCAGGCTGTTTCCTCAGTGGAAAAAGCCACGAGGCTACATCTCCACTGGTTCCCGGCTGACTGGTCCGCCTGGACGCTCTTGGCAGTAAAGGGGAGAAAAGCCAGATTTCCCTAACGTGATGCAGGCTCTGCTGGTCCAGAATGGCTTCACCTCTCCAGGAACACACACTTATGTTTCAAATCTTGTCACAGAGACAAATATGTAAGGTAAATGCTGGCAATTCAAGCGACTGGGATTAGGAGGCTGCGATCCAGACACCCAAGCAGCTGTCAGCCACTGATGATATATCAAGGCGCACAGCATGTCATTACTCAGAGGCAGATCCCTACGCAGCATTCCACTTCAGTACCAAGGGCGCATATGGAATCTCCAATTTATACCCTCTTCCTCCCAGGTCTGTTTTCCCCTTTATTTTTTTCCTGATTGTTAAAATGATAGATGCTCGCTGTAAAAAACTTAGAAAATGAAAGCAGATAAAATCCTACTCATCATCCCATTCAGAGGCAACCACTGTTAATAATTAGACTAATTTCTTTTCAGTCTTTTTTCTATCCATTAACTGAGATTGTACTGTAGAAACAATTTTCATATCCTGTTTTAATTTGCTTAACATCAGAAGTATTTTCCCAGATTACCAAAAACTTTTTGTAAACATAACTTTAAGTGGCAACAAAGTATCTCTCTGAATACATATACCATGATTTATCTCACCTTTCCCCTAAACTGGGGTGTTCAGTATGTTTCCATTTTTTAAAACATTATGAATAATACCGTGGCTTTACTAACAATGCACACTGGTGTGTGCTGTCCAAAGAGGCCCTCCACCAGAGAGGAGAGGGAGACATTCTTACCTAAGGGAAGAGCAGAATTTTTAAATACATTCCCCATTGCGTAACAAGCATTCCATCGGACTTTCATGGCAGCCTCAATTAGAACAGTAGAAATTAGGGCCTGGATAGCCTCCTCAATGATTTCAGCAAATCTGGGTTTTTCTATATGAGATGGTTGCAGAAAATGAAGCAAATTTCCAAGGGCCCGGACTGCATTGCTTTTTACCTAGAATCAAACGTAAAACATGCTAAAGACATGTGTCAGAAAGTATAATTTCCACTTAAAAAAATCCAGGATGCCCAAGACATCTTAAAGCAAGAGAGATAATGAAAAATTCAGCCTGTAAAGGTGCAAGTTCTTAGAACTCGGCAAGGTCTTGTGTGGTTAACATCCTGACCCATCAGAGAGGTCAGGTTCTGCAGAGCTCCTTGCCCTGATTTTTTTAATGTTAGACTGGACTTCAGAGAGGTCCATTTTCCTTGTGGTACAGAGATGGTGTGTAAGGCCCAGGGGCAACAGGACACTGGTGGTTTGCAGCAAGGCTTGGAGGAAAAGCTAGGTTTCATAATTCCAGTCAATACTTTTCTCCTAGACTAGAGTCTCAACCTTTGCAGCATACTAGAATCATCTGGGAAGCTTTCTTTTTAAAAAACCAATTCTGACTAAATTAGCCTGATGTAGGGCTTCCCAGAACCACTGTACTAAATTAAGCACTTGCTATCAGTCAGGTACTATGCTAGGTGCTATTAAAAAAAGGCATCTTGTCAATGGAACAGGAGAGAAAGCCCAGAGATAAACATACATATGGTCACCTTATCTTTGATAAAGGAGGCAAGAATATACAATGGAGAAAAGACAACCTCTTCAATAAGTGGTGCTGGGAAAACTGGACAGCTACATGTAAAAGAATGAAATTAGAACACTCCCTAACACCATACACAAAAATAAACTCAAAATGGATTAAAGACCTAAATGTAAGGCCAGACACTATAAAACTCTTAGAGGAAAACACAGGCAGAACATTCTATAACATAAATCACAGCAAGATCCTTTTTGACCCACCTCCTAGAGAAATGGAAATAAAAATAAAAATAAACAAACAGGACCTTATGAAACTTAAAAGCTTTTGCACAGCAAAAGAAACCATAAACAAGACGAAAAGACAACCCTCAGAATGGAAGAGGGGCTTCCCTGGTGGCACAGTGGTTGGGAGTCCGCCTGCCGATGCAGGGGACATGGGTTCGTGCCCCGGTCCAGGAAGATCCCACATGCCGCGGAGCAGATGGGCCCGTGAGCCATGGCCGCTGAGCCTGTGCATCCGGAGCCTGTGCTCCGCAATGGGAGAGGCCACAACGGTGAGAGGCCCGTGTACCGCAAATGGGAGAAGATATTTGCAAATGAATCAACGGACAAAGGATTAATCTCCAAAATATACAAGCAGCTCATGCAGCTCAATATTAAAAAAACAAACAACCCAATCCAAAAATGGGCAGAAGACCTAAATAGACACTTCTCCAAAGAAGATCTACAGACTGCCAACAAACACATGAAAGGATGCTCAACATCACTGATCATTAGAGAAATGCAAATCAAAACTACAATGAGGTATCACCTCACACGGGTCAGAATGGCCATCATCAAAAAATCTACAAACAATAAATGTTGGAGAGGGTGTGGAGAAAAGGGAACCTTCTTGCACTGTTGGTGTGAATGTAAACTGATACAGCCACTATGGAGAACAGTATGGAGGTTCCTTAAAAAACGAAAAACAGAACTACCATATGACCCAGTAATCCCACTACTGGGCATATACCCTGAGAAAACCATAATTCAAAAAGAGTCATGTACCAAAATGTTCATTGCAGCTCTACTTACAATAGGCAGGACATGGAAGCAACCTAAGTGTCCATCAACAGATGAATGGATAAAGAAGATGTGGCACATATATACAATGGAATATTACGCAGCCATAAAAAGAAATGAAATTGAGTTACTTGCAGTGAGGTGGATGGACCTAGAGTCTGTCATACAGAGTGAAGTAAGTCAGAAAGAGAAAAACAAATACTATATGCTAACACATATACATGGAATCTAAAAAAAAAGGTTCTGAAGAACCTAGGGGCAGGACAGGAATAAAGATGCAGATGTAGAGAATGGACTTGAGGATACGGGGAGGGGGAAGGATAAGCTGGGACGAAGTGAGACAGTGGCACGGACATATATATACTACCAAATGTAAAATAGATAGCTAGTGGGAAGCAGCCGCATGGCACAGGGAGATCAGCTCAGTGCTTTGTGTCCACCTAGAGGGGTGGGATAGGGAGGGTGGGAGGGAGATGCAAGAGGGAGGAGAAATGGGGATAAGTGTATATGTATAGCTGATTCACTTTGTTATACAGCATAAATTAGCACACCACTGTAAAGCAATTATACTGCAATAAAGATTTTAAGGAAAAAAAAAGGCATCTTGGAATCCAATGAGGTATATGTAACAACTTCCATGTTACGGAAGAAATTCACCTTCGTAGAAGTTAAATAATGCACCAAAGGTCACTTAGCTAGTAACCGGCAAGCCAGGATTTGAACCATGTCTGCCTGACCCTAAAGCTTAGGTCTACATTTTTAAAACTTAATAGTGTAACAGGGAATGTCCAAAGCCAAGCTGCTCATCTTTCTGACTTGTCTATTCTACTTAAAGATTTTTGGAAAAAAACAGCTACATGGACATACCATGGAATAGTCTTACAAATGGCACTGACGGGCTTCCCTGCTGGCACAGTGGTTAAGAATCCGCCTGCCAATGCAGGGGACACAGGTTCGAGCCCTGGTCCGGGAAGATCCCACATGCCACGGAGCAACTAAGCCCGTGTGCCACAACTATTGAGCCTGTGCTCTAGAGCCCACGAGCCACAACTACTGAAGCCCGTGCGCCTAGAGCCCGTGCTCTGCAACAAGAGAAGCCACCACAATGGGAAGCCCGCACACCACAACATAGAGTAGCCCCCACTCACTGCAACTAGAGAAAGCCCGCGCGCAGCGACAAGCACCCAATGCAGCCAAAAACAAATAAGTAAAATAAATAAATAAATTTAAAAAATAAAATAAATGGCACTGATATTTTTCATAAGACAGGAAAGAAACTGTACAAGTGTGGAGTGTACACTACATACCCTGAGTACGCCCTCAATCTCCTTTGAACAGGGATAAGTTTGGTGGGATAAAACTATAATACACTAAGTATCTAACTGAAAAATATTAGGTTTTGCTGTCAGTCTACCTTGTCTTTATCCTTGGATGCCTCTATAGCTGATCGCAGCATCTTCAAGAGCAGGAGGCCAGAGAACTCTTCCTGGAAACTTGGGTCTGGTGTTTCCCTGTCCCATCCAAAGCAGGCAAAACATGTTAAAAGGTAAAGCCCAGTTAAATATAGACATGTACAAATTATATTCACTCAGTATAACTATAAAAACAGCTCCACAAATCTGTTCAGATTATACCAAGAACTTACAGTTTATACCTTTTGACCTAGTAGGTCCACATTCTTTTGGATGTAACCAAAAAGAATATCTCAAAATGGAGAGATTTCATGCACGAAAATGTTCAATGCATATAAAAGCCTAAAATAACATGAATGTTCACTTACAGGGTAATGGTGAAATAATCATCACATAGTGATGACTGTGTAATAATAAATACCAATTTATAAAAAGTCAGTAGAAGTCAGGAGAATGCTTATACATGTTATATGTTAGAGTTAAATGACAAAAAGCAAGATACTTGTGTATGAATAAAGCAGTCGCCTCTGGGGAGGGAAACTAGGGGATTAAGGTAGGAGAAAGGCTTTATACTGCATACCCCTTTGTACTGTTTGAATTCTTTTTTTAACCTGTGAATATATTACTTAAAAAAATACAAACACAATATTTAAAAAGTAGGGCAACCATTACTAAGGTTTTGGTTTTATAATAGGGCTCAAAGATATCCTCTTGGGACCTTAGGCTTGGAAGCCACCCAGGAGAAATGAGCTGAGCCACCTACATGTTGACAATCAGAGTGTCTGTCAGGTTGCCTAGGGACCAGGCTGCTTTGGCCCGGACATTAAGAGACTTGTCTTGAAGTGACATCAATATTGCATTTGCTGTGTCTGCAACAAATATGACATCCTGTAAGATAAACAAATCAAAACACTGTAGTCACTTTAGGAGTTCACACCGCTATCTTGAAAATTCTCAAATTTATCTGCAGATAAAGCTGTAAGCCTTTACCACAAATCTCTATTTGGAAATCAAAATTCATTTATTCAATCTATTTACTCTTCTTCTTATATATTACAATTTGGACACTCATTAAAATCCCAGGGGAAGGTCTCCCACGATTCTGGTATGTGCCATGCACACGCGAGGAGCCTACAGATTTTGCTCTTGTGAACATCTTATAACCCAGCCTGCGACACCTGTCTATGAATTCTGAGCTTGGCTTGATTTCCACCTCAGGAAGAGATGTGGACAATGAACACATTTCCAAAACACATCCTGTTCACTTACACACTTCTCAGAGAGATAAAGGTCACAAGTAAGAGTGAAGGAGAAATTTATTTCCTTCTTAATAAAAACTCTATTAGTTTTCTAAATTATTAGTATCGTATGGTAATGTCCCATTTCATTTTTTCCAATTATCCACTGATTTAAACATTTACTGTTTTAGGGTCCTGGCCAGTGTGCAAAATCGTTAAAAACAAATGAACTACAGGCAGTAGCATATTTTAGTAGCAATTAAGGAAACCAGATTACAAAGCAATTTAATTTCCTTTACTGTCCAACTCAGGAGCTCTATATCCACCAAAGAGAGTAAGAAAATGGACTGTAAAGAGGCACAGTGGAGCTACACAGGCTCACTCTGACCTGTCTGAGACACGGAAAAAGCACGTAGACCCCAAGGGCCCGAGAGGTCGCAGCTTTCACTAATCGGTTCTTGCTGTCATTCAGCCCCAGCAGCATGGTGATGCACAGGATCTGCCTGTCACTCTGCAATGAGAAAGGTTGGCCAAGGAAAAGTGCGAATGAAACAGCCATGAGCCGATACCTTCGACAAGTGACTGTGACACACCTGTGTTGAATCCACATTCAGGAGTTGACCACAACTGAGCCCTTGAGGTTAACTTGGCACAGAACAAAGGTTCAACTCAGATCCAGTTATCATCTGAGTACCCACTCGGGGCAGGGGGACACACAGCATCGTGATTACATTTAACCTCTACCATCGTGAGTCAGGTCACTTTATTCTCCTACTTTAGTCAAGCTGCCTTCCTTATAAAAACTAATTTACATAAATAAGAATGGATGCAAATGCCATTAAGGATTAAAGGAAGTAGCAGTCTGAACACTATGTGTGTTGGGCACCAAGCAAGGCGTTTTCACATGCTTCATGTTATTACTCACATCATTTACATTTTATAGGGGATAAAACTAATTTTTAGACAAGTTAAGATAACCAAAGAGCTAGAAGGTAGAAGAGCTGAGATTCAAACCAGCTAGGATTTAAATCCAAAGAGCTAGGATTTTCTAACTTTTGGATTTGAAATCTTTCTGAAATCTGACCTCAAAGCCTCTGCTACTTTCACTTCTCTCTCCCTGCCTTCTACGCACAGGGAGAAAAAGCTCCTCTGAGGCATTAAGATTTCACTGCTGCTCCCCACTGCCCTCACCCTACGCTCAAACAGAACATGCACCTTCTCCTCAGAGATAATGCTGAATACTGGTTCAAAATGAAAAACAGTCAAAATCAAACTCAAGCTCTCATGCTCAGAGTCACAAATTAAAGATGATAAAACACCCCTAAGGTTACCAGCAGATTGCTGAAGGCTTCTGGCAAGATGGAAGACAGGGCATCACAGGCGCTCGCCTGCAGAGTCGGATGCTCTGAATTCTGCAGGGCTCTGGGTAAAGGACCGTTCAGCATCACAGTCCAGAACATCACCACCTGGAACAGAAGCACAGTAACAACTGCAGCCCAAGAGACAACAGTGGAACCAGCTAGACACTAAGACTACCACTAGTAACCACAGTGATGAAAAGTTTTTCCTTAACGTAGTAGCTTATATAAATACTTTTACTAGTACTTCTTCCACAGCAATGAAAGGAACTTTAGAAAACAACTAATTCAATGCTTCCATTTCATTCATTAGGAAACTACAGTGTGGTACAGTAAGGCAGCAGTAGTGATGATGATACTGGGAGGAAGATGAAGATGAGGATAGCAGTAACTGCAGCAGCAGCTGTTTTTCAGAGAGCTTCCCATACCCCAGGCATTGTTCTAAGTGTTTTACACAATCTACTCATTTTAATCTTCAGCCCAACTAAATGAAGAACATATCCTTATCTCCATTTTCACACCAGGAAACTGAGGCAGAGAGAGATAACGTAACTTGCTAGTGGGCAGCAGAGCTGGTCGAGAATCAGATCAAATGACACCCAGCCAGGGCTCTTTCAAACCTCGAGGGCACAAGGGTCGGGGTCCCAGAGCAGCCCAGAGGCCACGTGCCCCAGTGCAAGGAGCACGGATCCAGAGCAGGAGCTGGGGTGGAGTTAGCCCTTCAACTTCTGCTTCCTGTCTCTGCAGCCTCAGGCAAGTCACTGAACCGGTCTAAGCTTTGGTTCCTCTTCAGTAAAACAGGACAAAGAGATCTACTTGGCAGAGTTTATGTGATAATAAAATGTACGACTGTGTAAAGTCTCTAGCACAGTGCCGGATGTACAGTGGAGATTCTTAAATTGAACAACAGGCTCTGTTTTCAGCACTTTGAAGAATTTTCTCACTTCAATGCCCCTCAAGGTAGGCATCTGCAGAGTACCTTTAACAGTCTCCTTCCCATGCTTTATAAAAACCCTGGGATTTCATGCCCCATGTGCAAATCTGTCTGGGGATTTGGCGTCTCCATTTCCTGCCCCATGGACTTAGTCCTCAGTTTTGCCATGCACTCACACACCAATTCTTTCGCCCCACAATCCTAGCTCCTGGACACCCAATCTGGGTCCTCCTGCCCCAAACCAGAAGAATGTGGACAGGTGTGGTTGCCAGCCTCCAAGATGGCCCACAGTGATTCTCACCTCCTAATGTTCAGGAGGCCATCCGCTCCCACACTGACTAAGGCTGACCTGTGTAACTAATGGGGTATTGTGGGAATGACAGTGCAGAACTTCTGAAACTAGGTTATAAAAATTCTACAGCTGTTTTGCTCACTCTCGATTCATTGCTATAAGGGAGGCCAGCTGCCTTGTCAGGAGAACACTCGAGCAGCCCTCTGGAGAGGTCCTCATGGGAAGGAACTGAGTGAGATCTGCCATCAGCCAGCACTAACGTGCAAGGTATGCGAGTGATCGCGCCACCTTGGAAGGAGCTCCTCCAACATCCGTCAAATTCGGCTGACTGCAGTCCCTGCCAGCATCCTGGCTGCAGCCTCATGAGACCTGAGCCAGAACCATCAGGTAAGCTGCCCTCAATTCCTGGTCCACAGAAACTATGTGAGAGAATAAATGTAGGATATGGTTTTAAGTTGCAAAGTGTTTAGGATAATTTATCACTCAACAGATTAGTAATACAGAAAGTATACCCCTTTTTTACATATGAAACAACACTTAAGTGCGAACAGTTAAGAGTCTTGCTCAGGGCTTCCCTGGTGGCGCAGTGGTTAAGAATCCGCCTGCCAACGCAGGAGACACGGGTTCGAGCCCTGGTCTGGGAGGATCCCACATGCCGCGAAGCAACTAAGCCCGTGCACCACAACTACCGAACCTGCGCTCTAGAGGCCGCGAGCCACAACTACTGAGCCCGCGTGCCACAACTACTGAAGCCCACGCACCTAGAGCCCGTGCTCTGCAACAAGAAGCCACTGCTATGAGAAGCCCACGCACCACAACAAAGAGTAGCCCCCGCTCAGTGCAACTAGAGAAAGCCTGCGTGCAGCAACAAAGACCCAACGCAGCCAAAAATAAAAATAAATAAATTTATTTTTAAAAAAAGGAAAAAAAGAGTCTTGCTCAAAGTCACTTGGAACAAGGGGAGAAGTCTGGATTAAACCCAGGTCTGTCTGATAGCAAAGCACAACGCAACTCCCTGCAAACAGTGACATTTCAGTTTTAGTGGCAGTCTAGGGAAGGGACTAGAGCTAGACATTCTTTTTTTGAAATTTATTTATTTTTGGCTGCATTGGGTCTTCGCTGCTGCGCACGGGCTTTCTCTAGTTGTGGCGAGCGGGGGCGTCTCGTGGTGGCTTCTCTTGTTGCGGAGCACGGGCTCTAGGCACGCGGGCTTCAGTAGTTGTGGTGCACGGGCTCAGTAGTAGTGGCTCACGGGCTCTAGAGCGCAGGCTCGGTAGTTGTGGCGCATGGGCTTAGTTGCTCCGCAGCATGTGGGATCTTCCCGGACCAGGGCTCGAACCTGTGTCCCCTGCATTGGCAGGTGGATTCTTAACCACTGTGCCACCAGGGAAGCCCAAGCTAGACATTCTTAATTCTATCATTCCACCTAGGGTGATGGAAATTGTGAAGAGAAAAAGAATAGGCAGGATGAGGAGGGCAGAGGGAGAAAACATCCCTAATGTTGAGTTGATTTGGTTTTTGGTACTAAGTAGAAGGTTTTTTTATGGGCTCACATGTTCCTCCTCCAAAGAATAACTGGCACAGTGTGGGGCAACACACACAAGCTCAGACCACAGAAATGAACGGGAATAAGGGGGAGGGCCCCGGCAGGGAGGGGCTAAGGGAATTAAGACTCACTGAGCATCTACTATTTGCCAGAGTCTTCACATTTCATTCAATCTTCCAAAAGTCCAATGAGTTAAGGATTTTTACTCCTCTTTACAACAAGGAAACTATGCTCATAGTCACATATTCATTAAGTGGTTTAACCCCATGCCTTCTGATTCCAAATCTTGGGCTCTTCCCACCATTCTAGTCTGTCTCTTGGGCACACTGTGTAACCAAACTAGGTTTTGTGGGGGGGAAAAAACCCCAAAAAACTGCTTCTTCCATTACTGGCTGTATGTTACACATAATCTTACCACACACTAAACTGCAAATAAACTGAAATGCAAATAAAACCTATTCATCCTAGATTATAAACCATAATTTCTGATATTGGAAGAAACCATACTCTCTACGCCACTTTATCACTGAGCCTCAAAATAAAACTGACTGAAGCACTAAGAAAAGAGAAAACCATGAATATACATTTACTTACCAAGCTGACTGGCACTCTCTGATCAGGTGCTATGGAAGAATCTGGTTTATACTGTTGTATTAAGCCTGTACCCAGTTCTTCCAGAAGCTGCCAAGATAAAAGAAATAGATTATCAGAGATGAATATTAGAACCATGGAGGTAAAAAGCCA
Source organism: Tursiops truncatus (assembly GCF_011762595.2). Classification (NCBI taxonomy): domain Eukaryota; kingdom Metazoa; phylum Chordata; class Mammalia; order Artiodactyla; family Delphinidae; genus Tursiops; species Tursiops truncatus. The sequence continues at coordinate 32,696,409 of NC_047053.1, forward strand.
CTTCAGTTTGGAGATTACCTCAAATCAAGGGGAAAAGTAATTTCCAACTGATTTTCTTTCTTTTCTCAGAAACTGCTATCTCAGAGGCATTCTTTCCAGAAGCAAAATCACCAAGTATATATTTTTAATTTATTATCAAATCAATTCTTTGGGTTTACATGTAGAGCTGAAAATAGAGGAATGTATTGATATCACTTGCCTACCTGAAACCTCCTAAAGAAACTCAGAATTGATGGACATGCAGCTGAGGGAAGAACATAAAAGGAAGAGAAGAAAAAAGCACACAGCCTTTTTTTTCTTCTTTAAAATTGGGGTATAGCTGCTGTACAATGTTGTGTCAGTTTCCACTGTACAATTAAGTAAATCATCTATATGTATCCATATATCTCTTCCCTCCTGGCTACCCCTCCCACCCACCCCCATCCACCCATCTAGGTCACCACAGAGCACCAAGCTGTGCTCCCTGAAGCACAGGGCTTTTAATGAAAATTACCTTTGCTCCATGAAGCTGGACAGATGGATCTGCCTCCCCCAGGCACTTGCAAATCACCTCTCCAAGCTCCATCAAGTAGACCTGAGTCATTGAAAAGTAGCCCCTTGCCAGATGAGCCAACACCTGCAAAGAAAACAGGGGATTAACCCCAAGACCTGAATGCAGGACTGCAATATCCAGAAGTGTTTCAATATTTCAGAAATCACTCACACTCAACAAGGGGCTGAAATCTGATGTTAATGAAATGAAGAACAACCATAATCTTCAATTAAGTATATAAAATTTTATGGTGCTTTATAATTTACAAAATGTGTTTCATTTAGATTATCAATATTATCACACTTAAGCCTGGGAACAATTTATCTACTGGTAGGTATTTATTGAGTATTTCAGCTGAAGAAACTAAGACTGAAAAAGTTAAAGGTTAAAGAGGTTAAAGGACATGTTCAATATTAACCAGATAATTAGCAGACCCTAGGACCAAAAAACAAATACTTTAATCTAGGGTGTACAGAAAAAACAAATATTTTAGTATTTTTAAAATATTACAGAAAAACAACTACTTTAATCTAGGGTGGTTTTCTTCCTTTGAAGGAGCAAATACTTTGTTGTCTCTAAACAGATATAATACCAAAGAGAAGTTTATAGAAAATTAAACATTTATTTAACTTTCAGATGCAGAAATCAAAGATTAACTCTACAACTTCCTTCAGAATTATTATATAATCTATTATACTGACCTGCCATATAATACCTGAGGTGACTAAAATGGCTTGCAACAAAGGGGATGAATGTGATGTTTTACAACCAATCCCCCCCCACCCACTCCCCCCCAAAACAAAACAACAAACAAAGCATTCACACCTAAAGTGTGAATTCACACACAACTCCCACTAACACCAATGACACACTGCTTGGTTTGACCTTATTTTCACAGACTTACTCCTCAGGAAGTAATCACCCCATGAAGAAAGAATGATTACTTCCATTTCAGAGATGAGGAAATGAAACCTCCTACCTGTAAGGCCTCCAGTCGCAAGGGGAATGGCTCATAGGTGCTTCCTCCTGTGGAGCCAGCATCACTACCTGAACAGGCATCTTCCTTGGGCAGAACAACAATGGAAATGCAAAGTCGAATGAGCCAGCAGGGCTCTGAAGACACCTTTGGTGAGCTAACTGCGGCTTCTTCCAGAAAGGGTCCTGAAGGGCCTTTCTTCCACCAATCAGGAGGACTGACGTGAGGAGTGGCTGAATTGCTATTGCTGAGTCCAGAAGAACAGGGCTGTTGTAAAAGTAGCTGGACTTCAGGTAAAGGTGCGTGAGTGGACACTATGGCCCCCAATAGTGTGAGACTGGACACACGAACATTAACATCTGTCAAAGGAATCAAAAAGAAACTATCACCACAGGAACAGTTACCATAAGGATCATAACTATCTCTGCAGGCAATTAAGAATTATGGCTTCTTTGTTTAACCTGAATCTAATTAAACCTCTAGACCTAACTTCCAGTTTATGGGACAGAAGTGTAAGTTAACACTGTAAAGAAAATACCCAACAAACTGAGAGTAGGGCTTCCCTGGTGGTGCAGTGGTTGAGAGTCCGCCTGCCGATGCAGCGGACGCGGGTTCATGCCCCGGTCCAGAAAGATCCCACATGCCACGGAGCAGCTGGGCCTGTGAGCCATGGCCGCTGAGCCTGCGCGTCCGGAGCCTGTGCTCCACAACGGGAGAGGCCACAACAGTGAGAGGCCCGTGTACTGCCAAAAAAACCCCCAGAAAACTGAGAGTATACGACATACTGTAAGACAACTGGCTTGGACCCTTCCAAAATCAGTATCATAAAAGAAAGAAAAAGGGCCACAGACTACTAGAGTCAAAAAGACTAAAGTGAGGAGGCAGGACAAGACGGCACTGTAGTAAGATGTTGGGCTCTCTCCTCCCATGGACAGGAAAATTACAACTGCATAGAGAGCAACTATCTCTGAGAATGACCGAAAGACTAGCAGAGAAGATTTTCCATAACTAGGGATAAAAGGAAAAAAAAAGCCACATTGAGACAAGTAGGAGGGGCAGAGACATGGTTTGGCAGGGACCTACACCCCCACTGCTGTGGACCACAGGCAGGAGGGATTTCACAGCCTCAGAGGTCGGCTCTGAACCCCACATTGGGCTCCCCAGCCCAGGGGACATGCATCAGGTAGATGAACCCCCATAATGTCTGGCTTTGGAAATCAGCAGGGCTTACATCCAAGAGAGAGCCAGAGGGCTGCAGAGAATTACGAATCCACTCTAAAAGGCTGTGCACAAAAACTCAGTCACTCCAGGTCCTGGCACACAGACAGCAGTTTGAAAAGTGCCTGATCATATGGGAAGGAGATTCACTGACTAATAGATTCATTGACTAATATTAAGGCGTGTCACCAAGAGGTACTGAGGAGCTGGCGAGTGCCACTTTAAAATTTTTTTTCTTTGTCTCCCTTTCTACCTAGGTGGCCAGGCACTGGCAGGCACCAGTTTTTTTTTGGCTGCACCACACAGCTTGCAGGATCTCAATTACCTGACCAGGGATCCAACCCAGGCCACATCAGTGAAAGCACTGAGTCCTAACCACTGGACTGCCAGGGAATTCCCAGGCGGTCACCAGTTCTGAATCTCCCCATCTAATTTACTAGCATCACTCAACCCGCCCTGAGTTCACCTGCGGATTCCACCCAGCTAGTGCTAATCTAATGCAGTCCCCAATTACAGCCAGCTGCACTGGGAACCAACCCCACCCCCTAGCACACCTGCAGAGAGCATGGCCCAGCCACAACGAAAGGGCACATGCAACCCACACAGGAGACACTCCTGGAGCACCTAGCTCTGGTGACCAGGGGGGACCATACTACTGGGCCTCACAGGACACCTTCTATACTTAGCCACTCTATCAAGAACAGGAAATGTAGCTGATCTACCTAATACATAGAAACAAACAGAGGGTTAGGCAAAATGAGGAGACAAAGAATTATGTCCCAAATGAAAGAACAGGACTAAACCTCAGAAAAAGAACTAAATGAAATGGAGATAAGCAATCTTCCAGATAAAGCATTCAAACTAATGGTCATAAAAATGCTCTCTGAACTCAGGAGAAGAATGGAAGGACACAGTGAGAACTTCTACAGAGACAGAAAACGTAAAAAAGAACCAATCAGAGCTGAATAAAATAGCAAAAGTGAGAAATAGACTAGAGGAAACCAAATGCAGATTAGATGATACAGAAGAACAGATCAGCAATCTGGAAGACAGGCTAATGAAAATCATCCAAATGGAAAAGCAAAAAGAAATAAGAAAAATGAGGATAGTTTAAGCGACCTCTATGACAACATCAAGTGTACTAACATTCACATTATAGGGGTCCCAGAAGGAGAAGAGAGAGGGACAGGGACAGAAAATCTCTTTGAAGAAATAATGGCTGAAAACTTTCCGAACCTGGCAAAGGAAACATACATCCAAGTCCAGGAATCACAAAAAGTCCCAAACAAGATGAACCCCAAAAGACCCACACCAAGACACATTATAATTAAAGTCAAAAGTCAGAGGGCTTCCCTGGTGGCACAGTGGTTAAGAATCTGCCTGCCAATGCAAGGGACATGAGTTCAAGCCCTGGCCCAGGTAGATCCCACATGCCGCAGAGCAACTAAGCTCATGTGCCACAACTACTGAGCCTGTGCTCTAGAGCCCACAAGCCACAACTACTGAGCCCATGTGCCACAACCACTGAAGCCTGCATGCCTAGAGCCCGTGCTCCGCAACAAGAGAAGCCACCGCAATGAGAAGCCTGCGCACTGCAACGAAGAGTAGCCCCCACTCACTGCAACTAGAGAAAGCCTGCGCACAGCAACAAAGACCCAACACAGCCAAAACTAACTAACTAAATAAATTTATTTTTTAAAAAAAGTTAACTAGAGAATCTTAAAAGCAGCAAGAGAAAAACAACTAGTTACATATGGAGGAGCCCCAGAAGATGATCAGCTGACTTTTCAGCAAAACTTTACATACCAGAAGGGAGTGGCACAAGATATTCAAAGTACTGAAAGGAAGAAAAACCCTTACAACCAAGAATATTCCCTCTGGCAAGGCTCTCATTCAGAAATGAAGGAGAGATAAAGAGTTTCCCAGACAAGCAAAAACTAAAGTAGTTCATCACCACTAAACTGACCTAACAAGAAATGTTAAAGGGACTGCTTTAAACAGAAAACACAAAACTATAAGTAGAAATATAAAAATTATGAAAGAAAAAAAAATCTCACTATAAAGGCAAACATATAGTAAAAGTAGTGGATCAACCAACCATATAGGTACTATGAAGGTTAAAACACAAAAGTAGTAAAATCCTATATATCTACAATAATTAGTTAAGAGATACACAAAACAGAAAGATGTTAAAGATGACATCAAAAACATAAAACATAGGGGTAGGGAGTAAATATGTAGTGCTTTTAGAATGTGCTCAAACACATTTAGAATGTGCTCAAACCATTAACTTAAAATAGACTGCTGTATACCAGGTTGTTATAAAATAACCTCATGGTAACCACAAATCATAAAACAATACTAGATTAACTCAAAAAACAAAGAGAAAGGAATACAGTAAGTCCCCTACATATGAACCTTCAAGTTGTGAACTTTCAAAGATGCAAACATGCATTCCATCAATGTCAGGCATGAGTAAAATAGCAGCTTGCCCTCCATCTCCTATAGCTGACGATCCTTCAGCTCTACCATCTGCCACCTCCACTCCCTCCTCCAGTCAGTAACTCTTCTTGCCTGTTCACTCGATGCCAGCCCCTGTAGGCTAGCCATTATACTGTACTACTGTACTTTTCAAAGTACTGTAAGATTAAAAACGTTTCATTTTTTGTGTTTGTTTTTTATGTATTAATATTATAAACCTATTACAGTACAGTACTATATAGCCAATTGTGTTAGTTGTGTACCTAGGCTAACTGTTTGACTTATGATCAAATTGGACTTACGAACGTGTTCTCAGAATGGAACTTGTTCGTATGTAGGGGACTTACTGTACAAACATAACACTCAAGGAAGTCATTAAATCACAAGAGAGCAAGAGAAGAGGAAAGGAACAGAGAAAAACAACAAAAATAACCAGAAAACATATAACAAAAAGCCAGTAAGTACATAACCATCAAAAGTTACTTTAAATGAAAATGGACTAAATGCTCCAATCAAAAGACATAAGGTGGCTGAATGGATAAAAAAGCAAGACCCATATATATGCTACCTACAAGAGACTCACTTCAGATTTAAAGACACACAGAAATTGAAAGTGAGAGGATGGAAAAAGATACTCCATGCAAATGAAAACAAAGCTGGGGTAGTAATATTTATATCAGACAAAATAGACTTTACATGTAACCACAATGTTCACTGCAGCACTATTTACAGTAGCCAGGACATGGAAGCAACCTAAGTGTCCATCGACAGATGAATGGATAAAGAAGATGTGGCACATATATACAATGGAATATTACTCAGCCATAAAAAGAAATGAAATTGAGTTATTTCTAGTGAGGTGGATGGACCTAGAGTCTGTCATACAGAGTGAAGTAAGTCAGAAAGAGAAGAACAAATACTGTATGCTAACGCATATATATGGAATCTAAAAAAAAAGAAAAGGTTCTGATGAACCTAGGGGCAGGACAGGAATAAAGACACAGACGTAGAGAGGACACGGGGAGGGGGAAGGGTAAGCTGGGACGAAGTGAGAGAGGAGCACTGACATATAAACACTACCAAATGTAAAATAGATAGCTAATGAGAAGCAGCTGCATAGCACAGGGAGATCAGCTCGGTGCTTTGTGACCACCTAGAGGGGTGGGATAGGGAGGGTAGGAGAGAGACGCAAGAGGTAGGGGATATGGGAATATATGTATACATATAGCTGAGTCACTTTGTTATACAGCAGAAACTAACACAACATTGTAAAGCAATTATACTCCAATAAAGATGTTAAAAAAATAGACTTTAAATCAAAGACTGTAACAAAAGACAAAAAAGTGCATTACATAATGATAAAGAGATCAATCCAACAAGAAGATTAAACACTTGTAAATGTATGTGCACCCCACATAGGAACAGCTAAATACATAAAGCAAATATTAACAGACATGAGGAGATACTGACAGTAATATAATAGTAAGGACTTTAACACCCCACTTATATCAATGGATAGGTCATCCATACAGAAGGAAACAATGTGTTTAAGGAAACACTGGCCTTAAAGGACACATTATACTACCCTGACTTAACAGATATATATATAGAGAACATTCCACCCAAAACCAGCAGGATACACATTCTTTTCAAGTGCATGTGGAACATTCTCCAGGATAGATCACATGTTAGGCCACAAAGCAAGTCTCGATAAATTTAAGAAGACTAAAATCATACCAAGCATCTTTTCAGACCAAAATCCTATGAGACTAGAAATCAACTATAAAACACTGGAAAAAACACAAACAAGTGGAGTCTAAACAACATGCTACTAAACAACCAATAGGTCACTGAAAAAAATCAAAGAGGAAATAAAAAAATACATTGAGACAAATGAAAATGGAAACACAGTGTTTCAAAATCTGTAGGGCACAACAAAGGCAGTTCTTAGAGGGAAGTTTGTAGCAATAGGGCCTACTTCAGGAAACAAGAAAAACCTCAAATAAACAATCTAACCTCATACCTAAAGGAACCTAAGAAAAGAAAAACAAAACTCAAAGGGGAAAATAAGGATCAGAGTGGAAAGAGATACTAAAAAAAAAAAAAGAAAGAAAAGATCAATGAAACTAAAAGTTGGTTCTCTGAAAAGATAAAGAGAATTGATAAATCTTCAGCCAGACTCATCAAGAAAAATAGAGGGCCCATATCAATAAAATCAGAAATGAAAGAGGAGATACAACCAACACCACAGAAGTATAAAAAGATCATAAGAGATTACTATAAACAGTTATATGCCAACAAATTGGACAACCTAGAAGAAATGGATAAATTTCTAAAAACATACCATCTTTCCAAGACTGAATCAGAAAGAAAGAGAAAATCTGAACAGACCAATTACTGAAACAGACCAAGTAATGAAATTACATCAGTAATCAAAAAAACTCCCCCAAAACAAAAGTCCAGGACCAGATGGCTTCACAGATGAATTCTACCAAACATTTAAAGAAGACTTAATATCAACTGCTCTCACACTATTCCAAAAAACTGAAGAGAATTCAATTTCCAAATTCATTCTACGAGGCCAGCATTACCCTGACAGTAAAACCAGACAAAGACACTACAAAGGAAGAAAATTACAGGCCAATATCCCTGATGAACACAGATGCAAAAATCCTCAACAAAATATTAGCAAACCAAAGTCAGCAATACATTAAAAGGATCATACATCATGATCAAATGGGATTTACCTCAGGGATACAAGGATGATTCAATATCTGCAGATCAATCAACCTGATACACTGCATTAACAATATGAACAGTAAAAATCATATATCATCTCAATAGATGCAGAAAAAGCTTCTGACAAAATTCAACATCCCTTTATGCTAAAACCCCTCAACAAAGTGGATACAGAGGGAACATACCTCAACATAATAAAGGCCATATATGACAAACCCACAGCTAACATACTCAACAGTGAAAAGCTGAAAGCATTTCCTCTAAGGTCAGGAACAAGACAAGGATGCCCACTCTTGACACTTCTATTCAATGTAGTATTGGAAGTCCTAGACACAGCAATCAGACTAGAAAAAGAAATAAAAGGCATCCAAATTGGAAAAGAAGAAGTAAAACTGTCACTGATGACATGATACTATATATAGAAAACCCCAAAGACTCCACCAAAAAAACTATTAGAACTAATAAATGAATTCAGTAAAGTTGCATAAAATTAATATACAGAAATCTGTTGCATTTCTATTCACTAATAACAATCCATCAGAGAAAGAAATTAAGAAAACAATGCCATTTACAATTGCATCAAAAAAATAAAATACCTAAGAATAAATTTAGCCAAGAAGGTGAAAGACCTGTATTCTGAAAACTATAAGACACTGATGAAAGAAGTTGAAGACAACACAAATTAATGGAAAGATACATATACCATGCTTATGGACTGGAAGAATCAATACTGTTAAAATGTCCTTACTACCCAAAGCAATCTACACGTTCAATGCACTCACCATCAAAATACCCACGGCATTTTTCATAGAACTAGAACCAATAATCCTAAAACTTGTAGGGAACTACCAAAGACCCCAAATAGCCAAAGCAATCTTGAGAAAAAAGAACAAAGCTGGAGATTTCACATGCCCTGATTTCAAACTATACTACAACACTGCAGTAATCAAAACAGAATAGAGAGCTCAGAGATAAACCCACACTTATATGGTCAATTTATCTATGACAATGGCAGCAAAAACATGTAATGGAGAAAAGACAGCGCCTTCAATAAATGGTGTTGGGAAACCTGGATAGCTACATGCAAAGGAGTGAAACTGGACCATTTTCTTGTATCATATACAAAAACAAATAAAAAATGGGTTTAAGACTTAAACATAAGACCTGAAACCATAAAACACCTAGAAGAAAACACAGGTAGTACACTCTTTGATGCCAGTCTTAGAAGTATTTTTTTGGATTTATCTCCTCAGGCAAGGGAAACAAAAGCAAAAATAAGTAAGTGGGATTACATCAAACTAATAAGCTTTTACGCAGTGGAAGAAATCTTTAATAAAATGAAAAGGCAATCTACTCAATGGGAAAAGATATTTGCCAATGATATATCCACGTGTGTGTGTGTGTGTGTGTGTGTGTGTGTGTATATATATATATATATACACATATATATATATTTCTTAAAAAGGAAATCATACAACTCTGTAACAAAAAAAACCAATCCCATTAAAAAATGGTCAGAGAGCCTGAACAGCCCTTTCTCCAAAGAAGACATACAAATGGCCAAGAAAAACATGAGAAGATGCTCAACATTACTAATCACCACTAATCATCAGGGAAATCAAAAGCACAATGAGATATCACCTCACATCTGTCATAATGGCTATAATCAAAAAGACAAGAAACAAGTGTCGGCAAGGATGTGAAGAAAAGGGAACCCTCATGTACTGTTGGCAGGAATGTAAATTGGTGCAGCCACCATGGAAAACAGTATGGAGGTGCCTCAAAAATTAAAAACAGAACTACCATATGATCTAGCAATTCCACTTCTGGGTATTCACTCAAAGAAAACAAAAACACTGATTTGATATATGCACCCCAATGTTCACTGCAGCATTATTTACAATAGCCAAGATATGGAAACAACCTAAATGCCCAACCTAAGTGGATAAAAAAGATGTGGCATACGTATACAATGGAATATTACTCAGCCATAAAAAAAGGACTTCCCTGGTGGCGCCGTGGTTAAGAATCCGCCTGCCGATGTAGGGGTCATGGGTTCAAGCCCTGGTCCGGGAAGATCCCACATGTCGCAGAGCAACTAAGCCTGTGCACCACAACTACTGAACCTGTGTTCTAGAGCCCACGAGCCACAACTAGTGAGCCCATGTGCCACAATTACTGAAGCCATGGGCCTAGAGCCTGTGCTCCACAACAAGAGAAGCCACTGCAATGAGAAGCCAGGGCGCCGCAACTAGAGAAAGCCCGCATGCAGCAATGAAGACCCAATGCAGCCAAAAATAAATAAATTTATTAAAAAAAAAAATGAAATCTTGCCATTTCCAACAACATGGATGGAACTAGAGGGTATTATGCTAAGTTAAATAAGTCAGACAGAGACAAATACTGCATAATCTCACTTATACATGGAATCTAAAAAACAAAACAAATGAACAAACAAAACAGAAACAGACTTACAGATACAGAGAGCAAATTGGTGGTTGCCAGAGGAGGTTAGGGCATACATGAAATAGGTGAAAGGGATTAAGAGGTTACAAACTTCCAGTCATAAAATAATTAAGTCACAGGGATATAATATACAACATGAGGAATATACTCAATAATACTGTAGTAATTTTGTATTGTGAGAGATGGCTAGCTACTAGAACTTATCGTGGTGATCACTTGTGATGTATTTAAATGTTGAATCATTATGTTCACCTGAACATAATGCTAACTATACTTCAATTTAAAAAAAAAGTTTAAAAGGCTAAAGTGACATAAAAACTAAATATCACGCATGAACCTTGAATGAACCCAGGTTTTTTTTAAAAAGCTATAAAAGACTTTTGGGGACACATGAGGAAATCTAAATGTGGACTAGACATTAGATAATACTATGGAATCAATGTAATTTTCTTAGGTGTGAGAATGGTATTGTGTTTTTTGGAGATTGTCTTTATTTTGGGGAGATACATACTGTGGTATTTAGGGTGAAATATGTCTATAATTTACCTTCAAATGATTCAAGGGAAGAAAGTCTATATAAATACGTACACATAGACCAAAATATGCATATAAACACACACACGTACACATATACACACTGATACATATATGTAGAGAGAGAGAGAAAACAAATATGACAGTGTTAACAACTGTTAAGTCTAGGTAGAGGTAACAGGTGCTCACTGTACAATAGTACAAATTTTCTGTGGGTTTGAACAGTTTAATAATAAAAGGTTGCTGGAGGACAAAGTCAGATACTTGAAAGGGACCTTTGAGACATGGTTCACTCCCCTCAGTTTGCAGATGAAGAAAAGCTAGTGCAGTGGAATGAGCAGGGGACTGAGCCAGAAGACTTGGGCTGTCTTAATCTTACTTCTGCAACTGAAGTGATAAGCAATCTTAAGGCAAGATTTACCTTCCTGGGTCCCCTTTTACACATTGGTGAAAGGGATGAACTGGACTTTGTTTACATATTTACATATCATTATCTCATTTAAGCCTCATAAAAATCTTATGAGGTAGGCATAGACCTTCCTGTTAGGAGGAAATTAGGGTTCAGAGAAGGTCATGACTATGCAGTGGCAAAAATGGGAGTGAGCTGCAGACTGACACTGGGTCCAGAACATCTCCCACAATGGCACAAAAACATCCGTGCCTTCTTCAAGTTCTACAATTCTGACTAAGAACTCAACAGAATGTGGTCTGATCCTGAAGCTTGCAACCAAAAGAAAAACAAGTCTTCTAAAGGCAACACATATATATTATATGTGGAAGTAAGTCAGGAAATAAGAAATAAGACTGTAGTTAGTGAAGATTTGAGGTTCTGAAATTTTATCTGAACTCCAGAGAAGTTAATGTTAAAGAAGTTAGGTTTTATTTTCCACTTCTTCCTTCCAAAATGAGGATAATGTCTGTCTATCTGACTGTCCATCCATCCTCTACTTATATCTAAAGGATATGAACTATTACATACTAGAGTGGGACCCCCCCCTGGGATTTTGCTCAATCTCAATTCTAAAGGGATACTCTGGTCACTGCACTGATGCATTGAAGAGGCATTAAACTTTACAGTTAATTCTCCAGGTCACTTCTTTCCAGTGGTGTCCACTGGGGCTTTAGAGGTCAAAAGTGGGGTTCCAGCAATAGTTGATTCCCCCCCCAAATTTGAGGAGAATAAGCAGAGATATCTTAGAGCTATAAAAATGCTCTATTTTTTAAAAACTAATAATCTAGATCTGGTTGATATAAAGAAGCAATCAGTTTCAAACTACCACCAACCTTTGTGGCGGATATAAGGCTTTATCTGGTTCCAGACTTTGGTCAGCAGGCTGAGTTTCAGACGGTTATAAGGTGAATTTGATACTAAGTTTGCAAGGCACTGCAAAACACAAAGAAGAGCTCATCAGTAGGCCTGATATAGTCACAGCATAGAGACAAAATTTTAGAGCCTTTAATTTAAAAAGTCTTTATACTTATTTAAAAATCAGTCCTTTTGTTTTTTTTTTTCAGGGGGAATAGCACTTGTATTCTCATTGGTCCAACTTAATACTAAAGATAAAGCAGTATTTTTAGTAAAACATTTAGGTGTACATACAGAGATTGTAGGTATGATCAGACAAGTAGAAACAGACTTCCAAACAGGATATCTTTAATAAAATTACTACTTAGTTATATTCTTGTCAATTCACTTTTGGGCAATATAAACATTATGCAAAAAGAAAGAAACTGCCTCTGTTAACTCACCGATAACTTGGCACATTTACCTTAATTATCTGAGTAAGGGTCTGTGAGGATGATTCAGCCACCAAAGCTAACAAAAGACATCTGTGCAACTCTTTAATGCTAGAAGCGATCATTACAGAAAAGGGAGTGAAAGCCCTTCTGTGGTCACTGGTATCTTCAGCAACAGAAAGAAACTGCTTTGAGCCTTCCAAGATGGCAGATAAAACTTGCAGAGCACAGGCACGCGTCTGAAATTTCAGGATGATGCACATCAGTTAGAAATCAGGAGTCGAATCCCCTTCTTCCTATATATATGTTTTTCATTTTCAAAGTATTTAGGATTCCTTTAATTAGAGGGCAATGTGATTATCCACCAGGCCCTAAGAGCAGCCGTGAACTGAGCCACCTGCGCGCCGCCCCACCCCCACACTTCAAAAAACCAACAGAGCCTCAAATCACATGGCTGTTAGGGTTTCCTACTGTAAGGAATAAGCCTAAGCTGCACCACAGTATAAAAACCTGATGTCACAAGCATGAAAATAACTTAAAGATGAGAAGCCTAGTTTATTAAAGCATAAAGCCAAATGAAAAGAGAAAAGCAAACCGCCTGTGGGCAGGAAAAACTACACGCATCTAGGGTCTGTTTCATATCAAAGCCCCCGAGGACCTTCTGCTTTACGTTCCAACCTAAAGCATCCATGAGTGCTCAATATTAATTACATAGGATACTAGAAACTTTGTGCATACTCAGCTTGGCAGGCACCATTAGTGACCCAACTTTCAGAAACATTCTTAGGTACAGAAAATAAAATCTGCAATAAAATCTTTGATACTCAAAGGAATACTATTAAATATAACTTTATGGATAGAAAGGAAAACATGTGCACCTTTATCAATGGACTGCTGTATCTATCAGGAATAGTGCCACTGCATTAAGATTTTCTTTATAAGGTTAAAAGATTACTTGTAATTAGTATTCTGATGATTTTGCAGTATTAAAACTCAGAAAAGAAAAAAGAAAGGAAAAAAAAGCCAATTTAACCAAAATGGAATGTAGGTGATAAATGCAGGACTACTAATATGAAATAATACTATACCCTCTTTGGCCAGCTCACCCCAAAATGTCAATTAAACCTTTCAGTCAGATATTTAAAAAGCAAGGAATCAACATTATAATTCTAGGATCTAATCTAAGTATTTACTCAATATGAAGCATATCTGAGTTTGGTGTGAAAAGGTTTTCCAGAAAATCTTCAACTGTTATCTCCAAATTACCAAGAAATAAATCATTTCTGCATGCTTTTCGTAGAATGGAATTATAAACAAAAAACTAAAGATTTATTGCTTTGAGAACAAATTTGTAGTATAGTAGTATGAGTCTTTGGAATTAAGCATAATCACTTAAGGAAGGCAGGAAGTTGACAATGTATTAGGAAAGTGTGTGTCAGAGAGACAAAGAGACAGAGAGAGAGCTCGTGCACAAGTCAGCTGGTCCAAGAACTCAGATGAGGTGCTAGCAACCCTTTTCCATAAAGCGCCAGTAGCACAAATTTTATGGTCTAGACTTCACAGGCCACAGAGTCTTTGTTGCGACCACTCAACTCTGCTATGGGAGCACAGACACTGTACAAAGAAATAAATGTGACTGTGTTCAAATAAAATTTTACTTATGGACAGTGAAATCTGAATTTCATATAAATTTTACATGTCACAAAATATTATTCTTTTGATTAAAAAAATGTTTTGAAAGCATAAAAACCACTCTTAGATCATAGGTCATACAAAAACTGGTAGTTGGCCAGACTGGGCCCACAAGCCATAGTCTGTCAACCTCTGATTAGACTGCTGGCTGGTCTTAACCAAAAAAGGCGGATGTTATGCTAAACCTCCATTTCTTTAGAACATAATTAAAAATTACAATTTCAACAGCTCACAAACCGAATAAAATTAAAAGCCAAGTTGTAGAAAGAAATGAACTAATATTCAAAAGTAAAAATTTTTCAGCGCAATTAACTTTGGTACCTAAAGTGGGAAAAAGCATTCATGACTACCACAGATGAAAACAAAAGAATGTCACTGAAATTAGTCATTTTCTACCATCGAGGTATAAAATCTATAAGGAAATATGATACTATATCGAATTCTACTTCTCATAGTGCTGATTTATTTCCTTTAAACACTGTTTAATATACCTCTGTTGTTATAAAAATGCTATTCATGACACTGAATCAGGTTCAAGTTCTGCTTCATTTATTTTTATATCAATATTTAATACTGTTTACCATTCTAATCAGCACTTCCAGCAGACAGTACTGATGTACAAGCAAACCATAAGAGGTGCAGCTCTCCAGACAGCTCATTTTGTTAAGTTTTTATTGTCTGAATATTTACATTGGTAGATGAAAGCCTTTTTAATCTTATAAACATCAGTGCACTCAGTTTCACTAGAGGGTAGTTTTACCTCCTTGGGCACGAAGGCTTGTTCAAAGGTAATGAAACAAGAAAGCACTTTTCCTTTTTTGCTATTTAAGGATATAGTAGAAATTTTTGCTGAGGTAGCTCAGTCAATCCTTATTTTTTCCTTTTTTATGTATGTTCAGTCTCAGCATATTTCTGCAAGAGTGATGAAGTCGTCACTGCTGGGAATGGCTACCACTGAGGTTTCAATGCAGGGCACCTGGCTGTGCTTGTCTTTGGCTTTGTCCAAGTCCTGATTATCCTTCACATATGTTCAGGGTTAATTTCATTTGAGCACACCCCCAAAGTTGGATGCCTTTTAGGTGGAGGCATGTGCATACTGTGTCAAGGTCTCTAGACTTAGAGACCTCCAAGCAAAGGTCACCTGTTCTTAATTGACCATAAAAGAGGAAACCTGATTACCTACCATTCCGTGACAGTTAAAAGTTTCAACTCTTTATTCTCTTTCCTAGTTATGATATCTATTATCTAGATTTTGATTTGTTTCCACATTTCATAGCTCTTTAAAAGAGAAATAAATAATCATCATGGAATTTGAAAATCAGGATAATTCTAAAGGTACCAAGAAGAAGGTATGCCCTACAGTTTGTCCCTTAGGTCACGTCTTGTTGATATATATACATAATCTACTTTTGTAACACCTGAGGAAATCATATAGAAGAAATCTTAGATTAGTCATATTGTTACTAGTAGCATTAGTATTATTTTAATTAGTCGTATTATTATACTGATTGCTCTATCTTGCCTGAAAACATAGGATGTGCTTTCTGAAGCACATTTCCAGCATGTAAACATGTGACAATTTCCCAAGTACCATCACACTGCCAAATCCTAGAGGAAATTTCTAAGTTTTCTCCTTCTCAATGAACCATTCTAGCATCTTACATTCCAGTTTCCTGAAAGTAATCCCTGTCATTGTTGGTGTTCTGAATGGAGTAGTCCAATCATGTTTCCTTCTGTCCATTTCTCTCTGGAAAATTTCTCAGTATATCAGTGACAACTGTGCTTCCAATTGAATCTACCATAGGTCATATCAGAGCTGCCATGAACTCAAAACCATCATCACTGTGTACTTCAAGGAGAAGAGACATTATTTTTGTCTTGTCATGTTTCATCCTGGCTAATACAAACTTCAGTCTATACTATCCAACTCTATACTCAATAAGCACCTGAGATGACCACTCAGCTTTTACACATGGCTGCGCCTTTTAACCTAGCTCTGATCAATCCAGAATGCTGTTCTATTCCAATGACATGAACTAGTACTTTTTTTTTGGCCATTTCTTGCGGCATGTGGGATCTTAGTTCCCCGACCAGGGATTGAACCCACGCCCCCTGCAGCTGAAGCACAGGGTCTTAACCACTGGACTGTCAGGGAAGTCCATGAACTAGTACTTTTAATTTTTGCACGTAACTTTCTAGAAGTCTTTCTAAAAAGACTCTCTCACTGACATCATCTACCAAAACACTTTTTTCTAACATGGGTCTTGGTTCACAATTAATTACACTACGGACAGTTTGCAGTGGTGCACTCCAAGACCTGTTGTGGACAATTATCATGACCCTTATTTACACCCTTCTAAACCTAGTATCTGCTAAAAAATCTGAGTATATTCATTTCGCTTGCCATTACACTGAACTCATGAATTTTAATCATTACTTTGATCTTTTTAAAAAACTGTGTAAGAATGATGACTGGTCTTCCCTTTCTCCAGGACCTTTGTGTGGCTTTCGTGCTAGACCTAGGACTTCTCCAGAAGGGAGTTCTATATTTTTTTTCACTCATCACGTCTCTTGCATTATTGAAATTAAACAGCAAGAACATATGTAAGAAGTACACAAATCAAGGAGGACCACTTTGCAGTAAGTAAAATTTCTCATGGCAATTCAAATGTAAATGTTCGAAAAATACAAAGATATAAACATCATGAATATTATTTCAATCTACTTTCATCTCCATCTCCTTGGCTACTTACGGCAGCTCCCCTCAGCTGGAGGGTCTTCAAAAACATAAATACATATATATATATATTTTTTCAACCTTCATAGCAGTTTTCCTTCCAATTACTAGAATGGCCTCATTATTTATTTATTTGCCACCACCATTTTTCAGGTTCTCATTTGCCGATGATTCAGTCAATCTGAAAAATTTCTACTGGTTTAACTATTTAGTATATTGGGTATTTGAAATACCGTACAAGGCATTTTTGTGTGTGCATAATTGAGGCTAGTTTATTTTTCTTCACCCTGTAAGAGTGTTGAAGGGTCATTTAGAAGTTTTCTTATATAGTAATTAGCTACTCAAGGAGATGATCAAAGGGAGTTTCAATGTATGATGGATTGCTAGTCCTCCTCATTTTTAAGGGAAAAATCTTAAAAACGGAAAATAATACTATTGGCCTAACTAAAACTTTCATTTTGAGAGGGTAGGTTAATTACCTGAGGATACCAGATGCCACGTAGCATGACTTGTTTGTTTGTTTTGGTTTTTTTTTTTGTTTTTTTGCGTTACGCGGGCCTCTCACTGTTGTGGCCTCTCCCATTGCGGAGCACAGTCTCCGGACGCACAGGCTCAGCAGCCATGGCTCACGGACCCAGCCGCTCCACGGCATGTGGGATCTTCCCAGACCAGGGCATGAACCCGTGTCCCCTGCATCAGCAGGCGGACTCTCAACCACTGCGCCACCAGGGAAGCCCTGTAGCATGACTTTTTAATGTTCATTGTTGTAAGAGGAATCTAAACACCACACTGGTTTCCTTATTTGGGTAAAAAGCTAACTTCTGGAAAATAGCTAACATATCCAAGAAGAGGTAAATATTTGATCAGCCATAGTTACCTTGCTGTAGCTATCCATGACTGCCAAGTTACTTTTCCTTCTTTTCTAAAAATAAGTTTTTCTCATAAAAATATGTATTACTATTTATTACATGTGATTTGAAAAATATGGAAAAGTTGAAGGAAAAAAAAACACTGTTGGGATCATATAATTCTATATCCTATACTTTCATAAAGCATCATCAGCATTTCCCTAAGCCTTATACATCTTTCATAACCATTATATACCATGATATTCCAGTGAGTATTAAAGCCATTTTTAACTTCTTTCTATTATAAACACCATGGCAATCAACATTTTCATAAAAGAGAGAGAAGCACAGCTGCTTCAGCGCAGCTCAGAGGACACTGAAACAATAACTCAGTGTGCTCATGCTTCAAGCAAGCCCTGGGGCAGGAGGTGAGCTCAGTGTGATCTCCCTCTACCTGATATTCACATAAGCCCATTTCCTATCCTCCTGCCCATTTAGTGGTTCTCAAGTCAGGACTTGGGTCGGTATTAATAAGAGCCTTGTTCACATAAGATCAGATGGGGCAGTAAGATCAGATGGGGCAGAGAAAACAAAAAAGACTTGTAAAGATTTTCTTCCTAGTTATAACCCTTAGAATTTAAATGCTCTTACCTTTGGAGAAGGATCTTTTAATGTAAGAGTCATCAAGGACACAGACTGTGGGCTTCCAAGCTCAGGTGTATCAGGAACAAAGGCTGACCAGTAGCCATAAAGAACTTTTTTTTCTATTGATTTTATAGTAGAAAGAAAACAGGCTAATGCTCCTTGGCGAACTTTGGCTTGGTAAGACCTTTAATAACCAAAAGAAGGAAGAAAAAAGCCTTTTAATTGTTTTTAAAAACATAAGCATGAAATGCTATTTATTCCAGCCAACTCAAATGATACAGTGGGAAATTCAACACTCTAAATAAATCTGAAAGATGCCAACATTTTAAAAATTATTTCAAAATGTGATCAAAACATGTTAAAGTAATTTGTTTATCTAACAAGTTAATAAAGTCAACAATTAAAAAAACATAACTAGATAGAGAATAAGATGGCAACATTTTGATATTAGGAAATCAGTATTAAATATGAGATACTGCAGAGTATCCATTCATCCAACAGATATGTACTGAGAATCCTTACGTATGTGCCAGGCACTGTGCTGAGGCTGGCAGACATAAACTAAGCCCCTGCCCTTGACAAGCTTATTAAAGGCAGAGACATACAGTTAAAGAGACTACAACACAGTAATCAGAGATAAGTCAAACAGTCACATAGGAGGGGTACCTAAGCCGGAATAAGGGGTCAGGAAAGGCTTCTCAGAGTATATGATTGCTGAGCTCATACTGAAGATGGGTAGTGGTTAACAAGGCAAAAGGCAAAAAACATGAAAGAAAGAATAACCCAGGCAGAGGAACCACATGTACAAAGACAGATAAGAGAACAATGCAAAATGCATAGTAATACAAAGTCCCACGTAAATGAGACTCTTCCAAGTTAAATCACATGCGGCAGTTAGACTTTTAAGCAAGGTTAGAAACTTATACACACAACTTAGAATATAAGGCATAAAAATATAACAAAATACTACTACCTCACTTTACTCTGCATGCCTCCTTCAGCATCAGAATAGTCTGACTCACTACTGCTGACTCTCTTCCAACTGGAAGAACTGAAGGATGAGGAGACTTGGTCTTTTCCTGCAGCTCCACTTCCAGCTAATGGCAAACTCGAAACACCCAGGGAGGAGGGGCACTGAGTGTCCCCTTTATGCGGGTTCAGTCTGCCTGAGCCAGTGACTGGGGCTACTTCTCTTTCACCACTGGATTCTTCCTCCTCCTCCTCTCCTTGCTGGATTTTCTTCGCTTTTACTTTTGATTTTTTCCTTTTATTCTGATTTTAGGAGCAAATGAAAACATATATATGATAGCTATTGGTAACTTCTCATTTGATAATTACTAAATATGTCTCCAACACGTAGTACGGATAAAGAAGAGGAGAAGAGAAAAAAGCAGCACTTAATACTCCATACGTCAGGCACTATGCTAAGTGTTTATGTACAACTTACTGGACCAAAAGAAACAAGGTAGGAAATACATGGGACAGAGCAAACCTCGTGACCTGGGTTTAAATTCTGTATCTGTGATCCTGGGCAAATCATTTAGCCTCGCTGAGCTTGCCTTTCCTCATCTGTTTAAGTACAGACTAATGCCACCTTCCTTGAACGGTTGTGAAAGCATTCAGCCTTCTCAACAAAGGTTCTGCAAGAGATCAAGGTCTACAGAAAATGACCTGAGTGACTATTTTCTCAGTTCTCCCAAACAGGATACGCAGTTAGCACCACTCTAGATGCATAGGAGGGATGTTACTCCTCTACATACAATCCAGGTTTTAGAGCACTGGGGCTTTGTAGATATAAAGTAAAAGCCTGGGACTTCCCTGGTGGTTCAGACACCACACTTCCAATACAGGGGGCACGGGTTCGATCCCTGATCGGGGAACTAAGATCCTGCATGCCGTGCAGCACAGCCAAAAAAATGAAAAACAAAAAACAAAAAACTTAAAGTAAAAGCCAGGTTCTTTCTCTTCTGCTACTTCCTTCTTTCGGACATCCAAAGATCTTTGGAATCTGTGCTCTCCTCTGCATTCTCAAGGTCCCTAGCCTTTAGGAGAGAAGGTCCTCATGACTTCTACCTTGAGTTATTAACGTGGCTCCAGACTCACACCCTTTTACTTGCTATCACAGTGATTTCTCTGAAATGCCAATCTGATCATATCACTCCCCTGTATCAGATGCTTCATTTCCACCACCTATAAGATAAAAACCCAAACTCCTCAGCACACTGTATATGACCCTTATGATTTGGCCTCTGCTACATACTTGTCCCACCTTCCCCTCCACACACCTGACACTCTAGCCCCTTGTTCAACTCGCATTCCCTAAGACTGTGTACCTGTTGTTCCCTTTGAATAAAACATTCTCCTTCCTTCCTTCTCTATACTCATTCTTGAGGCTCAGGTTAGCCACTATATCTTTTAAAAAGCACCCCCTTACTCCTCTATTGGTTGCCCTGAATGTGCTCCTAGAATACCCCGTGAATATTCTGTTGAAAGAAATCATAATACTGCAATGTAGTTGTGTATTTATCCACCTTTGCTTTCTCCCCCAAATTCCTAAAACCACAATCTATGTTCCTAATGCTTAGCACAATGTCTGGGATATAACAGATGCTCAGTAAATGTTGATTAAGTGAATGAGTGAAAGAATTTCTAATTGTAAGCATTTTAATCAGGTATTACATTTCTAGGTGTAATACCTCAGCCGTATATCTGTATGCTTTAGGTTCTCCAACAGAAACAGGAGGGAGATGGCAGCTATCTGGAAAGACTGGGAAATTTGGCAGTGGCAACAGAGGCCTATAATATTTACCAGCTAGCCTGTTGGAGAAAAAGTCTGTTGACCTGTGGTGTTAAGCATTTGAGGGATGCGGATGCTTGGCTATGGGTATAAAGTGAATGCCCATTTTTATAGCTGTTACATTGCCTAGACTGCTTAGAAGTATAAGATGTTCTAACTGGTAGTTTTAGCAGTCTGATAATTTAAATTTACTATGCTAAAAACCCTAACTTGAAATCAAATTCAAGGTGAGCCTTTGGCACAGCAGTGATGCAAATCATAGAAAACACACATAGCAAGCAATTAAAAACAATTCACAACTTAAATCTAAATATATGCAAATGTACCACAGCTGGTCGAGAAGTGCTGGATTCTGTCTGCTGCGGTTTGATGGGTGGTCGTCCATCATACTGAGGAAGTGGAGTGGGGTACAACACCGTGGGCATCTCTATGTTTAGTCCAGGGAGTCCATGGAACATGGTTTTCTAATAATGATGGTTAAGGAACACACAAACACACATACAACAAATCATAAAACAGAATTATTCACCATGTTCTGAATCACAGATGAATAGATTAATGTTTAAAAGCTTTATTAAGGAAACTGAAATGAGAAAGAAAATAGATACCCTGAAGGTTTAGAGCTTAAAGGAGAGTTTAATTTCATCTAGACCAGAGGGATCTGGTTTGGCCAGATCAGGTTAAACTTTAGATTCTAGTTTATTTACTTACCACTTTTATTTACTAATTTAAAAAATTTACCCAATCAGTTTTGTCCAATATTTTATCGATAATTTTTTTAACCAATCTATCATTTTATTTAGCATATCCATGTCCAAATCTAGCTCTCTATTATCTACTAGGGAGTAGGGGAGATGGTACAGGAAAAGAATTAAAGTTTTAGTCATGATAAAGCTAAGTTATCGTACATGGCTTTGATCTAAGGCCACCACAAAGTTTCTTACTATTTCTTGGCTGAACTGAAGACAGCTGGATCCCCAGAGAGGTTGATCTGACTCTCCCACTGACTGGCAGGCTCAGAAGCCAAAGGATGGCAGCCTAATGATACACATCTTGATTGGTCTGCCTACTACATGGGAGCTAAAGCCAAGGAGAAGCACTGGTTCCTCTTTCAAGTCCAAACAGATTCAACATAATCTAAAATTAAATAATCTACAGATCATACCTCATAATCTATTCCCAATAAAATTTTAGAATTTTCATAAATTTACTAAAGCAAGATTTAGTCTTTTCAGTTCTTAATTTTATTTATTTTTAATTAATTAATTTATTTTTGGCTGCACTGGGTCTTCGTTGCTGCACACGGGCTTTTCTCTAGTTGTGGCAAGCGGGGGCTACTCTTTGTTGCAGTGCACGGGCTTCTTACTGCGGTGGCTTCTCTTGTTGCGGAGCACAGGCTCCAGGCGCGCGGGCTTCAGTAGTTGTGGCTTGCAGGCTCCAGAGCGCAGGCTCAGTAGTCATGGTACACGGGCTTAGTTGCTCCACGGCATCTGGAATCTTCCTGGACCAGGGCTTGAACCCGTGTCCCCTGTGTTGGCAGGCGGATTCTTAACCACTGTGCCACCAGGGAAGTCCCAGTTCTTAATTTTAAATATGTTTAAATATGAACATTTTATTCTTCTCTCTTAAAATATAATACCCTAAAGCTAGCCTTGGAGTAATGATGTAAACTGGTCCTTATGTCTGGGGTGTAAACAGGAAAGACACTAACCACATGAAGACCTGGGGTTTAAACGGGCAATGCCTTACCTTTAGCACAGCCAGAAGAGCTCCAAGTTCATCAGTCTGTGTCAGTTTCATCTTCCCACCATTTAGAAGAGACTGTATACCTTTTAATGCATTTTGTAACAACTAGAGGGAAAAAGGAGACCAAGTTAAAAGGTAAATGAAATTTGGTTGTCCAGGGACCAACTTTCTAGCACCACGTAGGATGGAGAAAGAAGTCTTTAGATGATGAAAAAAACTTTAGACAGGGGAGGGGAAAAAAAAGAGCAGAGATGAGGATCCAGAGAAGAAAGCTGATGAGCTACTACTAATTATTTTCTAGAAGAATGGAGTGCTTCTCTTGAATGAGTGGTCTTTTCATACATGTTTATAAACCTGCACGTACTAATCGTGAGCAAGAAAAAAAAAAGAAGAGATGTTTAGTGAGAAGAGTACGATAGGAATAAAAATGTGGCAGCAGAGACTGGAAACAGGAAATCCCTATCATGCAGTAACCAAAGCAGCTCTTTTCACAGCAGCTCTTAAAAGCAAAGAAATGTATGTGGGGACAGGTTTCTAGAGGGCAATTCTGATCAAGATTAATTTTTTGGCCAGTAATGTCATTTCTAGGATTCTGTCCTTAAAAAATACTCCCTACATGGAAAGGATGTGAACTGCAGCCTTGTTTGAAATAGTGCAATCACTGAAAAAAACTTTAATTTTCCATCAATTATGATATTTAAGAAGCTAACCCTCTGCTACATATGAAACTTAACAATAATAGCAAGCACTTTTCCAAGCATATTTAAGTGCTTTTATGAACAGTTCATATACACCTCATAAGACCTCTACAAGGTGGTTATAACATTTCTCCCATTTCAGAGATGAGGAACATGTAGGCTCAAGAAGTTAAGTAAATTGCCAAGGTCTCCCAGCTACAGCAGTTAGAAAGCATGAAGTACATCAACAGGTATTGATTGAAAAGATGTCCAAGATATATTAAGTTTAAAAAGGAGAGAGAGCTGCAAAACAGCATATTAAATATGATCCCACTTAAAAATTATAAATATGCTCATTTATATACAAAAAAAATCTGGGGGCATGTAGAACAAATTGTTCCCAGTGGCTCTGTCTAAGCTGGGGACTATAAGAAACTTTCGCCATCTTTGATTTGTAATTTTTGAAACGTGTCACTTTGAATTTAAATCATGTTAATAAACTGTCATATTTGCATCAGGTTTTTAAAAAAAGAAATAAAATACTGCAGATATTGTTGAAATCCACTCCTTTCCATTCCATCTAAAAGACAGTCACTAGTCAGAAATTTTTTATTTCCACTTTTATAGTCAGGAGGGTAAAAATAGTTTAAGAACCTAGAATTGCAAAACAAACAAAAAAACAAGGCAAAACACAACAAACAAAAATAATTTCTTGTAATTTGAACCTGAAAGATATGGGTTCAGCCTTTTTAGGTTATAAACATCCCCTTATGCCTATATCTCTAGACAAAACTAATACAGCAACAAAATTAAACTCTTTAATAGCAGCTTTTGTTCTACTGCTGCTTGTAAACACATCTGTAACAGTCACAGGATTAGTAGTAGTCTCACCTACCATGCAAAACGTGATATCATCCATATCAGATGATTTTGGAGACTGTAAAGTGGTCAAGAAAGCTTGGAAGCAGATATTTTGGTAGGGCTCCTCCAAGTACGGCTGTCCTGGCACACTAAAACACACACAGAAAAAGCAACTCCAACTCAGTCGCCTTTGAAATGGGGCTTGCAAAGAATAAGAATTAAAAGTAACAGCAATACTGACTAATGGAGTTAGAATATACCCTTGGATGAAACTGTATCATAGAAGATTGTGCACTCCGGTTAATTAACTACTGCTGTGGACCAGCACAAGGCTGGAACGAATAGGAAGAAGAACGGTTTCCACAGGGAAAAGTTACAGAAGTCTATAGTGAAACAAGTACACAGAAAGCAAAATCTTTTTCATTATGCTTTTCAGTTCTGAGAGGGAAATAATGCAGACAGGTAGTCAAGCTAGAATCACACAGCTGAAGCTGCCTTCCTAGCCACTGGACAACACTGCAATGTAGAGATAAGATATTACGCATCAGTTCAAGCTTGTGCCACTCATTTTCTATTGCATGAATTTAGAATTGGGCAGTTGGGATTGGTTCTGTTTTCTTAAAGGAAATTGGCCTTGACAGATATATCTCACCAAAGCTTAAATTAATATGAATATATCCTTCTCGAAGACTTAATATGGTTAGAATTTATACCAACAGAAAACAAAACCTCAACATATTGCACATATATCACTTTTACCATATTTTAGAAATAAAGTCCTAGTCTAAGGTCCTAGTCCTTCACTTCTTCATAAGCTTTCTTCATAAGCAACATTAAAATTAAAAATAAACAACATAAGATGATGTCACTAGCAAAGAGCATGGGAAATGCAAAGTAGGTTATTTTTCTAAGTTGGCTCTGGCTTCAGACAGATTGAACCACCTACAAAGGGCCCATGAGAGGCCCTATCTTATTACACCTGGGAAATCTGACTGACTCCACATACCTGAGACATAAGTTTGCCATACAATGCACTGCAGCTCTCCTAACTTCAGGGTCCGACTGAGCCAAGTCACTCAGCTTCATCAAGAGTCCGCTCTTGCCAAGCAAGTCTGGGAGGTACTGAAACAACATCACAGCCAATGTTGGCCGAAGAAAAGCTTCTAGGAAAACATTACTTTTTAAATAGATTTCTTTCTTCTTTTTTTTAACTAAAGGGAATTTAGGTACCAAAACACTAGCTGCTAGGTAAATCCTTCAGACAGGCATGCAAAAATATGCCCAAAAAGCATCAGTAAGGATCAGCACTCCCAGCCTAGGCTGTTGCTGAAGCTCTTTCGTCTTGGCTGCATAGCTGAAGGGTAATGATAATCATAATAATGATTAATATTTACCAAGTGCCAAGCACTTTACAAGTGAGACTTCACCCTCAGAGGAACTATTTTACACGTGAGAAAATGAGGCTCAGAGTGACTGAGGAAGGTTACTCAACGTTACACATCTAATTAATGGCAGGACAGAAACCTGAACACAGGCTTGCTGGTTTAGAGCCTGTGCTCCCAACCTTTCAAAGGAAAGACAGAATGCAGTTTAAACTACCTTTTGACACTTGGAGCCGTTGCAGTAAACCAGGGCTGCCAAGGCTTGGAGAATCTGCATGTGTGTCCAGGAACTGCACTGCTGAATAGCAGAAATAGTATATGCCAACAGGAAATCCAGGTTCTGTTCATCAACAATCACCTATCAAGAGGGGAAAAAATTATGATCTAACTTCTAGAAAGATATTTAATCCTTTTCAGACATGAATGCTCACTTGAATCAAGCTGTTTAAGAAACAGAGAGCGCACATGTATCCATCTTTTTCGTGTCAAAAAGATCAGCTTTAAAGACCTTGAAAGTCTTATCAAGAGGACCCCCTCCCTGCCCCAAGGCCTTGCTCACTTCTTCCCCTTTACTCCCTCCACTCAAAGTATAACCTGGCAAAGTCCTTGTAACTTTTCCTTGAACTAACCAGACACCGGCAGCTGTAAATACACAGATATGTAAGACTCAATCCGCTGAAAACTTTTAATTCAACTATGTTGCCTAGTAAATGCTCAACAAATACTCTGTGACTAAATATGTCTGCTGAATAGCTACTATGTCTCTGCCATGATGTGGGGAATATAACAGAAAGAGCTGGCATATTCCTGTCCTTAAGGAGTTTATAATTTTATTGCGATAAAGTAGGCTAATCCAAGTACCAATTCAGGGACAACTGAAATAAACTGCCACCAAACGTTAGAAACCTGGTTAAGGGCTGTGGGTGCCATGGGTGATTAGGAACTTTTCCAACTGCCAGTGTTAAAAAGATGTTACCGCTGAGAACAGCAAACATTCAGAAGCCACCACATCAGTTTGAAAAATTCTAAACTTGAAAAGAGCCTTATTTCATTTAGCAAGTCACATGCAGCATACACTGTTACCTGGTTACCCACTGTTACCCTGGTTACCTCCAGCATATTGAGCCGTTCTTTTCTTGCTGGCAGGATACTGATCTTATTTGGGTGTCTACCTTCCCCACACGAGACCTGAAGGTAAACCCCAATTCTGCTAAGACCGTGGTTTTCCACCAGTGGCAATTGTGTCCCCCAGGGAACACTCGGTAATGTCTGTAGACATTTTTGATTGTTCAAATTGGAGAGATGCTACTGGCATCTAGTGGGTAGAGGCCAGGATGCTGTTAAACATCTTCCAATGCACAGGACAACCCCCTCATAGCACAGATTTATCCAATCCAAAATATCAACAGTGCCAAGGATAAGAAACCCTGACATAAGGGCTGAGCTGCATATTGTAACCATCTAGGGAGCACAGGTCCTCCAGGTGATTCTAATGGGCAGTCAAGGTTGAAATCCCTTGTTTAAGCCATTCATGGTAATACCATTCCCCTGATCAGACTGCTGTAGAGGGGTTCTCGTATGACCTAAGTCTCTCCAGCCTGATATCAGGGAAGAGACTGCTGGAGAGTCTGTGAGGCAAGCCTCCTCATTCTTAAATAAAAGAGACAAAAAATAAATAGTTCTTTTGCTTCTGCTGGGTGTTATTTATTTCCCATGGGATGCCTGGATTTTAAGTGTGAGAGTTGCTAGCTGAGGATAACCCATCCACTGAGGACGGCAGAATGGAAAGATGCCAGAAAGCCTCTTAATTATTAAGTGCCCCTAAAGCTGCATCCCCTGGGGCCTGTGATGTAAGATAATTTTTAAAAAATTATTTAGCTATTCTGGCTTGGCTCTTCTGTTTCTTGCAGCCAGAAGCATCCTAGATTACATAATGCTAATTGATAAGTTCTGTGCTAACTACATTCACATACTCATGTGGTAGCTTATAGTAACAGCCTCAAATTTTGAACTGTTCCTAAAAAAAGATACCAGATTTATTTAGCAAGTTGGAAAACATTCTGAAGAGAGGGGAGCTTCAGTACAGACCTTGACATAAATAACAGGCATCTTATTATCTAGGTCACCTTGCCCCTGAGCTACTTCTTATGTTCTATGAAGACCAAAAGTAGATGACAAAAATGGTAGCTTTGGGAGAGGGGAAAAAATACTGGTAGGAAAGGGGTAGAGGATATTTCAATTTATTCATAGATATGTCTTAGTCAAATATATCTTTCCTGAAAAATTCTAAGACCTGGGGGCTTGAATGATATTGGTTTCCCGAACCAAATTGATAGGAATACCTCTGATGGACAAACCTGTAGAATCTTTTTTTTGGTCAGAGTTGTATTTGTTTTAATATAATTCTTAGTAAGGCATTTGCTTCTCACATTTGCACAGCTTCTGAAAAGACCAGCCTATCATACCTATCACAGAGGTAGTATCTCAAAGGTACTTACTTATTCTCAAAATTCATGATCTGAATTCTAAAGTTACCTATATGATTACCTGTAGTGTGTTAAGTAAATGGTGGATAAGCTGAGACAATTTGCTGACAAGATGATTCTGATTAAGAGGCACCAGTTGGCAAGCTTGGACAAGAAGAGTACTGACGTCCTACCAAAAAAAAAAAAAAAAAAAAAAAAAACAGACAATGAAAAGGTGCTATACCTGTTAGCCAAGAGAAGACCCGCCCCCAACACAGCCAAATGAGAAAATAAAAGTGAACGTTCACACTCAAAATGGGGAAAGATGAAATATGAGGCAGAGAGTAGGATGACAGCATAAAAATAGCATGTGCTAAAAAAGGAAAAGAATCAATATGATTTTTCTCAGGCTAAAGACTCCAGAATCTCTACATATGCAGAGACAGTACAATTAAATAACCAAAGAAAGGATTCCAGCATATAAACGCACACACTGAAATTAAAAATACCAAAGGGTAAGCAAACCAAATTTGCAATGTCACTGGGAAAATCAGAAATGACACTTGTACAAATTTCATGTAAAATTAGGAATTCTTTTTACCTATTTGCAAATCACACTATTCATTCACCTATTGATGTTTATTGAATTAAAAGGCTCTGAGCACCTTCTCTGTGTCACGTAGTGTGCCAGGTCTTTGGGCTCCAAACATGAACAGACATATTCCTGAATCTCAAAGAGCTCACAATCTAGTGAAAGAGACAGAAATACTATTCACAAATAATTAAAGTGAATTAGGTCCTGAAAGAATTCAGTACAAATTCTGCGGGAATACAGTAATTAGGGAGGTCTTGTGGAGGTGATTTTTAAGCAGAATCTGGAATGACCTGAAGGATGAGTAAAACTCTGCCAGACAGACAAGGCACCGAAAGACACAGCAAGCAAAGGGAATGGAGTGGGCAGGCTTGGAACAGGAATAGGTGTGGAACACCAGTATGTGCTTGAGGAACAGCAAGTTTTAAAATGACTGCACACAGGGCACAGAAGCAGGAGTGATGGGACATAAGACTGGAAAGTCACAAATTATATAAATAAAGCAAAAGTCCCCGACTCCTCCCTTAATTCCACTCTGCTCCCTAGTGACGCAAACTACTATTTTGTTGTAAACTCTCCCATACATTGTTTTGAACTCTTTGCATCTATAAATGTACATTTATGTTCAAGCCCTCCCCACCCTATATTGGTCTCATACTGTAACTTGCTTTGCCCAGTTACCAATATGTATTGGAGATCCTCCCAAATCAGAGTTTTACTTTTCTAATGAGATTCTTTTCCGCTAAAGAAAAGGTCACTCTGGCAGGAGAGCAAAGAATGGTTTGGAGAAGAGCTGGAAATAATAAGTTAGAGGAGACCAGTGGAACAATCCAGGAGAATCATCTTGCCTGAGGGCCTAAGGCTTTGGCAATGGGAATGGGGCGGGGCGGGGGGGGGGGGCGGTGGACTGAGAAACATTTCTGACATAGATTCTGAAGAATCCAGATTGGATAGGATCTGGGAGGAAGGAAAGGTGAAGAACCAGTGTCTGCACCTTTGCTCTGTGTGACTGGGCAGACTCCATGTTTGTGTGCGTTGGGGGATGGGACGGAGTGAGGATGTGGTGGGTGAGGATGGATGTGGGTGAGGATGTGGTGGGTGCATGGAGGATGTGGTGGGTGCATGGATGTGGTGGGTGCATGGAGACAATGAATGTGAGGATGTGGTGGGTGCATGGATGTGGTGGGTGCATGGAGACAATGAATGTGAGGATGTGGTGGGTGCATGGAGACAATGAACTAATTTTTAAGAACTGTCAAGTTTGAGGTGCCTGTGAGCACCAGAAAACAGTGGTAAGACTGGGTCAAGAGTTCAGGGAATTCAGTAGCATCCAAGGCCTGATGTGTGTGAATACTATTGCTCAGAGCCAAAGTACTTCAGAGAGTGCGGAGCTAGCATGGAGGAACAGAAAATGGCTGGGACTTTGAGACACTTTAGTTCCAATTCTAGCTCTGCCTTTTGCCAGCAATACGACACTGGACCTTTTTTGTGAGCCTCAGTATGTTTATCAGTAAAATAGACCTAATAATACCCACGTTCTAAGATCCCTAGAACCGTGTACGGTACAGTACAGTACGTGGTAGTAAGGAATTTTATACACAAAGTGCTCTGAATGCGGGGAGCGGAGGGACGGGAAGGTGGCACCAGAGATGACACCTGCAATGTTATCGGAGCAGAAGTCATCAAGCTGGGTTTTGAAAGAAGCTAGTTTGCCAGGCACGGCACAGTTCTTCCAGAAAGGGAGGGCGGAAAATGTGCCACGGACGGAGGCAGCAAACGAGCCTGCAACTAAGCACTGCGAAAAGGCTAGAGAGGCGGGCGGGAGCCACCAGCTAAGGTCCCTGAAGGGTGGGGCCGGGGCCAGCGGGCCTACCTCCGGGGCCACGCCGCTGCCCTCGCTGTAGTTCTCGGAGATGAGCTGGTCGAAGAGCAGGTGGAGCTCGGTGCGGCTGGAGCTGCTGTCATCCGGTCGCAGGGCGCAGAGCCTGGCTGACAAGCAGCGGAACCCATGGCCCTGCTCGAGGGGTGGCTCCCCCTGCGCCTCTTTCGCCGGTCCGCTCGTCAAAGAACCCGCTACTTGCGCCGCCGCCATCTTTCCTACGTAGGACCACAGGGAAATACTTCCGGGGTATTCCCCGCTTCCGCGCGCCAATCCCGGAAATGCCTGTTTCAAACCAGAACCCGAGGTGGGAGGGGTTCTGAGAATACAAAACGGATCCTCGGACTAGTACCCTGTGAATGTATATGAGAAATTATGTGGGAGACTTTTTCGCCGCCCACCTCTCCTTGAGCCCTGACGAAAAGTGGGGACTCTGCCCTCCCAGAGAGTTTGTTACTGGGCAGGGCTGACATTCCTGTTTCGTACTAAGCGTTTCAGATTCAGTCTGGGGTTGCAGGAAGGTCGCTGTGGAGGGGAGTGGCAGAAACTGCTAGTTCGACATCCTTCTCTTCTTACATCATATTGGAGCCCCTAATTTTTTCCCTAGACACAAAACCACCCTGAATAAAAACTGTGTTCCCCAGTATACTTTGCAGCTGGCCATGAATCCTGTAGATCTTAAAGCACCTAATCACACAGAAGTAATTTGGGAGTTCAAACTGAACCATGTAAAATATATCCTGCCTAAGGGTGACATGGTTGAGATTGGACACCCCAAGATCTCCTGAAACCTTAAAAGCAAGAAGCTGGAAAGGAAAATAGCCATTTAAAAAGCTGTGAACAGTTTTCAGTCACACCGGAAGTGAAGGCTTGAAATTTACATTTGGGCAGACTGGGAAAACCATCTCTAGGACGTTTGAGTTATGCGAACATAAAGCAAATTCTCACCCATAACTCTTAGGGAAACCCTTGAAGTCACCCAAATGTACATATTTTATCCTGTGAATAAAATACTTATGTTTAGCAATGAAAATTGGTGATACGCTTTAGAAGAGCTAGTTCTCTGAAAACTTTGGGATTTTGGGGGAGAAATACTTATTTTATTTTGAATTTAAATTTCATTATGTTTGTATATTATTTCTTCTTGGATGGGTGTATACATATGTATGTGTATTTGTGATACTCAAACATTTACTCAGAGAAGATCAGTAGCTGAGAACTAGTCACTGATTTTTTTTTTTTTTTTTGTGGCCACACTGTGCAGCATGTGGACTCTTAGTTCCCCGACCAGGGATCAAACTGTGCCCCCTGCATTGGAAGGGCAGAGTCTTAACCACCGGACAGCCAGGGAAGTCTCTAGTCACTGATGTTTTAGTTTGAATTCTCCTAAAGCAGAGCCTCAGGTGAGGTTGATATGTGAGTGATTTACTCAGGAATGAACAGGAAAGAAAGGGGAATCAACAAAACTATGTGCTATCCAGTTGCCCATTGCAAGGGGTGAATGATTGCTCAGTCCTCGGGACTTTTTGAGAAGCCTTACGGAATGCTCTCAGAACACCTGTCCTGAGGAGTGGAAGGGGGGAGCATATATCTGCCAGCCTTTGACCTCTGTTGTCAGGTGTTGCTCCACCAAGCATTAATTCTCCAGTGCTTCTGAGTTGAGCATGCATCAGTGTGTGATGGTTCCTGCAGGAGTCTCTTGTTGCATGGACAAAGAAGTCCTGAGGCAAAAGTGAGAGGTGTGGGCTACTAGGGTAGGAGTCTGACATGTTAGTTTGTGCTGACATGTAGTAGATGCAGGAGATAAACTGGTTCCTATAGCAATGATTAGGATAAGACTATAAGGCCAAGAGTATTTGAAGCAGTGCATAAGAGTTGTCCAACACACTGGGCTAGAAGGACTTGAGGCCTGGTCATCACCACAGTGAAGGTGGCATGAAAGAAACTGTGGAAAGGACCTAGGTTTGGTGTGGCTAATCTTAGGTTGAAATGTGGATGACCCACACTTAGTGTTATTCAAGACTGAAATGACTCAGAGATTGTGAACTATACCAGTCTGTTGAGTTCTGATGGAGTATACCCTTGTGGATGGCAGTGTGGTTTCTCCAAGGAAATGAACATGTCTACTCTCTGGTGATCACCAGCTGAAGGAAACGTATATCAAGCTCTCATAGAGGGCTTTGAAGGCCCCCGGCATTAGCTTGTATTTGGACATTAACCTCCAAACTGTGAAAAATCAGCGTTTGGCAAATGCCCTCCCAAGAAAATCTCCTCACACATCCTTACCTTTCCTCACTCTCAGTATTTTTATAATCTTACAGTGACTGAGGGGCTTTAAAGGGTGCTAAGTAAGTTCACAGATATTTCCTTTTATAAATTCTGCATAAGGGGATCTGGAGTCTCACTCTGGAATTTCATTTCTTTCATGTTTTGGAACCCTGTTAAGACTTCGCTTTTATTGCCTCATTAGGGTCTAGATCATCCTAACTAAGGTAGGCTTTACTTTACATCCCCCCCCCATTTCTAATTCACATCCTTATTTCCTTCAGAACATTGACCATAATGTGTAGTTATCTTCTTTATTTGTTTACTTGTTTATTACTTATTTCTTCTTATAGAATGTGAGCTTTGTGAAGGCACAGATAACATCTGTCTGGTTCACTACTGTATCCCCAGTGCTAGCACAGCACCTAGGATGTGACAGGCAACCCACAATACCTGTTGACAGAATAAATGAAGTTGCTATTATTATCAGAGCCCCCTATTTGCCATCTGTTGGTTGGTATGAAAATCAAATGTTCTGTAAACTGTAAAGTTCTATTAACCTTAGGATCCAAATGAGGTAGATATTATCATTTCTCCCTTTTTATAGCCAAAGAAAGTTTAAATGGTTGAAAGAGAAAAACTTTAAACAGTTTAAATGGTTTGTCAGCGGCAATGAAGGCAGTAAATTAGTCAACATCAGTCTACAACCTGGGCCAGTTGAATCTTAGGTCTGTGACTGTGAAACACATAGACAAGAAATTTCAAGTCTATTTTAACCTCCCACATTTCATAACGGAGAAAACAGGAGAGAGGGGCTGGCTTTCAGTATCCGGATGAACTGTGAGAGGCCAGGAAGGAGGATTGGCCTTGTGTTCTGTTCTAGAGTCTTAGAAAATTAGGACTAAGAGTCATTAGCCTATCAATTTGACAATAATAATAATCATTTAGTCAACATTTACTTAATGTTTCCCACGTGTCAGGCACTATTCCAAGCACTTTACACGAACTAACTGTTTCTACCTTTGCAGCTCTATGAAGTATTGGGTTGGCCAAAAATTTCGTTTTTGGCCAACCTAATAGATCCTGTTATATAGATCAGGAAACTGAAACACAGAAAGGTTAGGACACTTGCTGAAGGCCACACAGTTGTGTGGTGGGCCCGGGTTTGAAATTCAAAGTTGGATCTCCTAACCACTATGCTATTGATATAACTTATAGGCCTTAGAATGTGACATGGAAGTATAGTTAAGGCCCTGACACTTACCTGCTATGTGACTTTGAACAAATTACTTAATTTCTTCGAACTTCAGTGTCCTCATAGGTAAAATGGTAGTGAGAAGAAGCATTGTCACAAGGTCGTTGTAAGGATAAATTAGATGATACTTGTGGGACGTATAACACAGTCCTTGTTGCATAGCAAGTGTCCAACAAATGTCATCTCTCCCCCACCGCCACCTCCTCCTCCTATCACCCCTCACCAAATAAATTAAGTAGTATGGGTACTTTTAATGATGATGATTTTTTTGGGGGGGGGTGGTTCGAAGGCCTCTCACTGTTGTGGCCTCTCCCATTGCGGAGCACAGGCTCCGGACGTGCAGGCTCAGCGGCCATGGCTCACGGGCCCAGCCGCTCCACGGCATGTGGAATCTTCCTGGACCAGGGCACGAACCCGTGTCCCCTGCATCGGCAGGCGGACTCTCAACCACTGCGCCACCAGGGAAGCCCAATTATGACGATTTATTAAAAGAAACGATTATTTTCCCTTCCCCACCACATCCCTTGTCATCTCCATCCACGGGCCCCCATTTTCATCTGTCTTCCTGGGCAAGGAGTTTCAAATAGTCACATCTTTGAAGACAGGAACTCCAGGAAGGGATGAACAACTATTAGAGAAGGATGGCCCTTAGGATGTCTTCATCTGCGAAATGGACAAAAAAATTAGGCATGAGACCTGCTGTTTGGGGGACCTGGATCCACAGAATACAATTGAGAGGCAAGAGTTCCCAGTTCTGGGAATCAGTAAGAACCTGCCAGGAACCAGCAAGGCCGTAAGCACCCCAAGGATTGTGGGTGGATAGGAAAAATAATACATTCTGAACACAAGCAAGTTATTTTTAAACTATGTGTTGATTCTGTTGTGTTCAGTACAACTTAATTTATAATCAAAACTGAATCCTTGTAGCTTTCTATTATGCATTTTTTTCAATCAATGGCTATTGACAATAAAGGAAATACCATGTGAGGCCCCTGAAATATTTTTATAGTAAAAGGGTTCTTATAGTATAATATGACAATGTGCACCTACGGCTTAAAATTAGCATACTCCTTGGTCATCAATTATACACCTTATTCCAAGGAGGTTCATAAGGGCATATATACCAATTCAGTATTCACTACAGCCATATTAATGATGTAAAAAATAAGAAATATATTAACTGTGTATTAATGGGGTTGGTAAGTATATGAACATACATGTGTATGAACATATGTGCATGAACATACATGCACATATGGAGCACACGTGAAGGGTATTAAAGATGATGGGATAGAAACATCAGTGTTGATATTAAACGTTGTTCACTAACTATTTCTTTTTTTTTTCTTTCTGGGCCGCACTGTGCAGCTTGTGAGATCTTAGCTCCCCAAACAGGGATCGAACCCGCGAACCCGGGCCCTTGTCAGTGAAAGCTCAGAGTCCTAACGACTGGACCGCCAGGCAATTCCCTCACTAGCTATTTCTAAGTGAAATAATCAAGAAATCAAAATAGGTACAAGATGATCTCTTTTTTTTTTTTTTTTTTTTTGGCGATACCTGGGCCTCTCACTGTTGTGGCCTCTCCCGTTGCGGAGCACAGGCTCCGGACATGCAGGCTCAGCGGCCATGGCTCACGGGCCCAGCCACTCCGCAGCTTGTGGGATCTTCCCGGACCCGGGCACGAACCCGTGTCCCCTGCAACGGCAGGCGGACTCTCAACCACTGCGCCACCAGGGAAGCCCAGATTATCTCATTTTTTAAATAAATATTATATATGTGTGCATGTGTTATAATGTGTACCAAAGTGTTAAGCAAACATCATTTTGGGGTGGAGGGTTATGGGTGATTTTTATCTTTTTTTTTTCCTCAAATAGTCTGATCTTTCTCTAGGATATACCGGATAATGAAATTATTTTAAAGATTTGGAAACCACCATCCTGTGATAGGTGCTTCTTTTTCTTGGGAAGGGTGGGTGATGAGGAAGAGGCCACAGAGAGACTGGCTTCCATCCCACTCATTTCTGGAAGGTCCTATTGGGGCCAAGCATACCGCCTGCCTGGTTTGGACATGGTTTGAGGAAGCAGGGAAGGGCCTGATGTTTTTACCTGTCCTTAGTCCGAGACACATTCGTGGCCACAACCATTCCTGACGCAGTGCTCCTCTGGACCACAGTCCCAGTCACCACTGCAGAGCTCAACGCAGGTGCCTACGTTAGAACAGACCAGCTGAACACCGCCATGCTATAGCCACAGGTGCTAGAGAGGCCAGCCCTTGATTAAGGAGCCAATTCCACTTTCTTCTTTTGGTTCAATCCATAGTATAATTTATAAATGATTACTTGCAAAATAACACTCATTAACATTTTATATGTTTCAGTGAAAAACTATGCATTCACACAATCTCAACAAAGTAAGGCCTACTTTAAAGAAGGGGATAATTGTGTCTGTGGAGGGGAAGTGCAAAGAAGTCCACTTCAATGTCCTCACTTCTCCTCTCTGCAGGGAAAGGGGCAGAGAAGGGGAGACTCACATTTACCAAATGGCAGCAAGGGTGCCCTGCAGTCACCTTGTGCAGTGAGTCTGACTGGCCCCATTTTATGAGTGGCAGCTGGGGTGCACAGAGGTGACTCTCCTACCAGTCAGTACAGAAGTGGGAACCAACCCAGACCCGCCTGGCCCCTAGGCCATGCCCCCTCTGCCATCCCACAGGGTGAAACTGACCCTGACATGAAAAGCACATCTCCAGATTTCAAGGAGTCACTCCTGACCTGAGTGGAGGCTCCCCATGTTCCCAGAGCCTCAAGGTTAGTCTTTGAGGGCCAATGAAATAGGTCCAAGAAGCTAGTTAAGACCCCCCCCCCAAGGGTTTCTAACAAAATGTGTGCAGAGCTCTGGACGAACGTGTGCTGTGCTTGGGTTGGTTACTCAGCTGTGATCAGGAGATTCTCTACCTGATTCTGTCTCTGCACCTCTCTGGGCCTTTGTTTTCTCATATGTAAAAAGAAGCCCTTGGATCCAACAGAGGTGGATGAAGTTCACTCTCCGGTGTCAACTCCAATCAATAGAGGTGGCTATTCTGATGCTGGGTTGAGAAGCGCTGGGACACCTTGTCCAGGCTCAAAGAGAAAGAGTGCTATGATTGATTAGCAATGTCTGAGGATGTAAGATGGGGGCCTGGTGGGATGTCTACAATGTACCTGCAGACCTCAAAGAAGATCAACACCATCCCTCTATGCTTTTATTAGCCGTTGTTGGTTTATGGTAAGAGAATTGGGAGACTTCTTGTCTCCACTCACAGTAGTTTGGTCACTCATTAACATCTGTTGATTTCTTACTATGTACAAAGCACAGCGGTAAGTTATTCAGGAAGTACGAAGATGTAAGATCGGGTTATTGCCTTCAAGCAGCGTAGAGTCTAACAATGGAGATAGGATTTATGTTTAAAGTACTAAAAGCAAAGGAGTATGTGACATGTGCCCTGAGAGAGGTTTATCCAAAGGACTAAAGGAGCTCAGAAAAGAGAGGACATTACTTCTAATTAATCAGGAAATCTGAGTCTTGAAGTATGGAAATCTTTTAAGGGCAGAATTGAGATGGATGGTAGAGAAGAGAAAAGAATTACTAGCCAAAGTTCACAAAGGGAAAATGCAACAGGGTGGGACTAGGGAGAGGTGCATGAGGCACCCAGGGCACAAAATTTAAGGAGGCACTTGTGCAATCCTGGGGGTGAGCACCTCCCTAAATTTTGTACCCTATATGACTCATCTCCTCACTCTTAACCCGGAAGAGTAGCAAATGGAAGGCTGGATAAGTATTAGGGAACATTTGGAAGTTAAGGCAGAAAGGTAAGCAGGGGACAGAGTTACAGAGGGCAGATCTTGCGGATCTGAGAAGTTGAGATTTCATTTGGTAGGTCAAGAGAGGGATGTGATGGCTGTTTACTTATGAAGATTATCTGGTGTGAGAGCATAGAATAGACCAGGATTCCACAAGCAAGCAAACTTAAGAGGGAAGAGAGGGGCAGGGAGAGCTGTCAGGAAACGATTGCACTGGCCCAAGCATGGAGTAATCAGGACTGGAAATACAGTGTGGCAATGGGGGTTGGAAAGGAAGGAACATGTGTAAGAAACAATTTCAAAGAATGAATGGTATTTGGGAACCGATTTAATGTAGTGCAAGGAGAACAAAGAAGAGACAAGTTAGAGTTGAATCCAATGACATTTAGGGAGAAGAAGATAGTGACGATAATGTAAGAGAGAAGAAAGTTGGAGGATTGATGGAGTGACAAACAATGTCAGATGCTGCAGAGGTTAAAGACTCTGGCTACTGAAGAGAGTCAAGTGATTTGTCAAGAAGATCTGGCAGAGCGATGGGGACAGCAATGGAGACTACAGTCAGTCTTCAAGGGATTAAGGAGTGAGTTATGGGGAAGAAAGGGGAGAATGAAGGTTACCCCTTTGAGAATGTTGGTGGTAAAAGGAAAAAAAGAGATTGGGATGATTCATGGTTCACATATTGAAGAAAATGTTTTCTCTAGGCGATCCAATTTATTTGCAGCAAGAGACAAAGAAACTGGTGGAGAGAGAGACGCCAGGGAGATGGAGGGTGGCTGATGAGGGTGCAGAAGGCTCCCCTTTTGGAGAGTCTAGATGGAGGGGTGACCCAGGGAAAAGAGGGGAGAAAGTAAAAGCAGAAGCAGAGAGATTCTACAGTCAAGGTGGGTCCCTGCAATGGCTCCTTGACAGGAATATCTTCCCGTCTCTCCTTTCTTCCCCTCCTGCCCCTGCACCCACTGGTCCCCGATGGCTTACTTTCTGGCTCCCTCATACAAAAAAGGACGGGGCTACCTTCTGCATGGACTTACCCAGAAGTTTCAAGGGTCTCATGGCAGCCTGAAGCTCCTGTACCTCTGAGCTGAGGGCAACGAGGGTCACAAGGAGGAGGAAGCCTCCCAAATTCATGCTGCTGTCGGAGGTCTTTGGTAAAGATGCAGCAGGGCTGAGAACAGCTGAAATTTATCCTCTTCTGCCCCCTGAGCTGGGATGAAATGCCAAGGGTGGGGCTAGAGTCTGTGGGAGCCTAAGCCCCGCCCAGAAGCTGACATGTCCGGAGAACACACATCATGTATACTTTGGGTTATGCCACATTGTTACCTAAGCAAGTCTCTGAGCCAAGGGAACACCCTCCTCTGACTGACAAATATGACTCCTAAACCAGGAAAGCAGTGAGTGACTGAGAAAGAAGGTGAATTGGGATACTTTCATTCACTCATTCCTTTTTCAACACAAGTATCAGTTGTCTTCTCTGGGCCAGGCACATGCTGGGCATGAGGAATATGTCCTTACAGTGCTTACAATGTAGGAACTGGGCGCTAGCTGGTGGAGGTACAGCCTGCTCTTTCACTTCACCCCTCCTTGTTCTGGGCCCTGACACCTCTGGTCTAGAGGGCAGGGAGAGACAGTAGGAGAGGCAGCAAGGGTGCTCTTAGGTCACCTGCTGGTGGTAAGGAGGCGACTCTAGTCTCCTTCTGGCTTGGTCTGATTCTTTCTACTCCTGGGCACCAGGCAGACGTGGTGGCCTTTGCCTGTATGATACGTGTAATTGTCTTGGGATGGAGTTCCACCTCTTCTTATCCACCTTCATTTCTGAAGACCCAATTTCCTGATATACGTGTTAAACTCTTCCAGAATGTCTCCCATCATGAAGCACTGGGGTGGGGGTGGGGTGCGACTGCAGTAACCAACCAGCTAGGCAGTGAATTTCATTTCCCCCCTTCTTGTACACACTCCTACACTAGGGGAGTGATTCTCTGAAACAAGTGCTCCCCTTGGTTTTCTGGAGGGATAGGCCCTCTTCCCTCCCCAGTAGCAGCAGGGATGGGGGAGAGGCATGTATGAATTCTGGCCATCAAAACTGTGTTTCATACAATGTCTATCTTAATGTGAGATGAGGACGACTGGGCTGGTTGGTAATGGCAGGACCAGTTTGTAACCTCTTAATAAGGCCCTGGGGAGCTGGTTGACTTCTCTTTACAAAGCACAGTACTTGACGTTTCCCCAGGGCCCCTGGTTCCTAATTCTGGGGCTACAGGAAGAGAGCTGCCCTGTTATGCTCCATTTGTCACAGTTCCTGAAATGCACCAGTTAGAGGTCCTTTGGGCAAACAACTGACCTCACAAAGTGCTAATACCCCTAGGTGGGTTAAGGAGTACATTTATGGGTTATTCATTATGTAATTTTGCAAACTACCTTAACTCGATCCTGCCTATCCCAACGCTGAGATTGGTTGCTGTCTAATTTCTGTAACAGGGTAAGAGCCAGAAAGAAACTTTTAGAGATGCTGAACGCTGACAAGAATATCAATCCATATGTAATTCCAAATATTTTAAAATGTTACAAAAAAGTTTAAATTGCACAAAACTCAAAGGTATGTCAAAATTAAATTCATTTCCTTTTAGATGTCCTCTTTTCTGATTTTATTTTGGGTACTCTTTTGCTGGTTCCCTAAGCTGGTTCCCTTAGTTTGTCCTTTCGGTTACTCGAAGCTGAGTGGGGCCTTCAGAGTCTTGGTAATGAGGCCCTCGTCTTCCCTGGATTTACCTTGGCATGCAGTTATTTGGTGCTGTCAGCTAAGTAGACATTTAAGCCTTATA
Organism: Tursiops truncatus; assembly: GCF_011762595.2. Lineage (NCBI taxonomy): Eukaryota > Metazoa > Chordata > Mammalia > Artiodactyla > Delphinidae > Tursiops > Tursiops truncatus. The sequence goes on from NC_047053.1 coordinate 32,737,584, forward strand.
GTTTTATAAAGCCTAAAGAAAATTTTGTCTTGTGACAAAAAAAATCTCACCAAGACCGGTAATCTGAATTGAAGCCCACTCCAGATGTGAGTGAAGGGCGTAACAACTCCCAAATGCCATTTAGTGAGCACTGGCTTCATTCCAGGCTAGGTTCTTTACCGACCTCCTCACACTTAATCCTAACAAGGCTGTGAGGTGGTCTGTTGGTTAGGAGTCTGATTGCTAAAAGAGGGAATTTAGTATGAAAATGCAAGGGTGTCATTTCTGCTTCACTTTCTTTTTTAAAAAAATTATTATTTATTTAAATTAATTAATTTATTTCTGGCTGCGTTGGGTCTTCGTTGCTGTGCGTGGGCTTCCTCTGGTTGCGGCGAGCGGGGGCTACTCTTTGCTGCGGTGCGCAGGCTTCTCATTGTGGTGGCTTCTCTTGTTGCAGAGCACGGGCTCTAGGCATGCGGGCTTCAGTAGTTGTGGCTCGCGGGCTCTAGAGCGCAGGCTCAATAGTTGTGGCACACGGGCTTAGTTGTCTGCAGCATGTGGGATGTTCCCGGACCAGGGCTCGAACCCGTGTCCCCTGCATTGGCAGGTGGATTCTTAATCACTGAGCCACCAGGGAAGTCCTCTGCTTCACTTTCACATCTACTTCATCTTTCTTTCTCTGCTGACCATCTTCCTCTGTTTTTCAAACCATATGGTAGGGGGAATGTTACCTCCCCTGAGCCCTCAAGTTCAAGATGAGTCCAGAAAGTACTAGATTTTCCCAATCACAAATTTAAAATGCCCGAGGAGAGAATCTTCTTGGCCTGGTTTGAGTCAGATGTCACCCGCACCCCCCAAACTGACAATACAAACAAAGCTGTTGAGGGCTCTGTGTGTGTGTTTGTGTAAGGGTGTATGTGTGTGAGCGTGTGTGTGTGTTGCGGTGGTATTCAGGGAGCAATTGTAATTAGGAAGACACACAACATTGTTTCCAATACAGACAGGATTATTGCCATTTTACAGATGAGAAAACTAAGTCACAGAGAGATTTAGTAACGTACCCCAGATGACAGTTAAAAGGCAGAGCCAAGCTCAAACTCCAAAAGTAGTGCTCTTCTCTAGAACACGTTACTATCAGGTTAGGTCCAAATTCTTAGAAAATAATTTTGATTCCTCTCGGTGGCACAGATGAATGAGCTTTTTTTAAAAAATTAATTAATTTATTTTATTTGTTTTTGGCTGCATTAGGTCTTTGTTGCTGTGCTCGGGCTTTCTCTACTTGCGGAGAGCGAGGGCTACTCTTCGCTGCGGCGTGTGGCCTTCTCATTGCAGTGGCTTCTCTTGTTGCAGAGCACGGGCTCTAGGCATGCAGGCTTCAGTAGTTGTGCCATGTGGGCTCAGTGGTTGTGGCACGCAGGCTCTGCAGTTGTGATATTTAAAGGATGCTTCTCCTTTAAATGAAAGGAACTCTGTATTATTGGGCATTCATTATGTGCCCAGCAAGACACCGTGGTGAGTACGGGTGTATGCAGGAGCATAGGAGGCTGGTGAGAAGTGTGGGGAGTGTAGCTGGAGGCTGAGCGTGTGAGCAGATGCAGAGGTGGCACTTGAGATGTCTGCTTGCGTTTTTTCTTCGTATACGATGTCTCATGCCCCCGACTTTCCCACTCCCTTCCCCTTCTTGTCTTTGTACCGGGTCCTGACTTCCTCCTCCTGACAGTAACAGGTAGTTGCTGACAGGACTCTCCAATCGCCTTGCGAGTTTTTTTTTTTTTTTGGCTGCTTTTGGTCTTTGTTGCTGCGCGCGGGCTTTCTCTAGTTGCGGAGAGCAGGGGCTACTCTTCGTTGTAGCCTTTTCATCGCGGTGCCCTCTCTTGTTGCAGAGCACAGGCTCTAGGCGCGTGGGCTTCAGTAGTTGTGGCACGCGGGCTCAGCAGTTGTGGTGCACGGGCTTAGTTGCTCCACGGCATGTGGGATCTTCCCAGACCAGGGCTCGAACCCATGTCCCCTGCATTGGCAGACGAATTCTTAACCACTGCGCCACAAAGGAAGCCCACCTTGCGAGTTCTGAGGGCAGCCCCGGCAGCTCTGTGTTGAGCATGTGGAGGAGGACGCGCCCCCCTCCCCACACGCCCCACCCCCGCACGCACATCACGCTGCTGAGTGGCGTCTCCTTTGATGACAATGCAGATGGGCAGAGATGCGCTCTTCCCTTGTGCGGCCACCCCCTGCCTGGCCTTCCAGAGACTTCCACTGCAGCTGGGGCACCAGGCCTCTGTCTCCACCCACCACCCCTCCTCTCCCTGACTCCTGGATTCCTGTCATTAGGAGAGGGTCTTCTTGAAGTTGTCTCCCACTCATGGGCCAGAGAAAATGATTAGAAAACAAGCCAGAGCTGCAGCCCCTTGTCTATCCTGACTCTCAGGAGCCCACACCTGTTCCTTGGACCTGGCCGGTTCAGCAAGGTCCATTTTCTGCAACTGTGAGCCCCTGAGGGGTGAGGATTGGCTGACCTGCGCAGCCTGACCGTGCGGGCCAGCCCTCCCCAGGTGTGCCTGGGTTGAGATCAATATAAACACCGCTCCAGGCAGCAAGAGCCCCTGCAGCTGTGCCTGACGCCATATTCTCTGCCCCGTCAGCCGTGTCGGGGCTGGGCTGATGGGTGGGAGTGAGGGGCTATGCCTTTGTGGGTGGCCCGGTGTGAGTGGGGCTCTGCTGGACTTTCTGCAGGAGTTGCCAGGCTGCCACCTGCTAAAGAAGAGGATGTGTCACCCATAACTGCCGCTGGAATTTCTCCCCGGGCACAGGTGAGGAAAGAAAAAAGCAGTGGGGACCTGGACAAGAGGGTTATCTCAGGCAGGGAAATGGAAAGATTCCAGAAGAGCGCCCGGGGCCAGGACAATCCTGGCTGGCCTGCAGGCACCAAGTCGGCAGGCGTGCTGTTGCTGGTGTGGCTCCATGGCCCTTCCTGTAGGCTTTCAAGTCCTTGTACATATTCAGGTGTTTTACCTGGGAAGGGTGGGAACAGTTCAGCAGCAGCTGGCCTGGGGCTCAGCTCACGTTTACTCACAGACGCCTCGGCACGGTCCCCTAGCTTTGCAATGAGGACTCTCCTTGCCGTGGGGTGGGGGGTGGGGGGCTGCTGGCTGCATGGGAGACGATTCCCCACCTCTGACCAGCTTCAGAATTGTTTACCACTGGAGCAAGTACCCTGATAGGGTTTTCCTCTGTATAACTGGTGGGTTCTTTTTTTTTTCTTTTTTGGTTCAAGGTAGATTTTATTCCTCTTTTTTGTATTTATAGATATAAGCATGGAAACAATTCATTCATATAAATACATTTATGTGAAGGGAATAACTCTTTTCTGTTTTTTTTAATTTTATTTATTTTTAAAAATTTTAAATTTAATTTTATTTATTTTTCTATACAGCAGGCTCTTATTGGTTATCTATTTTATACATATAAATGTATACATGTCAATCCCAATCTCCCAACTCCTCCCACCACCACCACCCCCACGGCTTTACCCTCTCGGTGTCCATACGTTTGTTCTCTACATCTGTGTCTCTATTTCTGCCCTGCAAACTGGTTCATTTGTACCATTTTTCTAGGTTCCACATATATGCATTAATATACAATATTTGTTTTCCTCTTTCTGACTTACTTCACTCTGTAGAACAGTCTCTAGATCCATCGACGTCTCTACAAATGACCCAATTTCATTGCATTTTATGGCTGAGTAATATTCCATTTTATATATGTACCACATCTTTATCCATTCGTCTGTCTCTGGGCATTTAGGTTGCTTCCATTACCTGGCTATTGTAAATAGTGCTGCAAAGAATATTGTGGTGAATGTGTCCTTTCGATTTATGGTTTTCTCTGGGTATATGTCCAGTAGTGGGATTGCTGGATCATATGGTAATTCTATTTTTAGTTTTTTAAGGAACCTCCATAATGTTCTCCATAGTGACTGTATCAATTTACATTCCCACCAATAGTGGAAGAGGGTTCCTTTTATCCACACCCTCTCCAGCATTTGTTGTTTGTAGATTTCCTGATGATGCCAATTCTAACAGGTGCGAGGTGATACCTCATTGTAGTTTTGATTTGCAATTCTCTAATAATTAGTGATGTTGGCTTAGGGTAAGGATTAGGGTTAGGGATAGGGTAAGGGTTAGGGAATGGGTACGGTTTAGGGAAAGTGTTAGGGTACGACAGTGGGTTACGGTTAGGGTATGTGTTAGGGTATGGGTTAGTGTACGGGTTAGGATTAGGGTACGGGTTAGGGTAAGGCTTTGGGTAAGGGTTAGGGTTAGGGTAAGGGAACGGGTACGGTTTAGGGTACAGGTTAGGGTACGACAACGGTTTAGGGTTAGCGTACGTGTTAGGGTACGGGTTAGGGTTAGTGTACGGGTTAGGGTTAGGATACGGGTTAGGGTAAGGCTTCGGGTAAGGGTTACGGTTAGGGTTAGGGTTAAGGTTAGGATTAGGGAACGGGTACGGTGTAGGGTACATATTATTGTACGACAATGGTTTTGGGTTAGCGTACGTGTTAGGGTACGGGTTAGTGTTAGTGTACGGGTTAGGATTAGGGTACAGGTTAGGGTAAGGCTTCGGGTAAGGGTTACGGTTAGGGTTAGGGTTAGGGAACGGGTACGGTGTAGGGTACATGTTAGTGTACGACAACGGTTTAGGGTTAGCTTACGTGTTAGGGTACGGGTTACAATCATCCCCTGTGAGCTCTGCAGCGTGTGGAACCTGGATCAAGACACAGGTAATTGCAAGCGTAATCCCTGATAGGCAGCTGACCTTTCTGGATGATATTGGCCTGAGGTTAGCATTGAGTAATGTTGTATTTTCATATAAGCTCTCTGAGCCAAAAGAAATAGCTTGTTCCACCTAATATTCAAAACTACTAAAGAACGGAGGCCACTTTGAGTGACAGAGAGAAAGGAGGTAGAAACCAAGGGACCTGGTATTTATTGGGCATTTCTATGTGCCAGGTTTTATAAACACACACATACACTAATACACATACATGTATTTTGAATAATATATATATAATTATATTGTATATTGAATAATATAATTCTACCTATAATATATACATATAATTATTTCTATATACACACACACACACACACACACACACACACACACACACACATTATCTCCACTCCTTTTAAAGATCAAAAATACTCTCAGGGTTTATCTCCATTTCATACATGGGGAGATAATAACTTCCCCAGGTTCACACATCTTCTTAATTACCCGAGTCTTTCTGACTCCAAATCCTAAGCTCTCTCGTCCATCCAACACTGTTTATGCCTTTTCGTTACACATTCCCACTCACTATATTCTAGACCCGAATATTAATATTACAGGACTCAAGGCTTGATCTAAGAATGGGCACTGGTACCTCTCGTCTTCTCCCCCCAGCGTCCATGGAACGCTCTAGAATTCCTCACTGGGTCACACTACTTGAACTGCTAACAAGTAGAAATTCCCTTGGGTAAATAAGCCTCCTGTCATGTTCAGATGGAAGGAAAACCCCATTTCTGAGTATCATAGCTTTTTTCCCTCCTTCTACCTTGTACAGAATCCTCAGACCTCCCTTTATTACAGGTTCTCAGAAATGTGGATCCAGCTTTTTGTATAAGTTTTCATTTTTCCTTTTGTAAAACTGTTTGGAAGAACTTTTATTTTGCAAGGATGGCTCTATCTGACCACTAGGATAGGCCTACTCAACCCATGAGCGTCAGACTTACTGGGTAAATGACTTTACCAAACTCATTTCTTCTTCCTAGGAACACAGTAGATTACAGCTCCCAGCTTTCCTTGCAGCTGGCCATGGCCATGTGACTGAATTCCAGGCAATGTGAGCGGAGGTGATGTGCCCCACTTCTGGGGCAAAGCCCTTAACTCCCCTCCCCACCCCAAACCCATGCCATCCTTCCTCTTCTTCCTATTGTTAGCCCGAAGCACTTAGGCAAGTGATCCTGGAAGCCAAATGTTGAGGTTGATGAAACCACAATATGGAAGGAGCCCGTTTACCATATTACCACTTGGAGGAAATCTGCCTGCAGTTCAAGAATACCCATTTTGGATTTCACACCAGGGAGGAATAAACCATAACTGAGTTAAGCCAGTAAGATTTGGGGATTTATTGGTTGCGGCAGCTAATTAATACAATGTGAACTCTAGTCACATCACTCTCTCTCTCTCTCTCTCTCTCTCTCTCTCTCTTTTTTTTCGTATTTTGGCCACGTGGCACGTGGGATGGTTCCCTGACCAGGGATCAAACCCGGGCCTCTGCAGTGAAAGCACCAAATCCTAACCACTAGGCCACCAGGGAACTTCCCTAGTCACAAAACTCTTGACAAATCCATTTAATCTCTTGCCCCTAACCACCCCCTGCACCTCCCCCCAACCATCCGACACACACACACACACACACACACACACGCACGCACGCACTCCACTGCTAAAGAGAAGGGCTATTTTGGGGGGGGCGGAATTCCAGTTTCTTAAAGTCACTATTATTTTTCCTGAATAGTGATGATAGTGCAGGCGTTATGGAACACTACATTCTTCTTGCATTTAAGAAGTACCAGCCTATGCTATAATTCAGATGTGATTTCATTCCTTCCTTATAGGCTGTGAGGCTCAACGACTTTGGGGTGACCCTATTGTGCATTTTATTGGCATAGGAGAGGGAATATTTGTGAGCCCTGGGATTTCAGCATGATATTGAGAAAGTGGAGTTCAGTGAAGAGGAGAAAAAGGGTGATGTAGACAAATATTTTGGAGTTGGACCAGCTGGAAATAAGTACAGAGTTTTGGGCCACCAGTGACTTTCCATTGCACAGATCCAAATGTACCAGCCAGAAAGCACTGCTTCCCCAGGCATCTCATGTAGACTTTAGACTCCAGGAACATTGCAATCCATGGTCAGGTGAGATGGTGCTATTCTCACAACCCAACCTTAGAGGTTCCCTCTTTACCTCTCAAAGTTTCAGGAGGACCCAGCACGCATAGCCTCTCTGTTAGGGACTAATTAGCTTGGCACAGAGACTGTGTAATTGATCCAGGTCTTTCAAGTGCTTGGTCGTCCAAATGTTAACACAGATCCTGTAACAAGTCACTAACCAAGTGTTAGGAAACCCTGCAGTGTCAATTCCTAAGGCCCCAACACTATGAGGGCTTCCCACTGTGGGAGGGTGGGGAGTACGACAGCTTTCAAAGTGGTTGGCTGGAATTAAATTTGCAGATAAATATGCATCCTGCATTTTTATTTTTGGAGGTCGTATAGTATAAGAAAAAGAGAGAGTTTTGGAGCCACTACAATCTGGATTTAAATGCAGGTTCCACTACATCCTGGCCACATGGCCTTGACAATTAACCTATGTTTCTTCATCAAGAGTTAGAGGCTCAGCATTCTCAACTCAGGGCTGTCCTAAGGATAAGGAAATAATGTAGGGGAAATATCTAAAACTGAAAAATATATCAAATAAAATATTTTCCTTCTCCTTTAAATGTTTCCTTACTCTCGGTTGGGTTTGAAACTCCTAAAAGTAAGAGGCTATTCTTTACAACCTCTATGGAGCATTTGGTACCAAGAAAAGAACCACGATCTAGTTGTCACTCCTTTGGGCATCATCCTCCAGACTGGGGGCCCAATAGGCTCTCTGCTACTTTACTAAGTCCTGAGATGATTCGTTTGGGGGGCATGCTAGCTCTCCATTCCTTGTGCCCTGCTCAGAGGGTCCCAGTAGTAGGTGATGTTCAGACTACGTGAGTGGCATTATCCAAGTTTCAGAGTGTGTGTGGTAGACCACAGGAAGCTTGGTTGGAGTCCTGGAGTGAGGTGAGATGGGGGTTGGAGCCAATCAGAGGGAAGAGGGAGACGTGCCCTTGGAGGAGAGAATAGGGGATGGAAACAGTGATGAGGAAGTAGAGAAGCAAATATAGACAGACAATGATAGCTGGAGTTTCAGCTGTGGAGTGGATGGTAGCTGGATTGAAATATGGAGTCAAGGCATAGGTGTGTGACAAGGGGGGGATCCAGTAGTAAGGGAGACGTCTACGGTACTGGAGATAATAACTAGAGAAGTCTTTCATTAGAAAAGAAGAATGTTAGTGGAGGGGTTGGACTTAAATAGGAGTAGCGAGCATTTTTTTCCCATTATTACTGGGGATAAAGCAGAGTAAATGGATACACATATATGGGGATAGAAGAGGAGGACATTTTTGCAAACGTGCAGTTCTTTTCCTAATGAAGGATAGATGAGATAGACGGTGAGACCTGAATGGTGGAAGTTGGAGTGAGAGGTAGATGAGATGGGGAGCTGAAGAAAGATAAGTGGAAATCTTGGTTGTTGGGAGAGTGAATTTTCTGGGGGAAGTGTGGTTAGATTTCCAGGCAGTGTTGAGTGCCTGGGCTGGTCTCAGGGAAAAGGCTGAGGAAGAAACAGAGGACATGAATGGTGATGGATGATGAAAAAGAGAGAGGGTCCATAGATTGGGGTTAAATACTTGTTGGAGGTAGAGGTACTAATGTCAGTGAACTAGAAATCTTACATAGAAATAATGACTCAGGTTTGATAATGCTACAGAAATCATTTTATTAAGAAGAAAGATAATTTTGAAAGCAGTCACCCCATGAGTCCTCAATTGCCACAATTCAACACTTAAACCAAGTTATTTTAGATCCACATCCTGTGATCCTGGGGTCGGTAAGAAAGCACAGCTCTTAGAATAAAGATGACGTTTGGGAACAGTTACTGAAGGAGGCCAAGGTTCAATTATCATCCAAACGCATAGTGAAGTCCTCCTCCTAAAATACAAAGGTAATTATGTCACTTTCCAGAAATTCCTGCTCTTTGCTACCAACCAGCTTTCTCCACAAGTCACCCAGACTTCAGTGAGCAGAGGGGCAGCCGGGGTCCCTTCTGGGCTGGCAAAGGCCAGCAGGGACTCATCCTCCCCTTAAGCAGTTCTCTATCTTATACTCACGGCTCGAACAGCGCGTTGACAAGAGTGTCCACAACCATGGCTGCAGCATTTTTGTCCCAGGGGACAGGATTCATCCCCTGAGCACATTTCAACACAAGCTCCAATCACTCCTGGTGCCAGCTGTGGACAAGTTCCAGGTCTCTGTTCAGCTGAAAAACAAAACAGTCTTGCCAGAACCCAGGCTGGCTCTGTAGAAGGGAGTGGGACCCAGTGCTGAGAGCGAGCGAGCTGAAGTGTCTCACTCCCTGATGGACCTTTAGCCTCTTCCCTTCTGGATGCCCCCAATCTTTCCCCCTTCTAAACCTTGGAGGCACACAGTACTGTTTTGTGTGTGGGAAAACACACTGATGACCAGCAGCTGCAGCATCCTGGGAGAAGAGGAGAGAGCTTTGCCAGTAACCCCCTCCTTTTTGTTCCAGCTGAAACTAGATAATTAAATCCCAGATCACAAACAGAAACAACTTCTCACCAATTCTATGTGCCTTCAGGCACCAATGAACACTGAGTCCCACAGTGTGAAAATCAGACTGGGTACTAACACCACCACCAGCCTTACTTCTAGTATAGGGCTCTGATGACTGCATTTGGAAAGAAATAGTAGATAAAAGACAAAAGACCAGGTTTCAAGTTTTTTGTTTTTGTTTTTGTTTTGTTTAAAGGGAGTTCCCTGCTGGTCCAGTGGTTAGGACGTGGTGCTTTCACTGCTGTGACCCGGGTTCCATCCCTGGTCAGGGAACTAAGATCCCCAATCCAGTATCTAGTGCTACTCAAAATGGGTCCCCTGACCCAGCAGAATCAGCATCCCCTGGGAGCTTGTTAGAAATTCAGATTCTTGGGCCCCACCCCAGACCTACTGAAACAGAAACTCTAGGGTTGGGGCACAACAATCTGGATTTAACAAGCCTTCCCCCGGTCATTCATTTGAAAATATATATTTATTATTTATTTATTTTTGGCTGCATTGGGTCTTAGTTGCGGCACATGGGATCGTTCGTTGCGGTGCCTGGGCTTCTCTCTAGCTGTGGTGTGTGGGCTCCGTAGTTGTGGCGCGCAGGCTTAGTTGCCCCGTGACATGTGGGATCTTAGTTCCCCGACCAGGGATCGAACCGGTGTCCCCTGCATTGCAAGATGGATTCTCAACCACTGGACCACCAAGGAAGTACCCCTCACAAGGTCATTCTTATGTGTGTTGATATGGGAGAACCCCTGCTGTATATCACCCCCCAAAACAGTCTACCCTATTGAGTTAGGGTAGACTGACTAACATGGAAAATGCAGGCTGGATATCACTCTTGTGAATCAAGTGAAATGGTGGTTGACAATTCTCTATTCCATGTTGGGCAGAGATCTCCTTCATCTGTGGGATTTCCTTACATACACCTCTGTCTCCCCCCCACCCCAAAACATCTAAGTGTGGTCCTTGATCCTGAGACCATGTAGAGGTGTGTTAGCGAGCTGTTCCCTGGATGATACACCCAGTCTTAACTCTATAGCCTCCCTAGTTCCCAGACCACTTTGGTTTTTGTTTGTTTTTTTGGCTGTGCCATGCAGCAAGTGGGATCTTAGTTCTCCAACCAGGGATCGAACCTGGGCCCCCTGCACTGGAAGCTTGCAGTCTTAACCACTGGACCACCAGGGAAGTCACTCCCAGGCCACTTTGATGCACCCACCAAACTTACAGCAGCGAAGATCAATCCTAGGCTTGAAGGATCAATCCTAGGGAGTTGAAGGTTCTGTGGGGAAAGAGTACCAGCCAGCCATGGCTGGCAAGAATCCGCCTGGGCAGACGTACATGCTGGTGGACTGAATGAATGGACCTGTGTGTTTCACACCGGTGTGGACGTGTGTTTGGGTGTGAGAGATCAGCTAACTTGTTCATAACCGTGTTCTTTCCAGACCTTGTTGAAGAATAATTTGGTACCTTAACGTTATTTCATTTCTGTTTTAAGAGTATTTCCAGCTTTTTCAAGTTTACAAATACTTCTAAAGCAAGATATTATTAATCTGTCTTCATGGTCTTCTAGACTTGGAAGAATTCTATTCTTTTCTAATTCTCCCAGAGGTTAGTAGTGGCCCCAGTATAGCTGCCTCCTCTCTCTCTGTGCAGCTGGCCTAAGAGCCATTGTCCTGGCAGGGCTAAGCATTCAGTTAGTCAGGGACATGGACAGCTGGGCTTGCAGCGCTTACCTGAGTTTCCTAAGGGTATGCAGACACGGCTACATCCGTTGTTGACACACCAGCTCCCTACAGCGCAGTCCCAGGGTCCTCGGCATTCCTGCACACAATCTACTCGTAGAAAAAATTCAGCTGAAAACTGTTAAGCCTGACAGGATAACAGGGGAGGGCTGTGAGAAGGTTTGTTTGTTTAACCTTTTATCCAATTCAAAAAATATAGACAAGCTATCTACCTATTTTGCACTATATGAAAAGTAGTATGTTTTTATTTTTAAAACAAAAAATACTCAACTATATTAAGTAAAAAGGAAGTTTCTCTTTCCCTCAACCCAACCAGCCCATTTCCCAGGAGATATCTACTATTTCCTGTAGCTCCTTCTGGAATCTTCTCTTGGCTTTTACAAATGTAAGTACAAACACATCAATAACACAGATATATACATACACAATGCGAGTAGATGTTTGTCTGTTAAATTACAAATATGTGGAGTGAGGCTATAGCTTTTTTGGTGTTGAAAGGTGTCTTCATGAGGCAATATAGCAATCTATATCAAAAGCTTTCAAATGTAATTTGGCCATTCTACTTTTAGGAATTTATGCTAAGAAATATGATTTAGCTCAAGGACATTTATCTTGTCCTTGTTATTAAAAAGTAACTCAAAATGATAATTATCTAATTCTATAATAGTAGAAGAAGGCATGGAAAGAAGGCATATCATACTGGAAAACAATGAAGCTTTTTAAAATGTGTGATAGAATTGTGTTTATTGATCAGGGATGGGCTGCAACACCATATCTGTAAAAATCATATATCCTGGATTTTTGTTTGTTTGTTTATATCTCTGTTACTATGAGATCTTTAAGGACGAAGACTTCTCCTTAACTATCTCCCAGCACTCAGCACAGTTCCAGACATGCAGTAACCACAAAACAAACATTTATTCCTTGTTAAAGCTGAAAAAATACATCTGTGTGTGTATGAAACATGGAAGCTTTTATTTTAAAGGTTAACGTGGTTATCTGGGTAATGGGATAATTTATGGATAATAAATTATCCAGTGGATAATTATTATCCGTTGGATAATTTATCTTTTTAATTAGTAGTATTTCTGAGTTTTTTTTACAATGAACATTATTAGTTGTGTAACAAAATAAAAGAAGAAGTTTCTGTGCTCAAAAAGTCAGGACACACAGGTCTGTGACATGCTTTTCCCTCTGGAAGGACAAGCCTGAAAGCAGAGACCCTGGAAATTTACCGTCTAAGGAAGGGAAGTCTGGGCAGAGCTAAGTACACAGTCTCTGTGTTGTGCAGGGTTTGGGGACCTGGGCAGGGCTGTGTGCTCTTATATCCTGGGTCCTGGACTGAAGAGCAGACTCGACTACATCCCCTCTTGATACATTGTTCTCCAGCTCCACAGTCCCAGTCTCCTCGGCAGTGCTCCATACAGATTTCTAACATCAGAAAAGGCTCAGTGAGTTGGTGGAAATGTAAATTGGTACAGCTGCTGTGGAGAACAGTGTGGAGGTTCCTCAAAAAACTAAAAATAGAACTACCACACGACCCAGCAATCCCACTACTGGGCATATATCGGGAGAAAAACATGGTCCGAAATGATACATGTACCCCAATGTTCATTGCAGCACTGTTTATAATACCCAAGACATGGAAGCAACCTAAACGTCCATCGACAGAGGAATGGATAAAGAAGATGTGGCACATATATACAATGGAATATTACTCAGCCATTAAAAACAGTGAAATGCCATTTGCAGCAACATGGATGGACATAGAGGTTGTCATACTGAGTGAAGTAAGTCAGACAGAGAAAGACAAATATCGTATGATATTGCTTTTATGTGGAATCTAAAAAGAAATGATACAAATAAATGTATTTACAAAACAGAAATGGACTCACAGACTTAGAGAATGAATTTATGGTTACCAGTGGGGGAAGGGTGGAGGGAAGGGATAGTTAGGGAATTTGGGATTGACATGTACACACTGCTATATTTAAAAAGGAAAACCAACAGGGACCTACTGTATAGCACAGGGAACTCTGCTCAATATTATGTAGAAACCTAAATGGGAAAAGAATATGAAAAAGAATAGATACATGTATATGTATAACTGAATAACTTTGCTGTACATCTGAAACTAACACAACATTGTTAATCACCTATACTCCAATATAAAATAAATTAAAGAAAAAAGAAAAAGAATAAAAGCCTCAGTGAACACAAAGAAGCCTTAGGTATGGGTATCTGGAAGCTACCATACACATGGCGGAGATTAGGCAATGGACCCACTTATACATGGCATATATCACACAGTGTAATGGAGAATGAAACAGGACATATAAAAATAAGTATATATTAGCATATTCATAGAGGACATTGAAATAATGTTTACCCAACAATCAATGGTGATTATTCAAAGGGGATAGAACTGTAGGCAGATTTAGCCCTTTTTGTTTAGTCTATGACATTTTAATTTTGGCAAGAAATGTGTAACTTTAACAAACAAAGGAACATACATTAAGAAAATAAAGAAAATTCAGAGAAATGAGCTTCAGCTTTTTGGCCAAAGCTGTTGATGAGCAGAAAAACAGAAGGATTTTCATACTCACAGAGCAATTCCTATGTGTGACAGTTGCACACACAAGAAAGAGTTGTTGAGCCATAATGTATCGTTCCCATTTAAGAAATGAGGAACTAGGAGCTCAGAGAACATAAATGACTCGCCCACGGTTGGGGCTTGTGAGCGGTGGTTCTGGGGTTGGAACCCGGGAGGACCTGGCCCCAAAGTCCATATTGAATCAATACCTTCTCTGTGATTCCCCAACAGACACATATGCCCTCGTGGCTTCTTGGATTGGTTCTGCTGGGGCCTCATATGCCTGAGGGTCCAATGTGTCTTTTGGGAGGCACAATGACTTTTTTGGGGGGCGGGGGAGGTTAATGGTCAGCCCATAAACACTTGAGGAACAGGGCTTCCCTGGTGGTCCAGTGGTTAAGACTCTGCGCTTCCAATGCAGGGGGCCTGGGTTCGATCTCTGCTCAGGGAACTAGATCCCTCATGCCACAGCTAAGAGTTTGCATGCCGCAACTAAAGATCCGCATGCCACAACTAAAGATCCCGTGTGCCACAACGAAGACACAACGCAGCCAAATTAATTAAGTAATTTAAAACAAACAAACACTTGAGGAACTATGCTCATCCCTGACCTCCCAGGCATCTGTTGCAGACCAGTGTAACCTTTTCCATGCTGACCACCACTGCACCTACAAAGATGGCTTTCCTCTCCTAGGTGTACAGGGTGGCATTCTACCTACATGGTTCCCAGTTCAGGCCTCTCTCACCAAGGAAATGGTGCTGGTTCTCAGCCTCCCAAATCCTGGTGCCTCCTGAGGTCTCTTGCTGTTTGTGACACCATCACAGATGCACTGCCAGCAGCCAACACCAGGGGTTTCCAGTGGCTCAAGCCCACCACGTGGCTAACTCTATTGCCTCCTCTTCCCTTCCTTGGGATTAGAGGGATGAAGGTACCACATACTTCTTAGAAAGGTAGAGGAGTAATTGATCAAAGGCTCATTGAGCAAAAGCCACCTTGTGTCACTGAAACTGTGAAACCGAGTGACGTGAAGAAACCATTAAAGTCTCCGGATCCAGGATGAAGTCCCTCTGTCATCCTGACTGCAGCAGAAGCACAGCCTGGTCCTTTCCTTGGCAGTGAAGCTGAGGGTGTGCTTGCAAGGTGCTCATTGTAACCAGTGGCCTTTTGGTTCAAAAGAATGTCTCCTCTTTAAGTGACCTGACTGATTTTGCTACTTGTGATTTTAGAGTCACGTATCAGTATCAAGACCTTAATTATCACCAACTTACATATAAAGAAACCATATTGGGCAGGAAAAAATTCAGCCTGAGGGAGCAAAGGTTTGGTCTGGGGCACTGCCTGAGGGCAAATTTGGGGAACAATTGGGGGTGTAACTTGTTAGAGGACTTCTCAAATTTTCTTCTTATCCAGCTGTGCAGAGAATTGAGCAGAAACGTTGCGAGGAAGATTGCGGGGTGGGGGGATGGTGCCCTGAAAGAGTGAGGCAAATTAAAGAGAATGTGCAACCAAAGCCTTTTCAGGGGATGGGGACTGGGGCCACCCTGCTGTGTGCCCCAGAAGCAGAGAGCAAGAGAAGGAAGTGTCAAATCCCAGCAGCCTGCAGGGAAACTGACACCATTGATCAACAGTGAGACTGACATCCCTGTGGCTTTGGGAAACCAAGCTAATGTAGGCACCAGCTCACCCCCAGTGAGTCTGGCTGGGAGTCCTTGGGTTGGGGCTCTGGTCAGAGGTCCCCAGACCTGATGGGAGGAGAGTTCAGGCCCTAGGTTTCCAGCTCCTGGCTCCTGTCTTGAGGACGGTATAACCCCTGCATGCACTTATTCTCTGGTCTGGTGGGACTGTTTCGTGAATGAGTTCATCTCCTGTAAGATTTCCAGAGCTTTCACGTCAAAGGAAGAAAAGAACAAATAATCTCTGCAACAACTCTGCCAGTTGAGCCAGTGCACAAACACCGGCTTCCTGTAGCATCTATTTCTTCTCCAGGATAGATTCCTCATTTGAAATGTGGAGTTTCTTACACAAATAATTTGAAAGTAGAGGCTGATCATATCCAACAAACTATGTGCCCAAGCTAAGAGTCTCATCTGTTCTTTTCCGATTTTCTTTTTTTTTTTTTTTTTTTTTTGCGGTACGCGGGCCTCTCACTGTTGTGGCCTCTCCCGTTGCGGAGCACAGGCTCCAGACGCGCAGGCTCAGCGGCCACGGCTCACGGGCCCAGCTGCTCCACGGCATGTGGGATCCTCCCGGACCGGGGCACGAACCCGTGTCCCCTACATTGGCAGGTGGACTCTCAACCACTGCGCCACCAGGGAAGCCCCACCTTTTCCGATTTTTATTTCATTTTTTTCTTCTGGGTGACCTGAATTAAATTAGCCAGGTTTAGGAGGAAAAGAGGGCAGAGGAGGAGTGGATGCTAAGATTCTTTTTGCTTGTCCCAGCTCCCATGAGTTCTGCCACAGGGCGGCCCCATGCAATGAGTCACTGGTTTTCTGAGCACATCTGCTTCTCCAGATGTTTATACTGTGAAAAACGCGTTAAGGAAACCTAACTCAAAATAGGAGCGAGGAAACCACGAAGGAAGGGCTCTCATGCAGGTACCACTCATGGCAGCTTGCGTCCTCCAGCAGGAAAGAGGAAGATTTCCTGTTGGCTGCCGGCCAGGAGCCGCCCTCGCCTGCAGCCAATGAGAAGCTACCACCACTTCAGACTCTCACTTTCCTCCAATGAACTGCTGCACGAAACAACCCCTCCCAACTTCCTCCTGTCCTCTGTAAAAGCACGCTCTCCTTTGTTCTCCAGACTTGCCGGTGGTTTGCCACATTTTCCTTTCTCCAATTGCAACTCCTCTGCTATTCTCGAATAAACTCAATTTTGCTGGCTGAATTGCTTACCTTTTTCTTTTAAAAGGCTGACACTACTATATACATTCATATATTTCATTTAATCCTCACACGATGCAGTAACGGAGATAACATTTTCTGGGTTTCCCTGATGAGGAAACTGGGGGTTAAAAATATTACATACATTTCCCCAGTGTCCACAGAGCAACGTTTTGAAATAAAGTCCTAAGCCCATGTGGTGTTGCCTCCTACTTAACAGTATTTCCTGTTACTCCGTTCTTTTCCCTACCATTAATTTTTTTAAAAAATTATGTGCTAGGGTCAGGGCCAAATACATGATCTACTTTAGCACATTTAGTCCTCACCATACCCTCTGCAATAGGTGTTGACCCATGTTGCAGCAGAGGAACTCGAGGTTAAGTAACTTGCCCTAAACCCCACTTTGGTGAGCTGCAGAGGTGGGATTTGAAGGCTCCGGAGCCCTGCCCTGCACCTCCCACTCTGCCAGGCACGGAGCCGGCATCAATCTTGACTTAGCCACTCACTGGTTTTATAACCACAAGCAATTCACAGTCACTTTAACCCGAGAAACCTCAGTTTCTTCATTCAGGCATAATAAGGAGGTACAGAAAATCTAGTGAGAAAAACCAGCATTGAGGTATTGCTTAGAATAGCAACAGTAAACAAGATAACAAAACAAAATCCCACCTGAAATGTCCACTAGAAGGTGATTTACTGAGGTGATGTAGTATATTCTATATGGTGGGATACAGTAAATTAAATTTATTAAATTTAATAATTAAATATGTGAAATCAAGTAAAATGAAATATATTGTGTTGACAGTGAAAGATGCTCCCAACAAAACTTAAGTGACAAAAAAGTATTTATGGAATGGCTTTTCTGGGTTAAAAATATAATAATAGTAAATATCATTAATATTTATATAAATACAGATAATAAGTATAATGCTGTGGAAGTGTTCATTATTTTCTAGACAGTCAAAATATTATGATTATATAAGCATACCATATATATATATATAATGATCATCATACGATAATCATAGTATATACATATATACACATATATAGGCTCATCAGTAGTTTCTGACTTTTATGTAATGAGCTTCACTTGGAGAAAAAAAAAGGGAAATGATTAAAGGTCTTTTTAAGGGGTATTGATTAATGACATGCTGGGCACATGGCTCTCTCACCTGTTTTCCCCCTGTAAGGGCAAGAGTGGAGGAAGAGCCCCCAGGAACACTGATGGGTTTCTGTCCCATTTCTGATCAGCAGCACAGTTTTGGAAAGGCCAGGCAGGGCTAACCCTGGCACAGCTGGCTGGGGAATCAGGCGGGGCTCCTGGTCTTACCTCCTCTGGAGGAGCCGTGGCAGACTTTCCTACAGCCCTTCTGCGTGCACCATTTCCTGGCTCCGCAGTTCCAGTTTTTCCAGCACCGGATCTCACAGTGGCCTGCCAGAGAAGATACATCAAAAACTTAGGGCTTCCCTGGTGGCGCAGTGGTTGAGAATCTGCCTGCTAATGCAGGGAACACGGGTCCGAGCCCTGGTCTGGGATGATCCCACATGCCGCGGAGCAACTAGGCCCATGAGCCACAACTACTGAGCCTGTGCATCTGGAGCCTGTGCTCCGCAACAAGGGAGGCCACGATAGTGAGAGGCCCGCACACCGCAATGAAGAGTGGGCCCCGCTCGCCACAACTAGGGAAAGCCCTGGCACAGAAATGAAGACGCAACACAGCAAAAATAAATAAATAAATTTAAAAAAAAACAAAACAAACTTAAGTCTCAGGAGCAGGTACTAGGAAGGGGCTGGAGCACAGAATGAACGGAGCCCTTCCTACGAGGTAGCATCTACATTTTATCACTTTAACAAATTATGTAATTTATAAAATGTCTACTATTGCAAAAAAGTTCACAATCTGAATAGAACTTTACAGTTTAAAGAATGCTTTCACAATGTACATGATGTAATGAGATGATATTACTCCGAGATGTTGATTCAATGTATCTTTTGTTCCCAATTCTTCCTAGTTTCTGGCTGCCCATTGCCCTCCCCCGCCCACAACTCATTGAGTTAATGGCAGCCCCTGCTTCGTGGGGAGGGCACATCAGCCTGGAATAAAGGGGCCAGGGCTCGGCAGTGAGTTTCAAATTAGGCTTTGTTGAATTAGACAACAACAGGCTCTGCTAAAAGAGAAAAATTTTTCGAAATTTCAGAAGCGCCTTTTAACACACACAAGGCTTAGAGCTCTGAGCAGAGAGAAGATGCTGGACATGATGTGAATTCTCATTCCATAGAAAAGGGGAAAGTCCTTCTGGTCAATGAGGAAGATGGGGGGAGGGAGGAGGTATAAGAAGGAAGGAAGGAGAGGGCGGGGAGGGAGAGAGAGAGGGAGGGAGGAAGAGGAGAGGAAAGGGAGAGAATATGAAAACAAATGTTCATAACCTTGACCTTTTCATTTCACTCCTAAGAAATATATTCTACAGGAAACATTTCCACCTATGGACAAAAATATAAAATCACGTTCATTACAGCAACCTGGGCAACAGCAAAAACTGTCACGCAAATAGAATGACGACCAAAAGGGAATTGGTTAAATGAATTATAGTAAACTTATTCATTAGTCATCACATAATCCAAAAAGAATGAGATGTATTTGTGTGGACATGGAAAGATGTCCACAATTTATGTTAAATTTTAAAAGATGTATGTCATGCATAATAGGATACTTTATACAAGAGAATAGGATATATTCTAATTTATGCAAATGGCCACAACAGAGGGCTTTCAATATGCCCTTTCAATATGCTTCACAGGCAGACCTGGGCTCTCCCTCATTATCTATGTGGCCACAAGAAAGTCATTTCACTGCTGTATGCCTCAGTTTCCTCATCTGTATAACAGTGATATTTGTTACTACTGTACCTCTGAGATTTAAAAGCAATAATCTCAGGACCTGCCTGGCAAATAGCAGGAGCTCAGAATGTGATGTTTCTTCCCAGAGTGACTGTGTATCTGTCAGGGAATTAGTTAGTGCATAAGGTTGGTAAATCCTTCTAGACACCACATATTGTCAAATAGTACACGCTGCTGGTTTTTCAAACACACGTGGAACCTATTGTACCCAATAAATTACAAAACAGTTTAATAGAATCACTGAGTTAACTGGATAATCAACCATCGTGTGGGTTGCCTGACATTTTTTACATAATTACATTGTCCTCATGGGGTGATTTTGAAAATATGAATCAAAACGCTTAAAGGTATTCAGGGCTGTGGGTTTGATTGAAGACTTGTTAATTGTCCTCCAAACAGAGACACAGGTGATAATAGCGGAGGGCCTGTGGCGAGGCTGGGATTCAATTGGAGATTTTTGGACTCTGGACATCCTGTTTTTTCACAGTCACATGAGGGTGATGCTCCCTTTCGATGAAGGGCACCTTCAGAAATGGGGCATTTCTGGCTCTCATGCTCCCAGGGACTTTTTCTATCATTTAGTGAGCCCTTGTTATTGTGCCAGCTCTAGGCAAGTGAGTCACATCTGTGATCTCATTTATTTGTCACAAGGTCTCTAGGAGGTAGGTCTTCGTAATCCCCATGTACAGAAACTGAGGCTCTGGGAGCTCGAGCAAATTGCACAAGACCACAGAGACAGAAAAAAGCTGACACAGAATCTGCTAAGTCTGATTCCAAGGAAAGATTTCAAAAGAAGCTTCCTCGTTACTGCTCCCAGGTCTCTGTGGCGCTAGCATTTGTATCCACCCACGAACCAGGACAGTGATGACAGCCCCAGGAATAGCTGCTCCCATCAGAAGCCCTTCTCAGGATGGGGCTATGGGTCCTGGCTAAGGGAAGGGAGGGGAGATGTGGAGGAAGGCCAGGTAGCCGGCCAGACACGGGGAAATCCCTCTGGGACAGGACCCACTTGCTCCGGTTGGGACTTACAGGAAAAAGACAGAACCATATGCAAAGATGCTGGGTCATTTGTCCTTAGCGTTTCTGTGCCCTGAGGAAATGAATGAAGAAAGAGGCAGAAGTGGGCAAATGGTGACTCTTGAAGGGTACTTCCTGCAGGGAGGGTGTATGAAAATGTTCTGGGTTTTTTCAAGTTAAAGAGACTGGCTTTGCCATGTATCGACAGGTCATGTCACCTTTCTGAGCCCCAGTTCCCATGTCTATGAAATGAGCATGACACTACAACTTAAAAAGATGTTATGAGAAATCAAGGCATGCACACTTCCCCCTCATCCACTCTAGCCAGGGCTGCCACGTGTGGTTTTACAGGTTGTGAGCCACACAATTATGTCTGCTGACAGGATGGGTGGGACTGTAATACATCTCAACCTCATTTCTGAAGTCCTCCGCCCAGAGGGAGAGGCAACTTTTCCATAATGGATAAAGGCGTTTGTTTACCAAACTGGACTCTGTCTGGTGTAAGGGGCCTTTTTCTAGTTCTCCCAAAAGTGTCATTTGAGCTAGTGGTGGTCTCCATCCAGCCTGTCATGACTGCCTGTTTTTCGACACAGGCTGCTGCCGTAAAGATTTCTCTCACCCTCTGTAGGTTTGAGGCTATGGTTTTCCTGTGTGGAACCAAGCCACCCCTTAGTACAAATTGGGAGACAATTGTAGGCAGGAAAATCTAATGGGACTCCCTTTGCTCTGGGAATAGGGGAGATATAAACCCTGGCAGAGATGAGAGAAAGGAAAAAATCTTTCATTCATCCCTTTAAGAGAAGGGGCCTTTGGCAACCAGGGGTCTTGGTCTTTCCTGAGTCCCTGGCTGCCTCTGAGATTTTAAAGGTTAATAGAATTTGGAAGGTCCAACCCCCAGTCTGACCCTCAACCTCCAGTCCATGTCACAAGCACCTAAGGAAACCAGAGCTGCGACCTAGAGCCAGGGAGTGATGTAGCGGCCCAAGCTCCTGGGGCCAGGTTCTAAGCCTTGTACATGTCAGGCAGGACCAGACCGCAGGGTTAATGCATACGGTTAGCAAGTCCCCATGAAACCCATACATTGTCTATAAAATGATTAAGTGTTGTGCTACTCTTTTCAAATATAAGCACAGACAGCTGTAAATAATAGCATAAACTTCCATTTAGTGGCATTACTGAGTCCATTAGGCATGGTGTCCTTATGCATGTTACATACTAAAAGCTCCGTTATGTTACGTTTTAACCTTTTTAATGTTTTCAAAGGGTCCTTATGAGGCAATTTGGAAATACGTATTTAAGCCTTAGAAATAGGTGGCGCTCTGAGCTTTACTAACGACTTGTCTACGGGTCCACAGAGAGGAGACCCAAGCTCACAAAACGATCTCACAGCCAGTAAGCGGCCGAGCCTAAAGCCAAGAGAATGTCTGTCTGACTCCAGGCCCTGAAAGCTTCACCTCCACATGGTGCTAATGCTCCCTCTTGACCAAGGGAGCCTCGGGGAAGGTGTATATCTGGCACCAACCCTTCACTTGTTTCTTGGCCACCGTTTATTGAGCACTTGCTAAGTGCCAGGCACCGGGCTAAGTATTTAGCACAACCTCATTCACTCTTTAGAATGACCCTGTGAGGTACGAACTATTATCACCGTTTTAGGATGAGTAACGTGCACCCAACTCAGAGCTAGGAAAAGGAGGGGCCAGGGTTCAAATGGGGTCTGTGCGGCTTCAGATCTCCTCGTTACACTGGACGGCTGCCAAGGCTCTGTGGAGCTAGCAGCCGTGCTCTCCCACGAACCAGGACAATGATGTCAGCCCCAGGAATAGCCTTCCCCATCAGAAACCCTCACTGCCTCCTCCTGTGGCTCCCCAGGGAGGGGCTGTGAGAGTCAGGAGGGGAGTCGCAGGGGAAGTCCAGTCAGCCAGCCAGAGGTGGGGAAACCCCACTGGGACAGAGGTGGCTTGCTCCAGTTGGCTTTGCAGGGAACAGGACAAGGTGGTCTGAGCAGGATGGAGATCTAAGTGGGGAGCATGGCCACGAGAACGAGTCAGAGTGTGGCCAGTTAGCTGACACACACTTGTGGTCACTCCATACAAAGAGGTGGGGTGGGGTTTTTTCTTATAGTTTGAATGTGGATGAAAGTACAGAACCATGTGGATAACGTCCCCTCATTATTATTTCTTCGGGAGGCAGCGTGGTGTGCTGGGAAGTACTCTAGCTTTGGATGTGAAGAGATCACCTCTGCCATTTATTAACTGCCTGATATGGGATGAGCACATAATCTCTCTGAGACTCAGTTTCCAAGCACTTGAAATACGGGTAATAATATTTACTTCAAAAATGTGTAATGAACATTAAATGCAAAAGTGAGATTTACAGACATTTCCACCTCATCAGTTCTAGCCAGTACTGCTGTGTTGATTGGGTAGGTCATGCACTAGACAGTGATAGCCAGCAGATGGCGACAGGTTAGCTAACACCATAGACTTAGCTCCTGAGCCAGGCGCTCAGGCTCTGCCTTCCCTGGAGCTGGAGAAGGACAGGGATCTTTAGTGAAAGTTGGGGGCACTGTTAAGGCACTTTTTGGTGTCACTGTTTGCAGTGTGATCCAAGTGACTTAAGGAAGAGGGTGCAAAGGAAAACATAAACAAGATGAAAAGACAACCCTCAGAATGGGAGAAAATATTTGCAAATGAAGCAACTGACAAAGAATTAATCTCCAAAATTTACAAGCAGTTCATGCAGCTCAGTATCAAAAAACAAACAACCCAATCCAAAAATGGGCAGAAGACCTAAATAGACACTTCTCCAAAGAAGATATACAGACTGCCAACAAACGCATGAAAGGATGTTCAGCATCACTAATCATTAGAGAAATGCAAATCAAAACTACAATCAAAACTACCTCCCCCGCAGTCCATTGCCTTCCAATGCAGGAGGCATGGGTTCAATCCCTGGCTGGGGAACTAAGATCCCACATGCCGTGGGGTGTGGCCAAACACTTAAAAACAAAAAACAAAAAAAACTACCTCACATGGGGTGGGAGGGAGGGTGATACAAGAGGGAAGAGATATGGAGACATATGTATATGTATAACTGATTCACTTTGTTATAAGGCAGAAACTGATGCACCATTGTAAAGCAATTATACTCTAATAAAGATGTTAAAAAAAAAAAACTACCTCACACCAGTCAGAACGGCCATCATCAAAAAATCTACAAACAATAAATGCTGGAGAAGGTGTGGAGAAAATGGAACCCTCTTGCACTGTTGGTGAGAATGTAAATTGATACAGCCACTATGGAGAACAGTATGGAGCTTCCTTAAAATACTAAAAATAGAACTACCATATGACACAGCAATCCCACTACCAGGCGTATACCCTGAGAAAACCATAATTCAGAAAGAGTCAGGTACCACAATGTTCATTGCAGCACTATCTACAATAGCCAGGACATGGAAGCAACCTAAGTGTCCATCGACAGACGAATGGATAAAGAAGATGTGGCACATATATACAATGGAATATTACGCAGCCATAAAAAGAAATGAAATTGAGTTATTTGTAGTGAGGTGGATGGACCTAGAGTCTGTCGTACAGAGTGAAGTAAGTCAGAAAGAGAAAAACAAATACCGTATGCTAACACATATACACGGAATCTAAAAAAAAAAAGGTTCTGAAGAACCTAGGGGCAGGACAGGAAAAAAGACGCAGACGTAGGGAATGGACTTGAGGACACAGGGAGGGGGAAGGGTAAGCTGGGACAAAGTGAGAGAGTGGCATGGACATATATACACTACCAAATATAAAATAGATAGCTAGTGGGAAGCACCCACATGGCACAGGGAGATCAGCTCAGTGCTTTGTGACCACCTAGATGGGTGGGATAGGGAGGGTGGGAGGGAGACGCAAGAGGGAGGAGATATATGTATATGTATAACTGATTCACTTTGTTATACAGCAGAAACTAACACACCATTGTAAAGCAATTATACTCCAATCAAGATGTTAAAAAAATAAAAATTAAAAATTAAAATAAAAATAGAGGGCTTCCCTGGTGGCGCAGTGGTTGAGAGTCTGCCTGCTGATGCAGGGGACATGGGTTCGTGCCCCGGTCCGGGAAGATCCCACATGCCGCGGAGCGGCTGGGCCCGTGAGCCATGGCCGCTAAGCCTGCGCATCTGGAGCCTGTGCTCCGCAAAGGGAGAGGCCACAACAGTGAGAGGCCCATGTACCGCAAAATAATAATAATAAAAATAAAAATAGAAAAAGAAAAGGAAGAGGGTGGACAGGAATCACGGTAAGGTGAGAAAAAGAAAAATATATATTTGGTTCATTCTTTAGTTTCCTCATCTGTAAAATGGACGTAAGATGAATACCTATATCTTTCATACCTAAAGTGCTCAAGATTAAACAAAATAATGTATTTTGAAAAAGATCTGGCACAGAGAATTTGCCAAATATGTGTTTTTCACTTTTTTCCCATCATGTGGGATGCCAACTTATGGCAAAGGATCTTTGAAACATTCCCTAAAAACATTTCATAAACATCTTTGAAGTTGTTTTTAAGTTGCATGTAATTTAAAATTAAAATATACCTGTAAGGCCAACTGGCCCGAGGCAGGGGAACACAATCAGATTCACAGGTTGCATCAGAACGAAATTCTCCGGACCACCCAGTTCCAGAAACTGCCCTGGAGACATTCCACACCACCCAGTTCCAGGAACTGACCTGGGGACTTTGCACTCCGCCCAGCCTTCCCGTCTTTCGAGGGGCGGGACTAACGGTCCCCCAGGATACCCGAAAAGACCACCAAATAAGGAATACCCTGCGCCCTCCCAGATTCACCACACCCCTTTCCCTTCTTCCCCTATAAAATCTTGCCCAACCCTCGCCCGGGTGCGACTTCTCTGGCTCCTTTCTCTCGGACCAGTGAACCTCGCCCGGGAGCGCTCCCTAATAAAGCTCACTTGAAGCTTTCCTCTGTTTCGCGGTGCCGTTTGTTAAGATCCGACCTTACAATACCCAGCATTTTGAAGTTTATGAAACTTTTTGACATAAACAATACATCCTCACAAACGCAAATTGGCCAAGTATCTTTGGATTTAAAAAAACATGCATGCCCTTTGAGTCAGCAATATCATTTCTAGCAATGTTTCCTAAGGAAATAATCAAGTTATAAACGGAACGATTTAGTTTCAAGGGAACCCTTTGATAGTAAAATATTAGAGAAGTTTAAAAGCCCATTGGTCAAGAAGTAGTAAACAAAATGTGGTACATTCACAGTAAAAATGCTTTGATGTCTTTGAAAAAAATAGAGTTGTAGAAATATGTCCATGCTTGTAGCAAGCTATTCACTACATATTATTGAGAGTAAAAAGAAAAGTTTAAAGATGTTTGTTCGTGGAGTGTGATGCCATGATTATTTGGCACCATACCCCCTGAATATATTTGTGGAAGGATAACATACACGTAACCATGTTTACCTCCTAGTAATAAGATTACAGGCACATCTTGCCATCATTTTGTTCCGTAGTTCCTGACTTTTCTGTAATAAATACGTATTCCTTGTGAAAAATTAAATGAGATTCTTTTTTTTTTTAGGATTCTCATACTTGAAAATGTTGGGATAAATGTTCTGAGACCAACCTTTCCCTCAAAGGGCAAGAACAGAGGGACACCTCAGGCATTCGGGTGTGTTTCTCTGGGTGATCACACAATTGTGCAAGTTCAGGTAACACCAAGCTCTTAATTCTCCCAGGATAGGCTGGGGTGGAGAAAGTCAGGGCTCACCTTTATTAGTCTGTGGGGCGCAGATACGTGCACAGCCAACCTCCACGCATTCTTTTCCTTCTTCACAGTCCCAGTCTCCTGAACACTCATTCATACAGATCGCTGGCGAGAGGAAAGACACAGTTAGAAGCTTTGAAGTCTTACGATTAGAAAATAAATACTCTCAATGCCTTTACAATATCTTTCAAAAACCATCAGTTCCCTAGAAATAAATCTAACCAATTATGTGCAGAAAACTACACTATATTACTAAGAAAAAAATTTAACTGTCTTATAAATGGAGACAGACGTCATGTTCATGGATGAAAAGATTCAGTGTTATAAAGAAACAAGTTTCCCCCAAAATTGAAATTTAATATAATCCCAGTAGAAATCGTAGAAGGAGTTTTCACAAAAATGGATAAGCTGATTCTAAAAGTTTACATGTAAGTTTCCCAAACCAACAATAATCAAAATAAGGATCAAGACAATTTTAAACAAAGTTACAGGATTTCAGTGTGGTTGGATTAATGCAACATGGACTGTCCATGTGAAAAAAAGGAACTTGTCCCCTACCTTACACCACACTACAAACTCTGTTCCAAATGGGTTATAGACCGAAGTGAAAGGTAAAGCAATAAAGCTTCTAGAAGATACTATAATAGATAGCTTCATGATCTCAGGATAGGCAAATATTTCTTAAATATTACAAAAATATTGCTGACCATTAAACTAGATAGGTAGATGGAACCTCATTAAAATAAGGAACTTTTCTTCATTGAATGACACCATTAAGAGAGTGAAAAGAAAAGCTACATTGGGAGAAAATGTTTATAATACATATATACAACAAACAACTTGTATCCAGAATCCCTTACAAATCAGTAGTAACAATTGATAACCTAATAGAAAAATGGGCAAGAGGATTGAACAGACACTTCACAAAGGAGAAAGTTAGAAGTTGTTACAAAAAAATAACGTCAGATTTTGGGAAGGTGGTTTTAATTGTGTAGGTTGGCATAATTTTTGAATCTTCTATAATTTCCCCTTAAAAACACACAGAGCAATCAAAATAGCAAAATTCAAAACACATAGACAACAAAACTGCGGAACAAGGTATCCCCTCAAACTCCACAATATGAGTGGATGGAAGGAGACAAACCACTGTCACCTACCACACCAGTGAGACATTTGCATCTGTGCAGAAATCCGCAGGAAGCAATGAGGTGACTGATGGAGAAGACTGGGGTCATTTTCCCATGGGAACTTCCTGAGGAATGTACTAGAGACTGATCGCCAGCCAACCAAAGTACTGGAGAGGCATCAAAACGGGGACTAGTAAGGCCATTAGATATATACTTACAGTAGAATTCAGACTTAATAATGGTCTATGGAAAGAGTCTATGAAGTAGCTATATGTTTTGACAATATACCTATTAAAAATCAGGGAGGCGGAAGGAAAGAACATAGGAAAAGCAGAGTAAGCTTGATAAGTACCTTAACATGATTAAGTGGGAATGAAAGGATATTGCTTAAAATCAGCTGCTGGGGGTAGGGGAGTGTGGAGGAAGGAAAGAAGGAAATTAGCTAATTTCATTATGACTATCACTCATAGCAGGAAACCTATAGGTAATAATAAAAAAAAAGGAGGACCAAGGGTGGTACTCTAAGGTCTTAGTTTAAGGTAACTAATAGAACAAAAAACGAAACCCTTTCTAAATGCAAAACATATAGTAAGAGGGAGGGGAAAGGAGAGAGAGAGATTACACAAATAAAATAGATTATATAACAAAAGACTATGTATCTAACAAAGATATCTGCAACAGTAAATAAAATAACAACCAAAATGGTAGGATAAACCACACGTATCTCTTTTAGAGACACAGATCAGATCCAACCCAATCTGATAAGGGGAATGGGAATCGCAGGGTGACGGCTCATTTAGATCAAAGGAAATGCATCTGATCAAGGCTGAATCTCCACTCTGCAGTGGGGACACGGCAGCTTCCGTGCCAAACCATCCCCAGGTCTAACACTGGGCTCTGTGCCTTCTCTGCTCTCAGGGAGGATCCCCTCAGCAACCTCACCTCCGAAAGTAGGTCTCGCAGTATAGGCCACCTCCAGCCCCCTGACGATGAAAGCCACCAGAACAAAGATGGTGCCTGTCTTCATGTTGAACTTTATGTGATGCAAGGGCAGAGCCCAGCCCCATTTTATACTCTCAGTGTCACCAGAAAGGAGGGTGGGGCGGGAGGAAGAAGATCTGGAAGAGTATCAGAATATAAGCCCTCAAGGGAGTGCCCTCAGATGTTCTAGTTTCCTTGATTTCTGCTTTCTCAGATCAGGGAATGGTTTCTTGGAGACGCAGATACCTAATGGGAGAGCTCGGGAACATTTTTTAGCCCTTCATTCATTGCTTCATCACAGCTTGCCCCTGGTTTCCCTAGTGCCCTTGGGAACTGTGGTCAAAGAAAAGAATTTTCTTTGTGTAAATTAGAATTTCAGAGTGCGAGCTTACATTACGAAACCAGGTGCTGTTTGTCAGGGCCCATCTGGGGTGTCCTGCAGGACCGGTTACACAAGGATGGTGAATGTGTGCTTTGAGTGGTTCCCAGGGCTGAGGGTGGAACCACAATGGTAGTGATGTATAAAGATCACAAGCTGGGACTTCCCTGGTGGCGCAGTGGTTAAGAATCTGCCGGCCAAGGCAGGGGACATGGGTTCGAACCCTGGTCCGGGAAGATCCCACATGCCACAGAGCAACTAAGCCCGTGCGCCACAGCTACTGAGCCTGCGCTTTAAAGCCTGTGAGCCACAACTATGGAAGCCCGTGAGCCTACATCCCGTGCTCCACAACAAGAGAAGCCACCGCCATGAGAAGCCCACGCAGTGCAACAAAGAGTAGCCCCTGGTCGCCGCAACTAGAGAAAGCCCGCGCACAGCAACAAAGACCCAATGCAGCAAAAAAAATGAATAAATAAATAAATAAATTTAAAAAAATAAAAAAATAAAATAAAAATCACAAGCTGGGCAGGGCCCTTGGGGGTTGAGAGACATGGTCCCTCTTGGTGACTGGTGTTCTCTGAGCCTATTCTGCTCCATACCAAGAGGTTCCTGGACAGAAGGCTGTGTGGGTGAGCTACATGAGCAGAACTACAGCAGAAGGACAACTAAACATTCCACAGGGGCCTGTGGAAGGAGCCCACCCTCTCTCCTATCCAAAGATTCTCAAAATCTTTGAGAAAGGCGTAGGCAGGTAAAACCCCAATGACCATGGGAATGAAGAGAAAGTCTGCGTTGTCCTTGGTGGTCAGAGCCTGGACAAACGCCTTAGCACTCCCTGTGGGGAGGCCTGGACAAGCTACCCTGAGAACAGAGAAAGACTCAGCAAGCCACAAGAGGAGGGCTCAGACTGGCCATCTCAGGCAGGGAGCTCACACCCAGGATCTCAGAATCTCTGCAGATGCAAAGGGTAGTAAGCACCCAGGAAGGACTCCTCAATCTGAAGGAGGGACCAGGATACCCAGAGAGGGAGCTCAGTCCAGGGTGGAGATTAATGGCTGCAGGAAGCACAGAGAACAGCAGTTGGTCAGCCTGGATCCAAACCCAAGGTGGCTGGCTGGATCCCAGGCTGCTACGTATCGTGGCTTTGTTCATGGGGCCGGGGCTGGACAGCCCCAAAGAGCTTGCAGGAGAATCCTTTGGCGCAGCACGGTTGGCAAGGAGAGGACTCCTGAATCCCTCTCAAAAAGTGATGAGACGGGACGATTATCACTTAGTTAATATAACCTGTCAAAGTTCATTTTCACACAAGAAACACATGAATGTGCTAAATAATTCAAACAATACAAATATATCCAGAGTAACCTTGCAGGAGGTAATCAATATTACCAGTTTGCCGTGTATTTTTCTAAACCCTTTTCCTATGTTTTTACATACACACATGTGTGTATATACAAATATATACTTTGTTTGCAGAAATGAAATTATATGTGTTAATTTGCTTTATCCATTTAACATGATGTCTTGGACAGCTTTCCAGGTTAGTATCTTCTTTTCCTTTTAAAAAAATAACTACTATCTAAAATTCCATTACATGAATGGCTTATAATTTATTTAACCAAACTTCCATTGTTGGACATTTAGCAGGTTTGTGGGTTTTTTGGTTATCAAACAATTTGCTGTGGATATGTAACATACACTTTGTAGTGCTTCCTTTTATCTATATCTATATCTATATCTATCTCAGTATTTCTCCCAGAATAGATGCCCTAACATGGAAATACAAAGGAGACATCTATGGTAAAGTTGGAAGATATTGCCAAATTGCCCTGCAGAAAGACTACACTATTTATGGCTCAATAATATTCATATATATAAATCATATATATATAGCATATATATAATATTCATCTATACATATCACACTTTCTTTAGTCCTCTATTGATGGGCACCTAGGTTTCTTTGCAGATACGAAATGTGCAGTGTGGGGAATATAGTCACTAATTGTGTCATATCTTCGTATGCTGACAGATGACAACTAGTCTTATCCTGGGGATCGTTTTGAAATGTATAGAAATGTTGAACCACTGTCTTGTGTACCAGAAGTTAACATAGTGTTGCAGGTCAATTATACTTCAAAAACAAACAAATTCACAGAAAAAAGAGATCAGATTTGTGGCTCCCAGAGGCAGAGGAGGGGGAAGGGGGAATTAGATGAAGGCAATCAGAAGGTACAATCTTCCAGTTACAAGATACGTAAGTATTAGGGATATAATATACAACATGGTAAAGATAATCAGTACTGCTACGTGTTATAAATGAAAGCTGCTAAAAGAATAAATCTTAAGAGTTCACATCACAAGGAAAAAACAATTTTTAAAATTTCTTACTGCTGTTATCTCTATGAGATGATGCATGTTCACTCAACTCACGGTGATAATCATTTCACGATGTATATAAGTCAAATCATGTTTCACACCTTAAACATACACAGTGCTGTATGCCGATTATCTCTCAACAAAACTGAAAGGAAAAAAAAGACTATACAATTTACACTTCCAACCACAGTGAAGGAGACATGGATTTCTCACACACTGATCCAGTACATTTGTAGTCTTGCGTCCCCAAGTTAAATTTTTTTTTTAAACAACATAAATTTATTCTCTTGCAGTTCTGGAGCTCAGAAGATTGAAATCAAGGTATACATTCTAAAGTATGGGCAGGGCAACTCCTTCCAGAGCTCTAGGGGATAAGACCTTCCTTGCTTGTTCTAGCTGCTAGAGCTGCATTCCTCGGCTCTTGACCCCTTCTTCTATCTTTAAGGCCAGCAGCATAACACCTTCAAAACTCTGCTCTGTCTTCACTTTGCCTTCTCCCAATCTGTGACAAGTCTCCCTCTGCCTCCCTCCTACATAGACATTTGTGATTACATTTAGGACCTACCCAGGAAGTCCAGGATAATCTCCTCATCTCAAAATCCTTACTTTAGGGGCTTCCCTGGTGGCGCAGTGGTTGAGAGTCTGCCTACTGATGCAGGGGACACGGAATCGTGCCCCGGTCCGGGAGGATCCCACATGCCACAGAGCGGCTGGGCCCGTGAGCCATGGCCGCTGAGCCTGTGCGTCCGGAGCCTGTGCTACACAACGGGAGAGGCCACAAGAGTGGGAGGCCCGCGTACCGCAAAAACAAACAAACAAACAAAAAAAACCTTACTTTAGTCATGTCTGCAAAGTCACTATTGCCATATAAGGTAATATTCACAAGTTAAATTTTTTTTAATTCTATTTATTTATGTCTTTCTTGAAGTAGAGTTGATTTACAATGCTGTGTTAGTTTCAGGTGTACAGCACAGTGATTCAGTTATACATATATACACGTAGCTATTCTTTTTCAGATTTTTTTTCCATTATGTTATACAAGATACTGAATATAGTTCCCTGTGCTCTACAGTAGGTCCTTGTTGTTTACCTATTTTCTATATAGTAGTGTGTAACTGTTAATCCCAACCTCCTAATTTATCCCTCTCCCCTGAAGTTTTTAATGGACTATTTCCAGCTGTATATAGTCCCATAGGCCCCTTGGGATGTATCCCAGTTGGGGATATAAGGCAAAAAATTCTCACCACAGTAAAGACATTTAATTAGCAGAAGTTGTGTAACCCAATATAACCTGCTGGTTACTCTAGCACTTCAGTTCCAAGTATGAAGCAAAGCATAATCATGGCCTGGAAGAGTCTTGCTGAAGTAGGCATTGCAAAAACAGGTGCTGCAAGGTTATTAAGGAGGGACTCTCTCCAATACCTGAACTTTACGAAGCACGCAATTGCCTGGCAGGTCCTGTACTTGTACTTTACACCCACCATCTCACTGAAGGCTCACAAGCCTGAGGGGCTGCTTCCATCGGCACCCCCATGACCCAGATGAAGAAAGTGAGACTCAAAGAAAGTCATGCCTTGCAAATACTCCCAAACCCACCAGAGACCCACTGATGTGGACTCTCCAGTCCTGGGGTCCAGAAAAGCTCTGCAGATGCTTTTCATGCACCTGGAAATAATGCGGAGTGCTTTACCTACCAAATAAAACCTTTATTTCTTTGTGAAAAACAAAACAAAATGATGTCCCTAGAAAAAGTGGATTTCTGGTACTCGAGTGACAATCACAAATTTGGGGATTTGCTAAATTCTCATGACCTATTATCATTTGAAAGGGTCAGGTGTCTGCAGCAGCCATGAGATGCAAATGAACAATGAAGGGAGAAGACTGAGTCAAGACCTTGGGAATTCCTAGATGTCCTCCTGTAACTGAGCAGGACTCTATGGGGCCTTCCTGGGACAGACCCCTCTCCCATATCCTCTGCTTTAGCTCCGTTCTGAAGTACCCAGATAATAGTCTCTGATGCACATCTCCTGAGTTGTTTTACAGATGCTAAAATAACCCCCAAATGGAAGAAATTAACTACTTAATGACCATGAGCACATAGTCCCCAGGCCTACTGGAGACTAAGGATTGATCATTTTAACCCCTGTGACACCCTTACCATCAAACAATCGGAGAATTGTGCACTAGCTGATCACAGACCCTGGAACTCCCCTTCCCACCTTGCCTTTAAATAGGCTTTGCTGAGACCCATCCGGGAGTTCAGGCTTTCTGAGCACTAGCTGTCCCCAACTCCTTGTATGACACCTTACAATAAACACTGCACTTTCCTTCACCACAGTCCGGTGTCAGTAGACTGGCTTTACTGCCTGCGAGGGAGCAGACCCAAGTTTTGGGCCAGTAACACTCAGTCTGTAAAACCCACCCATCGTACTTGCAGCCATCAAAGTTGTATTTCTTTTATTTTTTTAAATGGCACGAGACCTCGAGGCTGTCACAGCTTCCATGTTCAGACTCCTGAATTTGCTGGAATTCCATTTTTCCTGGAATTTCATATTCCAGAGAGTCATTTCCCAACCCTGTCAAATCCTTTAAACACCCAACTGCACGCTCAGCTCCCCAGTCCCAGATCTTGTTTATGTTGTATCTTTGTCATCTTTGTCCTGTTCCATAAAGAGTCGCGGATGAACACCAAGACCTTGTGTTACAGAGCATGAGACCTTGTTAGGTCAGAGATGATGAAATTAGAAAGTCGGAAAGCACATATCCGACTAACGACGTCTCCTTAGCACCCGGGGGCCCGCTGCCTTTCTGCATGACTTTACGTGTGTAACAGACAATATTTGGAGGAATTACAAGGCGTCTTCCCTCCTTCCCCTACTTCCCTATACTCACTGGCATTCCTCTGTGTTGCAACGGTCAATTATAAAATACACTCACTGTCCTTGGGGGAGGGTGGACACAGCTTAGAGAAGCAAGTCAACTGAGTTCCTCAGTCGGTTTTCTTTCAGACTCTACATACTAGTTCTGAAAGCACAGGCTTTCCATTTCAAGATCTCAGCTTTTGGGGAGAAAAGGATTTGGGTGGACATGGTAGGATGGGGATAAGGCCAAACCCCACACGAAACTGGAGATAGGGTTGATACCATAAAGTGTAGATGTGTTTTTAAAATTCATGATTTAAGAGCTAGCTTTCCACATAACAGGAGAGAAAAATAAGATAGACGCTAGAGGGAAGATAAAGGAAAGATGTGAGCCAAAAAGTTAGGCATCTGAGAATGATTAATAGGGTCCCATCCCTGCCCTGGAAGAGGGTGTAGTGGGGCTGGAAGGAGGCACAGCCCAGGAAGGCTGCCAGCCTTTCCAAGAGACTTGGCGAGCTCAGAGGAGTTTAGGGTTGGACAAATGGGCCAGAGTCATGGACCCAACCCAGGAAGCCATGACAGGACTCCTGGGTCTTTGAAGGGTGAGTATGCAAAGCAGCTCAAGACAGCCTTGGGGCCGCTGGGCCCGGTCAGCAGGAAGAGCTGTGGTTTCTTTCACCCTCTGCAGCTCAGCTCACATCCCTGGCTTCTGCTCGCTCAGCTTCTGGCCTCCTATGAGGAAAATGCCTGTATTATGGGAACATTACAGAAGACTCTGGGTTGGGGTGAGGTAGTGAGAGGACAGAAAGTTTGCATAAACCAGAACATGAGGAAACAGACTTCCTCCTGTCTAGAGAGGGAGATGGGAAGAGGCAGGCACTGCACAAAAGCAGAAAACACAGGGCTGGCATCCAATGGTGCTCACCCCCCATCCTGCCTCATCTCTTCTGGTCCCCACCCAGAAACCCAGAGAAACCTCAACCAGACAGTCTTGAAAGCAGATACAAGCTCCCTGGCCTCTGGGTGAGAAAAGGAAGTTTTATGAAAAGAGGAGAAAAGAAAAAACAAAGTCTGATGTTGCACAACAGGTGAAGTCCTACTTTGCCACACCACAAGGAGTCCATGCTGTCATCTGTAATTCCCTGGTAAAGCATTTCTTCATGAGGGTGTTCAGGCCTACTGCTGTCTTCCTTGGTGATCCGGCCTCTGTGAAGCTGAGTTTCTCTCTTCTCCACACCTCAGGGGCAGGGAGGTGTGGGGAAAGGGCTCCACTGTGAGGGAGGAGGTCCAGATTCTGGCCCTAACCCTGCCTTTTCTCTAATAATGAAACCAGACATGAGCCATGGCTTTGCTCTGGGGTTCAATAGACAAATGAGAGGGTAGATTCCTCCAGATAGGAGACCAAGATGCCCAGAGGGCCCCAGGAGTCTCAATAAGAGTCAGGCTTCCTCTCTCTCTCTTTTTTTTTTTTTGATACTTATTTATTTTGTTTGCCTGCATCGGGTCTTAGTTATGGCACGTGGGACCTTTGTTGCGGCATATGGGATCTTTAGCTGCGGCATGCGAACGCTTAGTTGCAGCATGTGGGATCTAGTTCCCTGACCAGGGATTGAACCCGGGCCCCCTGAATTGGGAGCGTGGAGTCTTAGCCACTGGAGCACCAGAGAAGTCTCCAGGCTTCCTCATAATGTGGCTGGTGGGTGTTGAATCTTTGGTGAAGCCTCAGCCCTCACACTCAGCTGCTGAAGCAGCCCCTCCTCTTGAGATGCCTCACCTCATCATAATCTGTCACCTTGGAATGTGTCCACTTTGCCCTGAGTTTCTCCTGTGGGTAAGTTTGTCTCACCTTCTAGAATGTTCCATTCCCTTCCACACTAAGCTGGAGGGGGTCATTGTCAATGACCCTTCCATTGGTGACTGTATTAGTTTCCTATTGCTGCTGTAACAAATTACACAAACTTGGTGTCCTAAAAAAATACACAGTTATGCTCTTAAAGTTCTAGAGGTCAGAAGTCCACAATCTCATCCACTGAGCTGACATCAAGGTGGCTGTGCTCCTTCTGGAAGTTTTAGGAGAGAAACCATTTTCTTGCCTTTTCCAGCTTCTAGAGCTGCATTCTTGCATTTCTTGGCTCGTGGCCTCTTCCTCCATCTTCAAAGCCAGCAGCATGGCATCTTGCTTTTGTTTTCACATTGCCTTCTCTTCTGTGGTCACATCTCCTTCTGCACCCTCTTATAAGGACACTTATGATCAGATTTAGGATCCAGAAAAATAATCCAGGATAATCTCTTCATCTCAAGATTCTTAACTTGATCACATCTGCAAAGGCTTTTTTACCTTATAAAGGAATATTCACAGATTCTGGGGATTAGGATGTGAACATCTTGGGGGCCATTATTCAGCCTACCACAGAGATCTATACCTTGTCTCAGGCCTGGGGATCATGAATTCTCTCTCCCAACCCCTTCCCTCAGAATGGTGTGTATCTTTCACCAAAGACCATACCCTAACCTTCCCGGCCACCCCAATTACCCGTCCTTTCCCTCCCTTTAGGCCCTGAGGATATTGGTCCAATGGAACTTCCTATGATGATAGGAATGTTCTACATTTGCACCATGCAACGTGGCAGCCACGAACCACATGTAGCCAGTGAGCACCTGAAATGTGACTAGTGCAACTGAGGAATTGAATTTCAAATTTTATTTAACTGAAATTAAATTTAATTGAAATTTAAATAGCTACTTGTGGCTAGTGGCTACGTATTGGACAGCTCAGATCTAGGCAGATGAGAAGTAGAAGACAAGACCAGTCAGGTTCTTTGCTGCTAGCCTCTTCTCACACATTTTGGGATCAGTTCTGCCCCTCCCCAACCTCCTTTTCTCAGTCCCTGCAGAATCTGAAGGAGGTTTCTACAGGAGCTCTGGGATGATGGGAGTGGCTGAGGGCAGGGCAAGGAAGGAAATTGTGTCTATTGGCCCCAGAGAGGTACATAGTCTCAGTTCTGCTTTTGCATCAGACTAAGAACATTCAAACAAGAAATGTAGATCATAACTACAATGAGGTATCACCTCACACTGGTCAGAATGGACATCACCAAAAAGTCTACAAATAATAAATGCTGGGGTTTCCCTGGTGGCGCAGTGGTTGAGAATCTGCCTGCTAATGCAGGGGACACAAGTTCGAGCCCTGGTCTGGGAAGATCCCACATGCCGCGGATCAACTAGGCCCCTGAGCCACAACTACTGAGCCTGTGCGTCTGGAGCCTGTGCTCCGCAACAAGAGAGGCCACGACAGTGAGAGGTCTACGCACCACGATGAAGAGTGGCCCCCGCTTGCCACAACTAGAGAAAGCCCTCGCACAGAAACGAAAACCCAACACAGCCAAAAATAAAAATAAATTAATTAAAAGAAGGCTCAACATTTTTTTTAAAAAAATAAATAAATAAATGCTGGAGAGGGTGTGGAGAAAAGGGAACCCTCCTATACTGTTGGTGGGAATACAAACTGGTAAAGCCACTATGGAGAACAGTATGGAGGTTCCTTAAAAAACTAAAAATAGAGCTACCATATGATCCAGCAATCCCACTCCTGGGCATATACCCTGAGAAAACCGTAATTTGAAAAGATACATGCACCCCAATGTTCATTGCAGCACTATTTACAATACAGTAGCCAGGACATGGAAGCAACCTAAATGTCCATCGACAGATGAGTGGATAAAGAAGATGTGGTACACATATACAATGGAATATTACTCAGCCATAAAAAGAATGAAATATTGCCATTTGCAGCACATGGATGGACCTGAAAATTATCGTACTAAGTCAGACAAAGAAAGACAAATACTGTACATTATCACTTATATGTGGAATCTAAAAACAAAACAAAACAAATGAATTTATTTACAAAACAGAAACAGACTCACAGACACAGAAAACAAACTTATGGTTACCAAATGGGAAAGGGAGAGAGGGGAGGGATCAATTAGGAGTATGGAATTAACAGATACACACTACTATATATAAAATAGCTAAACAACAAGGATTTACTGTAGAGCACAGGGAACTATATTCAATATCTTGTAATAACCTATAATGGAAAAGAATATGAAGAATATATATATATATATATAATATATATATGAATATATAACTGAATCACTTTGCTGTACACCTGAAACAACACATTATAGATCAACTATAGTTCAATAAAAAAAAAAAAGAACACAAACAATTTTGACGTAGCTCCCTCTTTACCCTACTTACACGATGAGCTGTCCTTTTGGGGACCATGGAGGCATGGCACAACGAGCACAGAAAAGGGGACTAACCTGGGGCTTGACACTGGCCTTGATGCTCTCTGGGTGGCCTTTAGAAAGTCACTTCTCAGTTCTTATTCCTCAGTTTCTGTACTAAGATAGGGCTGGACCAGATGGTCTGAGAGGTTCCTCCCAGCTTGTGAATCAAGATTTAATTGTGCATGTAATTCTACTAGAGAGTCATGTTCTGCCTGACCCATGTCATAGGAAGTCATGACCGAAGGGTTGTTAAGTGGCCTTGGGTTACTCCCATCACACTCTAGAACCAAATCTGACATCTGTTCTTTTGTCCTCATGACCACACTTTGCATTTGCTTTGGCTCTGGAGGGCCGATCCACTAATCTAATCTGCCTGATGACCCTGGGAGGATAGACGTTATAGCCCATTTTAAGTGAAAAAGCTGAGGCTCAGAGAGGGAAAGAGAGAAACTTCCAGGCACCAGGCCCCACGATGAGAGCTTTACACATCATATCATAACACCCCTTCAAAGTGAATAATATCACTCCCACTTTACAGGGGTGAAAATTGAGGTCCAATGAGACAAGATGACTTTTTTTTTTTTTTGCGGTACGCGGGCCTCTCACTGTTGTGGCCTCTCCCGTTGCGGAGCACAGGCTCCGGACGCGCAGGCTCAGCGGCCATGGCTCACAGGCCCAGCCGCTCCGCGGCATGTGGGATCTTCCCAGACCGGGGCACAAACCCGTGTCCCCTGCAACGGCAGGCGGACTCTCAACCACTGCGCCACCAGGGAAGCCCCCAAGATGACTTTCTTAATGATAGTGAGTGATGGAGGCCCACTTTTCTGATTCTGAGCTGCTTCATCTTCCCTCTCTGTTGTGCTGCTGTTCCTATTTACAGCTTCCCTACAAGATGTTGAAATGATAGCCCTCAGCAGCACAGGTATCTTTTTGGATCAGCCTTTCACGGTGCACCCCAAGCAGACCTACATGCCTTAGCAAGTCACATCACCTCTGTGCCTCTGTTTCTACATCCGTAAAATTGAGGATAACAGTCCCTACTTCATAAGGGTGTTAAAATCCTTGCTAATAGTATTAAGTGAAGTTTGTATCTCTAGACATTTTAGCCCATATTAAGGACTCAGTAATTGCTCATTCTTATTGTGTTTGGAAACTATTCATAATAGCAGGCAATTCCCTTTACCGCAAATCAAATTAAAACACGAAGAAACTGTCTACATTTTTAAAAAATTTTATTAACACTTGGACTCAATTGCATTATCCATGTATCCGCAATAGCAGAGAAACAGTGATGGTGGACCATCCCCATGGGGGACACATGTCCTTCGGCAAAACAAACATAAATAGTGGGAAACAACACCAAATACAATAATAACATAGTACGTAATAAAGATTAAATTAAGAGAAGGAACAGGGACTGCCCGGAGGGGTCCTGAGTGTGGAGAGGGTGCGTCGGGCTCAGGTGATCTTTCCTGCAGAACACTTGCCCCGCCCTCAGAGCGGCTCAGTTCAGTTCAAGGTCATCCATGTACTCCTGGACCCAGGGATCACTGGGGTTGGCGCACACCTGCCTGCCCTTTTTGGTTTGGAATCTGTGGAGCAAAGAGTGGACAGGTTAGAATCCCATGGGACCTTGCCTGTGGCGGGTATCTCCCTGTCCTTCACCATGGCTCATGCTGGACAGCCTACTGGGTGAGAAGACCCTTCCTGGGGTGCTGCTGGGACCTGATTCCTTGTAACTTCCTCCTTGGGTTTAGCTGTGGCCTCCTGAGTTGCCCAGATTAGGAACCAATGAGTTTTGCAATCAATGTGGACATATCTCCCCATTCATTCCCTGCTGCCCCTAGCAATGACTTTGGCACGTGTTTTCTAAGTATGGTTTAAGAATTCAGCCCACATCTTCTATCATCTTTTTGACCTTCCCTGTTTTCCTGGCCTCTAGCTAACTTCCTCCCCGGAAAGCACCTTCCCCTCCTTTAGCTCCCACCCAGCCCTCTCCAGGTCTCAGCAGGTGACACCATGACCTGTTCCTCACTGCTTTCAGGGAGGCCTTCAGCCCTGACACCTGCCTCCCTACTGCTTCATCTCCCCTCACCTCAAACAGGCCCCCTTTTCTAATCCTGCCCTTACCCTCGCCTCCAAGAAAGGCCCCAGGGTTGATACTCACACGACAGCTGGCTGGGAGCAGAGACTGCTGGTCTCGTAATAATCGATCACAAAGTGGCGAGGAAGCTTCCGCAGGGTGTAAGTGAAGCAGCAGGCAGTGGGAGGGTCTGAGCCCACTGGGAAGAAAGGCCAAGGTGAGACAGAAGCTCTACCCAGAGCTATTCATTTTGGCTTCTAGTTATAGATATTCAAAGGGCATCCCTGTGGATCTGCCAGATCCCCAAATATGGTCCCTTGTATCTAATCCCACCCACTCTGAGTAGGAGTCTTATTCTGAATAGAGAATCCTAGGAGAAGACCACGAAAGGATTCTAGAAGGTTCAGGCTGTATCGGGTCTTAGAGCACAGGTCTAACTCCCTTCATTTTACAGATGGGGAAACCAAGGCACAGAGAGAGACAGGGACTTGCTTAAACCAGTCTATGGGTTGCTATTTCTTAAGAAAACGGGAACTTGAATATTACTGAGTGTCTACCAGACTCTACGTTTACCTGCAGGCTACTTAGGAATCTTCCCTGCTCCCTTTTGTCGCATCCCCAGATGTTAGTGTTGGACCAGCCCCAACTAGAAAAGTCAGCGCTGCCTACATCCTGACTCAGTGGCAGCTGGAAGAATGGACTTACTTGGTGCTGAGAGAGCCGGAGAGCAGAAAGCAGCTGAGAGCACGAGGAAGGAGAGGACAGTCAGGCAGAGCTTCATGGTCTTGGTTGAGGAGAGACTTGCCTGGAGCTCGGACTGCAGAACCCAGAAGCTTCAGAACCCTTCTGTGCTCTGTGCTGATACTGA
Organism: Tursiops truncatus; assembly: GCF_011762595.2. Classification (NCBI taxonomy): domain Eukaryota; kingdom Metazoa; phylum Chordata; class Mammalia; order Artiodactyla; family Delphinidae; genus Tursiops; species Tursiops truncatus. The sequence goes on from NC_047053.1 coordinate 32,778,935, forward strand.
GTTGGGAGCCCTTCTTTATAGGAACTCTGAGGCCTGGGACAGAGATGGGGGAGAGTGGAATTTCCAGGGTACAGATGATGTCATGGTGCCAATAAGGAAACTGAAGCTAGCTGGCTGAGGACCTCTGCACAGCTTTCTTTTCCCCAGCAGTGTCATCACGGAGGAAAGCGGAGGGAGGTGTAGGAGAGAAGAAGTGGGCTGAACCCTAGAGGGAAGTGGTATACCAAAGGCAGTGACTGAGGCTTGGGGGAGAATTGCAAACCCAACCAGAAAGATAGAACCTTCACACCTGCTAGAAGGGGCTTGTAGATGAGAACCATCACGCTCTTGGTGGTTAGCACCTCCAGAAGCTAGAGACTTCATGTCAGTCTTTCTAGGGTCACCACAGGCTTGGCCCCAAGAAGGGGAGGAAGCCAGGATTCCATGTCCCACTGCAGGCCTCCTTCTGCTAGGCAGAGTGAACTTTAGTGCCCTGTATATTTCCTTGGGCATAACGAAAGTGTCCAGCTTCTGTCCAGTGTGCAGAAGGCCCCAGCAGAAGTGTAGCTTCTACACAGCGAACATTTACTATGTGTCAGGCACTAGGCAAGCTGCGTTATACACATACATCTAACCCTACCATAACCCTGAGCAGGGTGTGATTATTCCCCTGAAGCAATGAGATTCAGAGGACAGAACAGGGTTCCGTGATCATCTCAAGGCCACACAGCTGTTAAGTGGCAGTGCCAAGATTTGGACTGAGGTTCATCTGACTCTAAAATCCATTTTCTTTCTACCCTGTCATCTCCAGAACAAATATAGAATGTGACCACAGAGAGAGGAACTGCTGGCCACCTAGGGGCCACGCCACACACAAAGACCCATCTTATCAGGGCTGAATACAGGAAAGGGGTGTGGTCCATCTGTCCCAAAGAATGCAAAAGAAATCAAGATTTCAGTGTGCTCCCTTGGGCCAATAACAGAAAAGGAGAAAGAAATCAGGAAGAATCAAGTTTAGAAGACCCAGATAAAGAATGTTCTTCCAGTATAAACATGGAATTGGATAAAGCTGACAGTGAATTCATCTATGTTACAGATAAAGTATATAATCTAAGCCTGTGGGTGTTTCCCAGACATCCACAGGGAATTCCTTGTGTTCCTCTAAAGCCCTGCCTGGTTCAGCAGCTGCCGTGGGCCTGAAGGTGACTACACGAAGCTTCCAAAGGCCAGGAATACAGCAGTGCATGAATCAGGGCAAATGAGGGCCATTAGGATGATGGGATCAAGACCTCTATCCACCTTCAGCTCAACCACTCTGATCCACCTGCTCACCCACAGTCCCACATTGCTACCTGCCTCTGCTTTGAAAAGGAAGAATGAAGAGTGAAAAGAGGGAGCCAGGCCTCCTGGGTGCTGTAGAGATGTGCGATAGAAGGAGTCAGAGCAGCATCTCGGAGCATTTCAGTGTCACTAAATAAAGTACAATGTCTTCCTACTTCATCACTCTCCTCTCTCCCTGCTCCCATCACCTACACATGCACACAGACTGTACTTCTTTTCTTTATCCTTTCTGTCCTCACTCCTTTCTTCCTGTGAGTCTTGCTTCAAGTGTTCTGATCTTCACCAAGACCCCCATCCCCAACTCTAACACTCTACAATCTCTGATATCACTTATGCAAGTATCTCTCGTGGTCTCTCCTGGTTGATGGAGTTTCATCTTCATGCATCAAGAACCTTGCTTCAAGGGAAGAAGGATGTGTCTCGTGGTACCCGGAATCTACACAGACTTCGTTATCCTGGCATTTCCATTCAACCCAATTGAGTAGTCACCTGTTCTTTGTCAGGACAGACAGAGCTGAATGACGACCCATCGCTGCCCTCAGAGTCCTTAGTCTAGTGATGGTGCTGACAGTGACAGAAATCACTGTCTTGTGAGATGGAATAAGGTATGTGTCATGTCAGAGGTAGAAACAAAATGTCAGAGAGCCAAAGGATGGAGAAAGCCATCTCTTGGCTGTACATGAATAGTTCCAGGTCAAGACTAAATCCACTGTGCACTAAGGAAGAGCCCTTGACGTGGAGACCTCCGTCTACATAAGTGGGGAGCGCTGATCTTCAAGCCATGGAAGGACATAACTCTTATGAAAATATGTAAGAAGAATGATGATAGATAAGAGTGGGTGACTAGCCACGCAGTGCGTTTGTTGATTTTTGCCTCCTAGCCTTAGATTTGATCTTTGGCTCATGCAGGCAAAATTTTTTTATTCATGAAGGTCTTAACAATAATGCTGTGTTCACACCAGTGAACGTTCACACAGGGAGTACAAAGGCTTGTGTCAAAATGTTTAGCTAAATCAATGGCCTCCAAGGTTTATACATTGAGGCCATTTCTAAGTAATAGTCGATAGAGAATGATAACAAATGCCTCTCAAATACACAACCAAAAAAGTGCTCATCTCCTCTAGAGAACCTTCCCTGACCTCTCTTCCAACTGAACTCTGTACCTCCCTTTGTGCTACCTCCATCACATCACCTATAAAATATCTGCCTACTTGGTTGTCTCCGCTCCTAGAAAGGGAGTTCCTTAATGCAGAAACTGGGTTATGCTTATCTCTGTGTACACAGTAGGTATTTTTAAAATTTATTTATTTATTTTTATTTTTGGCTGCCTTGGGTCTTTGTTGCCGTGCGTGAGCTTTTCTCTGGTTGTGGTGAGCGGGGGCTACACTTTGTTGCAGTGCTTGGGCTTCTCATTGGGTGGCTTCTCTTGTTGCAGAGCATAGGCTCTAGGTGCGCGGGCTTCAGTAGTTGTGGCACTTGGGCTCAGTAGTTGTGGTTCGCAGGCTGTAGAGTGCAGGCTCAGTAGTAGTGGCGGACAGGCTTAGCTGCTCCGTGGCATGTGGGATCTTCCCGGACCAGGGCTTGAACCCATGTCCCCTGCATTGGCAGGCGGATTGTTAACCACTGCACCACCAGGGAAGCCCTACACAGTAGGTATTAATAAGTGTCCAGAGGCAGCTCAAACTACCAGTTTTAATGGGAGGGGGTGTGATAGGTAATATGGACTCTGGACATGAAGTCCATTTGGTCAAATGAAGTATGAATTAACTAGGCATCTGACACTCTATCCAGAATATGATTCCCCAGCCTTGATGGGAGTCACTCCTCCTCCTTCTTCCTCAACCCACATGCCCAGTGGTTTCATGGTAAAGGATACTATTCTAGGACTCAGCTCTTTCCAGCTCAGGGATGTGAGAAGTGACAGCGAGAGTTAACCATGGTTCCAGAGAGCCCCACGGGCATACTGTGGGCCACCCCCTCACTCCTGAGCAGGGAAGTCCTCCACTTCCCCTCACTCGTGCTGATAAGAGGTTTCCCCTCCCACGCCCTTGACGGCCACTGTGCTCGAAACTCCATCCTGGGAATTTTCACATCTGTTTTGTCATTTTGTCCTCCCAGCCTCCCCAGTGGTCCTGAAAGCAGGACCAGTGGCCACAGCAGTAACAAGACCTTCCAAAGGTCTTTGGATTTCCCTCAGCATATCCATGTCTATGGTTTTATCTGATCCCAATCTGTTTTGCCATGGCTCAGATTAGGAAGCAAGACCTAGAAAAGTTAAAAAACTTGATTAAGCTTACATAGGATATGCGTCAAGACCCAATTTCTTCCAACTCCTGGTCCAGAGATGACCAAACTTCTTTGACAGGTGTGACCCTTTGAGATCACACGTGGGAAGTCTCTGAAGGTACCAGACTCTCAGAAGAGATTACAATCCTGCTGAGGGGCGGGAAGCAGAGGTGGGCAATCCCGACATGCTGTGCTTTTGTGGAAGGAGAGTGCTGAGATGCAAGTGTAGGAGAGACCATTGGGTGTCGGGACCAAGAGACTTAGCCACTAGGAAGTGGAGTGCCCGGAACTAGAGAATTCCTTGTGAGTGAATGTTGCAACTGCAAAGCCAAGGGGATCTGGAATATATGGTTGTTCTGCCAAGACAATAAACTAAGAAAAGGTAAATCCTTTAGTCTTGCCGATATGGTAGCCAAATCCCTTGGAGAGAATGGGAGCAGAAACTGGATTGCAGATTGAAGAAATAAGTACACAATTATTCGAAGTGCAGGGTTCAGGATGGAGTCCATAGGACAGTGAGCTGGTTGAAGCCATTCATCAGTGATGGTCCCAATCTTCTTAAAGTGGAAATGTGCCTTTGTCACCGGCCACAGACCTGCTCTTTAGCTGTCAAAGGTGAAGGGCAGGGCTACCCTGGTGGCGCAGTGGTTAAGAATCCGCCTGCCAGTGCAGGGGACACGGGTTTGAGCCCTGGTCCGGGAAGATCCCACATGCCGCGGAGCAACTAAGCCCGTGCACCACAACTACTGAGCCCGTGGGCCACAACTACTGAGCCCGCGTGCCACAACTACTGAAGCCTGCACACCTAGAGCCCGTGCTCTGCAACAAGAGAAGCCATGACAATGAGAAGTCCACGCACCACAACAAAGAGCAGCCCCCGCTCACCGCAACTAGAGAAAGCCTGCGCACAGCAACGAAGACCCAACGCAGCCAAAAATAAATAAATTTAATAAAAAAGAAAAACTTCATAAGAAACAAAATTAGCATGCATGATGTTTCAGTGTGGGGATATTCCAAACTTTTATACCAAAATTTATATTTAACCAATCTGTTACTTAGCCCATTCAGGTTGTTCTAACCTTCCTCTATTCTAAATTGAGCTGAGACTTGAAGGATGATTAACCAGGAAGAGTGTGAGGGTGGGGTCATTCAGGCAAAGAACAAGAGACCCGTGCTTTTTAAAATATATAAAATAGATTACTTGAAATATTGCAGTTATAATGATAATAGTAACTAACACATAACACTTACTATGAGCCAGTCATGTTCTAAGCCTTTATAGATATTAATGCATTTCATCCTCACAGCAGTGCTCTGAGGTAGGTACTGTTATTATCCCCTTTCACACATGAGGACACTGAAGCACAGAGAGGTAAGTAACCTACTGAAGGTAAGTAACACACAGCTCGTACATGACAGATTTTGAAATGATACCAAGAAGGTATGGCTCCAGAGCGTAAATAAATCAGAAAAGGGAAATGTGTTTCTTATAAATTTATGTTAAAGCTTAATGGCCAAATTTGTGTTATTATGATGTAAAGTATCTTTCGGTTTTGCATTTTGCATGTCTTTGAATACTGCAATCCATGGATTTCTCTCTTTTCCTTAGAAAATTAAGGTAATTAAACAGTGGTTTCCTTTATTTGGTCTAAATACTAATCTCTGCAGCTTTCACGGGATATACCCATGCTTATAGAATTTCACTCTGCCCTGTGATCTACACGAAAGGGAAATTGTGCTTTGCCAAGTGACACCTGGTTCATAAAAAGCAGAGCAGAGACCTGCATTTTTAAGGAATCACATGTAGTTTAGAGAGCTGAGTCTTTGTTTCCAGGAAGTCTGAAGGTGGCAAGAAACAAGGCCAAAGGGGGAGACAGAGGTCAGGTCACAGAGGGGAAGCTTCCATTTCATGCTGGAAACAAGGTAGACTGTTTGAAGGTTTTCAACAGAGAGAGACAGAGACTGATTTGATCAAAATCACTTCAAATGCCTTGTGCTGGACAAATTGAAGAGAGGCAACTGGAGGAAAAAGCAATTGACAGGACACTCTTGTCATGACAAGAAGTGACAAGGACCCACCTAAGACAGTGGCAATGGGAAAGATGAGAAGTAGATACACTTAATTTCAAGTATACAACAGAGTCAGTAGTTGAATAGATGGAGGAGATGAGGGGGAGGGAGGAGTCAGGGTGACTCCCAGCTTTCTGGCTTGGAAACCTGGTAAGAGGGAATGCTTTTTACTGAGTCACAGAAGGAGGAGCAGGGGGACAGGTGGAAGGTACCAAGTACCAAGGGGACCAGTACATCTTGGTACCAGTACCAAGATGTACGCCCTGATCTGCGTGCACGTGCACATGCACGCACACACACACACACACACACAAAATGGCCAGAGGAGAATGACAAGAAGAACTCAAGATAGGAAAGGGCCTGGCTGCAGAAAGAAGGGGCTGCGTCAGTGAGACACTGTCTCTCTAGGATGCTAGAAATGGGCCCCCAGGATATTTTCTCTGCCCACATGAAAGGCAGGGCCAAGCCTGCTGCAGCCTGACTCTGTGGACCACAGCTGGAAAAAAGGAGGCCAAGGCCGGGCCAAAAAAGGGTGTCATTATCAATGAGCCCATCCATGGAACCACTGCTGCCAAAGGGAGAGAGCTGAGATTGACGCCTGGGGATGTAGAGCTATGGGACCGGAAACTGGAACGAAACCAATCCATCAGGGCCAGGGCACAGGAAACAATGAGGAGGTGAGCAGAGCCGGACTAGGCAGAGGTGTTGCAGAACCTGATTATTCAGCCAGAATTCCCTGTTCTCGTGGCTGGGATGTTCTGCTGGACTGAGGTGGGGCCTCAAAGAGGCTGGAACGAACCAGAAAGCTAGGACACAAATCAAGGCCCTCCATGCTGAAGGATCCACCATGTTGACCGTTGGCCAGTTTCTGTGATCACCACGTAAGAGATCTTGGTGGTCCCCAAAGATCAAGACCTTGACACCACGGCCTTTCTGATCCTTTATATAATATTAGTATTTCAACTCCCTAGTGAGACGTTGGCCATAATACACACTGTTCGTCAAATCAATGAACCATTCATTCACCAAATACTTATTAATGCATTGCGATTACTGTTGGAGATACATTGTTAAATAATGTAGACACTGAAATGTAAAACTGACTAATTCCATCTCTCTGATCCTGGGCAAGTCATTTTACCTGGGAACATTAATTTACCTCCTAGGATATTTCTGAGACCCTTCCAACTCATCCATCCTAAGGTTTCCTTACATTATTCATTAAATATGTGCATACGGAGCACATACTCTGCATACAAGTATGTTATTTTCCTGATCCAAATAAAAACATATATGACAAAGAGCTATTTCCTGGTTTTAGGATTGATATGAAAAATCTTACAAATATATAATCACTAAGATAGAATTTTATATTTATCAAAAAGAATAAAATTATAAGACATAGAGACTATGTCAGAAAATTAACCATGTTATAATCAACATGTGTTAGAATTTGGTTTAAGTCCACCAAGACATGGTATGAATTTGGTTTAAAATCAACAGGACATTCAATAGGCACATGAAAAGATGCTCAACATCACTAATTATTAGAGAAATGCAAATCAAAAGTACAATGAGGTATCACCTCACACCGGTCAAAATAGCCATCATTAAAATGTCTACAAATAATAAATGCTGAGAGGGTGTGGAGAAAAAGAACCCTCTTACACTGTTGGTGGGAATATAAATTTGTACAACCACTATGGAAAACAGTATGGAGGTTCCTTAAATAACAAAAAATAGAGTTACCATATGATCCAGAAATCCCACTCCTGGGCATGTATCCGGAAAAGATGAAAACTCTAACTGGAAAAGAAATAAGCACCCCAATGTTCACAGCAGAACTATTTTCAATAGCTAAGACGTGGAAGCAACCTAAATGTCTATTGACAGATGAATGAATAAAGAAGATGTGGTATACAGACACACAAACACACACACACACACATATGCATGCACAATGGAATACTACTCAGCCATAAAGAATGAAATAATGCCATTTGCTGCAACATGGATGGACCTAGAGATTACCATACTAAGTGAGTAAGTCAGAGAAAGACAAATATCGTATGATATCACTTATACGTGGAATCTAAACTATGATACAAATGAACTTATTTATAAAACAGAAACAGACTCACAGACATAGGAAACAAACTTATGGTTACCAAAGGGGAAAGGCAGGGGCAGGGTTGTGGAAGGGATAAATTAAGGAGTTTGGGATTAGTAGATACAAACTACTATATATAAAATAACAAGGACCTACTTATAGCACAGGGAACTATATTCCAATATCTTGGAATAAACCTTAACAGAAAAGAATATGAAAGAATATATATAACTGAATCACTTTGCTGTACACCAGAAACTAACACAACATTGTAAATCCACTATACTCCAATAATAATCTAAAAATAAATAAAATCAACAGGTCTAGATTTTTGAAGAGACAATTACAAAGATAACTATCACACAATGTGGAAAGTGCTGCAATGGCAGAGCTAAATAATAAAGTCTGTTATCAGAAACGTGATTGACTCAGCAGTTTCCATTTCCTTCTTCTCAACCTCCTCAATTCAGAGACGCCTGCTCTCAGAAACTAAATCACGAGTGTGAACGGGGTTCCCCCAAGAAGTAAATGAGGGAATTCAATTCAGGGTATCGACTGAGGGCTGGGGCAGAGGGGGTGGACGTTGAGGAGGAGGCATTGTCTGTGACCTGGAGTTTCCAGTGAAGCAAATGATAGACTCCATATTCTGGAATTGACAGTAACAAAGGAAGACAGCTGGATGCTACAGCCCCAGTGAAACCTGCCATTGCCCCAAATCTTGCCTTTGCTGCACCTCCCTCGGACCAGCATTAGCAATCATAGGGATGGGATGGAAACACAGCCCATGTGTTTTAAGAGAAGTAACTCTACGGACACAGGAAGGACAGAATTCCTCAGGTGTGGTCTCACTCTGCTTATGTCTTATCTCCTCCATTGTTCTAACTCCTTTTGGGGGAATTCAAAGCCCTCTTGGTTTGGTCCTAATGCAGCTTCTTCATCCATATTTGCCCCTCCACCGTGCAGCTACTCTGAAGGACTCACTCCTCCCTCTGACCCAGCAATTTCACACCTGTGACTCTGCATTAGCAGGCCAGGCCATCTACTGCCACCCCATCTATATATGTTCAAATCCTGTGTCTCTTTCAAGACCCAATCAAAATTCCATCCCTTCCATGACGCCTTTCCCTATCCTCCCAAGGGAGACCATGACTCCCTCTTCCTCACATTCTGAGCTTTCATTTATTTTTCTCCTGAGAATCTTAGCAGTTTCTGTTAAGTGCTGTGGTTATCTGTTTATACTCTACCTGCTCCTACTAGACTGGGGGCACCTAGAGGATAAAGATCATTAGAAAAGATAAACCATAATTCAAAAGAATATATATATATATGTGTATAACTGAATCACTTTGCTGTACAGCAGAAATCAACACAATATTGTAAATCAACTATACTTCAATAACATTTTTTAAAAGATCACTAGAAAGAACTAAATCTATTTCTCAATGTAAAATGTGATTTATGCCCACTAATTCTGTAACAATAAAGGATGGAAAAGAAAATATATACATCTGGCTAAGAAAGTAAACTCTTTCACACCACTGAAATTATGAGTTGAAAAGAATAGGAAAGGAACACTGCTCCGAATTTGGCATTACTTATGTAAATATCTTACAGGTTCCTCAAAATAGTTCAGAGAAATGGAAATCAAGACTTCATTTTAGCAAAGACCATTCGAAAGAAACCTTAGTATATTTATCCAAAAATTCTTTCAAATTAAACATCTGCCAACAACCTACCTTCCAACTGGTGGTGTTGGAAATGTTTTAAGACAGAATGTGTTCATAAATCTGTGGGCTGACCAGGAAGGTAATACATTCTTACTCCAAAAAAAAAAAAAGAGAAAATTCCAGAAAAAAAGGAAAACAAAATCGCCCATTCATCCGTCACACAGCGTTAAGTACTAATGATGCTTTGGGCATTTATTGCCAATGTTTTTTATTTTTTCCATGCCTAGACCATATATCTCTGTGTGTGTATACACACACACAATTTATGGTTACAATATTTATCGTATATGTGTATATACACATATACACGTATATATTTGTATAATTCTTCATCTTATTCAGTTGGTATAATTTTTATCTTACTTTTTGACAACTGATGTTACGATTATATTTATGCTGCTTCATTTAGTTTAAGGGCTTAATAACAAACATTCCAGTGGATATATCATAACTGAGTTTATCATTCCCTGATAGAGGAAAATTTAGGTTTCCTTATTTAGAGTTATAAATGTGGCTGGGTCAGCACCTTCCTGCCTGAAGATGCCTCCACATTTGGGCCTGTTTCTTTAGAACTCTTTCCTAGAAATGCGATCTCTAGGTTAGTGGGTATAAATATGTTTAGGCTTCTGACATATTAACACCCGCATCTAATGTCTCTTTATGATTTTCAACTAGTGTTTAACCCAGTGCCCCTGGTCACTCGGTGACTGATGACTGGACACATGACGGAAACATGACCTCATGCTTCCTAGTCCCCTAGCGTGGATTCCTTGATTCAGTCCCTTGCATCCAAGGGAAGCTTGTGCCACCCTCCAGGGCAGTATCACACCTGCCCTATCCTTGTGGTTAGAGCAGCTGGGGAAACGCAGCAGTTTCAGCTCTGTGGAAAGGTCAGAGCTGGAGAAGTCATGAGGGGAAGGGACCGGCTGAGAATAGCCCTGGGTGGACACACACCCCTCTGCCGCCGCTCACAGGGGAAACCATTTCCTCACATGAAACCAGAACAAGTCATGTGTTGCGGGCTGAGACTCGTAGCTGGCAGCTGCTATTCTTGGATATCCTGAGCCCCTGTGGTTGCCACGGACCCTGAGTTATGAAACCACGTGAAAGCATCACGACGCTTAAAAATTTCCTTCCTCACTCCCAGATTCCACTTCCCCATCCATCAGGGCTGCCTATAAAGAGCTGGGGAGATGGCCTCTCACTAAAGAAGGACGCAGGCAGCAGCGAGCACCCAGTCCCACACTCAAGGCCACACTCTGTCTGCTCAGCATCATGGAGGTGCCCGCTGCTGCCCTCGCCGTCCTCCTCTGCCCCATGGCCCTCTGCGGCCAGGTCTTCTCGGCACCATGTGAGTCTGTGCAGTAGTTGCAGGGCTCCCCACACCAAACTTTACTTGGCCTTGAGAGCCCCCAAGAGAAAATAAAGATCTTCTTAAAGGGTTATGAAACATTTTGGCCTTTCTCTTCAAGATTTTAATTTTTATCTTTATAAAGGGGTCCTCAGATCTGGAGCAAGGGTTGGGGAGTTACAGTCCCATTTTACAGATGGTAAAACGGGGACCTAAACAAAAGAGTTGGCAAGAGGCAGAATCCAAATCTGGTTACCGCCCCATGGTGTCAGTCTTCCAGTAACTCACGCTAAGTCCCCCCAAGAGTTTGTCCCTTGGATGTCTCATGAGAGCTGTCCAAGGTTTTTCTTTTGCTGGGGTGTGATTTCTTGAACCAGAAACAATTTCCTGAAGGGAGATGTGATAAGAACAGTCTGTTTGGATGTCTGGAGCACACAGAGAAAGAGAGAGCCCACAGTGAAGAGTCAAAAATAAAGAAGGATGCAGACAGAAACAAGGACAGAGACAGGGATATTTCTAGGGAAAAATGCCCAGCGCCTTCCAGTGACCTGTCTCCCAGTCTGTGCCCTAAGCCAGGCTGTCTCTCTCCTTCCGAGTCTTCCTCATCCTGTTCTGAACTATGACTCAGCCTCATTCTGTCCCTTCCTCCACAGTTGAGGTTGAAACCCTAACGGCCTGCTGCTTCTCCTATACTGCCTGGCAGCTTCCTCGCGAATTCGTAGCTGACTGTTTTGAGACCAGCAGCCAGTGCTCCAAGCCCGGTGTCATGTGAGTGCCAGTCTTCCCGCCCACCTCTGGGGAGATGGGATGTTGGATGGGAGTCAGCACCCAAGGGCACAGACAGGCCAGGGGCGCCATCCTGGCAAGCCCAGCCCTCCGGGGCCTATCAAGTATACAGGACCCAGGTCTCTGAGCTGTGACCTGACCCGGCCAGGCTTGCAGAGTCAGGGGGTGCTAGGCCAGCCCAGAGGGAGGGAGGGGAAGAAGGAGGCTGCATCCTCTGAGGGGCCCCCTGAGTCAGGGAGAGCGTCTCTCTGGACTGAGGTAGGCAGAGGGTCCCCGAGGGAGTGGCAGGGCCTGGGCCTCCCAGGAGAGAGGGGTGGAGGGGCCACAGGGAGCCCAGGATCCCCCTGCTGGATTCCTCAGTGTGTAATTCTTTTGTCCTTCTCCAAAGCTTCCAAACCAAAAGAGGCCGGCAGCTCTGTGCCAACCCCAGTGAGGACTGGGTCCAGGAATACATCACTGACCTGGAGCTGAGTGCCTGAGTGGCCTGGAAGTTTTGAGGAACCCAGTGACCTCAGTGGCCCGACTGGGCAGCAGGGGTCTGAGCCTTGGAAACACCCCTGTCACCTCCACAGCTACCTCTCCTGTGTGCTGCTTGTTTCCAAACAGCAACACTCCGGGACTCGCTCCTAACTTAGATTGCAACTTATTTATATACAATATTAATATTTAATTTTTGTAATTTAATTGCAGTGTCCCACTGTGTCTGGGACTGTATGCTCCAAGAGGTCCCAAGACGCCTTTCACAGACCTTCCCCTCCCCATTCACTTGCACTCTGCTGACAATTGACTGTCGGCAGCTTGTTCTACGCAGAGATGGTGCCAATGCCACCAGACTGACAATCGTGTATTGGATGTTTCCGTTCAGTGCTGTGTTCAGCAAAGCGAAATAATACAGATGCTCTTTTGAAAAGTAAACTGGCATTGAGTTTGGTTTCGTTTATCTGGCAAATCAGAATCACTGGTTGACTTTCTCCGAAAGACAAATATCATGATATTGCTTATATGTGGAATCTAGAAAAATGGTACAAGTGAACCTATTTACAAAACAGAAATTGAGTCACAGATATAGAAAACAAACTTATGGTTACCAACGGGGAAGAGGGGGATAAATTGGGAGATTGAGATTGACATATACACACTACTATATATAAAAGATAACCAATAAGAACCTACTGTATAGCACAGGGAACTCTATCTGGTGCTCTGTAATGTCCTATATGGGAATGGAGTCTAGAAGAGAGTGGATATGTGTATACGTATGGCTGATTCACTTTGCCGTACAGCAGAAACTAACACAACATTATAAATCAACTATACTCCAATAAAAAAATTAATTAACAAAAAGAATCACAGGTTGAAAGGAATAGTAGCTTAAAGAATAGGAAGATGGGAAATGGAGGAAAATTGGGAGAGACGGAAGGGGGCTACCACAGAGCTACTCTGCTTGTGAATGAAAAATGTTGCCTGCTGTGTCAGTAAACAAAGAATGTTGCAGCCATCAAGCCATCACCTTACAGCCGCCCCCCTCCGGAGGTACGCCCTGAGGGAATTCAGGATAGAAACAAGTTGCCCACCATCTAGCAGTCAGCTGCTGCTGCCACCCTCAATGGTGCATCCTGAGGAAACTCAGGATGAGAAAACACAAGATACTGGCCCCAGATAGCTGAGGTTCATATCAAAAGAATGATTTCAGTGAGCCCAGTCTCCTGCATCTTCCCATACATACAAAAGCACTAAATTCCTTAACCTGAGACAGCTGGTTTTCTTTAATTAACAGTAATCTTTTGATGTTCCGACTACCTGGTCTTTGTTGCAAAAACTCCTATATATCCCGGCTCCCCTCTTGCCTCTTCAGAGCAGTCCCTCAGAGTTATCTGAGGTGCTGTGTCCTGGGCTTAAGTGCTCAGTTTTGTCTATCAATAAAACTTAACTCTTAACTTTTAGGTTGTGCATTTTTTTCAGTCAACACTCGGGAGCCACATTTCCAGAACATTTAAATTACGACTATTTTATGAATCAAATCATAATGTACATGAATGGATACCATTAAGAAGAGTATTCGCAATACATATTTACGATAAATCAAACTTTCTGAATAACAGTTACTAACATATTAGAGACTTACTCCAGGCTGAGTGCTTTTTCTGCCGTGTTCATTTGCTCCTCACAATGACCTAGTATAGTTTAAGTACTATTAATATTTTCATTTGACAGAAGAGTAAACTGGGGCTGGGGCTCAGAGAGGTTAAGCAAATTGGCCAAGATCACACAGCAAGTAAGCGGCACAACTGAGTTCCAAAACTAGATTTTGATGTAACTACAGACTTTGCTCTTAACCAGTAACCAAGTTATTTCCCAAAATGTAATCCACCTGTACTCAAATTACAAGCAATGATTGTTTAATCCACTCACGTCAGAATTTTTAGGTGTGGACCTGGGAATTGATATTTCTACCAAGCTTCAGGGGTTCCACATGCATGTTAACAGCTGAGAACCACTGAAATAGTCAATAGAATTCACTGCTCTTTTCCAAATGCAGTGCACATCTGCATATGGTAACAGGTATATTGTACATTATTTTGCTAGAATCCATGCTCCACAAAATACATGGCTAATGTTAGAGAAGGAAAAGATAACCAGCCTACATGTGGAGCAGGATTCTGTTTATAGGGTTACTGTGACAACTCAGTTATTTAATAGATAGGTTGCCTGAGTTATAACTATAAGAAATGTACACTGAGCTCGGGTCCTTCCGGCAGAAGGAGGAGAAATGCTAAAGACTTGTGTGAAAACCAAACATGTATTAATTTTTATGACCCACAATTGTTTCATGTTGTTTAAAATAATCTAATTTTTGTACCCCAAATTAGTTTAGAATTGTAGTGATGAAACTTTTAGACTACAATTCAACACTACTGCTAAGCAAACATTAAAATGCACACATTATTGGACCAAGATACCGTTTGCCCTGATTCCATTTCTAGGCATCTGTTTTGTAGCAACACTGCCAGAGGACAGGACTATATATAGACACAAAGATATTCTTTTTTTTTTTTTTTTTTTGCGGTACGCCGGCCTCTCACTGTTGTGGCCTCTCCCGTTGCGGAGCACAGGCTCTGGACGCGCAGGCTCAGCGGCCATGGCTCACGGGCCCAGCCGCTCCGCGGCATGTGGGATCTTCCCGGACCGGGGCATGAACCCGTGTCCCCTGCATCGGCAGGCGGACTCTCAACCACTGCGCCACCAGGGAAGCCCTCCTTTTTTTTTTTTCATCTTTATTGGAGTATAATTGCTTTACAATGTTGTGTTAGTTTCTGCTGTATAACAAAGTGAATCAGCTATATGTATACATATATCCCATATCCCCTCCCTCTTGCCACTCCCTCCTACCCTCCCTATCCCACCCCTCTAGGTGGTCACAAAGCACTGAGCTGATCTCCCTGTGCTATGCAGCTGCTTCCCACTAGCTATCTATTTTAAGTTTGGTAGTGTATATATGTCAGTGCTACTCTCTCACTTTGTCCCAGCTTCCCCTTCCCCCTCCCCGTGTCTTCAAGTGCATTCTCTATGTCTTTGTCTTTATTCCTGTCCTGCCCATAGGTTCATCAGACACAAAGATATTCTTTGCAGCACGGTTTGTAAACAGCAAGCAAATGGGAACAACCATTTAAACCAGTAGCAGATTACATCAGAAGAGAATTGAGATGCCCACCAATGGACTATTCTGTGGTTAGTAAAAAGGATAACACACATCTATACCTATGGAAAGTGTCCATAATATTAGGTGCTAAAGGTATATCTGTTTACATCTAGTATATGCATATATACTCTACAAATATGCTACAGAACTATATGTATCAAATGACATTATTTTTGCTTTTATTTTAAAAAACCATATATACATATATATTTACAAAGGCACATATTTGGAAAGATACATATCAAATAGCTAACTATGGTTTCTTAGAGGAAATGGGATTTTTATTCTTTTTTCTTTAAAGGAATGGGGACTCTTCCTTTTTATTTTCTGTACTTTTTATTTGATTTAGTTTTCAATGAGCATGTATTGCTCACCTCTCCAGTCTCATCTTACCCACCCTTCGACAGGTGATATTCCATCCATCAAAACTACTTTCTGGTTGAGATTCTGAGTTGACACAAAGAAAAGAGAGCTCAGCTTAGCTCACAGTCTTGATGCCATAATGGCTTTTATATATATATAAAAGGAGGACAATATATATATTGTCCTCGTTATATAACGAGGACAATACAAGGAGCAAGTCCTTTCGCCCAAGGCTTTCATATCACCCGCACACGCGCACACACGCACACACACACACACACAGAGCTCCTCCTAGAAAACATTTTATAATCCCCTTCCTTTACGGGAGCCCCATTCCCCTAACACCATTACCACCCACACCATGACAAGTGCGAAGATTCTATCAGGAGAATGAGAGGAACAAACTTTGTCCCCAAAGAAGCAGTGAGGCTGTCATCACTTCTTCTCTATTGGCTTCCAGCATCTAAGGGACAAACGAAATCTGCTCGTTTATGCTGCACTGCTTCTCAAGGTCCAGCAGCCCAAAGGCTAATGAAAGCTAACCCGTGCCCGATCACTCAACACAAGTGTTGCGAACAAAAAGTGTAAATAGAATAAAGACCCCTGTGAGGGAGCGGGGAGCGTGGGAATTGCACTATTAACCAATGTAGAGGGCATTTGAGTCCGAGACTTGACTGAAGTGCTTAGTCAGCCTCTCGGGTTGACCTCCCTGGGGGTTGACCTCCCTGGGGGTTGACCTCCCTGGGGACTGTCCTCTGTGGACACACATGTGTGCCAGCGAGGAGCCCTTTTCGGGAGCTGCCAACTTCTTACCCACGTGAGTTAGGAGCCTGGAGTTTGCCTTAGGTGTTGGGTAGCTAACTTCGGCTGTGCTGCGCTGCATGCGGGATCTTAGTTCCCCCATCAGGGATCGAACCCGTGCCCCTTGCATGGGGAGAGCAGAGTCCTAACCACTGGACCGCCAGGGAAGTCCCGCAAACAATGCCCATCTAATGACAGCAGGCTTCTGATCTATTCCATGAGGTCAGTAACCCAAAAGGGAGAGCTTGCCTGGTCATATACCTTGCATTTTACCTGGTGTTGGGAATGTGTTTCCTAGCATGGGCCTCAATACTACAGTCACCCCTACACCCCCACCTCTAGCCACGTGGCGGGAGAGCGCTGCCTCCATTCCGGCCCCCGCAGAGATGGAGCAACATGCAAAAGTGATGAATATTTGATGCCCAAAGCCACGCCTTCCCTGCGCCTTTACAAGGAGCTGACTGTCCACTTCAAATAAGGAAGACAAATATTTCACAGGAGAGGGTGGAGAGAGGGACTTAGGACCCATAGTCAGAGCTCAGGATTCTCTCCTGTTAAGTCTCTCACCTCCCTGCCTCTATTCACATTAACTTTAGACTGAAGTCGAAATATCTGCACTTACAGCCCTTCGAGACTCCAGATTACCGACAACAGTTGACAGACTGGAAAGGCCTTTCTTAGCAAAGCTGAATTGTTTCCCTTTTTCGATGTCAGATAAGCCCATTTCAAAGCAGCCTGAGCTCTTTCTTAAAGAATTTTACTTAAAGGAAAAAAAAAAAAAAAAGAGTTTTACTGAGATGCAGTAGACCACAGGTCAACCAGCACCAGCAGTACCATGTGAGAGCGGTTCTCAGAAGGTCCTGCCCAGACCACAGCAGGAGCATCTGGGAACCATTAGAAATGCAAGTTCTAAGCAAACACCCCCCCCACACCCCCGCCCCGGGCTTCCCCCTTTAGGGGGTGGTGCCCAGCAATCTGTGTCTAACAAGACTCCAGGTGATTCCCAGACACACCAAACCACTTCCACTTAACAAAGTCCTCACCAAACGCCCTGCTTTTTCAGTTCAGCTAATCCCATGCTTCAGTCACGAGCTGTTACTTTTAACAGACTCTGTATCTCTGCACAGATACAGAACTCTGTATTTCTCAGGGTATTAGTAGTTGCAAGAAGGAAAACAAACAAGCAAACCTACCTCAAAGAGACTGGAATAAATGAACCCTGTGGTTCCAAGATCAAAGGGTACAGGGAGGCTCTGGCTCCAGGAAAGGCTGGACGCAGCAGCCCCGTGATGCCCTGCAGGTCCCGTTTTCTCTTTCTGACCTCCCTTCCATGTACGAGTCCCAGGATAGCTGCCGGTACCTTCCAGTGTCACATGAATTCTTGTTCATTTTCTTCAGGGAAGAGAGACGCCGTGTCTCCCTTGGAAAAAAAAATCACTAGGTTCTTTCAGATCTGACTGACAGGTCAGAAATCCAATTCCTAACCAATCACTGTGGCTAAGGGGATGGGTTTCATTCATTTGCTTAAGCTAATCAAGGCACATACCTGCATCATGGTTGGATGAATTTCACATAAATCTGAGAATTATGAGCAAGAATCGCTTCCCAAAGGAACCGTGGGTTTCTGGTATCAAGAAGGATGTAGAGTAGGTGCTGGTCAGGAAAAACATGTTCTCACTATGTGTTTGTTTTTCCTATAGATTTTTTCCTTGAGTTAACAACACTAACACTTTGGGTGTGATAAATATGTCTTCTCCTTTGCTCTCTAGATTAGAAACTTTTAGTCTTCTCCGTTCCTGAATGACTTTACTTTTAAGAAAATGCTGATTTGTATATTTCCTGTTGCCCTATAAATGACTATTGCCCAAATCTGAGGCAAAAGAGACATTAAGCTCTTCATAGTGGCAAAAGTCACCACCAGAAAATAGGGCTACATGTTCATCCCAGGACACACTAAGTGGGGTAGAACTGGTCCTGCCACAAACACCACCCACCCTGCTTCATAAAAGCAGAAGACGGGGGAAAGAGGAAAATGAGAGAACTCTCAGAATAATGAATCATCATTACTGAAATTGCCCATATTGAGGAAGAGAGGAGAATCCTTTACTATTAGACAGACTAAGGGGTAGATGGCAGGGGACACATCATACCTGCTGCTTCTGTTCCCCCTCTTTCCTGGGAACAGCATCCACAAAAAAATATTATATAGAATTGACCACATCCCCAGACATGGGGTAGGTCCTGATTAAAATAAGCCTATTTGCATCTTGGGTTTTTTTTTTTTTAACTTATCATTAGAACTTAAGCATTTCCCATGTCATTGTATTGTTTGTAAAGGCTCCCTAAGAGCCAACCAAGTGAAGATACCCTAATTTTCTTTGCCATTTCCATATTGTAGACGATTTAAATTGGGTCCAATTTTAAATTGTTATGAATATGCCGGGGACCAAATACTCTTATGCATAAACTTTCTTCCATATTTGAATATATTTATATAGGAAATAGATTCCTAGACACGGATTATCTTGGTCAAAGGCTAAGATCATTTTAAGGTTCCTTACATGTAAGGTTCCTAACATGTCTTTTTTTTTTTTTTTTTTGGCTGCATTCGGTCTTTGTTGCTGCGCGCGGGCTTTCTCTAGTTGCATCGAGTGGGGGCTACTCTTTGTTGCAGTGCGCACACTTCTCACCGAGGTAGCTTCTCTTCGTTGTGGAGCACGGACTCTAGGTGCATGGGCTTCAGTAGTTGTGGCGCACGGACTTAGTTGCTCTGTGGCATGTGGGATCTTCCCAGACCAGGGCTCGAACCTGTGTCCTCTGCATTGGCAGGTGGGTTCTTAACCACTGTGCCACCAGGGAAGTCCACCTAACATGTCTTTATCCTCTTTGCTTTGTGTTTATTGAGAGCCCTGATGAACCTCTCTTGAATGAGTGAGTGTCTGAAAAGCAGCCTGCCCTCTCATCACTCCTGAAGCCCAGGCTTTGCTAATACAACTCTGTCTACTTGGGTGTGGTTTAAATTGGGTTGTGCTGCTCAGGACTCATGGCATCATTGCAAATGCCACATCTATGCAGTTAGAACAGCTGTGGAATAACAAGTTTCTGCTGGGGGAAATTATGACTATAGGGCTCTACAGAGAAAGAACCAACTAAGTGTGGTCCCACAATGACACATCTCATCTCCTCTCGCCGTGGAAACCACTTCCCCATAAACAGCCCCAGTTAAGTGAGCACTTGAACTATTCTTGCAAATACCCTGAGCCTTGTGGTTACCCAAGACCCCTCTTGCATATACAAGTCAACAAGGCACAAATGGGCTTAAAAACTTCCTCTCTCATCACCCCGAGTTTCTATCTCCCAATAGTCCACCACTTAGGTCTTAAGAGTAGGGGACATTAACACACCATTGTAAAGCAATTATACTCCAATAAAGATGTTAAAAAAAAAAAAGAGTAGGGGATGTTGCTTAGACCCCAGAAGGAGGCTGGCAACAGCGAGTTGTTCTGGCCCACACTCTCGAGCCCTTACTGCCCTCCTCACCAGGGCTCTCTGCTCCCAGCCCTCCTCTCACAAGTGTCCTCCTGCTGACATTTGCTGTTGTCCCCCCACTTTCTGGCTCAGATCAGACCACATGTACGGAGGTACCAAGTGAAATACAGGACTTCCCAAGGGGTTTTCAAAAATGCCCTGGGCTATCTGTTCAGGGGGGCTTCTCTTTCCAAAGGAGTTCTAGCTTTCTATTCTATGTACCCAGAAGGAAGGGTGGGGGCTTGTCCTATCTATAGTGGGAGTGGGAAAATTGGGTGGGTTTTCAATAGGAGGCAGAATCCAGCTTCAGGTGGTTCCCAGTGATCAGCTAAGTAACCTCAGTGCCACCTTATAGGTGATTTACAGAGATAGTCTCTTGCTGGAAAAAATCTCTTCTTAGACCAGGAAAAATCTCTTCTTAGAACAGATTAAGGTTCCCAAATGGAATTGGAACAAGAGACAGACTGTTCAATTAGCTGCATTCTCTGCAGAAGGAGATGGAGACTAAACCTAAGATTAGAGCAAATAAGCGATAGAGGAAGTGGTCCAAGATGGTGATTTAGGGAGATCCCAAACTCACCTCCTCCCACAGACATGCTGTATCTGTAGCTACGTACCGAACAATTTCCTCTGCAGAAGACCTGAAAACTACCTGAGCAGCTACTTCACATCAGCAAACAGAAAAGAGCGACAGTGGATAGCAGGGCAAGATGGCGGAATGGAAAGACCCTGAGCTCACCTTCTCTCACAGGCACACCAAAATTACAACTACTTACAGAGCACCTATCAATGAAAAAGACAAGAACCTACCAAACTAGATGTTCTATTACTAAAGATATAGAGAAAGAACCACAACAAGACAGGAGCAGAGGATTCACCGTACAGTCAAGACCCATACACCCAGGTGGGCAACCCACAAACAGGAGAATAATTACAATTACAGAGGTTCTCCCCAAGGAGTGAGGGGTCTGAGCCCCACATTGAGCTCCCCAGGCCAGGAGTCCTGGGCCAGGAAGACGAGCTCCTAGAACATTTGTCTTTGAAGGCCAGCTTTTGGGAGTCCCAGAGGGCCGTGGGAAATAAAGATTCCACTCTTAAAGGGTGCACACAAAAATCTCACATGCTCCAGGACCCAGGATAGAAGGAGCCTGGGTCAGACGTACCTGCTGATCTTGGAGAGCCTCCCAGAGAGGCGGGAGGCAACTGCAGGTCACCCCGGGGACACAGACACCAGCAGCAGCCATTTTGGGGAGCTCATTCTACCATGTGAACACTGGTGCTGGCAGGTGCCATGCTGGAATCCTCCCTCTAGCTTATTAGCCTCAGATCCAGCCCCATCCATGCCCACCAGCCCATAGACACCAGTCCTGGGACACCTCAGGCCAAGCTACTAACTGGGCAGGGACACAGCCCCACCCACCACCAGATAGGCTGCCTTAAGACCCGCTGAGCCCACGGCCTCCCCTGAACACAGCCTTATACACCAGAGGGCCCAGGACCAAGCCCCACACACCAGTGAGCAGGCACTAGATCTGGGACCCCCAGAGCCCTATAGCCAGAGACCCCGGGACGAAGGTCCACCCACCAGAGGGCAGACACCAGCCTCAGAATGTCCAGCTCCTCCCACCAGCAAGCCTGCTCTAGATTCAAAATCAGTCTCACCCACCAGTGTGTTAACATGAGCCCCAGGGAAACCTTGCCCAATACCTGTGGACCCAGCCTACTCACCAGCAGGCCAGCACCAGCCCTCAGACCAGCTGGGCCCTGGCTCCACCCACCAGTGAGCCTACTCTAAACTCAGAACCAGCCTCACCCACCAGCGGGCAGGTACCAGGCCTAGGAAAACTGCAGCTCCATAGACTGCAGACCCAGCCCACCCACCAGCAGGCCAGCACCAGCCTGGGACTGACCAGACACAGGCTCTGCCCAACAGCATGCCAACACAAGCTTTGGGATACCCTAGACCCCACAGCCAGCTGTGTCAGAAATCATTCCCACCCACCAGCAGTCTGACACCAGCTCTGGGATCCCTGGGCCCTGCAGCCAGACCCCAGGATCCAACTCTGCCCAACTGTGGGCCAGCACGAGCCTCAGGACCTAGATTCAACCACTGGTGGGTGGGCACCAGTCCAGGGATCTCCTGTGCCCCAACTCCACCCACTAGTGAGCCAGCATTAGCACCAGGGTCCCCCCAGCGTTCTGCAGCCAGCCTGACCCTTGACCCTACCCTCTGACCCGGCCCCCCCAAGGAGTGGCTGGTGGCCTCCACACAAGGGAGGGCCTGGCAACCAAACAGACCAGGAGCCAGCCAAGCCTACCAGACCACCCACAGTAGTCAGCCCACCACAACAGAAGGATCCAAGCAGCCCACATAGGGCACACCCCTAGAGGATATAGCTCTAGTAACCAGAGGGGAGTGCACTGCTGAGACTCACAGGACACCACTTCACATATAAAGACACACAGAATGAAAGAGAGGGGATGGAAAATGTTATTCCATGCAAATAGAAATCAAGAGAAAGCTGGGGGGACTCCCCTGGTGGCGCAGTGGTTAAGAACCCGCCTGCCAATGCAGGGGACACAGGTTCAAGCCCTGGTCCACGAAGATCCCACATGTTACGGAGCAACTAAGCCCATGAGCCACATCTACTGAGCTCATGCACCACAACTACTGAAGCCCATGCCTACAGCCCATGCTCTGCAACAAGAGAAGCCACCGCAATGAGAAGCCCATGCACCGCAATGAAGAGTAACCCCTGCTCGCCGCAACTAGAGAAAGCCCACGGGCAGCAACAAAGACCCAACACAGCCATAAATAAATAAATAAATAAGTATTTTTTAAAAAGAGAGAAAGCTGGGATAGCAATACTTATAGCAGACAAAATAGACTTTAAAACAAAGACTGTTACCAGAGACCAAGAAGGACATTACATAATGATCAAGAAATCAATCAAAGAATATATAAAAATTGTAAATATATATACACCCACATAGGAGTACCTATATACATAAAGCAAATATTAACAAACATAAAGAGAGAAACTGACAGTAACACAATAATAGTAAGGGACTTTAACTCCCACTTACATCAATGGACAGATCATCCAGACATAATATCAACAAAGAAACACTGGCCATAAATGACACATTAAACCTAATAGATATATATAGTACATTCCATCCAAAGGCATCAGAGTACACATTCTTTTCAAGTGCACATGGAACATTCTCCAGGATAGATCATATGCTATACCACAAAACAAGCCTCAGTAAATTTAAGAAAACTGAAATCGTATCAAGCATCTTTTCCAACCACAGTGCTATGAGACTAGAAATCAACTACAAGAAAAAAACTGCAAAAAACACAAACAAGTGGAGGCTAAAGAACATGTTAATAAACAACTAATGGCTCACTGAAGAAATCAATGAAGTAATCAAAAAATACCTGAAAACAAATGAAAACCAAAAGCCAATGATCAAAAATCTATGGGATGCAGCAAAAGTAGTTCTAAGAGGAAAGTTTATAGCAATACAAGTTTACCTCAGGAGACAAAAAATATCTCAAATAAACAACCTAACCTTATACCTAAAGGAACTAGAAAAAGAAGAACAAACAAAACCTAAAGTTAGTAGAAGGAAAGAAATCATAAAGATCAGAACAGAAATAAATGGAATAGAGACTAAGAAAACAATAAAAATGATCAATGAAACTAAGACCTGATTCTTTGAAAAGATAAACAAAATTGACAATTTTTTAGACAGACTCATCAAAAAAAAGGGCTCAAATTAATAAAATCAGAAATGAAAAAAGAGAATTATAACTGACATCACAGAATTAGAAAGGATCATAAGAGATTACTACAAACAATTAGATGCCAAATAAAATGGACAACCTGGAAGAAATGAACAAATTCCTAGAAATCTACAATTTCCCAAGACTAAACCAGGAAGAAATAGAAACTATGAACAGACCAATTACTGGTAATGAAATTGAATTGGTAACAAAATAAATTCCCAATAAACAAAAGTCCAGGACCAGATGGCTTCACAGGTGAATTCTACCAAACATTTAGAGAAGAGTTAACATCTATCCTTCTCAAACTATTCCAAAAATTGCAGAGGAAGAGATGCTTCTGAACTCATTCTATGAGACCAGCATCACCCTGATACTAAAAGCAGACAAAGATATCACAGAGAAAGAAAATTACAGGCCAGTATCACTGATGAACACAGATGTAAGAATCCTCAACAAAATATTAGCAAACCAAATCCAACAATACATTAAAAGGGCGATACACTATGATCAAGATGGATTTATCCCAGGGATGCAAGAGTGGTTCAATATTTGCAAATTAATCAAAGTGAATCAACACCACATTAATAAACTGAAGAATAACAGATGACAAAATTAAACATCCATTTGTGATAAAACCTCTCCAAAAAGTGGGGATAGAGGGAACATACCTCAACATAATAAAGGCCATATATGACAAACCCACAGCTAACATCATACTCAATGGTGAAAAGCTGAAAGCATTTCTTCTAAGGTCAGGAACGAGACTAGGATGCCCACTCTCCCCACTTTTATTCAACATAGTATTGGGAGTCCTAGCCACAGCAATCAGACAAGAAAAATAAATAAAAGGAATCCAAATTGGAAAGGAAGAAGTAAAACTATCACTATCTGCAGATGACATGATATTATACATTAAAAATCTCAGACACCATGAAAAAACTACTAGAGTTCATCAGGGAATTTGGTAAAGTTGCAGGATACAAAATTAATGTACAGAAATCTGTTGCATTTCTATACAGTAATAATAAACTGTCAGAAAGAGAAATTAGAGAAACAATTCCATTTACAATTGCATCAAAAAGAATAAAATACCTAGGAATAAACCTACCTAAGGAGGTAAAAGACCTGTATTCAGAAAACTATAAGACACTAATGAAAGAAACTGAAGAAGATACAAACAGATGGAAAGATACCATGTTCATGGATTGGAAGAATTAATATTGTTAAAATGACCATACTACCCAAGGCAATATACAGATTTAACGCAATCCCTATGAAAATACCAATGGCAATTTTAACAGAAATAGAACAAATAATTTTAAAATTTATATGGAAACCATAAAGTCCCCGAGTAGCCAAAGGAATCTTGAGAAAGAACAGAGCTGGAGGAATCACGCTCCCTGACTTCAGACTATACTACAATCTTACAATAATCAAAACAATATGATACTGGCCAAAAACAGACACAAAGATCAATGGAACAGAATAGAGAGCTCAGAAATAAACCGATACAATTATAGTCAATTAATCTGCAACAAAGGAGGCAAGAGTATACAATGGAGAAAGACTGTCTCTTCAATAAGTGGTGCTAGGGAAACTGGACAGCTACATGTAAAAGAATGAAATTAGAACATTTTCTCACACCATGTACAAAAATAAATTCAAAATGGATTAAAGACCTAAATGTAAGACTGGAAACCATAAAACTACTAGAAGAGAACATAAAACTACTAGAAGAGAACAAAGGCAGAACATTCCTTTACATAAATCATAGCAATATTTTTTTTGGATCTGTCTCCTAAGGCGAAAGAAACAAAAGCAAAAATAAACAAATGGGACCTGATTAAACTTAAAAGATTTTGCACAGCAAAGGAAACCATCAACAGAATGAAAAGACAACCCACTGAATGGGAGAAAATATTTGCAAATGATATGACTCATAAAGAGTTAATATCCAAAATATATAAATAGCCCATACAATTCAACAACAACAATGAAAAAACAAAAAACCCAATTTAAAAGTGGGCAGAAAGCCTGAAGATAACTTTTTCCAAAGAAGGCATCAGATGGCCAAAAGGAACGTAAAAAGATACTCAACATTTTTAAAAAAATTTTTATTTATTTGTGGTTTTTTTGCGGTACGCGGGCCTCTCACTGTTGTGGCCTCTCCCATTGCAGAGCACAGGCTCCAGACGCGCAGGCCCAGCGGCCATGGCTTACGGGCCCAGCCGCTCCATGGCATGTGGGATCTTCCCAGACTGGGGCACGAACCCATGTCCCCTGCATCGGCAAGCAGACTCTCAACCACTGGGCCACCAGGGAAGCCCAATGCTCAACATTTTTTAATCAACAGGAATGCAAGTCAAAACCACAATGAGTTATCAGTTCACACTGGTCAGAATGGCTATCTTCAAAAACACTGCAAATAACAGATGTTGGCAAGGACGTGGAGAAAAGGAAACCCTTGTACACTGTTGGTGGGAATGTAAATTGATGCAGTCACTGTAGAAAATAGTATGGAGTTTCCTCAGAAAACAAAATTAGAACTACCATATGATCCAACAATTCCACTCTTGAGTGTATATCAGGAAAAAGAGAAAATACTAATTCGAAAAGATACATGCACCCCAATGTTCATAGCAGCATTATTTACAATTGCCAAGGTATGGAAGCAACCTAAGTGTCCATCAATAGATGAATGGATAAGAAGATGTGGTTTTATATATACAATGGAATATTACTCAGCCATTAAAAAAGAATGAAATTTTGCCACTTGCAACAACATGGATGAACTTGGAGGGCATTACACTTAGTGAAAGAAGTCAGAGAGAGAAAGACAAATACTGTATGTTATCACTTATATGTGGAATCTAAAAAATAAAACAAACTAGTGAATATTACAGAAAGGAAACAGACTCACAGATACAGAGAACTAACTAGTGGTTACCAGTGGAGAGAGGGAACAGAAGAGGGGCAAGATGGAGTAGAGGATTAAGAGGTACAAACTACTATATGTAAAGTAAATAAGCTACAAGGTATATACAGCACAGGAAATATAACCAATATTTATACTAACTACAAATGGAGTGAAATCTATAAAAATTTTGTATCACTATGTTGTACACCTGAAACTAATATTGTAAATATACCTCAGTTTTAAAAAAAATGTACCACATGGGAGGAGGGTAGAAGAGTCTGAGCTGTGGTCTGGCCATTAACCCCACCCCCAGGGTGACCACCCACAGTCAGGAGGGAACTCACAAACCGGGAGCTTCTCCCTGAGGAGCAAAAGGTCTGTAACCCATCAACTTTTCAGGCACCCCAACTTTTAAGACCTGCAACTGAGAGGTGATCCCCCCCAAAGATCAGGCTTTGAAAACCAATGGGACTCGTGTCCACGAGATCCAAAGAGCCGTGGCAAACTGAGAAACCCCTCTTAAGGGTCTCACGCTGCAGATTCACTCGCCCCAGGGCCCAGCGCAGAAGCAGCCATTGGAAAAGCATCAGACTTGAGGCCAAAAAGACGCATTTGCTCAACTTAAAGCACTGGCCTGAGGGGCCGGCCATTGGGATCATCTCCAGGATGGAGGTACGGTAGAACCATTTTTGCTCTCTCTCTCTGTGCTCTACTAAAGCCAGCAGTTATTGTTTTTTCTTTTTCTTTCTTCTCAGCATAAGGCATCTTTACCCTCCCACCAGTGGACACCATCTTTGTGCTCACCCTCTGCCACACTCCACAGCACTGGTATCTCCCGGAGACGGGCTTTTACACATTCCTGGTGACCATGTTTTTCCATCTGGTGTCCAGGCTTTGTGGCTGCTGCCAGGGGATGCCCTGTGAACCTCTGACTCTAGTGGCCACAGGGGTTTGCATTCTTGGGTCTCTCAAGACTGTAACAATCATGGAAAACAGGCTACCAGCCTCAGGGCACAGCACAAATAACAGGTTGAAACACACCCCAGCTCTCTGTAAAAGAAGCCTGTTTGCTTGTTCTTGTGCCTCAGCTTGAGGGCCAGGCTTCAGGTTCGTCACACATCTAGAGGCCACATATTCCTGAAAGTTAAAAACGAAAGGTGATTTTGGGACTTGTTTGGTGGTCCAGTGGTTAAAGACTCTGCACTTCCAATGCAGGGGGCATGGGTTTGATCCCTGGTCAGGGAACTAAGATCCCGCATGCCGCCCCACACGGCCGGAAAAAAAAAAAAATTCCAGACTGTTTTTGTAAACGAAGTCTTAGGGGAACACAGCCACGCCCATTCCATGATATACGGTCTGTGGCTGCTCCCACTATGGTGGCAGAGTTGAATAATTGCCACTGAGTCTGTATGCCTGCAAAGCCCCAAACATTTACTACCTGAGCCTTTATGGAAAAGTTTTCTGAGTCCTGGCCTAGATTATGTTTTTAAGCGTAAGAAAGTTAGATTAAGTCAGAG
The DNA here is from genome assembly GCF_011762595.2 of Tursiops truncatus. Classification (NCBI taxonomy): domain Eukaryota; kingdom Metazoa; phylum Chordata; class Mammalia; order Artiodactyla; family Delphinidae; genus Tursiops; species Tursiops truncatus. The sequence goes on from NC_047053.1 coordinate 32,807,207, forward strand.
TCTCTGTTGTAAAATTCAGGAGGGAGAAATTCCACATGCTTATAAGAAATGCAAATGCATATTAATTTTTTGTTAAGCCCTACTTACTTTGTTTTGCTTTAAACTCTTTATTTTTTAGTATCACAAAGTGGAATTTTGACAGTCAGGGTTTTTGAAGAGTAATCACACAGTTTCTAGCAAATTTTTAAATGTACGCATTCTTCAATCTATCTTATTTTGAGGAATCTATTTTGAGAAACACTATCTAAAGACATAAAGGTATAGGCATACAGATGTTCTTTGCAGCCCTGTTTGTGAAAGCAATGAAAGAGAAACAAATTCATCAAAAATGGAATAGCTTAAAGCATCATAGTACAGCCACATAATAAATATGAAACCACTGAAAATGATGAAGTAGATATAAATGTACTGAGATGAAAACGTATCCATGACATTAATTTAAAGCTATGTATATAAAATATACCCTTCATATGTGTATCTGTAAATATACAAATATCTTTGTTATAACATAATTGTTTCAGAACTACATGTAATAATGCTTGCTTTGGTAAAAACTCTATATATTTACATAAACATAAGAAGGACATGTGATGTGATACCTCTCAACCTGTTAAATGTGATTTCCTCTGGGAAACACAATTTTTAAGAAATGGAGAGCTCCCCTTTTCATTTTCCACTCTTTGTCCTTTGATTTTCATACATATGAGTGTGTGAATTTTTTCATTTAAGAGACAAGACTTTTTAAGTTGGGGTCTTACTCCAAAAACTTGCCCCTTCTTAGCTCTCTTTGTCCTCATCTCATCCTCCCACAGCCCACCCCCAGCTATATGTGGTATCCCAGATATTTGAATCCCCTGCTCAAGATCTAGATCCACCATTGAAGGGATGAGCCTTTCAGACTTCAGTGCGGCTCAGAAAACTTTGGAATGTTGGTTAATGTCATGCTGTCCATTGTATCAAGAGATCAAGGTAACAAACATATCCTGTCTAGCTCCAAGGGGTACATTTTGACTCAGGATTCTCTCTCTGTCTCTCTCTCTCTCTCCACACACACGCACACGCACACGTACCTGCACACACAGCTCCTCCCATGCAACATTTTATAATCCTTTCCCATTCTGAGATATTCTCCCTTCTGCCCAACAACATAGCAAACCACCCATGACAAGTGTGTGGGCATTATTAGGAGTGATCACAGGAGGAACCTCTGCTCTTGTTGAAGCCATGGAGTCTCCTCCTTGCTTCTGTGGACTCTCAACATCTGACGACTTACACTATTGGCCTATGAGCATTGAAATGTTTCCCAATAGAGAGTCAAAGAGGATACTATTAGTAATTATGCTGGCACAACCAGCATAAACGGGGTCTTCCCCAGAAAAGGTGGGATATATGATTCCCCAATCTGTGCTGTGTCGTTGAGAAGAAGGCTCAAGCTCCAGAACCTTCCACAGGGTCGCTTGACCAAGAGGAAACTCACTCCTTTCTCTGCTCTGCCCCTTAGCTCATTTTCTTCTCTCCTACTCAGTCTGGCTCAGGAAGTCAACAAGCACATTCTATATCTATAGGAAGAAGAAAGAGAGCGGACCGCCTAGCGGGTTCCACCTGTGTGAAGAGAGGTCATTCTCCTCTTGAAACGCAGTGAAGGGATCTTGAGGGGTGGGGGAAACTCATAACATCTGGAAGTGCCTGCAAGCAAAATGACTCACTTTACAGTTGAGGTCCTAGGATGAAGCTCTCAAATGAAAGGGAGATCAGAAATTCAGAAAGAGGGCTTCCCTGGTGGTGCAGTGGTTAAGAATCCGCCTGCCGATGCAGGGGACATGGGTTCCAGCCCTGGTCCGGGAAGATCTCACGTGCCACGGAGCAACTAAGCCCCTGCGCCATAACTACTGAGCCTGCGCTCTAGAGCCCGTGAGCCACAACTACTGAGCCCGTGTGCCACAACTACTGAAGCCTGCACACCTAGAGCCTGTGCTCCACGACAAGAGAAGCCACCGCAATCAGAAGCCCACGCACCGCAAAGAAGAGTAGCCCCCGCTCACCGCAACTAGAGAAAACCCGCGTGCAGCAATAAAGCCCCATCACAGCCAGTAAATAAATAAATAAATAAAATCTATTTTAAAAAAAGAAATTCAGAAAGAAATATGGTTTATGGTGATACTTTAAGGACCACTGGATCAAGCTTTGCCTGAAGGTAGTCAATCAATACTTCCTGAAGCTTCAGTTAAGTGAACTAACAAGTTTCCTTTATCGGGTTAGTCAGATTGAGCCAGCTTTTCTGATACAGTAACTCAAAACATCCCTAAGTGACACAGACTGCAGTGTTGCAGGCAGCAGACCCCAAAAGTGGAATTGGCTGAGGGCAGGAGCTGAATGCAAAATCAGTAAGGATACCTCTGGTCAGCACAACAGCGGGTCACCCCCATGGCCTCACGTATTCTCACCAAGGTCATCTGCCTACCAAGGTTGCATCCAAAAGCAAAATTCAGGATGTTGAAGACTGATTACTTCTTGCATACATGAGCAAAGCCCACTAAGAAAGAGATTAGCTCACTTTGAAACTGGCTTCTCCAATAGCAGAGAAGGAAAAAAGTATAGTTTGCTTAAGAGAAACCCTTTCTGCTTGCTGCCTGCAAATCAAGCCGATTGAGAATCAGTCATCTGGAAAAGCAGAATTCTTTCCTCCAAGCTAATGTTAGTATAAGAAGAAATGGGAAGATGAGAGAATAGAGAGGACAAAAAAGTGGGGTCCATATACAGCCTGAGTCATCCCGTTCTCAGACCCCTCCTTTAAATATTTATCTTGTGGACAAAATGAACCATCATGTTCTCTGTGAAGACGCAGGCAACTGGGATGCAGTTGGAGGCAACAACTGCAGCAACATACTTGGAGCTAATTAAGGAAACCTCCATGCCTGTGGCATCGTTTCATCAGCAGAGGGCCATGGGGAGATAGCAGCCAGTGACATGGGGGAGAGGGGTGTGACGGTAAAGGGGACACCCAGAGCTCCCAGTACTGTGCTATGAGAGAGGAGTTCCAAAACCCCGTTCTAAAAGTAACAGTAACTGACGGATTTTCTGCTAATTAACCATCCAGTGGAATTGACCAAAAACATATCAGAACTTTGAAAAATGGGAAAGGAGCTGTATTGCCTCTGAAACCCCAAGACCAGCCAAAAACAGACAAGGACTACACCCCAACATTGGTTCTCAAACTACCTGTGCATTAACATTTTAAAATTACTGCTGCCCCGTTCCCACCTAAATCTCATTAAACCCATAACTTTGGAGGTGCTCTCCAGGCAATAGAGTTTTTTAAAAAGCTCCTGCAAGTAATTCTATGTGAATTCAAGGTTGAAAAGCACTGCTCTTCCCTCAAGCCAATCCTATAGCACCCATCTCCAGCAGGAACTAGGCAGCCATTATGACAGGTATGCACCCCAAGTAGGGTTACCAGATGAAATACAGGATTCCCAGTTAAAATTGAATTTCAGATACACGACAAATACTTTTTGTATAAGTATGTCCCATCTATTGCATGGGACGTCCTTATAGTGAAGAATTCTTCATCCTGTATTTATATTTAACTCTGGCCACTCTGGCCCCCAAGCCTCAGCTCAGGTGTGGCTATGGAGAACATTCCCGGAGAAAGCAAAGTGCAGAACAACAGAGAAGGTGACCAAGCCTCTCAGTCAACTGGCGGGTAGGGTATCCTTGACAGACTGCAGGCAGGAGTGGCTAGACTGTCACTAATGTGAGCACTCAGCACAGCACTAATGTAAACACTTAGCACAGCACTAATGTATGCATTTAGCGAAGAACCCAACACTTGGTAAGCCCTCAACAAGTGTTAGCCATCATTCTGAGGAAATCATTTATGAAAAGGAACTTGTGTGCACACATTCGCATCACCATGGTATTCATTTAACTAGGAAATTTTCCTAGACCATATCCATTGTGATTTGCTTACAAAGTAATATGTCAGTTTCAACTTTCCAGGAAAGTATCTCCAGGGAGATGTCTGGTGTCCCTCTACTAGTGCTTTTATCTCTTTCTCATTGCTTTCTGCCCGTTTTCATATTTCCCTACTTCTTCCCCCAGTACTCCTCTCAACCTGTGATTCAGGTTAGTTGGGAAAACAAAATCAAGAGAGTCAGCACAAGGAAAATGCTGGGTTACCTTTTATATAAGAGCCTTCGATATTTTGAATCATGGTGCCGGGCAAAAGCACTCAATCAGCATGTGTTGTTTGTTGTGTGTGGTGCCATTTCTGCCAAGAGAGCGCTAATCACACTGATTGGTCCACGTATTGAGAGTGAGGAGAACTGAAGAGGAAGGAGGAGGGATGGATGGTGAAGAGGATGACATGCGGTGTCAGAGCAAATATTCATTACATCACCCACTTCGACAGTGGAAATAAATGACAAAAGTTAAATAAGATACATCAAAGTTAAGGAGGGCCCCAGAGTGTGGCTGGGGGCGGGGATGTGACCCACAGAAGAGGTGCCTTTTGGAGTCCCAGGGTTACTGTCCTGCTCCCCCATCTACCATAGATGTAACACCTTCCCTGCAGCTCCCAGGCCACTCAGGCACTCAGCTCCAGGTCAGTGATGTATTCCTGGACTCAGTCCCCATTGGGGTCGGCACAGACCTCCTGGCCTCTTTTGGTTTGGAAGCTGTGGAGAGGAGTGGAAGGATTACACACTGAGGAATCCCACAGGGGAATCCTGGGCCCACTGTGACCCCTCCCTCCTTCTCTGCCCCAGACCTCTCAGAGCCTATCCACATGCTTGATATCATGTCCTTATTCTTGGGGTTTACAGACCATCCCTGTGTCTCATATGGGGGTCCCTTGGGAAAGCCAACTTCCTGCTGTCACTCTTCCCTCTGCCCGGTGGGCAGACCCTCCAGGACTCTCTGCAGGCCCCAGAGCAGGTCAGAAAACACGGCAGTGGCCTCTCCTGGTGTCCTGAGCTCTGAGGAGGTGCCTCAGGCCAGACCCCCAGTCTGCCTCCCCAGGGTGGGCAAGGAAACTGGCCCTTACATGACACTGGGCTTTCAGCACTGGCGGCTGGTCTCATAATAGTCATCCATGAATTTACACGGGATCTGCCAGGAGATGTAGGAGAAGCAGCAGGCGGTCGGGGTGTTGGCACCAACCGTGAGAAACAGGACAGATTGATCCTAAGTCCTTGTTCAGAGGAAAAGGTGAACCAGCTGCAGCTGGAGGGTCAGGCGGACCTGAAGGAGACAGTGCTGCCGGAGGGGAGGAGGATGGGCGGGGGGGATCCAGGAGGAAGTTGGCATTTCCTCTTTCCTTCGACATTTTTATTTCTGTGTCTCTCTTTCGGGGTTGTCTGTCTTGGTTTGGAGTCTCTGTGCCTCTCTATGGAGGATTTAGTTTTCTGAACAAACTAGTTCTTTTTCTCTCTCTCACTGGGGAGTCTCAACTGGATTCTTAAGGAGAGTGAAGGCCACACCACTGGGAGCCAGCTCGACACAGGTTCCACCTCTTGTCAGAATCCCATCTGGGTCTCATTTTCCCAGGAATCCCTCCCACTCTCTCCCAGAGCCGGAGATTAGAATTGCTAAAACCCCTTGAGAAGGGGAATTCTGCTCAGGAAACAGTGTCTGAAATCTCTCTGAAGTCGTCTACTTACAGGGCTCGGGCACAAGATTTTGGCACTGTGGCCCAAGCCGTGGCCAGAGAGTGGGGAGAGGGGGCGGCAGGGGACAGGGCAAAAGAAAGGGAGGACAGACTCACGGGGGGCTGCGGAGAGGAGCGGGACAGCCAGGGTGGCCCCGGGGACCTCCATGATGCTTGACAGCCGAGTGAGAGCCCAAGTGGTGGCCAAGAAGAGTTGGGACTTGGCGACTCGAAGCTGCAGCCTCCTTCTGGGGTCTAAGCCATGTCCCCTCGTTATAGGCAGCCTTGGGGCATTCAAAGATGGAAACTTGGGTAGACCAAGGAGGAAATTTTTTATCACTGTGTTGGGATCAGGCAGCGAATTGCACAAGCCAGGAAAGCTTTGGGTTGCCACAAAGGCTCAGGCTGTTTGCAAGAATGCTTGTGTTGCTTACTTGATGGGGAAATGGTTTTCACAGTGAGAGGAGGTGAGAGGTTGGTGTGGCCCTGTGACCAGGGTAGGTGGTGCCTTCTCACGAGAGCAGATCTGTAGACCAAGCATCTCTCCCACAGGGCTGAACCTTCTGGTACTCACCCCAGCTGACGGCACAGCTGTGATGTAGATGATAATGCCACGGAGTCTTAAGAAGCACACCCCAAGGGGAAACCATAGCCTGGATGGAGACAGCAGAACTGGAGAAGCCTCAGCTACAGAAGGGGCCAGATTGAGGCTGGCCTTTCAGACTCTGGCTCATTCCTCAAACATTCTACCTGACTGCTGAGGCATCCACATCAAAGAAATCTATCTCGAATAAGCACATTGCCCAATACACAACTAGATAAAGGGCCAGGCTGCCCTACCCATGAAGTTCCCCTTTTAGAAAGTTCTGGGTGACCTAGATAACTGACCCCTTGAGTGACCCCACTTTTCCCTTCCCTGTTTAATTTCCTCTTTTATGTTTTAAATTCACCAATAAAGAGTGAACACATGAAACCCTGGGCACCCCACCCTCGCCCCAATAAAGGCAGAACCCCAGGTCTGAGCTTGCTTTTTCTCTACTGGCAACCTCGCCGTGTGGCCCCAGCAGTGCCGTGTACCTTCCAGGACCGGTGAGTAACAATTCTTGTCTTTTCAAAGTCCCCTGATGTTTGTTGCTGAGGTGTGTCTTGCAGTCATAATAAGAACCACAGTGGCTGGTCCAGCCTCAACATTGGCTCTGGTCAGGGAAATGTCTGTGGGGCTCCCACAAGGAGTACAGCCCAGGTGAGATCCTGCAGGGCGTTCTGAACTGTAGCATCACCATCAACAGGCTGAGACGGACACAGAACAGCTGGTCCCTGGCTTAACTGGGCTTACTGGGAGCTAATATGAGGAGCCTTAACATGTTGTTACCCTTTGAACAGCAGAGCTCTCTGTCAGGGATCTATCCTATGGAAATAAACACAGAGATGACATCGTAGGCATCATGGTGTTTGTCACAGCTTATTTATAACAATTAAAAGATGAGCTACAGTTAAATACGTGATGGTGTATTCACCTCTTGCAATAATAATTCGCCCTTAGAAACTGTGAAAGTAAAGAAATTTTAAAAGGAAGTCCTCGTTACTTAAAAATCCTAGAACATTTCCTGTTTCCTTATTGTAAAGTCAAGCTGGCATTTCCAGGGTTTGCCTAGCAGCTCAATAATGTCATCAAGGACTCCCTTCTTAAACATATCCCCTGCCCCCATCATTTCATTGGCTTTTCTTCTTTGGGCTTGTTACCTCATGGTGATGAAATGGTGGCTGCTGCTCAGGTATCACATCTTCACAAAAAGTCTCAACCACAGGCATAGGAGGGAGTCTCACAGGAGTAGAGAAAAAGCAGTGTTGCTAGTGTTTTTAATTCAAATTGGGTTTTTTTTGCATAATTTGTAATGTTAACTGTAGATGACCCTCAAAAGTGGTAAAAGCTAATTTTAACTATATATAAAATACAGAAAAGAAAAAAAAAACTTGTTTCATTTCTGAAAGCTGGGTAAGCATGACAAGTGCAAGTAAGGATGTAGGAGGCTTTTGTCCACATTCTTCCTGTCTTATTGTGGCATAAATGTATTCCGAGGCATAATCTGAGTAAAATTACATTGCTTAAAGGTAGGAAAAATTCTATTACCCAAACCTAACCACTATTAATTTGGTTTATTTCTTTCAAGTGCATTTCCCCCTAGGCTTATGATAGTTCCATTTACTTACTTGCTTTTTTTACCTCTTTTTACTATGTGTCTGCGAGGGGAAGGGACATTACTGTAGTCATGATGTGGATGCAATTTTGTATTTTTCTTATTTATACCTAACATTACAAGACTTTTCCAAATCATTCCAGTATTTTTTTTTTTTTTTTGCGGTACGCAGGCCTCTCACTGTTGTGGCCTCTCCCGTTGCAGAGCACAGGCTGCGGACGCGCAGGCTCAGCGGCCATGGCTCACGGGCCCAGCCGCTCCGCGGCATGTGGGATCTTCCCAGACCGGGGCACGAACCCGTGTCCCCTGCATCGGCAGGCAGACTCTCAACCACTGCGCCACCAGGGAAGCCCCATTCCAGTATTTTTAAGAGCTGCCTGATTTACTCAACCATCAGCCTACTGCATTTATATTATCATGTACTATTGTAGCACATTTGGACTGGTTCCAATGTTTAATTGCTATAAATAAACTGCACCAAACATCTATATGCATAAAACTTTCTCCACAAATGAAGTTTTTTTCCACAGGATATTTTCCTAGCTGTAGACTTTCTGAGTCAAAAAATAAGAACAACTGAGGCTCCTGATCTATAGAGGCACCTTTATCTAATGCATGTCCATTTCTATACGCTATTGTTAAACCCAGTGACGACACATTGTAGGGACTTGTGAATGTTTGATGATTGAAACAGTCATTAAAAAGTGGATCTCATCTATCTTGTCATGCCTGTAGCCCAGGCTTCTCCAATTCCATTCTGTCCATCTGGAACTGGATCAAACATGGCTCAGGCTACTTTAGACTCTGTGGCATCATTAGGTATGTCATGGTCAAAACACCTGTGAAGAACATTAGACATGTCTGCTCTGAGGAAGGAAAAAGGGAACGGTATGGGCCATAAAGAACTGTTCTTGGTAGAAAGAACCAGCTAAGCTTGGTCCCCCAGAGACAACAACTCCTGTCTTCCCCCGTTTTTGGTGAATCACTTCCTTAGAAGCACTCTGAGCAACACGATGTCATGGCCCTTTCCACCCAGGGTGTGGTTTTCATTGCGATTTGTGTGCTCACGGTGCTGGGGCATTACCCATAAATGTCACCTTGTATGATCAGAAGAGCTGTAGCAAAGCATCAGATCTGCTCTGTGGGTGAAACCATTAATCTCTAGATCTTTCCATGTACTTATAGCTCTAACCCTAACATCATGTCACCTCCTATCACTGTCCAAAACATTTCCAGCCAATCAGCCCCAACAAGTGAGCAACTGAGCTCTATCTCCGATGCCCTGAACCTCCGTGTGACCCCACAGACCCCGACATGTGCAACTCATAACACGACACCATCCGACAACTTCCGATCTGGTCATCCCCAGCCTCCAGCTTCTCATGCTTCAGAGTTGCCTATAAAGGGACAAGGATACAGGATGGACTCCAGAAGGATGGAGGCAGCAGCAAGTACCCAGTCCTATCTTGGCTTTGCCCTCTGCCTGCCCATCACTGATGAGTTCCCCATGGCTGCCCTTGTTCACCATCTCCTCACCACGGCCCTCAGCTCACAGGTCTTGTCTGTATCGCAAGACTCTCTGCACCCTCATCCTTTCTCCCTTTTAGAATTGTTTCCCAATGCTCTGGATGGATGTCTAAACCATATTACTTAAGCCCTATGGTTGAGATTCCTTACGTGAAAGCAAAGAATTCACAAAAGTTTTCAAAATATTCTGAACTATTTCCCAAGAAGTTTTAGTTCTCCTAGCCTCTGTATCTAAAAGGCAGAAGAGGACTAGGACCCATTTTTAGTGGGGAAAACTGAGGTCTAATGCAGGCATTAACAAGATGCAAATGCCAGGTCCAGCTGGTTCCTAGGATGAGCCAAATGATATATTCCCTCAGCTCTCCCAAGGAGCTCCACACTTTGGGTGATGTACAGAAGGTGGTATCTTGCTGGGAAATGCCTCTGTGCACCAGATGAAGTTCCCCCGAATGAGACGGAACAAGGGCTCACTGTTCCTATAGCTATATTCCCTGAAGAGGGAGCTAGAGACTGAGAACAAGACAGGCAGAGATTCAAAACAAAAATTCAAGGTAGGGACTTCCCTGGTGGCGCAGCGCTTAAGAATCCACCTGCCAATGCAGGGGACAGGGGTTCGATCCCTGGTCCGGGAAGATCCCACATGCCGCGGAGCAACTAAGCCTGTGTGCCACAACTACTGAGCCTGTGCTCTGGAGCCTGCGAGCCACAACTACCGAAGCCCGTGCGCCTACAGCCCGCGCTCTGCAACAAGAGAAGCCACCGCAGTGAGAAGCCCCTGCATACTGCAACGAAGAGCAGCCCCCTCTCACCGCAACTAGAGAAAGCCCGGGCGCAGCAACAAAGACCCAACACAGCCAAAAATAAATAAATTAATTAATTTTTTAAAATTCAAGGAAAAGAAGAAATGCTTAGTTTCCTCACTTCGTTTGTGCCCTACTCTGCAGCCCTGAGCTCTGACATCTCCACCAACTTTTAGGCGGCCCCCGCCCAGGGTAGAAAAAATTGAGTTGGCTTTTCTCGGGCTCTTGGTTGCCACTTCTTCATGGTTAGGGCAGACACCTCAGTGCCTGCTGCTTCTCTTATTTCTCTCCAGATCTGTCACAAATTTGTTCATGGTCATGGTGACACACACACAGCCAGTTTTCCTACCCTGGTATAATATCGGTATCACTCCTCCTTCCTAGAGACAGGCAGGGCTTGTGGAGGAGAGCCAACCCATGGGCCATGGGGTGAGGGGCAGACAGGCATATTTCTTTCTGGTTTTTTCTTCCTCTTCTCAGGATTTTTTTTGCATTTTGCTTGTTAATATTTAATATTAAAAATTAAGTCTTTTCACGTCATTCTATTTGTTTAAGAGGCTGGCACTAGGCTCTTAAACATTAACCATTATGTCTATCAGTGGGTTTACTTTATCATTCCAGCTCTGTAGAATATGTAGTTTGGTGTCAATTATTTGATCAAAGATAAGCTGCACCAAATAACAGTGTCCTTAAAATTTTCCATGTTCTGTGAGTTCATTTCCATAGGATAGGTTCTGAAAAAACAGAATTTCTGGCTCAAATAATATGGACGTTTTTAAGGCTGGACCCTTAGCCAGCGTTAAATCCAGACTTCATTGTAGGTATGTGGTGAGTATTTGACAAATAGACCAGTACTGGAAAGCTAATCCTTATTTCCACCGTTCTTGTACCTCCAGCCTTTCCAATTCTGTTCTTTCCATCTAGGGTGCGCTTAAGTTTGGCTTATCCTTCTTGAGACTCAGTGGCATTTTTACACTTAGGACAATTGTGGGAGTCCATCAGAGCATCCTGCTCCATGGAAGAAGGCTGTGATCACTCACTACAGAGAGATATCTGTCACGTGGAAAGGAAACAGCTAAGCCTGATCCCTGGGCGATGCCAACTCCTGGTGCCCCATCTGGAGAAACCACTTCCTCATAAGCACACAAGCAAATTGGCAATTGAACCATTGCTAGGTGCACCCAAAACCTCTCTAGTAACCACAGGCAACGCTGGGTTATACAACTCAAACGACACCACTACACTTAAAATTCCTTGTTTAGGCACCTCCGATTTTTATGTTCCTGCAGCCCAGGACCACCTATTAAAAGGAGCGAAGACAGCTCACATTCCAGAAGGAGGCCAGCAGTAGGGAGTTCCCAAGCCCCATCTCAGCTCTGTCCACACTCTTCTGCCTGCCTGTCCCGCATCATGAAGGTCATCGTGGCTACCATCTTTGTCCTTCTCTGCACCATGGCCCTCTGCTGCTATGCAAAAAGTAAGTCTGTTACCTGCCCTCCTTTAGTCGTTGCTTCCCACACTCTGGTCTGAAGTCTAGCCCAAGTGCTGTGGCCTAAGAACCCCCATGTGAAATTAAAGAACCTCAAACGGGGTTTCAAAAATGACATGGTTGTTTTCTTCAAGAAGGTTCGAAAGCTTCTATTGATTTGGGCTTCAGGATGGAGTTAGAGAGGTTTTATCCTACTTTTTAGATGAGAATATTGAAGTCTAATACATTTGCTTATTACCATGAGGTAGAATCCAGGTCTATTTAGATCCTGGCGGTAAGTTTCAGAATCCCAATTCAGGGATTCCCAAGAGTTGTGAAAATCATTCGTACTTTAACTCAGCCATCTTATCCTTCAATTGATCAGAAAAAAATTCCACAAAGAGAGTTAGGAGGAGGGAGTAGCCTCCGCAGGGCTTAGTTCCCTGTAGAAAAAGATAGAGACCAAAATGGAGTGACAAGACCAAAAACAAGACGAGGGAAATTAATGAGAAACAAACAAACGAAAGAATCAAATGCTTTCCGGTTTCCTTTACCCCCAAACCTCAGCTCTGAGCTACGCTGTCTCTCTCCACTTCTTCCTGATCCTCTGGGGCTTGCCTGTACTCCTGAGTAACTGTTGTTCTTGCTTCCCCACAGGTAGGGTTTACACCGCACCCACCTGCTGCTTCACCTACACCTCCCGGAAAATCCCCCACAGAAAAGTGGTTAACTTTTTTAAGACCAGCAGCCAGTGCTCCAGACCTGGTATCATGTAAGTGTCAGTCCTCCTGCTCAGCCCTGGGGAGACACAGGATGTGGAGGTGGGGGGAGTATCCACAGGAGTCAGAGCAGGGAGCAGATCTCAAGCGAACCGGCTTGTAGATAAGGAGCCATCCTGGGAAGGCGCCCAGCCCTCTGGGGGCTTTCTGTGTATGCAGGACACACAGAGAGAGGCCACTGGGCTGTTTCCTGACATGGGATGGGGCCTGCCGAGAGCCAGGGAGGATGTGGCCAGAAGTAGAGGGAAGAGAGGAGAGAAAGAGACAGCAGAAAGGAGATGACCTGAGGTTATCTCCATTAATCCCATAGGGATGAAGATGAAAGGGCCACAGGTGGTCAAGAACATCCTTACTCATTCTCTATATAATACTTCTGCCCTCTCCACAGCTTCGTCACCAGAAAGGGCTTATATATCTGTGCCAATCCCACCGATGACTGGGTCCAGGAATACTTCAGGGACCTGGAGAAGAGCCCCTGAGTGGTCCAGAAGGAGCCTGTTAGAGGTGTGGGTAGATTGGGCAGCAGGGACCTGAACCAGGGGACTGCAACCCCAGAAGTTCCCTCTCCTATGAGTCCCTCTCCCCTCCACTAACCACATTCTGAAAACTTTCTTTAATTTAGTTAAGCTAGTTAAATAGTGTATATCATTTTATTCATTTGATGCTTTCTCTGAGAAATCATATGACACCCTCTCATTCCCAAGCCCCTTCCCAGTCAATCACATAGTGGTTGACTCATGTTTGGGATGATGGTGAATGACGGTACTCCTGTATCTGGGTAGACATTGGATCAAACCCATCAACAGATGCTTACTGAGTTTTTATGAGCCTTTTACTCTGTTCAAAATGTCAGAATAATAAAGATTCTTTTTGTTTCCTAAATATATCTTGGACTACTGGTTATTCTTTTTATCCCCTGACAAATCAGTTTCATTGGTTGGAAAGAATAAGAAAGAATGATTAGAGGCATCTGAGTAGAAAGGGAAGGCAAGAGAATGAGGATATGTTATCCCAACAATACCAGGCTTTATACCAGGGAAACATTTCCCATAGACTAAAAAAGAAGAAAAGGGCTTCCCTGGTGGCGCAGTGGTTGGGAGTCCACCTGCCGATGCGGGGGACACGGGTTCGTGCCCCGGTCCAGGAGGATCCCACATGCCGCCGAGCGGGTGGGCCCATGAGCTGTGGCCCCTGGGCCTGCGCGTCCGGGGCCTGTGCTCCGCGGTGGGAGAGGCCACAGCGGTGAGAGGCCAGCGTACCACAAAAAAAAGAAAAGAAAAGAAAAGTATTAAAAACAAATGCAAATTTATATGCACCAGGGAAATCCATCACTTACATTGCACCAAAGCAAAGTATTCGATCATGCATATTTATGTATTTTCATAAATTCAGCTTTCTTAAGAATAAAGACTAACAGTTTTTGAGGACTTACTACGAACCGCAGACTGTACTAAGGGATTTACATGCATTGTCTCTTCTTCAAAATCACTGTGTTGTGTATACTGATTATCTTCCTTTGACATATGAGAAAACAGAGTTTCAGTGAGCTTTCCCAAGGTCACACAGCTAGTAACTTTGTGGTCAAACCTGCAGAGGAGAGCAAGTCCCACACTCTTAATTAAACACTAGGAAGTTGTCTCTCAGTGTTCCACCTGAAGCAGAGTTACCAGGAATGCACAATTCTCTAATAAGAGACAGCCTACCTCAGCAAATGAGAAGTAACGAATTATTGATTTAAGACCCCATAGAGGATAGAAATCCAGAGATGTGAGCCTGGCACTGAGACCTCTTCTAGACTGAGGATGTTTGCAATTCAGAAGAGGTGGCTAAGAAGGTGAGCTGAACATTTCTCAGCCTTGCCAGGCTGCAGGAAAACAAAGTCCAGGTTTGCCCAAGTGAAGGGACTGTAAGAAACCTTCCTCTGTTTGGGCTGATGGCTTAGGAGTAAAAGTAAATTAGAAGAGAACCATCCCTTGAACAGACAGGAGGCCAGCTCCAGTCACCTGGGTGGTTTAGAAAATCTCAAACTCTAAAATGTTTTTAAACATGATCCCAGATGTTAATGCTAATGCCTTACAAAGAAGCTTGAGCTTTTTGGCAAGGAACTGGAAACTATAATGAGTATCATTGCAGATTTGTAAAAGTCGGAAATAAATTCTGGAACCGAAAAATGCAAAAACTGAAATAAAAACTCAGAGCAGATTAAACCCAACTGAAGAAATATCGGTAAATTTAAAACATATCAAAGTGAAGCAAGGAGAAACAGAAGAATAAAAAATTACAAAAAAAGAAGATAAGAGAACATAGAGGATAGAGTAGGGCATCTGTCATCTGGTTAATTGGAATCTCAAAATGAGAGGAGAGAGAGAATAAGACAGCAAATGGATCTGAAGGGATAATGGCTAAAAGTTTTACAAAACTGATGAAAGATATAATTCTGAAGATTCAAGGAGGGAAGGAGGGAAGGCATCATCCCCATTGCTATCAGTGGGCCAAGTTTTGTGACAGCCACTCCTACCATCAGTCCTAGCCTACAGAGGAGAAATACAACTGATGCTGGTGCCTGTGTCACCAGTGAATCCTTATGGCTTTGATGAATAGTGTGTTCTCTGGGACTTCCCATGGAACATAATCTGATGGGTCTTTCAGCCTCACATGGTATATCTACTCCAGCATGCCCACTTCCATGGTCATTTTCATCCCTTCCTTCTCCATCTGTCATGGCAATTCAAGTATTTTAACTTCACTCAGCATGAACTATTGTTTTCTCCAGGCTTCTGGAGCTTTCCTGGCTGCAAATTTGCACCAACCTCTGGGATCCTTGCCAGGAAGTTATAGCCTATATCCAGAAAGAGAACCCCCTGGTCAATAAGCTCCCTCAATCCATTCTTGTGTTCCAGCTTCCTTGATCAAGCATCCTCAAAATCCAAACCCAAGGTAATCTCCCAGCTCAGGCTGGTACATGCTTGCTAAATTTTGCTGTTCCTTTGGAGTATAGTCCCTTTTCTCCCTTATCAGAAATATAATTTACTGACATGAGAAGTCTATGTAACAAAAATATATGGAAAATATGAATGGTGTTATTTCTATTAAGGAATTAACATCAGTAATTTAAATCCTTTGCAAAAAAAAAAAAATCTTCTTACCTATTTGGCTTCAAAAGCAAGTTCTACCAAATAATAATGGAAGAGATAATGGCGAAAGAGTAACTTTTTAACAAATGGTGCCAGAGAAACTGGACATCCATAGAACAAAATCAAACAAACAAAACCAAAAAACCTTGACCTTAACTTCCCATCTTACACAAAAATTTACTCAAAATGGATCATGGACTAAAATGTAACACATAAAACTACAAAACTTTTAGGAAAAAACATAAGAAAAAATCTTCGGGACCTAAGACAAGGCAAAAAGTTTTCAGCTTTGATGCCAAAAGCACAACCCATAAAATGAAAAATTGATAAATTGGACCTCATCAATTTTAAACTTTTGCTCTTCAAAAGACCCAGTCAAGAAGATGAAAAGACAAGCTATAGAATGGGAGGAAATGTCTACAAACAACGTATTTGACAAAGGACTTGTATTTGGAATATATAAAGAATTCTCAAATCTCAACAGTAAACAAACAATCCAATTAGAAAATGGACAAAGGTCATGAACAGACATTTCACTGAAGAGGATATGCAGATGGCAAATAAGCAATGGTTTTGTGATTTTTTTTAATCCTTATTTTTTAAAGATAAAGGTTGAAATAGTGCAGTAGGCAGAATAATGACCCCCCTCCCAAAGAGGTCCACGTCCTAATCTCTAGAACCTGTGCTCTAGAGAACCTGTAACCTATGTTACATTACACAGCAAGGAGGAATCAAGATTGCTATCAACTGACTTTGAGATGGGGAGATTACCCTGCATTATCTGTGTGGGCCCAATGTAATCACAAGGATCCTTATAAGGGTGGCAGGAGTGTCAGAGTCGGAGTGATGCAATGTGAGAAAGACTTGACCAGAAATTGCTGGCTACAGATAAGGAATGTGGGCAATTTCTAGAAGCCAAAAAAGACAAGGAAATGGATCCTCTCTTGGAGCCTCCAAAAAGGAAGGCAGCCCTGCAGACACCTTGATTTTAACCCAGTGAGACCCATTTCAGACTTTTGAAATAAATTTGTGTTGTTTTAAGCCACTGAGTTTGGGGTCATTTGTTACAGCAGTAACAAGGATCTAATACAACTGAATCACTGTGCTGTACACCTGAATCTTAGGCGATATTATAAATCAACTACATTGATTTAATCAACTTCAATTAAAATTTTTTACAATATATAAACATAAAAAATAAGAAGCTAATACAAATACTTACAGATAAAATGATACTATGGTGCTTTTAAAACATGGCCAAGATTTCTTTGACACTCCTCTCATGGAGAGGTAGGAGTCTAGTTCCCCTCTCCTTGAATCTGGACAGGCTTGTGACAACTTTGACCAATAGATTATGTTGGAAGAGGTACAATGGGATTTCTGTGGCTAGGTCATAAAAAGCTATTCGGGTTCCACCTTATTCACCAGGAACAGTCATCTTTGACCCCTAAGACTGCCATCTGGAAGGGCCACATATACACAGCTCCAGTTGACAGTCCCAGGTGAGCCTGTCCTGCAACTGTCCTAGCCCAGGCACCAGACATGACCAAGGAAGCTATGTTAGAAGTGGATCTTCCAGCCCAGATGGTGAGGGTTATCTTTAAACTGGACTGCTTGTGGCATCGTCATATATATCACACCTATGCAGTCAAGTCAGTTGTGAAAGAACATCAGCACCTTCTGCGCTGTGGGGGAGCAACAGTCAGCACACAGTTCACAGATACATCTGTCCTTGAAAGGAGGCCTGTCGCAATACAAGCTCCCGGCCACCCACTAACTAAGGATTCTTCAGAAAGACCTCAGAAAACAAATAATTTCATCAGAAGTGTCCCCAACCAATGGAGAAATTGAGCTATTCGTGCAGATGCTCTGAACCCCTCTGTTAACCAAAGGGTGTTGACAGCCCTGAGTTGTGCAACTCACAGCTTGACACCAACGCTATTACTAAATATTCCCCTCCAGTCACCCCCGGTTTCCGTCTTCCAAGAAAAAAGGCCAGGGCTTGAACCCAAGGCGGTCTCTCTTTCAAAAGTGCCCAGGTTATCATATTCTACCAAGTGGTTCAGGGAGAAAGAACAAGGCAGGTTAATTCCACTTTATAAATAAGATAATTGAGGCCATATTCACTGAATAATTGGCAAGAGGCATACTCCAGGTCTAGTTATTTCCCATTGGTGCAGGTAAGTTTAGATTCATGTCAGCTATTCCCAAAAGCCCTGTTGTTGTGGAGACATAAGAGATATCTCAGGTTTGATCTCTGTTGTTTTGTGACATCATGGGCTAGATGAAATTCCCTCCTCCAAAAGATGGTAGGCATTTTAGTGAGCTAAGTCCCCTAAAGAGTAAGAATAAAAGCCAAAATGGAGAGATAGAGAGTGAGGGGAAATTTATTAGGAAAAACCACACGCCCCAGTTCATTTAAGTTCCCCAATTTTAAGAAATGTTATGTCTTTCTAGTTCCTTCTGACCTTTTGTGGGTGGAAGGCAAGGAGAAGTTGAGGTTGTTTGGCTTTCGAATGATTCAGTGTCTTGCTGTGCCTTCTCCTCAGCCTCCTGCTGATTTTGTAGCAGCCGCCAGGGCTCTAAGCCAATGTCCCGTAAGGGCCACTCGTCCTGCTTATTCTTGGGATGAGAAACTGGGAAGCCCCATAGAGGGGAGCTGCCTGCGTGAGTATAGAGAAGTAGATTGGGCACCATGGTAGAAATACTGTCTCTGAGTCCATCACAGATACAGAAGAGACTCTGAGGTGTTTTCTGAGCCTGTCCAGACCCAGCACGGAACCAGGAAGAGTTGGCCAGGTGCAAAAAGAAGAGAGCAGCAGGAGGGTGGAGGGGCAATATAGGAGTAGGGGTTTAAGAGGTACAAACTATTATGTATAAAATAAGATACAAGGAGAGGAGAAACATATGGACACCGAGGGGGGAAAGCGGGGTTGGGGGGGTGGTAAAAAATAATAATAATAAAAGATCTTGTACCACTGTCTCAAAAAAAAAAAGCTACAAGGGTATATTGTACAATGCAGGGAATATAGCCAATATTTTATAATAACTATAAATGAAGTATAACCTCAAAATTGTGAATCACTGTACTGTATACCTGTAACTTGTATAATACTGTACATCAACTATGCTTCAATAAAAAATAACTAAATGCCAAGAAGAAGAGAGAGCAGGAGGGAAGCTATTTGAGGAGATCCCCATGAGACTGTCAAGGAAATTGGGGTTCCTGAGGTATGAGAGCTGATTGCTGAGAAAGTGACAGATCCTGAGATGTCAAGTCAGAAAGCACGAAGGGGTCATCATGGCCAAGAAATCTCCCTGCTGGTTGTGTCCTTAATCATTCTGCTCTTCCTCATAGCTTCCATACTAAAAGAGATCAGCTGGTCTGTGCCAACCCCAGTGATGTCTGGGTCCAGGATTACATCAAGAGCCTGGAGTTGAATCTGAGGGGTCCGGAAAGAAAGAGCCAAATCCATCAGTAGATTAGGAAGCAGAAACCTGAGCCAGAAGAATGGGACCCAGCAACTCTCTTTTATGGGTCTAAACCCCACCTCCTACTAACCAAACTCTGGAGTCTTCCATGTTTAAATTTTAATTTATTTAAATTATTTCATCTTTATTAATGTAATTCAAAATTGGAAACATGTTTTCTACTGAATGTTTTCTCCAAGAAATCACATAGTACATACTTGTTCAAGGTGATGTTGGGTGCTTGTGCTAAATCTTCTCTCTAGATATTGGGCCAAATCCATCAACAAACAAGACTTTATAAATATTCATTTTTCAACAAATATTTGGACTTTGCACTATGTTATAACCCTTTGAATAATGAAGATACTTTTATTTATTTAAAGGTAAGCCTTGGGAGGACTTCCCTGGTGGCGCAGCGGTTAAGAGTCGCCTGCCAATGCAGGGGACACGGTTGGGGCCCTGGTCCAGGAGGATCCCACATTCCGCGAGGCAACTAAGCCCCTGCGCCACGGCTGCTGAGCCCGCGCTCTAGAGCCTGTGAGCCACAACTGCTGAGCTCATATGCCACAACTGCTGAAGCCCGGGCGCCTCCACCACCCGAGAGGCCGTCTCAATGAGAGGCCCGTGCACCGCAACGAGGAGTGGCCCCGGCTTGCCACAGCTAGAGAAAACCCGCGCTCAGCAGGAAGGACACAACACAGCCAAGAATGAATGAATAAATAGATGGATTTATAAAATAAAGAAATAAATAAAATAAAATGAAATGAAAGTAAGCCTTGGACTTCTGGCCATTATGTTGTTTCCTTGATCATCAATAATTCTGATTGAGAAGAATGAAAGGGGAAGTTTAGGAAAACTGGAAGAGTGAGAAAAGACAAAAAAAGAGAAGACATGCCACCTTAATGACATTATGCCTTACAATGGAGACAGCAACCTAGAAAGCTAAAGCCAAAATATTATGTTATAAATTAAACTGTAATTTCTATTTCCTAAAATAAAATCAGCACTTTACATGAACAAAAAAGCAAGACATTCCTTCATGTGCACCTTTGCTTTTTGAAAAAAAATAAATCAATCTTTCTTGAAAATAATGACATATTTATTCAGAGTCTAATATGAATTAAGAATTTTCATAGACACACAGACATAGAAAACAAACTTATGGTTACCAACGGGGGGAAGGGGGTGAATAAATTAGGAGTTTGGGATTAACAGATACACACTCCTATATATAAAATAGATAACCAACAAAGACCTATTGTATAGCA
Organism: Tursiops truncatus; assembly: GCF_011762595.2. Classification (NCBI taxonomy): domain Eukaryota; kingdom Metazoa; phylum Chordata; class Mammalia; order Artiodactyla; family Delphinidae; genus Tursiops; species Tursiops truncatus. Next base: position 32,827,499 of record NC_047053.1, read on the forward strand.
CAGGGAACTATACTCAGTATTTCTTAATAAGCTATAAGGGAAATAATCTGAAAAAGAATATATATATATATATATATATAACTATATATATATATATATAACTGAATCACTGTGCTGTACACCTGAAACTAACACAGCACTGTAAATCAACTATACTTCAACTAAAACATGAATAAAGGAAATGTGGTATATAAAAATAATAATTCTCATGTATTGGCTCATTTCATCCTCAGAATGTTACTATGATGCAAATGCTGTTGCTTCTCCAGTTGACAGATGAGGAGACAGAAGTTCAGAGGGTTTAGATTAACTTCCTTATGGCTATGTAGTTAGCAGTGCTGGATAAACCTGGGTCCATCCATGTCACATGGTCTTAACCATCAGATCCCTGTCTCTCAAGGTGTTGTTCCACCTGGCACAGATTTAACCTGACATTCCCTGTTCCCTGATGTTGCTACTCTGCTTCCAGCTAACCAAGAGATCATCTACTTGGGTGGGCAAAGGCAAGACGGTTCAAGTCCCTCCACCTCTTATGGCATCTTCACTTTGCTCATGCTTATCAAGCAAAAGTCAGAGTGTAGGCAAAGTCTCTCTGCTTGCCATCTCTCTCCCCTCCCCTTACCCCTACTCAGGTACACTCAGGGCACATCAGCAAATATACTGTTTATGTTGGCTCCACCTAGGTATTGAGAAGACTCCCTCCTTCTTTGATGGCACGTCCAATCTCTGCAAGTATTTCCCTTGGAGTTCTCTCATTTGCTTTTTTTTTTTTAAATTTATTTATATTATTTATTTTATTTTTGACTGCATTGGGTCTTTGTTGCTGCACGGGGGCTTTCTGTAGTTGTGGTGAGCGGGGGCTACTCTTAGTTGTGGTGGGTGGGCTTCTCATTGCGGTGTCTTCTCTTGTTGCAGAGCACGGGCTCTAGGTGCATGGGCTTCAGTAGTTGTGGCTCATGGGCTCTAGAGCGCAGGCTCAGTAGTTGTGGTGCACGGGCTTAGTTGCTCCATGGCATGTGGGATCTTCCCGGACCAGGGCTCAAACCCGTGTTCCCTGCATTGGCAGGCAGATTCTTAACCACTGCACCACCAGGGAAGCCCCTCTCATTTGCTTTTATGGGAGTAGTGAAGCAATAACATTCCCTACCCTGGGCAATGATTCTCTCCTCCCCCTTCTCTTCAATCTCCTGCTTCAGTAGACTGGAGGGATGTAATGAAGTATAGGGCTAGTCCTGCCAACTCCAGGGATATCGTCTGTGGAGGGGGTATACGGAAAGGTCTTTTTTGCATGAGACAAGAGCGTTTTGAAGTAGGATAAATCCCAACCAACATCTTATTAAATTACACAGAAAATTTCAGGAAGATGGAGGGGAGTGACACTGCCTAGGGCTGGAAAATAAAGGAGAATAAGTACTCATAAGACTACACCAGAGGGACTTCCCTGGTGGCCACAACCACAACTAGAGAAAGCCCATGAGCAGCAACAAAGACCCAGCACAGCCATAAATTAATTAATTAATTTTAAAAAAAGATTACACCAGAACTCTGCAACTTAGATAAGAAATCACAAGTATGGCCCCAACTTCAGAAAAGATATACACAACTTGTATAATGGTTAATATTCTTCACATATCAAGAAAAAATAAGAAAAATAACAAATATATTACATACTTAAGTGTATTGAATACATAATTTTGCTTCTAAAAGACATTAAAGTTTTCCCTTTTCCCATTATATTTCCTTCCTGCTATTAGAACTGAAACTAAATGTTCATCCAGAGGAGGTCTTGGTGGCACTGAATAAAGCAAGTCGCCAGGGAGGTTGGGGTGCAAATGAAGAATGAGCTCCATGCCAAGTTCTCCTATCTGCAGACACGGTCAAGATTCCATCCACATCAGGACCCTTACATTTGCTCCCTCAGACTTCCCACTACTTTTATCTCTTATGTCCAAAGACTTGTACACAAATGTTTGTGAGAGTTTTATTCAAAACCTCCCCAAACTTCATTCAAAATAGAACTCAAATATTCAAGTGGTGGATGGATAAGCAAATTGTGGTACAGTTATTCTGCTATAACATGAAACGTACATCCCTAAAAATCACTGCACTATAAGAAATCATGCAATAAAAACTACAGGGTTACAGGAAAATAGGGTTGAGGCCACAACACTCCAACAGTTCATCGGTGACACACTGGAAAAATAGGAATCTAATAAAAATGATAGCACAGTTTTACACATGTTAAATAGTTAACATAAATACTACAACAACTATGCCACTTAACTTTGAAAAAGACCTGAAGTTTGCTTGTAGCAGTGAGAGTCAGAGGGTTACAGCTTGTGAGTTATTGTAAAGTGGTAGAAAGAGGGTTGTCTGAAGCCAGAAAGTTGTAACTCCAGTTGTGGATGAGTATGGCTCATAACGCATGCAGTGAACAGAGGTAGCTAGTAGGTATTTGAGGGGGGTGTGTGCGCGCGTGTGTGTGTTGTGTATTCCTGTGAGGCTTGTTCACCTGATGTTTTTCACGGATAAAATCACATGTAAGCAAATGGAATAATTTGTGTTATGCTCAACTTGTTTCCTAATATTTTAATCGTATCGGAATAAATTCACATTTTCTAAACAAGCATTATAGCAGAACTGACTATACATCCATACAATGGGATATTATTCAGCAATAAGAAGGAGCCAACTACTGATACATGCAACAACATGGATAAACGTCACAAGCATAATATTAAGAATCCAGACTGAAAAGTCTATGTATCAAATTATTTTACTTACATAGTATTATGGAAAAGATGAAATTATAGGGACAGAAATCTGATCAGTGGTTGCCAAGGACTGGGGATGAGGGAAGGCGACTGAGTGAAAAAGGGGGCAGAAAGGAACTTTTTGGAGTGATGGAAATGCCTTAAATCTGGATTGTGGTGATAGTTACATGACTTTATGCAGTTGTCAAAACTCATCAAACTGTACATTTAAAAATGATCAATTTTATATATATTTAAACTATATCTCAATAAATATGATAATACACACATACTCATAAGAAGACTACAAATGGAAAAAAGAAAGCAAAGTGAAGTAAGCCCCAAAAAGCAAACTTCTGAACTTTAACTTCTAATAGCCATGTGTGGGTTAGCATAATATATTAGAATTCCAAGGAGCTCCAGACACAGAGCAAGCCTGCACGCGTCTGCCATCTCTTTCCTACAAGACTTCTTCAAGACCATGATTAGCATACTAAAAGCTAGGGGCAGCAGACCGGAAAGAGAACCTCCTGAAATGTGTTGGACTCCCAGCAAGTTCGAAGCAACTACATGCCAAGGCAGGAGGGGTGGGGGAGAACAGATGACAGAAATTCATCCAAAGTTCTCCAACTTTTCAGCTACCAAAGGCTGAGAACATGGCAGGAAATCTGAGATAAGTCCACTCAAGGCACTATAGGCTTCAGCTATTGAAGGTAGGGGGTAGAAAAGCTGAGAAGAAATCATTCTGGAATGCTATGGGCTTTCAACTACTGAAGTCAGGGGCAGCAGAGCATAGAGGAACAACTCTGGGGCATCCTACTCCTTCACAAATGATAAGGCAGCTGCCTTCCAAAATCTATGATTAGAGCAAAGAAGCAAAGAAAAACTCTCCTGAGGTACCAAAAGCTGAGAGCAGTACTATAAAGAGAAATAACCAGTGACCTAGATGGGCAAATGGGCTATAAATTAAAAAGACCTCATATGGTTCAGAAAGTTAACAGCACAAAGAGATGTTGAGAATTGTGCCAGTGCTCAGATCTCAAACCCTGCTGAAAGAAAAGTCCTGATCCTCCCCTCAGAATATTTAAAGCCAGTACAAGCTGAGTCAAACTAAAGCTGCAACAAAGCCCATAGCCAATTCAACTACAGATCAGATAGAATCAGCCCCATATTTAGCAGCCTGAAAGAAGAAGAGGCATGCACGTTCTGGGTAAATTATTTGCTTCAGTCCCTATTGTTCTTGTATACAAAATGCCCAAAACACAATAAAAAATTATGAGACAGGTCTAGAGGGGGGATCACTGAAGTGTGGAGTTCTGGAGTTTGGAGCCGTGTGGCCAACAGGGTCTTGGCGCTCTGGTCTGGTGTCAGGTCTGAGCCTCTGAGGTGGGAGAGCCGAGTTCAGGATACTGGACCACCAGAGACCTCCCAGCCCCATATCAATCGGTGAGAGCATTCGCAGAGATCTCCATCTCAATGCTAAGACCCAGCTCCACCCAACAGCCAGGAAGCTCCAGTGCTGGATGTCCCATGCCAATCAACTAGCAAGACAGGAACAAAACCCCACCCATTAGCAGAGAGGCTGCCTAAAATCATACTAAGTTGACAGACACCCCAAAACACACCACTGGATGCAGCCCTGCACACCAGAAGGACAATCCAGCCCCACCCACCAGAACACAGGCACCAGTCCCCTCCACCAGGAAGCCTACACAAGCCACTGGACCAACCTCACCCACTGAGGGCAGATATCAAAAAGAATGGGAACTACAAACCTGCAGCTTGTGAAGAGGAGACCCCAAACACAGTAAGTTAAACAAAATGAGAAGACAGAGAAATATGCAGCAGATGAAGGAGCAAGGTAAAAACCCACCAGACCAAACAAATGATGAGGAAATAGGCAGTCTACCTGAAAAAGAATTCAGAGTTATGATACTGAAGATGATGAAAAATCTTGGAAATAGAATGGAGAAAATACAAGAAACGTTTAACAAAGACCTAGAAGAACTAAAGAGCAAACAAAAATTATAAGCAACACAATAAATGAAATTGAAAATTCTCTAGAAGGAAACAATAGCAGAATAACTGAGGCAGAAGAACGGATAAGTGGCCTGGAAGATAAAATAGTGGAAATAACTACCACAGAGCAGAGTAAAGAAAAAACAATGAAAAGAATTGAGGACAGTCTCAGAGACCTCTGGGACATTAAACACACCAACATTCAAATTATATGGGTCCCAGAAGAAGAGAAAAAGAAAGGGTCTGAGAAAATATTTGAAGAGATTATAGTTGAAAACTTCCCTTACATGGGAAAGGAAATAGTCAATCAACTCCAGGAAGTGCAGAGAGTCCCATACAGGATAAATCCAAGGAGAAACACACCAAGACACATATTAATCAAACTATCAAAAATTAAATACAAAGAAAAATATTAAAAGCAGCAAGGGAAAAGCAACAAATAGCATACAAGGGCACCCCCATAAGGTTAACAGCTGATCTTTCAGCAGAAACCCTGCAAGCCAGAAGGGAGTGGCAGGACATATTTAAAGTGATGAAAGGGAAAAACCTACAACCAAGAATACTCTACCCAGCAAGCATCTCATTCAGATTTGCTGGAGAAATTAAAACCTTTACAGACAAGCAAAAGTTAAGAGAGTTCAGCACCACCAAGCCTGCTTTACAGCAAATACTAAAGTAACTTCTCTAGGCAGGAAACACAAGAGAAGGAAAAGACCTACAATAACAAACCCAAAACAACTAAGAAAATGGTAATAAGAACATACATATCGATAATTACCTTAAATGTAAATGGATTAAATACTCTAACCAAAAGATATAGACTGGCTGAATGGATACAAAATCAAGACCCGTATATATGCTGTCTACAAGAGACCCACTTCAGACCTAGGGACACATACAGACTGAAAATGAGAGGATGGAAGAAGATATTCCATGAAAATGGAAATCAAAAGAAAGCTGAAGTAGCAATTCTCATATCAGACAAAATAGACTTTAAAATAAAGACTATTACAAGAGACAAAGAAGGACACTACATAATGATCAAGGGGTCGATCCAAGAAGAAGATATAACAATTGTAAATACTTACGCACCCAACATAGGAGCACCTCAATACATAATGCAAATGCTAACAGCCGTAAAAGGGGAAATCGACAGTAACAAAATAATAGTAGGAGACTTTAACACCCCACTTTCACCAATGGACAGATCATCCAAAATGAAAATAAATAAGGAAACACAGCTTTAAATGACACATTGAACAAGATGGACTTAATTGATATTTAGAGGATATTTCATCCAAAAACAACAGAATACACTCTCTTCCAAGTACTCATGTAACATTCTCCAGGATAGATTATATCTTGGGTCACAAATCAAGCCATGGTAAATTTAAGAAAATTGAAATAATATCAAGTATCTTTTCCAACCACAACACTATGAGACTAGATATCACCTACAGGAAAAAAAAAACTATAAAATATACAAACACATGGAGGCTAAACAATACACTACTAAATAACTAAGAGATTACTGAAGAAATCAAAGAGGAAATCAAAAAATACCTAGAAACAAATGACAATGAAAACACGATGACCCAAATTCTATGGGAGGCAGCAAAAGCATTACTAAGAGGGAAGTTTATAGCAATACAATCCTACCTCAAGAAACAAGAAACATCTCAAATGAACAACCTAACCCTACACCTAAAGCAATTAGAGAAAGAAGAACAAAAATACCCCAAAGTTAGCAGAAGGAAAGAAATCATAAAGATCAGATTAGAAATAAATGAAAAAGAAATGAAGGAAACGAGGGCAAAGATCAATAAAACTAAAAGCTGGTTCTTTAAGAAGATGAACAAAACTGATAAACCATTAGCTAGACTCATCAAGAAAAAAAGGGAGAGGACTCAAATCAACAGAACTAGAAATGAAAAAGAAGTAACAACTGACACTGCAGAAATACAAAAGATCATGAGAGATTACTAGAAGCAACTATATGCCAATAAAATGGACAACCTGGAAGAAATGGACAAATTCTTAGAAAAGCACAACCTTCTGAGACTAAACCAGGAAGAAATACAAAATATAAACAGACCAATCACAAGCACTGAAATTGAGACTGTGATTAAAAATCTTCCAACAAACAAAAGCCCAGGACCAGATAGCATCACAGGCGAATTCTATCAAACATTTAGAGAAGAGCTAACACCTATCCTTCTCAAACTCTTCCAAAATATAGCAGAGGGAGGGCTTCCCTGGTGGCGCAGTGGTTGAGAGTCCGCCTGCCGATGCAGGGGACATGGGTTCGTGCCCCAGTCCGGGAAGATCCCACATGCCGCGGAGCGGCTGGGCCTGTGAGCCATGGCCACTGAGCCTGTGCTTCCGGAGCCTGTGCTCCGCAACGGGAGAGGCCACAACAGTGAGAGGCCCGCATACCACAAAAAAAATATATATATATATACATATATATATATATATATAGCAGAGGGAGAAACACTCCCAAACTCATTCTACGATGCCACCATCACCCTGATACCAAACCAGACAAAGATGTCACAAAGAAAGAAAAACTACAGGCCAATATCACTGATGAACATGATGCAAAAATCCTCAACCAAATGCTAGCAAACAGAATCCAATGGCACATGAAAAGGATCATAAACCATGATCAAGTGGGGTTTATCCAAGGAATGCAAGGATTCTTCAATACACGCAATTCAACCAATGTGATACGCCATATTAACAAACTGAAGAATAAAAACCACATGATCATCTCAGTAGATGCAGAAAAAGATTTTGACAAAATTCAACACCCATTTTTGATAAAAACTCTCCAGAAAGTGGGCACAGAGGGTACCTACCTCAACATAATAAAGGTCATATATGACAAACCCACAGCAAACATCATTCTCAATGGTGAAAAACTGAAAGCATTTCCTCTAAGATCAGGAATAAGACATGGATGTCCACTCTCACCGCTATTATTCAACATAGTTTTGGGAGTTTTAGCCACAGCAATCAGAGAAGAAAAAGAAATAAAAGGAATACAATTGGAAGAGAAGTAAAACTGTCACTGTTTGCAGATGACACAATACTATACATAGAAAATCCTAAAGAAGCTATCAGTAAACTACTAGAGCTAATCAATGAATTTGGTAAAGTTGCAGGATACAAAATTAATGCACAGAAATCTCTTGCATTCCTATACACTAATTATGAAAAATCTGAAAGAGAAATTAAGGAAACGCTCCCATATACCACTGCAACAAAAAGAATAAAATACCTGGGATTAAACCTACCTAAAGAGACAAAAGACCTGTATGCAGAAAACTATAAGATACTGATGAAAGAAATTAAAGACAATACAAAGAGAGGGAGAGATATACCATGTTCTTGGATTGGAGAAACAAGATTGTGAAAATGACTATACTACCCAAAGCAATCTACAGATTAAATGTAACCCCTATCAAACTACCAATGGCATTTTTCACAGAACTAGAATAAAAAATTTCACACTTTGTATGGAAACACAAAAGACCCCAAATAGCCAAAGCAATATCGAGAAAGAAAAATGGAGCTGGAGGAATCAGGCTCCCTAACTTCAGACTATACTACAAATCTACAGTAATCAAGACAGTATGGTACTGGCACAAAAACAGAAATATAGATCAATGGAACAGGACAGAAAGCACAGAGATAAACCCACGTACATAAGGTCAACTAATCTATGACAAAGGAGGCAAGGATATACAATGGAGAAAAGACAGTCTCTTCAATAAGTGGTGCTGGGAAAACTGGACAGCTACATGTAAAAGAATGAAATTAAAACACTCCCTAATACCACACACAAAAATAAACTCAAAATGGATTAAAGACCTAAATGTAAGGCCAGACACTATAAAACTGTTAGAGGAAAACATAGGCAGAACACTCTATGACATAAATCACAGCAAGATCCTTTTTGACCCACCTCCTAGAGAAATGGAAATAGAAACAAAAATAAACAAATGGGACCTAATGAAACTTAAAAGCTTTTGCACAGCAAAGGAAACCATAAACAAGATGAAAAGACAACCCTCAGAATGGGAGAAAATATTTGCCAATGAAGCAACTGACAAAGGATTAATCTCCAAAATATACAAGCAGCTCATGCAGCTCAATATCAAAAAATCAAAGAACCCAAACCAAAAATGGACAGAAGACCTAAATAAACATTTCTCCAAAGAAGAAATACAGATTGCCAACAAACACATGAAAGGATGCTCAGCATCACTAATCATTAGAGAAATGCAAATAAAAACTACAGTGAGGTATCATCTCACACCAGTCAGAATGGCCATCAGCAAAAAATCTACAAAACAGTAAATGCTGGAGAGGGTGTGGAGAAAAGGGAACCTTCTTGCACTGTTGGTGGGAATGTAAATTGATACAGCCACTGTGGAGAACAGTATGGAGATTCCTTCAAAACCTAAAAATAGAATTACCATATGACCCAGTAAGCCCACTACTGGGCATATACCCAGAGAAAACCATAATTCAAAAAGAGACATGTACCACAATGGTCATTGCAGCACTATTTACAATAGCCAGGACATGGAAGCAACCTAAGTGTCCATCGACGGATGAATAGACAAAGAAGATGTGGCACACATATACAATGGAATATTACTCAGCAATAAAAAGAAATGAAATTGAGTTATTTGTAGTGAGGTGGATGGACCTAGAGACTGTCATACAGAGTGAAGTAAGTCAGAAAGAGAAAAACAAATACCGTATGCTAACACATATATGTGGAATCTAAAAAGAAAAAACTGGTTCTGATGAACCTAGGGTTAGGACAGGAATAAAGATGCAGACATAGAGAATGGACTTGAGGACACAGGGAGAGGGAAGGGTAAGCTGGGATGAAGTGAGAGAGTAGCACTGACATATATATACTACCAAAAGTAAAATAGATAGCTAGTGGGAAGTAGCCGCATAGCACAGGGAGATCAGCTCGGTGGTTTGTGACCACCTAGAGGGGTGGGATAGGGAGGGTGGGAGGGAGGGAGATGCAAGAGGGAAGAGATATGGGAACACATGTATATGTATAACTGATTCACTTTGTTATAAAGCAGAAACTAACAACACACCATTGTAAAGCAATTATACTCCAATAAAGATGTTAAAAAAAAAAAAAAAAAACCTGAATTCTAACTCAGGTCCACCATCTTCTCTGGCTGCTGGTTTTCTGAATAGGGTCACTATTCCTTGCCCCAAAAACTTCTCTCTCGATTTATTGGCCTGTTTTGCAGTGAGCAGTACAAGCTTGGAGTCGGTAATAAAACTACAAGAAAAGAAAAAGTATAGCATAAACAATATTTGGAAGAGAGATTGCTCAGAGGAAAAATGGAAAAGGGACAGAATTGCAGAAGCCCACATGAGGTGATGGGTGCAGGGATGTTTGTTGTGTTGTTTCTCTTTATTTTCAATCTATATTTTATGCCTACTCAATACTAAAAGAAAAATTATAAAACTATAACAATCAAATTATAGAAAAGAAGATTTAGTATGGCCCTATTTTTTGTTTAATGGTATATGTATTTAATATGCATAATGATTATATATAGGAAAATGACTAGAAAATTACACATCAAAATGTGAATAGTGGTAAACAGTGAGTTTTTTCCTCTTCTCTGATTTTCTTAAAAATTCTATAAGAAGTATGCACCATTTTTGTTAAAAAATTATTTTAAGTCACATATAGAATTTTATAATGAAATAAATTGTATTATAATAAATAATATAATATTTGTTATAATATTTATTGTAATTATATTAATATAGTATATTTATAATATATTATATATATTATAATATATTTATAATAATATAATATTAAATATACTATATATTATAATATTAAATATAATATTTATAATATATTATAATATATTTATATTATATCATAATATATTTATATTATATCATATTTATAATATATTTATTATAATATATTCATTATAATATATTTATTATAATATAATAAATATAATATTTATATTATATTATAAATTAGAATAATAAATAAATTGTATTATTCACAATTTGTCAAAGCATGGGCTATGAAACTGATTTTTTTGTGTATGATCCCAGCTGAGGAGAAAGCATGCAGAGGGAAAAGATACATCTAAAAGTGTCACTGTGGGACCACAGCATATTTCTGCTTACTTCTTTATGCTTAAGTGTTTTCTAAACTTCTCCATACTGTTGCTTTTTTAATAATGAATCATGATGAATGTTTTTCTTTTGCCTCATTTTAAGAAGAACGTGCCAAAGGCCTACTGCTTACTTAAACTTGCAGAAGACCCCAAGCATCTTGCTCATGGCTGAATCTCTGGTGCCTGGACAATGCTCAGCTCATTGTATGCATTCAGTAATTCTTTATAGAATAAATGAAAGGGTAAATGAGTGAATTAATGAATGAACAGTGAGTGTTAACTAAACAGGTGGAAGAGATAAAGCAGGACACTTGGTCTCCAATTTTTATTTGACCCTTTTCTGTCCATTACAGTCTAAACGGGCATAATTCCCATGGACAAGAAGAAATTGAAGCCCAAGATGGGTAGGTAGATTGTATGACATTTCATTTCTTGGCTTGGATGAAGTCCCTTCTAGCAGCCCAGACAACTTACAGTAGATACTGATCATCTTTGTGGATTTGGGGGAGGCAAAGAGGTTGTAGAATATAGGATGAGCATACAGCAATTGACTTTCCAAAGAAGGAATAGGAAAGAAGATGGATTCCATGAACTTGAGAGTGGTCAGCCACCTCTGTTATGGACAAGACTCCATATCTAAGCAATTCTTGGTAAGAAATCCTTTGTTGGCAACTTAAAAAGGAAGTGTTCACTGCAAGTCAGCATGGGTGCAGCTAGAGCAAGTGTGGCAGGAGCAACTCCACTTCCTTCTCTGGCAGCAGCAGTTATCTGAGGAACAGTGGGCTGGAAAGAGCTGTAAACAAAGGCTCTGATCTCCAGCATTTAATAAAAGTACCTGGAACCAGCTGGGAAAACAATAAAATTCAGGAAGCTAATATACAATCTATTGCAGGCTGACACATTATCGTATTGCCAGTACAAAAACAAAAACAGCACCTTTACCCCAAAAAAATCTCTTGGAGGCTTAATCTACCCCAAGCCCCCTCCCCCACTCCAGCCCCCCTTTTTTGAATAGAGAAGTAGAGTCAGTTAGGCAAGAGGGTGGAGGGTGCATGTCGCTTACAAAAGCATGGAAGGCAGATAACTCAGTGTCACCAGGAACTTAGATTCGAGAACCCAGGAGTTGGCATACGGACCCAAGTTCTGGTATGAGTCAGCTTCTTTCATCCTTCTGCCCCTGCGTGTCCCACACCTCCCCCACATCTGATGTTCTGCTAACCAAGGGACAAAGGCCACTGTCTGCCACCCGCCCTGTCCTTTGCATACCCAGTCGCCCACAGTCAGCAGGGAGGAGAAAGGCAGCCATCAGAGGCATCCACTACACGCCTCTCCATCTCTCTCAACTTATAGAGAATGGGGAAAGGCACTGATCCCCACTTAGGTTTTTGTTTGTTGGGAGAAATCAGGCAGCTCAGACCCTCTCCATCTACCTACAGGAGGGAGACTGAAGTCTAAGGGGGATGATTCTGTGGTCTTCTCTTCCTTGTTTTCCCTTAAAGCAAATGACAAGTGTTCCTGTTACATCCACCCACCTGTTCTGCAGGATACAGCTACCTTCAGGGCCCACATGGATGAAATGGGATGCAAACTGTTGAGTGACCAGGTCCAAAGGACCTGGACGATGGACCTCACCTCCCTTCTCTCCAGTCACCTGTTCTTCTGTCTATTCCTCAAATGCCCCAACTCCATTCCCCCCTCCAGGTCTTTGCCCTTGATGTTCCCCCTCCCAGGACGAACCTCCCCTGATCTTTGCAAGTCCGGCTCCTCCTCAACAAGCCAGTCCCAACTGAAATGACACCCCCTCTGAAGAGGCTCCCCTCACTGGCTTGTTAAGCAACCTCCACTCAACCCTCAGGCTCTATCACAACCTTGGTTTATTCTCTTCCTAACTCCATCTCCTACTCCCTTTTTGTCTGATTCCCCACTATAATTTGAGCAGAATTAAAGAGCAGAAGAGCAGAAGCCTTGCTTTTTTTTGTCTGCCTCTGTATCCCAAGGGCCTAGAAAGTGCCTGGCACACAGGAGAGGTTCAATAAACATGAGTAGAAAAAATTAAATTTTAAAAATAATTTTTAAAATAAATAAAAAATTTAAAAAGTAAAAAAAAAGTTGCAAATCTACTGAATGAACTTCAGCCCTAAGGAAGGTCTAAATATGGACATATAAGGAAGATTTCACTCACTTAGATTATGTTACATACACCTTTCAGTAACCATGCAAAGCTTTAAAAACTTAATGAAATTACTCAAAAGTTCCCATAGCTTGTAAGCAGTGGACTCCAGGACAAAACAGTGCCTCCCTCTGACTAGACCAAAAGTTCCTGCTCTTTCCATTAGAACAGGGCATTAAATTTTTCCTTTTAGTAGGGGTCATTTTCTTTGCAAACACACTGGAACCCTATTATATAAAACTGATAAAAACACAAGTGCTTAAAACCACAATGAGATATCACCCCGCACCATTAGAATGGCTACTCTCAAAAGATACAGAAAATAAAAAATGTTGGTGAGGATGTGGAGAAATTGGATCTGTTGTGCACTGTTGATGGGAATATAAAATGGTACAATGGCTGTGGAACAATGTGGGAGTTGCTGAAAAAATTAAACATAGATTTGCCATATGACCCAGCAATCCCAGTGCTGGGTACACAGGCAAAAAAAAAAATAAATCAAAAACAGGTTCTTAAAGAGGTATTTGTATGGCCACATTCATAGCAACATTTATTCACAATAGCTAAAATGTGGAAGCTGCCCAAGTGTCCATGCACGGATGGACAAGCAAAATGTGGTATATGCATACGATGGAACATTATTCAGCCTTAGAAAGGATATTCTGACATATGCTACAAAACAGATGAACCCTGAAGACATTATACTAAGAGAAATAAGCCAGTCACCAAAAGACAAACTCTGTATGATTCCACTTATATACGAGGTACCTAGTATGATTCCACTTACGTACGAGGTACCTAGAGTAGTCCAATTCATAGAGACAGAAAGCAGACTGGTGATTTCCAGTGGCTGGGGGAGGGGAGAATGAGGAGTTATTGTTTAATGGGATAGAGTTTCAGTTTTGCAAGATGAAAGAAGTTCTGTGGATGGATGGTGGTGATGGTCGCACAATGTATGAATGTACTTAATACCACTGAACTGTACCCTTAAAAATGTTTACGATGGAAAATGTTATGCTATATGTATTTTACCACAATGAAGAGAAATTTAAAAACCACACAGGTGCCTGATCTGAATTTGGTGGGAGTGGAGATGGGGACAGTCACCTCTGCCTGACCTCCAGGGGGGTGACCAACACATACCTGTGTCAGCACTAAAAGTCCCACATCCCAGGAACCCCCTGAGCCCCAGGCAAACCAAGATGGTTGGTACCCTACCTCTCGGTTACTAAGTCATTGTGGTGTCCTTTGCAGGGACCCTGCAGCACAAACTTGAGGGTGACAAGTTACAACTCTATTCTATGGAATACACTGCCCTGCCTCTGGCTCCCCCAGTTCAATCCAGAAGAAACATGTCCCTCAGTCCTGGCTGAGCAGGGAGCCCCGTGCCCCTGTCTTGGTTGCCAAGGATCCGATCAAGCCCCCTGTGCTGGGCAGGGGGCAAGGGCTTTAAGCTCAGCCTAAGCGAGGGGTGCCAGTCCAATCCTGGCTGGTGAGGCCCAGCCATCCCAGGATCCTCTCTGGACCCAGCTCCCCACTGCCAACCCCCATCAGGCCTGAGTCTTGTGCTCAGGGTGGACACAGCACTGTACCCTCACATCCCCATCCTGGTGGGCCCTGTAGTTGCTGATCCTGAGACAGTCATCCAGGCCTCTGAGTTCATGGTCCACACCTGAGGCTGGGCTCACCCAGGGGGCTCAGCCAGGCTCCCTGGGGACAGGCAGGAGAGGAGGGCAGTTTCCAACAAAACCATTGGTCTCTGGGCCTCTCCTACCACCACCTTCAAGATATAAAGCAACTGTGAAACCTGGGGTCGTTCTCTGCCTTCCGCTTTTCTTCAGCTGAATTGACTTAGTTCTCATATTTTAGATACTTTGCTGGTCACAATTCCAAAGAATCAAAACTCCCGTGCAATCTTGGATTTTTCTATCTTGTGACTTCCTGAGCAGCAACCTCTTATAAATGAAGCTCAGAGCCTAGATTTAAAGGAGCCAGAGAAGCCCTGTTCCTGTAGCTGGTTGGCCACCGGAAGGATGAGGGTCAGCCTGGCTACCCTGGCCTTCCTCCTCACTCCTGCTGCCCTCCACTCCGAGGCCAATAAAGGTGAGACCTGTTAGTCTCACTGCTCTGAACAAAAAGAACACTGTGGCTGGAGGGGGTGGAAGAGGGGCTGCAGGGAGAGATGAGGGTGGCCTAGAAAAAGCAACCTGGAAGTTACTGCAAAACAGACAGCATCTTTACCAAGGATATCTCCCCATTTCTGGTTGGGACTCACTTCTGCCTCCCCTGGGGCGGGGAAAACCTGCCTCAATACAGCCTTCCTGGCCTCTGGTCCCCAACTTACAGAAGCTGATCCAGAGCCCTCCAGGCTATCTGCTCAGCTGCTTCCTGAGGACACACAGGAGCCAGGCATGAGCATAAACTGGGAGAGAGGAAACCACCAAGGATGAAACTGTCTTCATGGTTTAATGGGGTTTTATCATATTTGGATTGGTTGCCAACATTGAAAAACTGGAAACACTTAAAAATCTGTATTGCCCGGGGAGTTTACAAAATCAAGGACTGACGTGGCTTCCGGGAAGATGGCGGAAGAGTAAGACGCAGAGATCACCTTCCTCCCCACAGATACACCAGAAATACATCTACACGTGGAACAACTCCTACAGAACACCTACTGAACGCTGGCAGAAGACCTCAGACCTCCCAAAAGGCAAGAAACCCCCCACGTACCTGGGTAGGGCAAAAGAAAAAAGAATAAACAGAGACAAAAGGATACGGACGGGACCTGCACCAGTGGGAGGGAGCTGTGAAGGAGGAAAGGTTCCCACACACTAGGAAGCCCCTTTGCGGGCGGAGATGGCGGGTGGCACAGGGGGAAAGCTTTGGAGCCACGGAGGACAGCGCAGCTACACGGGTGCAGAGGGCAAAGCGGAGAGATTCCCGCACAGAGGATCGGGTCGGCCGGCACTCACCAGCCCGAGAGGCTTGTCTGCTCCCCGCCGGGGCGGGCGGGGCTGGGAGCTGAGGCTCGGGTTTCGGTCCGAGCGCAGGGAGAGGACTGGGGTTGGCGGCGTGAACACAGCCTGCAGGGGGTTAGTGCGCCACGGCTGGCCGGGAGGGAGTCCGGGGAAAAGTCTGGACCTGCCGAAAAGGCAAGAGACTTTTTCTTACCTCTTTGTTTCCTGGTGCGCGAGAAGAGGGGATTAAGAGCGCTGCTTAAAGGAGCTCCAGAGATGGGCGCGAACCGCGGCTAAAAGCGCGGACCCCAGAGACGGGCATGAGATGCTGAGGCTGCTGCTGCCGCCACCAAGAAACCTGTGTGCGAGCACAGGTCACTATCCACACCCCACTTCCGGGGAGCCTGTGCAGCCCGCCACTGCCAGGGTCCCAGGATCCAGGGACAACTCCCCCAGGAGAACGCACGGCGCGCCTCAGGCTGGTGCAACGTCACGCCGGCCTCTGCCGCCGCAGGCTCGCCCCGCACTCCATGCCCCTCCCTCCCCCCGGCCTGAGTGAGCCAGAGCCCCCAATCAACTGCTCCTTTAACCCCGTCCTGTCTCAGCGAAGAACAGACGCCCTCCGGCGACCTACATGCACAGGCAGGGCCAAATCCAAAGCTGAGCCTCTGGGAGCTGTGAGAACAAAGAAGAGAAAGGGAAATCTCTCCCAGCAGCCTCAGAAGCAGCGGATTGAAGCTCCACAATCAACTTGATGTACCCTGCATCTGTGGAATACATGAATAGACAACGAATCATCCCAAATTGAGGAGGTGAACTTTGAGAGCAAGATTTATGATTTTTTCCCCTTTTCCTTTTTTTGTGAGTGTGTATGTGTATGCTTCTGTGTGAGATTTTGTCTGTATAGCTTTGCTTCCACCATTTGTCCTAGGGCTCTATCCGTCCGTTTTTTTTGTTTGTTTTTCTCTTAATAATTATTTTTTTATTTTAATAACTTTATTGTATTTTATCTTACATTATTTTATTTTACTTTATCTTTTTTCTTTCTTTTTTTCCTTCCTTCCCTCCTTCCTTCCTCCCTCCTCCCTCCTTTCTTTCTTTCTTTCTTTCTTTTCTTTTCTTTCTACTTCTACTAATTCTTTCTTTCTACTTTTTCTCCCTTTTATTCTGAGCCGTGTGGATGAAAGGCTCTTGGCGCTGCAGCCAGGAGTCAGTGCTGTGCCTCTGAAGTGGGAGAGCCAACTTCAGGACACTGGCCCAAAAGAGACCTCCCAGCTCCACATAATATCAAACGGCAAAAATCTCCCAGAGATCTCCATCTCAACACCAGCACCCAGCTTCACTCAATGACCAGCAAGCTACAGTGCTGAACATCCTATGCCAAACAACTAGCAAGACAGGAACACAACCCCACTCATTACCAGAGAGGCTGCCTAAAATCATAATAAGTCCACAGACACCCCAAAACACACCACCAGACGTGGACCTGCCCACCAGAAAGACAAGATCCAGCCTCATCCACCAGAACACAGGTACTAGTCCCCTCCACTAGGAAACCTACACAACCCACTGAACCAACTTTAGCCACTGGGGACAGACACCAAAAACAACAGGAACTACGAACCAGCAGGCTGCAAAAAGGAGAAACCAAACAAAGTAAGATAAGCAAAATGAGAAGACAGAAAAACACACAGCAGATGAAGGAGCAAGATAAAAACCCACCAGACCTAACAAATGAAGAGGAAATAGGCAGTCTATCTGAAAAAGAATTCAGAATAATGATAGTAAAGATGATCCAAAATCTTGGAAGTAGAATAGACAAAATGCAAGAAACATTTAACAAGGACCTAGAAGAACTAAAGATGAAACAAACAATGATGAACAACACAATAAATGAAATGAAAAATACTCTAGATGGGATCAATAGCAGAATAACTGAGGCAGAAGAACGGATAAGTGACCTGGAAGATAAAATAGTGGAAATAACTACTGTAGAGCAGAATAAAGAAAAAAGAATGAAAAGAACTGAGGAGAGTCTCAGAGACCTCTGGGACAACATTAAACGCACCAACATTCGAATTATAGGGGTTCCAGAAGAAGAAGAGAAAAAGAAAGGGACTGAGAAAATATTTGAAGAGATTATAGTTGAAAACTTCCCTAATATGGGAAAGGAAATAGTTAATCAAGTCCAGGAAGCACAGAGAGTCCCATACAGGATAAATCCAAGGAGAAATACGCCAAGACACATATTAATCAAACTGTCAAAAATTAAATACAAAGAAAACATTAAAAGCAGCAAGGGAAAAACAACAAATAACACACAATGGAATCCCCATAAGGTTAACAGCTGATCTTTCAGCAGAAACCCTGCAAGCCAGAAGGGACTGGCAGGACATATTGAAAGTGATGAAGGAGAAAAACCTGCAACCAAGATTACTCTACCCAGCAAGGATCTCATTCAGATTTGATGGAGAAATTAAAACCTTTACAGACAAGCAAAAGCTGAGAGAGTTCAGCACCACCAAACCAGCTCTACAACAACTGCTCAAGGAAGTTCTCTAGGCAAGAAACACAAGAGAAGGAAAAGACCTACAATAATGAACCCAAAACAATTAATAAAATGGGAATAGGAACATACATATCGATATATGTTCTACCTTAAATGTAAATGGACTAAATGCTCCCACCAAAAGACACAGATTGGCTGATGGATACAAAAACAAGACCCATACATTTGCTGTCTACAAGAGACCCACTTCAGACCTAGAGACACATACAGACTGAAAGTAAGGGGATGGAAAAAGATATTTCATTCAAATGGAAACCAAAAGAAAGCTGGAGTAGCAGTTCTCATATCAGACAAAATAGACTTTAAAATAAAGACTATTAGAAGAGGACAAAGAAAGGACACTACATAATGATCAAGGGATCGATCCAAGAAGAAGATATAACAATTGTAAATATTTACGCATGCAACATAGGAGCACCTCAATACATAAGGCAAATACTAACAGCCATAAAAGGGGAAATCGACAGTAACACATTCATAGTAGGGGACTTTAACACCCCACTTTCACCAATGGACAGATCATCCAAAATGAAAATAAATAAGGAAACACAATCTTTAAATGATACATTAAATAAGATGGACTTAATTGATATTTATAGGACATTCCATCCAAAATCAACAGAATACACATTTTTCTCTAGTGCTCATGGAACATTCTCCAGGATAGATCATATCTTGGGTCACAAATCAAGCCTTGGTAAATTTAAGAAAATTGAAATTGTATCAAGTATCTTTTCCGACCATAATGCTATGAGACTAGATATCAACTACCGGAAAAGATCTGTAAAAAATACAAACATATGGAGGCTAAACAATACACTACTTAATAACGAAGTGATCACTGAAGAAATCAAAGAGGAAATTTAAAAATACCTAGAAACAAATGACAATGGAGACACGACGACGCAAAATCTATGGGATGCAGCAAAAGCAGTTCTAAGAGGGAAGTTTATAGCAATAAAATCCTACCTTAAGAAACAGGAAACATCTCGAATAAACAACCTAACCTTGCACCTAAAGTAATTAGAGAAAGAAGAACAAAAAAACCCCAAAGTTAGCAGAAGGAAAGAAATCATAAAAATCAGATCAGAAATAAATGAAAAAGAAATGAAGGAAACGATAGCCAAGATCAATAAAACTAAAAGCTGGTTCTTTGAGAAGATAAACAAAATTGATAAACCATTAGCCAGACTCATCAAGAAAAAAAGGGAGAAGACTCAAATCAATAGAATTAGAAATGAAAAAGGAGAAGTAACAACTGACACTCCAGAAATACAAAAGATCATAAGAGATTACTACAAGCAATTCTATGCCAATAAAATGGACAACCTGGAAGAAATGGACAAATTCTTAGAAATGCACAACCTGCCAAGACTGAATCAGGAAGAAATAGAAAATAGGAACAGACCAATCACAGGCACTGAAATTGAAACTGTGATTAAAAATCTTCCAAGAAACAAAAGCCCAGGACCAGATGGCTTCACAGGCGAATTCTATCAAACATTTAGAGAAGAGCTAACACCTATCCTTCTCAAACTCTTCCAAAATATAGCAGAGGGGGGAACACTCCCAAACTCATTCTATGAGGCCACCATCACCCTGATACCAAAACCAGACAAAGATGTCACAAAGAAAGAAAACTACAGGCCAATATCACTGATGAACATAGATGCAAAAATCCTCAACAAAATACTAGCAAACAGAATCCAACAGAACATTAAACGGATCATACACCATGATCAAGTGGGGTTTATTCCAGGAATGCAAGGATTCTTCAATATATGCAAATCAATCAACATGATACACCAAATTAACAAACTGAAGGAGAAAAACCATATGATCATCTCAATAGATGCAGAGAAAGCTTTCGACAAAATTCGCCACCCATTTATGATAAAAACCCTGCAGAAAGTAGGCATAGAGGGAACTTTCCTCAACATAATAAAGACCATATATGACAAACCCACAGCCAACATCATCCTCAATGCTGAAAAACTGAAAGCATTTCCACTAAGATCAAGAACAAGACAAGGTTGCCCACTCTCACCACTCTTATTCAACATAGTTTTGGAAGTTTTAGCCACAGCAATCAGAGAAGAAAAGGAAATAAAAGAAATCCAAATTGGAAAAGAAGAAGTAAAGCTGTCACTGTTTGTAGATGACATGATACTATACATACAGAATCCTAAAGATGCTACCAGAAAACTACTAGAGCTAATCAATGAATTTGGTAAAGTAACAGGATACAAAATTAATGCACAGAAATCTCTGGCATTCTTATACACTAATGATGAAATATCTGAAAGTGAAATCAAGAAAACACTCCCATTTACCACTGCAACACAAAGAATAAAATATCTAGGAATAAACCTACCTAAGGAGACAAAAGACCTGTATGCAGAAAATTATAAGACACTGATGAAAGAAATTAAAGATGATACAAATAGATGGAGAGATATACCATGTTCTTGGATTGGAAGAATCAACATTGTGAAAATGACTCTACTACCCAAAGCAATCTACAGATTCAATGCAATCCCTATTAAGCTACCACTGGCATTTTTCACAGAACTAGAATAAAAAATTTCACAGTTTGTATGGAAACACAAAAGACCCCAAATAGCCAAAGCAATCTTGAGAACGAAAAGCGGAGCTGGAGGAATCAGGCTCCCTGACTTCAGACTATACTACAAAGCTACAGTAATCAAGACAGTATGGTACTGGCACAAAAACAGAAAGATAGGTCAATGGAACAGGACAGAAAGCACAGAGATAAACCCACGCACATACGGTCACCTTATCTTTGATAAAGGAGGCAGGAATGTACAGTGGAGAAAGGACAGCCTCTTCAATAAGTGGTGCTGGGAAAACTGGACAGGTACATATAGAAGTATGAGATTAGATCATTCCCTGACACCATACACAAAAATAAGCTCAAAATGGATTAAAGACCTAAATGTAAGGCCAGAAAATATCAAACTCTTAGAGGAAAACATAGGCAGAACACTCTATGACAGAAATCACAGCAAGATCCTTTTTACCCACCTCCTAGAGAAATGGAAATAAAAACAAAAATAAACAAATGGGGCCTAATGAAACTTAAAAGCTTTTGCACAGCAAAGGAAACCATAAACAAGACCAAAAGACAACCCTCAGAATGGGAGAAAATATTTGCAAATGAAGCAACTGACAAAGGATTAATCTCCAAAATTTATAAGCAGCTCATGCAGCTTAATAACAAAAAAACAAACAACCCAATCCAAAAATGGGCAGAAGACCTAAATAGACATTTCTCCAAAGAAGATATACAGACTGCCAACAAACACATGAAAGAATGCTCAACATCACTAATCATTAGAGAAATGCAAATAAAAACTATAATGAGATATCATCTCACACCAGTCAGAATGGGCATCATCAAAAAATCTAGAAACAATAAATGCTGGAGAGGGTGTGGAGAAAAGGGAACCCTCTTGCACTGTTGGTGGGAATGTAAATTGATACAGCCACTGTGGAGAACAGTATGGAGGTTCCTTAAAAAACTACAAATAGAACTACCATATGACCCAGCAATCCCACTACTGGGCATATACCCTGAGAAAACCATAATTCAAAAGAGTCATGTACCAAAATGTTCATTGCAGCTCTATTTACAATAGCCCGGAGATGGAAACAACCTAAGTGTCCATCGGCGGATGAATGGATAAAGAAGATGTGGCACATATATACAACGTAATATTACTCAGCCATAAAAAGAAACGAAATTGAGCTATTTGTAATGATGTGGATAGACCTAGAGTCTGTCATACAGAGTGAAGTAAGTCAGAAAGAGAGAGACAATTACCATATGCTAACACATATATATGGAATTTAAGGGAAAAAAATGTCATGAAGAACCTAGGGGTAAGACAGGAATAAAGACACAGACCTACTAGAGAATGGACTTGAGGATATGAGGAGGGGGAAGGGTAAGCTGTGACAAAGCGAGAGAGAGGCATGGACATATATACACTACCATACGTAAGGTAGATAGCTAGTGGGAAGCAGCCGCAAAGCACAGGGAGATCAGCTTGGTGCTTTGTGATCACCTGGAGGGGTGGGGTGGGGTGGGGAGGGTGGGAGGGAGGGAGACACAGGAGGGAGGAGATATGGGAACATATGTATATATATATGACTGATTCATTTTGTTGTAAAGCAGAAACTAACACACCATTGTAAAGCAATTATACTCCAATAAAGATGTTAAAAAAAAATAAAAATAGAAAAAAAAATCTATATTGTCCGTTTCTTTCGCAAATATGGAAGACCAAGCAGACCTGAGCCCAAGTTTCCATGAGCTAACCTCCAACTGGAACTGAGGTGGTGATGCTGTCCCCTTAGGGGTGCTGCCCAGGCCTCAGGGGTCCCCACTTCCAGGCCATACCCAGCTGCTCTCTCTGACAGGCCTGCGGGGGCATTTGAGCCTGAGACACCCGTGTCAACTTCCCTCCTCTCCCTATAAGACTTGTCTCATTGTGTATACAGCACAGTCGCTCCTGGCATGTAGTAGTCTCTCAATAAATATCAGTAGAATACAGGAAGAGGAAGCAGCAGGTGACTCTGAAAGAGGCAGGGCTGGACCCCAGGTGTCCTGACTCCCAGCTTACTGCCCTAAACAGGCCCGGTTGCCTCTCTGCTGTGGGTTGGAGCTAGGGGAGAAGGTGGCAGAGCCGGGGCCCTGGGAGGAGGTTTCCCAGGAAACCACTCTCCCAAGCTGAGTTGCAACCAAAATCAGAGACAGAAAACACTCCATGCTAGGACTACTGTGTGACATCCTGCCAGTTCAAGGGATGATGGCTATTTTCCAGGAACTTTGACTGCAAAAGGGCTTTTTACTGCTCTCCCATAATTTCAGTTCTCATTGTATGACTTCTCATCTGGAAATGGGATAAGTAGTAATTTCTCAAACGGTTGTGTGAGGAAGGGAGATAAGTCACATCAGGAACTAAGCAAGGCACCTGGCCTGTAGTAGAGGCTTAGTACAGGCTTTCCTCAATTTATGATGGAGTTACCTCCCAATAAATCCATTGGAAATTGAAAATACCAGAAGTCAAAAATGCATTTAATACACCTAACCTACCAAACACCATGGCTTAGCTTTGCCCACCTTAAATGTACTCAGGACACTTACCTTAGGCTACAGTTGGGCAAAATCATCCAATACAAAGCATATTTTATGATAGAATGTTGACTAGCTCATGTAATTTTTTTAACACTGCACTGAAATGAACACCAGAATGGTTGTCTGGGTACAGAGTGGTTATAAGTGTGTCAGTGTTGAGTCTGGTGATCCCATGTCCAACCCAGAGCTGCAGCTGTTTTGCCCAGCATCACAAGAGAGGATCTATCACCTATCACCAGCTCAGGACAAGATCACAATTCAAAATTCAAAGTACAGTTTCTACTGAATGTGTATCACTTTCACACCATCGTAAAGTCAAAATATCCTAAATCAGGGACCGTCTGTAAGTACAAGCTTTTTTGTCTTCAGAGAACAGCAAAACAGAATGGAGAAAGTAACTGGCTTTACAGTCAGGAAAACATAGATTCAAATTGAATTCATTCATTCATTCAATAAGTATATATATATACATTAAACGCCTACTCTGTGCCACTCACTCAGGCAACATCCTGGAATGCAGCAGTGGGCAGAAGCAGACACATCTGTTCGTAGGAAGCCTCAGTCTGGAAGCTCCGCATTGGTCAGCTTGTGACCTTCTGTGCCTCGTTTAGCCTTGCTGACCCTCAGCTTCCGCGTCTGTTCCACAGCGGTAGTAAGGCCTTTATTGCACGAAACAATCATCAGTATAAAAATCAACTTGCACAGTACTTGCCCCATTACTACTATTTGCCATTTTAAGGACAAAGTTTCAGAAAGGGTGAGTGTCCTGCCTGGAGTCACACAGCTCTCAGGAGCAGAAACAAGGACAAGTCAAACTTTCCTGCCTCCTAGCCAAGGCCCTGCTCCTCTGGGCCAAGCAAACTCCCCTCTTCTAGCATCCCCCCCTCCTCCCTGAGACCTGTGAGGGAGGGTCCTCTCAGATGCAGGGCAACAGTCCCACCCTGCTGTGGCCCACCTTGGGCATCTACTAGCATTTTCATGTGGGAATTCCTTCTCAGCATTTCTCAGGAAATTATATGTTTTTCTAAATTCCAAGTCCCGAGAAAACTCAGTTGAGCAATTGGGAAAATGGAAAAAAGTATTATAATTCTCCTGAAAGTATAAAGTTTAACACTCAACAGAGAGAAGTTACTGACTTAAAGGAATTTGCTGACATCAGGAGCAACGGCAGGAAACACTTGGCACCTGGAGTTCAAGGTTAAGATCAGCATGTGTGGAGATCAGGGCAGGAGCATGTATGGGAGAGGTGGTCTTCATCCAACAGCTTGAGACTGTTGCCATGGTACAAGTTCATAGCTCTGCTGCTAAGAAATGCTAATGAGTTTGTAAAACTAATAAATTTTCACAACTCATATAAGTAGTATTTCAAGAAATAACAAGCTCGGGAAACAAAATATATCCTTAAATGGGCAACTTCAACTATGTTTCTTGCTAGGAGATGTGGATGTTATGTTATTGAATAATAATGTCTGCTGACATTGCCCAGTGTTTGAATAATTGCTAAAGGCTATAGCTCTTTATAAATGCTTTAATAGAAGAAATACAAAGAGAAAATGCATAAATGTCATGGAATACTAGGACATGAAACCAGAAACATTGGCTAACTTTTTTTTTTTTTTTTGCGGTACGCGGGCCGCTCACTCTTGTGGCCTCTCCCGTTGTGGAGCACAGGCTCCGGATGCACAGGCTCAGCAGCCATGGCTCACGGGCCCAGCTGCTCCGCGGCATGTGGGACCTTCCCGGACCGGGGCACGAACCCGTGTTCCCTGCATCGGCAGGCGGACTCTCAACCACTGTGCCACCAGGGAAGCCCCAGATTTCTAGTTTTGAATGATAACTTTTAAATATTAAATAGTTGTAGCATTTTTTTCCATTTTTAAATGATTTTCATTGGCCCTTTACTTTGTGTTAATGTTCCCTTCTTTTCATGTGTTCTATTATCAACCGTCTGTATGTGCTAGAGAACATTCAATGTGTTGTTGAGTCTATAATCTTGTCACTACACATAGAAACATCATTTATGAGAAGAAACCAAGATGGCGGAGGAGTAGGAGGATGTGGAGTTCATCTCTCTTCACAAATGCATCAAGAATACATCTACACGTGGAACAATTCTCACAGAATACTGGCTGAACACTAGCAGAAGACCTTGAACACCAGAAAGGACAAGAAAGATGCCCACATAACTGGGTAGGATGAAAGAAAGAAGGGAAAAAGAAGAAGGGAGGAAGCGGGATGGGATCTGAGTCCCTGGTAGGGAGAGGAAGCAGAGAAGAGGTTCCTGCATCCTGGGAATCTCCCTCACCGATGGGGAAATCAGTTGGGACAGAAGGGGAGCATCTGAGGCTGTTGGAGGAGGGTGAAATGGCCGGTTTGTGGCAGACAGGACAGAGTGAGACGTATGCAAGTGGTCTGTGCCACAGCCCTGTGTGCCCCAGACTGGGACATGTGTCTGCCAGTGCACACAGTGGCTGAGAGCTGGAATGTGGGGCTTTGAGCACAAACCTGGGTGGAAGACTGCTGTTGGATGTGAGGAGACAGCCTGAGGGGATGGGAGGGAGGAAATCCGCAAGCAGGAATGCTTGTGGAGGAGACCCAGACTGCCATAGAAGCGAGGCACCACTGTTGAGTGACGTGCAGGGGGTGGAGCCACCATTGCAGCCTCTCTCTCCCCACATGCCAGCCCTCTGCCCCACCAGGCACTAGGAAAAGCCCCCACCAGGGCTGACCTTCTCATGCCAGCTGCCAGGTGCTAAGAAAGGCTCCCACTAGGGCCGGATCTCTCGTGCCCGTGGCTGCCAGCTTTCCTGCGCACCTATCACCGCTGGGGCCCCCATAACCCAGGCAGTCGTGCCACCTCCGTGTCCTGTACTCACCAGGGCAGACCCAATTGCTCCAGGGCAGCCTCAGGAGCAAACTCCTGTTTCGGTAACAATGGGGTAATTAAGGAAGAGGAACAAAAATCTTTCCATGCAGCTGCACAAAACACAGATTAAATCACCGCGATTGGCTTGGTAAACCCTGTATCTATGGAATATCTGAATGTATGAGTGTTCCCACAAATGAAACCCATCTAGCTCCAGCAGCTGTGAACTTTCAGGACTAGTACATTCAGGAGTTATGACAGGTCAGAGTCTGAGCTGCCCCCACAGTGCCCACAGAGGGACCAGAGACCTACCTACAGGTTTTGGATGGCCTCCTGGGGGAGAAGAAGTTGGCTGTGACTCACGGTAGAGGCAAGGACACTGAGAGCTGAGACCCCAGGAAAATATAATTATTACTATTTTTTCATATTTTGTTTTGTTCTGTTGCTGTTTTTATTATTATTTGTTTTTATTTTTGTTTAGTTTTTTATATTTCTATTTCTATGTTACTTTTTTGTTGTTCTGTGTTTTTTCCTTGTTTTTCTTTTTCCTTTTTTTTAGTTTGCTTTTTTTCTTTGCTCTTTTCTTATCACTTTTTAT
This sequence comes from Tursiops truncatus, assembly GCF_011762595.2. Taxonomy (NCBI): domain Eukaryota; kingdom Metazoa; phylum Chordata; class Mammalia; order Artiodactyla; family Delphinidae; genus Tursiops; species Tursiops truncatus. Next base: position 32,854,792 of record NC_047053.1, read on the forward strand.
CGTTTTTGTGTTTGTTTTGTTTTTTCCTTCAGTTTGCATTCTGCTTTCGTTTTCCATTTTATTTCTTGTGTTTCTTAGTTTTGTTTTTAATTGTTCAATTTCATTTTGTGATTCTTTTGTTTGTCTGGTTGTTCTCTTGTTTTTTGTTTTCTCTGTTTTTGTTTCTGTTCCTTATGTTGTATGTGTGTGTTTTGTTTGTTTTTATTTGTATGGTTTTGCTTTTACCATTTTTGTGAGGTTTTGTTTGTCTGTTTGTTTGTTTTTAATTATTGCTGTTGTTGTATGCTTGTTTTTGTCTTTGCTGTTTGTCTTGTGTTTCGTTTGTCTGTTTGTTTTCATTTGTTTTCTTCCTGCCCTTCTTTTTCTTTTATTTTTTTCCCCCTTTTTTGCTGAGCCATGTGACTTGCAGGGTCTTGGTTCCCAGGCCAGAGGTCGGGCCTGAGCCTCTGGGGTGGGAGCACCGAGTCCAAGATGCTGGAATGCCAGAGAATTCCCAGCCCCAGGGAATGTTAGCTGGCGAGAGCTCTCCCGGAGGTCTCCATCTCAACTCCAAGACTCAGTTCCACCCGACTGCCTGCAGGATCCAGTGCTGAATGGCACATGCCAAACAACAAGCAAGACAGCAACACAAACCCACACTCATCAGACAGTCTGCCTAAAGTCAGACTAAGCCCACAGACACCCCAATACTCACCACCTGATGCAGCCCTGCCCAGCAAAGGGAAAAGATCCAGCTTCACCCACCAGAATGCAGATACCAGTCCCTCCCACCAGTAAGCCCAGGCAAGCCACTAAACCAACCTCACCCACTGGGGGTAGACACAGAAGCAAGAGGAACTATGACCCTACAGCCTGCAGAAAGGAGACCTCAAACACAGTAAGTTAGACAAAATGAGAAGACAGAGAAATATGTTGCAGATGAAGGAGCAAGGTAAAAACCAACAAGACCAAATAAATGAAGAGGAAATAGGCAATCTACCTGAAAAAGAATTCAGAGTAATTATAGTAAAGATGATGCAAAATCTTGGAAATAGAATGGAGAAAACACAAGAAACATTTAACAAGGACCTAGAAGAACTAAAGAACAAACAAACTGTTGAACAGCACAATAACTGAAATTAAAAATGTACTAGAAGGAATCAGTAGCAGAATAACTGAGGCAGAAGAACGGATAAGTGAGCTGGAAGAACAAATGGTGGAAATAACTGCCGCAGAGCAGAATAAAGAAAAAAAGAATGAAAAGAATTGAGGACAATCTCAGAGACCTCTGGGACAACATTAAACGTACATTCAAATTATAGGGGTCTCAGAAGAAGAAGAGAAATAGAAAGGGTCTGAGAAAATATTTGAAGAGATTATAGTTGAAAACTTCCCTAACATGGTAAAGGAAATAGTCAATCAACTCCAGGAAGAGAGTCCCATATGGTATAAACCTAGGAGAAACATATCAAGACACACATTAATCAAACTAATCAAAATTAAATACAAAGAAAAACTATTAAAAACAGCAAGAGAAAAGCAAAAAATAACATACAAGGGAATCCACATAAAGTTATCAGCTGATTTTTCAGCAGAAACTCCACAGGCCAGAAGGGAGTGGTAGGATATATTTAAAGTGATGAAAGGGAAAAACCTACAATCAAGATTACTCTACCCAGCATGGCTCTCATTCAGATTTGATGGAGAAATCAAAAACTTTACAGACAAGGAAAGCTAAGAGAAATCAGCACCACAAAGCCAGCTTTGCAACAAATGCTAAAGGAACTTCTCTAGGCAGGAAAAACAAGAGAAGAAAAAGACCTACAAAAATAAACCCAAAACAATTAAGAAAATGGTAATAGGAAAATACATATCAATAATTACCTTAAATGAAAATGGATTAAATGCGTCAACCAAAAGACACAGACTGACTGAATGGATACAAAAATAAGACCCATATACATGTTGTCTACAAGAGATCCACTTCAGACCTAGGGACACATACAGACTGAAAGTGAGAGGATGGAAAAAGATACTCCATGCAAATGGAAATCAAAAGAAACCTGGAGTAGCAATACTCATATCAGACAAAACAGACTTTAAAATAGACTGTTACAAGAGACAAGGAAGGACACTACATAATGATCAAGGGATCAATCCAAGAAGAAGGTAAAATAATTGTAAATATTTATGCACCCAACATAGGAGCACCTCAATACGTAAGGCAAATGCAAACATCCATAAAAGGGGAAATCAACAGTAACACAGTAATAGGGCGGGACTTTAACACTCCACTTACACCAATGGATAGAGCATCCAGACAGAAAATTAATAAGGGAAACACAATCCTTAAATGACACACTAGACCAGATAGACCTAACTGATATTTATAGGACATTCCATCTGAAAGCAGCAGAATACACTTTCTTCTCAAGTGCACACAGAGCATTCTCCAGGATAGATCACATCTTGGGTCACAAATCAGGCCTCAGAAAATTTAAGAAAATTGAAATCGTATCAAGCATCTTTTGTGATGACAATGCTAAGAGATTAGAAATTAATTACCAGGAAAAAAAAAACCTGTAAAAATCGCAAACACATGGAGGCTAAACAATATGCTACTAAATAACCAAGAGATCACTGAAGAAATCAGAGGAAATCAAAAAAGACCTAGAAAAAAATGACAATGAAAACACAAAAACACAAAACTTATGGGATGCAGCAAAAGCAGTACTAAGAGGGAAATTTATAGCAATATAATTCTACCTCAAGAAACAAACAAATAAAAAATCTCAAAAAACAGCCGAACCTTACACCTAAAGCAACTAGAGAAAGAAATACAAACAAAACCCAAAGTTAATAGAAGGAAAGAAATCATAAAGATCAGAGCAGAAATAAATGAAATAGAAACAAACAAACAAAAACAATAGCAAAGATCAATAAAACTAAAAGCTGGTTCTTTGGGAAGATAAACAAAATTAAGAAACCTTTAGCCAGACTCATCAAGAAAAAAGGGAGAGGACTCAAATCAATAAAATTAGAAATGAAAAAGGAGAAGTTACAACTGACATCACAGAAATACAAAACATCCTAAGAGACTACTACAAGCAACTCCATGCCAATAAAATGACAACCTGGAAGAAATGGACAAATTCCTAGAAAGGTACAACCTTCCAAGACTGAGCCAGGAAGAAATAGAAAATGTGAAGAGACCAAACTCAAGTAATGAAATTGAAACTGTCATTAAAAATCTTTCAACAAACAAAAATCCAGGACCAGATGGCTTCACAGGTGAATTCTATCAAACATTTAGAGAAGAGCTAACACTTACCCTTCTCAAACTCTTCCAAAAAACTGCAGAGGGAGGAACACTCCCAAACTCATTCTTCAAGGCCACTATCACCCTGATACCAAACCAGACAAAGATATCACAAAACAAGAAAATTACAGGCCAATATCACTGATGAACATAGACCTCAAAATCCTCAACAAAATACTAGCAAACCAAATCCAACAACACACTAAAAGGATCATACACATGATCAAGTGGGATTTAGCCCAGGGATGCAAGGATTCTTCAATATAGCAAATTGAAGAATAAAAACCATATGATCATCTCAGTAGATGCAGAAAAAGCTTTCAACAAAATTCAACACGAATTTATGACAAAAACTCTCCAGAAAGGGACATAGAGGGAACCTACTTCAACATAATAAAGGCTGTATATGACAAACCCACAGCAAACATTATTCTCAATGGTGAAAAACTGAAAACATTTCCTCTAAAATCAGGAACAAAACAAGGATGTCCACTCTTGCCACTCTTATTTGCAATAGTTTTGGAAGTCCTAGCCACAGCACTCAGAGAAGAAAAAGAAATAAAAGGAATCTAAATTGGAAAAGAAGAAGTAAAACTGTCACTGTTTGGAGATGACATGATACTATACACAGAAAATGCTAAAGATGCCACCAGAAAACTACTAGAGCTAATCAATGAATTTGGTAAAGTTGCAGGATACAAAATTAATGCACAGAAATCTCTTGCATTCCTATGCACTAACAACGAAAGATCAGAAAAATTAAGGAAACGATGCCATTCCTTCACCACTGCAACAAAACGAATAAAATACCTAGGAATAAACCTATCTAAGAAGGCAAAAGACCTGTACACAGAAAACTATAAGATACTGATGAAAGAAATCAAAGATAACACAAACAGATGGAGAGATATACCATGTTCTGGGATTGGAAGAATCAAGATTGTGAAAATGACTATACTACCCAAAGCAATCTACAGAGTCAATGCAATCCCTATCAAATTATCAATGGCATTTTTCACAGAACTAGAACAAAAATTTTACAATTTGTATGGAAACACAAAAGACCTCGAATAACAAAAGCAATCTTGAGGGAAAAAAACGGAGCTGGAGGAATCAGGCTCTCTGACTTCAAACTATACTACAGGGCTACAGTAATCAGGACAGTATGGTACTGGCACAAAAACAGAAATAAAGATCAATAGAACAAGATAGAAAGCCCAGAGGTAAACCCACACACCTATGGTCACTTAATCTATGATAAAATAGGCCAGAATATACAGCCTCTTCAATAAGTGGTGCTGGGAAAACTGGACATCTACATGTAAAAGAATAAAATTAGAATACTCCCTAACACCATACACAAAAATAAACTCAAAATGGATTAAAGACCTAAATGTAAGGCCAGACACTATAAAACTCTTAGAGGAAAACATAGGCAGAACCCTCTTTGACATAAATCGCAGCAAGATCTTTTTTGTCTCACCTCCTAGAGTAATGAGAATAAAAACAAAAATAAACAAATGGGACCTAATTAAACTGAAAACCTTTTGCACAGCAAAGGAAACCATAAACGAGACAGAAAGACAGGGACGTCCCTGGTGGTCCAGTGGTTAAGAATCTGCCTTCCAATGCAGGGGACACAGGTTCGATCCATAGTTGGGGACTAAGATACCACATGCCGCAGGGTAACTAAGCCCGAGCACTGCAACTACTGAGCCCATGCGCTCTAGAGCCCATGTGCCACAACTAGACAGCCCACACACCGCAACTGAGCCCACAGGCTACAAAGAAGATCCCACGTGCTGCAACGAAGATCCTGCCACAACTGAGACCCAATGCAGCCAAATAAATAAATAAATAGATTTTAAAACAAAAAGACGAAAAGACAACCCTCAGAATGGAAGAAAATATTTGCAAATGAAGCAACTGATAGGGATTAATCTCCAAAATGTACAAACAGCTTATGCAGCTCAATATTAAAAAAACAAACAACCCGGAATTCCCTGGTGGCACAGTGGTTAAGAATCCGCCTGCCAATGCAGAAGACACAGGTTTGATCCCCGGTCCGGGAAAATCCCACATGCTGTGGAGTAACTAAGCCCATGCGCCGCAACTACTGAGCCTGCGCTCTAGAGCCTTTGAGCCACAACTACTGAAGCCCACACGTCCTAGAGCCCATGCACTTCAACTACTGAAGCCTGAGCACTCTAGGGCCCCTGCTCTGCAACAAGAGAAGCCACCGCAAATAAGAAGCCTGCACACCACAACAAAGAGTAGCCCCTGCTCACCACAACTAGAGAAAGCCCACGTACAGCAATGAAACCCAACACAGCCAAAAAACAAACAAACAAACAGCCCAATCAAAAAATGGGTAGAAGACCTAAATAGAAATTTCTCCAAAGACATACAGATGGCTAACAAACACATGAAAAGATGCTCAACATCACTAATTATTAGAGTAATGCAAATTAAAACTACAGTGAGGACTCACCTCACACCAGTCAGAATGGCCATCATCAAAACATCTACAAACAATAAATGCTGGAGAGGGTGTTGAGAAAAGGGAACCCTCTTGCGCTGTTGGTGAGAATGTAAATTGATACAGCTACTATGGAGAACAGTAAGGAGGTCCCTTAAAAAACTACAAATAGAACTACCATATGACCTAGCAATCCCACTACTGGGCATATACCCTGAGAAAACCATAATTCAAAAAGAGTAATGTACCACAATGTTCACTGCAGCTCTATATGCAATAGCCAGTACATGGAAGCAACTTAAGTGTCCATCGACAGATGAATGGATAAAGAAGATGTGACATATATATACAATGGACTATTACTCAACAATAAAAAGAAATGAAATTGAGTTATTTGTAGCGAGGTGGATGGACTTAGAGACTGTCATACAGAGTGAAGTAAGTCAGAAAGAGAAAAACAAATACCGTATGCTAACACATATATATGGAATCTAAAAAAAAAAAAATGGTTCTGAAGAACCTAGGGGCAGGACAGGAATAAAGACGCAGATGTAGAGAATGGACTTGAGGACATGGGGAGGGGGAAGGGTAAGCTGGGACAAAGTGAGAAAGTGGCATGGACATATATACACTACCAAACAGCTAGTGGGAAGCAGCCACATGGCACAGGGAGATCAGCTCAGTGCTTTGTGTCCACCTAGAGGGGTGGGATAGGGAGGGTGGGAGGAAGACGCAAGAGGGAGGAGATATGGGGATATATGTATACGTATAGCTGATTCACTTTGTTATAAAGCAGAAACTAACACACCATTGTAAAGCAATTATACTCCAATAAAGATGTTAAAAAAAGAAAGAAAGAAAACAACTGCACTTACAATAGCCTCAAAAAGAATAAAATACTTAGGAATAAATTTAACAAAACAAATGCAAGACTTGTACACTGAAAACTACGAAACATCATTGAAAGAAATTAGAAATAAGCTGAATAAATGGAAAGATATCCCATGTTCACGGATTGGAAGATTTAATATTGTTAAGTTAGTAATACTCCCCCAATTCATCTATAGATTCAGTGTAATTGCTATCGAAATCTGAGGTAGTTATATTGCAGAAAATAACAAGTTGATCATAAAATTTGTATGGAAATACAAGAGACCAAGAATAGCAAAAGAAAAAAAAATCTTGAAAAAGAAAAACAAAGTTGGAGCACTCACAATTCTTGACTTCAAAACAAACTACAAAGCTAATCAAAACAGTATGGTACTGGTATTAGGATAAACATATAGATAAATAAAATGGAATTGAGAGTCTAGAAATAAACCCTTACATTTATGGCCAAACGATTATTGACAAGGGTGCTGTTAAAAGATAAACTGAGTCATATTAAACATTTTAGGAGTTATTTGAGCAAAAATCAACTAGAAGTGGGCAGCACCAAACCACAAGTGGTTAGCAGCGCTCCACCAACAGGAACTGGGGGAAAGCCTTTTATAGAGAAAAGGGAAAAGCAAAACAAGGAAGTTATTTGATTGGCTATAGCTTAAGCCATTGCCTTATTTGGGAAACCTAGTTGGCTGTTTGTGATTGGTTTTCCTTAAGTTTCAATTTCTTAACCTTGAAGCACTTATAGGCTTAGATTTGGTTTGCTTATATAGGCAGCTAAGATATTAGAACTACCTCAGTCTAATGGCCTCCTTCTTTAATTCATTTACAGTGCCAGATCAACTCGATGGGGAAAGGATAGTCTTGTCAACAAATAGTGTTGGAACAACCGTATACCCATATGCAAAAGAATGAGGCTGGACCTTTCCTTATACCACACATGAAAAGTAATTTAATGGAGAATGCAAACAACGTACACATTTATTAGTAATGAGGAAAGCTGAAATAAATTTACAAATAGATGCAAATTTGGTCAATATACACAGGGCAATAATCAATGGTATTCCACCAGACAAAATTCATTTGCAGTTCTGTAGATAAGGATTATATGCGTGGCTATAAGTTTTCTACAAGTTACTAGGTCCTAAAACAATGCAAAGACAATGAAAGGTACAAGCCCTTTCAAAATCAGATCATCCAGAAGAGGACCCTAGAGAAGACACCCAGCAACCTTTTATTTTTTTTGGAAGAAGGCAGTTCATTTCAAATTCCTTCAGTTTTTCTCAACATTCTTCTTGGAGTGCTTTTCTCCTATTCTGTCCCTAGCTCACTCTCACTATTGCAGATCGTAGCCAAAATGGCAATACCTAGGAGGGAACTCCCTTGCCCCCAAACCCAATTTAGGATTTCCTATTCTCTTATAGACCATCCTGGGCTTTTTCTTCAGATCACTTATCACATTTTATAATTTGAGATTATTTGTGTGGTTATTTCTTCACTATCTAGCTGCCATGAGAACACAGCTCCATTTTGCTTACCACTATTTCTAATTGTCTTGCCCTGGGCTTTCGTAGGCTCTCAGTAACCACTTGTTAGTCAGCTGGTCAATCAATCCACAAATAAATCAACTGATGGTAAATGCTACCCCAGCACCTGGTTGTCAACCTCATTTGTAAATCACAATTTTGAGAGAAAAAAATAGGTTTTCAGTTTGGGTTTCACCCTAAATTTTGCCTAATGGAAAGTTGAATATCTGACTCATAAGAAAAGATCAAGAGCTTATATACTTTTCTTGAAGATTTTGATTTGATATATTTAACTTTATTATTAGCAGAGGACAGAAGGTTGATTTTCCTAGGGCTTTGTTTTTTTGGGTTTTTTTTGGGGGGGGTTGGCTCTTTTTCTCTGTGGGACATTTTAGGCCAAGTTATGTATATAGGGAGAGACAAGCCTACTGATGAGGCTAAAATCAGTCTTAAAAACTACACAATTATTCAGAGCAGCTTTACTTGTAATAACCCAAAACTGGAAACAGTCCAAATGTCCTTCAATGGGTGAATGCTTAAACAGACTAGTACATCCATACCGTGGAATACTACCAGCCACAGCCATAAAAGAAACAAATAATTAATACACGCAACAACTTGGATGGAGCTCAAAGGCTTTACGCTAAGAGGAAAAAAAAGCCAATAACCCCACAGAGCAACAGCTCTTAGTGCTGTACACAGCCCTCGTCCACAGAGAGCCTCTCAGGGAGAAATGAACCACAGCAGCCAGTGGGCTGCACTCAGAGCAGTTTGGCTGGTGAGCACTCATGAGCCCTGGCTGTTAACCCTTTGCACTGACCGGCTGTTCTAAAGGGATTAACCCTAAGGCTTGGACAAAGGGAATCCAAGGGGTAGATGATCATGAACAAGCCCTTGTGGGGTCAGGATAGGTGGAAAGACATTTGGGTTCACCTGCAAGACCTGCGGCAGTCCTCACTGTTTCCATGTTCCAACTCAGAAGGCACTGACACCCCCTGGCAATCAGGAAGCTGATGCCCTAGCCTGGGGTCCTGGTCTGGCCTGTCCTGCCCCCAGTCCATCTCCTCACACCTGACAGTGCTGCCTCCCCTGGCCAAGATGAATGGTGCGCACAACCAGGTCAAGTTCCTAAAGCTGCCACCTCCCTCTCCTCGAGGCCGGGGACACACATTCTGTTTCCCACCAGTACCATCATTTGGCCACCATCTTTGTCCCCTCCATCAGCCTGGAGGACACTGTAGCACACACGGAGGCCCTTATTAAATCCCCCAGCAAGCCCTGAATGAAGGCCAACAAAGCCTGTCCTTACTGAACACTGACATGTCTCCAATGAGAAAAGCTGTCTTCCAACATAGGATGGCCTTGGACATCATCACTGCCTCGCCAGGAGGCACCTGTGCCATTAGCCAAGCAGAATGTTGTGTGTTCATACCTGGTGAGTCTTCTGTCTGCTACTGTGTTGTCTTTATTAAATCACATGAGGACACAGGAATGCCCTGAGTGATCCTACCCCCAGCCTAGGGGACTTATAAATCAGTGGTTCTGAACAGTGGGCTCTTGGTGGGAAAAGCTGCCACTGATTTGGGGAATTATTGTCTTAACCTGTGCTTCTCTTGCATGTGCCTGTATTGTTGCTGAGGCATCTGCCTCCAATGTAGCCTGATAGCAGCCAAGAAGGATCCACTTCCGTGCTAGTGAAACCCCTTGGTTTGGTTCTCAGGACCCTTGAGGAAGAAGGGGGGCATGTGAGATTGTCAGAGCTGGTCATGGTCACTAGGGGTGGAGTGTAGGGGGAGGTCATTGAGAGGACGTGACCTTGAGTTTGACCTGCAAGCTGGACCTGGGTGATCAGAGGCTGCTCACCCCCTTCCTCTGTCCTTGGAATGTGCATTCAGCTTCACTTCCTTGCTCCCAGAAGCTCCCCAAGGATGCAGCCTTGAGAGACTAAGGTGGTGTTAAGACCATCTGCATGGTGTCTGTGCCTGAGCCCAGTTACGGCCTCTATATAAACTTCTAAGATTCTGGCCGGGCAGGTGCAGAGATCTACTATCTTGCAGCGTCCAAGACGAGCCTCATGCATAAATTCTCTTGCTTTTTATTGAGTTTTATTTTATTTTATTGGTCACCCCTCATGGTATGCGGGATCCTAGTTCCCTGACAAGGGATGAACCCGCGCCCCCTGCAGTGGAAGCCCGGAGTCCTAACCACTGGACCGCCAGGGAAGTCCCTCCCTGGCTTTTTAAACCTGCCATCAACCAATCTGGAGCAGCCGCCTCTCTCTTCATTCTCTCCCTGCCCTCCAAGTATAGGGGCCAGTTTCAGATTACACCCTGGAGGCTCCAGAGAAGTTTGCAACCCAGCAGAAACACATAACGTTATTTTAACCATCTGCCAAATGATGAAAACAAAACAATTTAGTAACGAATCCCCACCTTGAATACCTTCAATGTGAATTCAGGGATTTAAAAATTATAAAGTACCTTCTTTGTGAATCTGTATCAAGGTGGTATCATGCCGGTATGAGTAGTATTTACTCTTTTGACATGTCTTTGGGGAGAGGAAGGAGGTTGCCCAATCTGAAAAAGGGAAAAATCAGGAAATGAGCAAAGTCTGCCTCTATTGTCCTCAGCTTTCTCCTTTAGGCCCTTTTAGGGCATCTCCACAGCCCTAATCCTTAGTTGCCCAGTGCCTTTAATTTTTTTCTCACTCAGAGGCCATCCTGAAATCAGGTCTCTGAGCCTCTTTTCATACTAAAGTGGGAGTAACTAACCAGAGCATTTTAACAGGGGTTGAAAGGCCAAAACCAAAAGTCAGGAATCATCCATGAAGTGAGAACATCTGGTAGCTTCCAGGCTTTGGGGCCACCTGAGTCTTCCAGGAAGGACGGAAGGGAGGGCAGGGGAGAATGGGGTGGGAACTCTTGGGCACAGGGAAAGGTCTGATGTTGCAGGGCCAACAGGTAGATTGGGCTTAGCAAGGGAAGAAGGCATCCAGGGGTGCTAACAAAACCCAAGACTTGTAATCCTACAGACAGCCCATTGCCACCTGGCCCACCAGGAAGGGGAGACACCTGGTCACAGGAGGGAGAAAAAGGGCTTAGATTTGCAGAGCACCTACTCTGTGCCAGGTATTGTGTGAGGTGCTCTATGGATGACACCTCAGTTGACACCCCCGCCCCAACCCTTGACATAGGTTCCCATTTCTGGATGAGGGTACTGAGACCCAGTGAGGCTAGGTCTTTTTTTTTTTTTTTTTTTTTTTTGCGGTATGCGGGCCTCTCACTGTTGTGGTCTCTCCCGTTGCGGAGCACAGGCTCTGGACGCGCAGGCTCAGCGGCCATGGCTCACGGGCCTAGCCGCTCCGCGGCATGTGGGCTCTTCCTGGACCGGGGCACGAACCCAAGGCTAGGTCTTTGAAGTAATGTGTCTTATTGGACAAACTCTAAGAGGATGGGCCTGCCCAGTTAACACAAAGCCACTGCTGTGGGTGGCTATGCCCATCTGGTATCTGAGTGACCCATTCTGAGGGAACTGAGTCATGGGTCTTGCCTACCTGGCAACGCAGACCTGCTGCTCCTCCAGGCTTCCTCACCACAGTAAGCAGCCCTTGGTCCCGAGACCCGACCCCACCCAACTTAGGCAGATGAGCTGGGCGTCCCAGCCAATCACTGCCATCATCAAGATCCTCCTTCCCATGGCCATGGCTGAGTCCAGCCTGATCATTTTCACCTGGAGGACTGCAGCAGCCTCCTAACTGGTGTCTCCACCGTTGGCCTCCCTGAATCCATTCTTCACAAACCACTCAGAGTGAGCTCCCCAAAATGTAAAACTGATCACGCTTTCCCTGTTTAAAACACACCAAAGGCTTTGTGTTGTCCTCAGGATAAACCCCATCTCCATAACAAGGCCTGGTGTTGCCTGTGCAATCTGACTCCTGCCCCCTCTCTAGCCCCATCAGGAACTCCCTTCCCCTGCTCTCAGGGTTCCAGCCACACTCAGTTCCTGATATGTGCTAGGACTTCCTGCCTCAGGACCTCTGCACAAGCTATTTCCCTTACCTGTATTCCTGTCTTCCTTGCTTTTCAACCTACCTAACACTGCTCAGATGTTCTCTTATCAGAGAGGCATTCTCTGAGCTCCCAATATATTCCTTTCCATTGTGTTGTTTATTCCAATGTATAAGTATCTAGCTACTTTTGTGATTATTTATTTAATGTTTGTCTCCAGGAGAACAGGGACCACAATCTTTTGATTCTTTGTGGTATTCTTGGTGCCAAGCAGAAGGCCTGGCAAATGGTAGGCACTTGGTAAATATGTATTATATAGATGGATAGATGGACAGACAAACAAGTAGATGTTCTTACCGAAAGCTCACGCTGATTTTTCCTTTTGCCTCAGGCTCCAATATGGCTTGGCATAGTACTGTTACTGATCCTGTCTTTATTTAAAATTTTGACATTTTATTAAAATGTTATTTATGTTGATTACTGAGGTTTTTTTTTTTTGGTGCCCCCTTAAATTTTGTGCTCAAGGTCAGTACCTCACTAACCATTCCCAAGTTCCAGCCCTGCCCATAGTAAGGAATTAATAATAACTATTGCTAAAATAATTATTATCATATAGATAAGACATAATAGAACAATCATAGGCTTTAGAATCAGACAAACTTAGGTTTCAACCTGGCACATTCATTCATCAATCATCCATTTACTTAAACGTGCTCAATGATTTTTTGAGACCCCGCTCTGTGCCACCTATCTCTCAACATGCTGGGATACAGTGTGACAGAAACACAGCCTCTGCCCTCAGGGAGCTTCCAGTCTAGAAGCTCTGCTGCTGACCAGCTTGTGACCTTCTGTGAGTCATTAGGCTTCCTGAGTCTCAGGTTCTTAATCTGTAACAGAATAATAACAATAACAACAACAATAACAATAATATCATCTGCCTGTATTGCCCAAAGGTTGGGAATTTTAGCAATCAGCTATGTCAATAGACATGAACCCATATCCCAATACAATGCCCCATCTGGTATTATTTGCAGTTTCAAGGAAGAGGCCCAGAAAAGGTAAGTGTCCTGTCTGGGGTCACACAGCCTTCAGAAGCAGAAACAAGGGCAAATCTAGTTTTCCTGCTTCATGATCAAGGCTCTGCTGCATACAGACAGATCTCCCCTTCCTGTCCCAGCATCTTCCTGAGATCTCGAGGACTGGGAAATGGTGGTGACCCATCCCTTTTGCAGGGAGGACAGTCTTGCCCTGTTGTGGCCCATCCTGGGCATAGTCCAGCCTTGGGGAGGGTCTGAAAGAAAGAGGAGTTAGCAGAGGAGGAAAAGAATAAATTAAAAGAGGAGGAGGAAGAGGCATCCAGAAAAGGGGCCAGGCCATACCCCCTCCAGGGTCTTGCCACCTCCTCCTCCTTCCTTTCCCCAACATTCCCAGGGACAGAGAAGCAGGTCTCAGTGTCCTAGTGGACACAGCTCAGCCTCATACCACCCTTCTCAGGGCAGAACCAGTGGCTGACCTGACCATACTCTCTCTCTTCCATCTCTCAAAAAATCCCACACAGTTTGTGCCAAACTCTTTTAAGACTTCTATCCTCTGCCCCAAAGCAATTGGGGCATCCCAGCTCAGGGTGCAGGAAAAGCAGATGCCCGAGGCCCCTCCTACTGTTACCGAGTCCAAGCTTGTACTGCTCGCCACACGACAGACCAATAAATCTAGAGATGAGGTGTTGGGGCAAGGAATAGTGACTTTATTTGGAAATCCAGCAGACCAAGAAGATGGTGGACTAATGTCTCAAAGAACCATCTTAGTTCTTTGAGAAGAATTCAGGCTTTTTTTTTAGTAAAAGGGGAGGGGGTGTGGTTGGTTGTTGCCAACTTCCGGGGGTTGAAATCCTTTGTTCTTGCGGCTGTCCACATAGGTCAGGTAAACCGTCAACAGGACAAACGTTATTCTTTGTTCTGCAAATTTTTATCTCTATATGAATGGAAAAGTGTTACACCCTTAAAGGTCAGAGCCTTGAGAATGGGCTATCCTGTATATTTCAGGCTATAGGCAACATTCTTAACTTGTAGCAAAAACAATAGAATACAAAGGTCAAAGTAAAAGAAACAGTACAAATATGGAGTCAGATTTGTTCTTCCCTATTATACTACCTCACCCCCCTCACCTCAGCCAGAGCTTGGGAATTGTCCTGCTCTGGATTTAACCCCAATATCACTTTCTTTCAGCTCTCACTCACTGTGCTGGATTCTGTTCTCTTCCAAAACTTTGCCCTGACTCCCAGCCCTCCAGGGCCCCAAGAAGCCAGGGGGCTCCAGGCCTTAGGGTCTATTTGGTAGCGGAGCCTTGCAGGAAGCGCAAAGGGCCATTCCATCAAAACTGTGCTGGACACGTCAAGAATTTGTGTGGTTTCATTTGGGCCTCTGACAGGTCAGGAGCTTAGAAGTGAAGGCGGGCAGGTCAGAACCCTGAGCAGGACACAAGAAGGAGTCCAGGAGTGGGGGATGGAAGCTCCTTTACTTTTAGTCCCGTGTGACAGAAAGCCCACATTAAATGTCCTAGAGAAAAACAAAAATAGCTTATTGGCTTATGTCCCCAAATACTCAAAAAGAGCAAATGCCAGGGTGGCTCAGGGAAAACGAGTCCCAGGGCAAAGGACTCCTCAGCACTGTGGGGTTGACTCCACTTGCTCTTCTGCAGATGCCCCAAGACCACCACAGGACCCCCTCCCCGCCAACGGAGCTGCCTCCCCGCTTCCTTATAAGCTGAGAACTACTGAGGAAGGACCACAGCTGCTGGACTTGGGAGGTGGGTCCCCACCTGAGACAAAGGACTGACAAGAGCCCCGTGGGACTAACAGCTGCATGGGCAGAGAAGTTCCCTCAGAGAAGGAGGGCAGAGCTTCCAGAAGAAAGAAGGGTGCTGGAAAGAAATAAACAGATGTAAATCTCCCTACTTTATTTTTTCTAAAAAACAAACAAACAAAAAACACCTCTTGGTCTTAAAGTATTGATCTACTTTAAGGCATTGTCTGAAAGTATTACCACGTTAAATGTTTGTGCTCATTTCTACATTATGTACGTGGTGTGCACACACCCAAAACGTGCGTCACATTTTATCATTTCCATGCCTTTTTCTGAAAGAGTGAGCTCTCGTATCAGGAGACCTTGTTTTGAAGCCCAGCTTTGCCCCTTTCTAGCCGTGTGAGCAAATTACTTCACTACTCTGTGCCTGCGTATCCTCATCCCTAAAAGGGGATGATGATTGTACCTATTATACAAGGTAGTAATGAGGATATAATGATAAAATATTTTCAAAACAGTAAGTGGTTTGTGTCCCATTACAACTCTTTGTTATTACCACTATTTGCAGTTACCTCTGACTAGAACGTTCTTCCTTCTTTCTTTGCCTTTTAAAATTGGATACAGTCTCAGTCCAATTTTTGAGACCCAGTTCAAATGCCATCCCTTTCATGCATTTTTCTCCTCCTTCTAATCAAGGGATCTCTCTTGCCTTCCTCTGAAATCCTCACTGGGCCCTAAGGCCTCACAGCTCTAGATGGCAGGGACTTTCTCAGTCCTCTTCATCTCCACCCCAACTAGAATAAAACCATCTTTACTCATACTTACAGTAGGCCTTCTTAACAAGTACTAGCTTAATTAAAAGAAATAAGCCTAAATCTCCCAACAAAGAAAAACTCTGGACCACATAGCTTCACTGGTGAAATCCACCAAACACTGAAAGAAGAATTAACATGTCAAACTCTTCCAAAAAATAGAAGAGGAAGGAATACTTCCTAACTCACTCCATGAAGTCAGCATTACCCTGATCTATGAACATATTTTCATATAAATATGTGTACATAATGTTTATAGCAGCACTATTCATAATATCCACAAATTATGAAACAACCCAAATGTCCATCAAATGATGAATGGATAAACAACACGAGAGACTTCTCTGGTGGCGCAGTGGTTAAGAATCCTCCTGCCAATGCAGGGGACACGGGTTGGATCCCTGGCCCGGAAGATCCCACATGCCTCAGAGCAACTAAGCCCGTGTGCCACAACTACTGAGCCTGCGCTCTAGAGCCCGCGAGCCACAACTAATGAGCCCGTGTGCTGCAACTACTGAAGCCTCCATGCCTAGAGCCTGTGCTCCGCAACAAGAGAAGCCACCACAATGAGAAGCCCACGCACCACAATGAAGAGTAGCCCCCACTCACTGCAACTAGAGAAAGCCCGAGTGCAGCAGCAAAGACCCAATGCAGCCAAAAATAAATAAATAAAATTAAATTAAATACATAAATAAATAAATAAATATATGAGATACAGCCATACAATGGAATATTATTCAGTCATAAAAAAATTAAGTACTGATCCCTGTTACAACCTGGATGAACCTTAAAAACATGAAATTAAACATTAAATGAAAGGATCCAAACACAAAAGGCAGCATATAATATTATTCCATTTATATACAAAGCATCCGGAATAGGCAAATCCATAGAGACAGAATGCAGACTAGTGGTTGCCAGGGCCTGGGGGAGGAGAGAAAGAAAGTGACTATTTACTGGGTGTAGGAAATACCTTTTGGGGTGGTCAAAATCTTCTGGAAGTAGACAGAGGTGATGCTTACACAAACTGTGGATGTATTAAATGCCACTAAATTGCACACTTTAAAAAGGATTAACAGTTAATATTATTTGTTTTACCTCTGTAACAACAAAAAGCAATAAGCCTCCTCTTGAATGAGGAAGTATTACTTTTACTTTCAGGAAACTTATACAGATTAGTCAATCTCCATTGCCCAAAGAGGAAATTATCAGTTAGCTTTTACTCATAACAAATCACCCTCAAATTTAGTAGATTAAAACAAGCATTGGGACATCCCTGGCGGTCCAGTGGTTGAGACTTCACCTTCCAGTACAGGGGGTGTGGGTTCGATCTCTGGTGAGGGAGCTAAGATCCCACATGCCTCACAGCCAAAAGAAAAAAAACCCCACCAAATCATAAAACAGCAGCAATATTGTAACAAATTCAATAAAGACTTTTTAAAAAATGGTCCACATCAAAAAAATCTTTACAGAAAAAAAAAAACAAGCATTAACAACAAGATACCTCTGCACACCTACTAGAATGGCCAAAATCTGGAAAAATAACATCAAAGGCTGGCAAGGATGTGGAACAGCAGAAACTCCCATTCATTGCTGGTGGGGATGCAAAATGGTACAGCCACTTTGGAAGACAACTTGGAGGTTTCTTACGAAACTAAACATACTCTTACCAAATAATCCAGCAATCATGCTCCTTGGTATTTACCCAAAGGGGATGAAAACTTATGTCCACACAGAAACCAGCGCACAGATGTTTATAGTAGCTTTATTCATAATTGCCAAAACTTAGAAGCAACCAAGATGTCCCTTAGTAGGTGAACAGGTAAATAAACTGTGGTACCTCCAGACAGCCCTAAAGCAAATGAGGTATCAAGCGGTGAAAAGACAGGGAGGAATCTTACAAGCATATTAGTACGTGAAAGAAGCCAATCTGAAAATGTTGCATACTGCATGATTCCAACTATATGACATTCTGGAAAAGGCAAAACTATGGAGACAGTAAAAACTCAGTGATTGCCGGGTTGGGGGTAGGTGGGTGGTAGGGGAGATGAGTAGGCAGAGCACAGAGGATTTTTAGGACAGTGAAAATAGTCTATGATACCATAATGATGGATACACATAACTATACATTTGTCCAAACCCATAGAATGTACAACACCAAGAGTGAACTGTAATGTAAACTATGGTCTTTGGGTGATTATGATGTGTCACTGTTAGGTTCACCAATTGTATCAAATGTACCACTCTGGTGGGGACTATTGATAATGGCGGAGGCTGTGCCTTTTGGGGGTATGGGGTATGAGGGAAACCCCTATACCTCCCCTCAGTTTTGCTATGAATCTAAAACTGCTTTTAAGTGCCAGCATTTATTATTTCTCACAATTCTGTGGGTTGGACGGATGGTTCTCCTGGTCTGAGGCAACTCAGCTGGGGTTCAATGGTCTAGGATGGGGTGCGTCGGCGGCGACCCTTCGGCCTTTTTCGGGAGGGGGCGATGCTGAGATGGGGGCGGCGGCAGCGGAAGCGGATCGTACTCTCTTTGTGGGCAACCTTGAAACGAAAGTGACAGAGGAGCTCCTTTTCGAGCTTTTCCACCAGGCTGGGCCAGTAATAAAAGTGAAAATTCCAAAAGATAAGGATGGTAAACCAAAGCAGTTTGCGTTTGTGAATTTCAAACATGAAGTATCTGTTCCTTATGCCATGAATCTGCTTAACGGAATCAAACTTTTTGGAAGGCCCATCAAAATTCAGTTTAGATCAGGAAGTAGCCATGCCTCACAGGAGGTCAGTTCGTCATATCCCCAGCATCATGTTGGAAGTTCAAGACCTACTTCCACATCTCCTAGCAGGTACGAAAGGACAGTGGATAACATGACTCCACCAACACCAATAATTCAAAGATCTTTTTCTTCTTCAGAAAATTTTCAGAGACAAGCAGTGATGAACAGTGTCTTGAGACAGATGTCATATGGAGGGAAATTTAGTTCTCCACATCTGGATCAATCAGGATTTTCCCCATCAGTTCAGTCACATAATCACACTTTTAACCGGTCTTCAACCTCCCAGTGGTGCCAAGATACACCATTATCACAGCGAAAAGTCAGACAGAATTCTCATACCTACGCAGTGGATAGACATTATAGCCGTGAACAGCGTTACACTGATCATGGGTCCGACCATCATTATAGAGGAAGCAGAGATGATTTCTTCTATGAAGAGAGAAATCCCGATGGCTGGAGCCATGACTATGATAACAGAAGAGACAGTGGTAGAGATGGAAAATGGCGCTCATCTCGACACTAACAAGTGTTAAAAGGATGTTTTCATAGTGTCATTCTAGGCCCTTTTTGTTAAGTTGTTTCTGGGAATGTTTTCTTTAAAAAAGTCTATAGAGCAGCTTTACAAGTTGGCACATTTCTTTATAAAATTTTTAAAACCTAATTGCAGTCCAATACAGAAATGAGAATTGTGGTTCTAGTTTTATTACATTAATAACCTTTCACCTCAGGGTTTTAAGAAGAGGAAAGGGTTTTATGCTAAAGAAAGTGCACAATTCCTAATCATTTTAGACAATTGAGGAAGGGATGTATTATTTGGATTAGTTGTATTATGAAGCAAATATTTTAATTATCTGTTATCTTTTTGTATTACAATAAATTTCTTGTTAGGGAATCCGATTTTTGGTGTATATAATGGAAAACATTCAAGTTGATAGTCTGAAATGACTCAGTATTTTGTTACTAAACGAGAAAATGTAAATTCAGTGATTCATTTTACTAATATTTGAGAAAACCTTTTGGTCAAGTTTGGGGATAAATCATATTATTTAACTTAGAGAACTTAAGTGTAAGTTCTGTGACATGACCTTGAGTTTTACTGTAAGTGAGCATACAAGTATACATCTACACATGCTATTTCATTGTAAAATTTTCGAATTTGCTCATTAAAACATGTTCCATGGGCTTCCCTGGTGGCGCAGTGGTTGAGAGTCCGCCTGCCGATGCAGGGGACACGGGTTCGTGCCCCGGTCTGGGAAGATCCCACATGCCACGGAGCGGCTGGGCCCGTGAGCCATGGCCGCTGCGCCTGCGCGTCCAGAGCCTGTGCTCCGCAACAGGAGAGGCCGCAACAGTGAGAGGCCCGCGTACAACAACAACAAAAAAAAAAAAAAAAAAAAATGTTCGATGTATGACTGAAGTCACTCAGGAAGTTAAATATCTCTAAATGTATTTTTTTTACAGTAAAAATACAGTGTTAATGTAAATCTTTTTCTGGAAGAACAAAAATGTAAATGCATAGTCAGATAAAGTAGTAAAATGTTTTACTGAAAGTATTCTTTTTTGGGAAAAAAGGTTCATGAAACCTTTAAGTGCTGCCTCTATCACTCAAATTTCTAAACTTTTAACATTTTCAAAGTGCAAGGACACATTTTATTATGGAGATTGTACAGGGTTCTTTTTTGTTTGAACATTTGAAAGAATTTAGTCTAAAACACTTTGATTTAAAATTTTTAAAATCTTGTTTAACAAAACTTTTATGTATCAATATGCCGTTTCCCTTTCATTGTAGAACTTGTTTATAAAAATTAATTCCTTGAAAAATTTGGATTCTTTTTAATATTAACTACAACATTTGTACTATGTTGCTTTTTAATATATTGAAAACAAAAAGAAAAAAAAAAAAATGGTCTAGGATGACCTCTCAGCTGGGACAGCTCTCCATGTGGTTGCTTAACCTTCAAGAGGCCACTATGGGCTGGTACACATAATTGCATAAAGGTTCCCAGTAGAAAACTAGCACAAGTCTCAATGGGCCAGCACTTTTCAAGTCTCTGTTTGCATCACACATTCTACTGTCTCATTTGCCAAAGTAAGTCACATAGCCAAGACCAGAGTCAGTATGGGAAACAACTTCCCAAGGGTATGCATACGGGGTGGGGGCATTTATTGCAGTCATTTTTGTACATAAGCTACCAAAGGAAGGAAGAAGTCAAATATTTAAACCAAGACCTAATCTCTAATAGCCAAGCTACAGTTAGGAGAAGTGCTTTGTACAAAACAGAAATCTCTTTATTTGACTTGATATCACCAAGGCATACAGGAAACGGTCAGAAGATATCTGAGGACCCCCATCCATGTGTGACCACAGAGCAGTTTCAGTTCTACATTATAAAACAGACTTCAGCTGTGGACTCTTTTTTTTTTTTTCTCATTTTTTTTAAATTTATTTTTGGCTGCATTGGGTCTTCATTGCTGTGCATGGGCTTTCTCTAGTTGCAGCAAGCAGGGGCTACTCTTCATTGCGGTGCGCAGGCTTCTCATTGCGGTGGCTTCTCTTGTTGCAGAGCATGGGCTCTAGGCACACGGGCTTCTGTAGTTGTGGCACGCGGGCTCATTAGTTGTGGCTCACGGGCTCTAGAGCACAGGCTCAGTTGTTGTGGCACACGGGCTTAGTTGCTCCGCGGCATGTGGGATCTTCCCGGATCAGGGATTGAACCCGTGTCCCGTGCATTGGCAGGCGGATTCCCAATCACTGTGCCACCAGGGAAGCCCAAGCTGTGGACTCTTGAATGGAATGCTATTCTTCGGATTTGTTGTGTTTCTCTAAGGAGGGCGTGGGCCCAGTCTTGTAGACATCAGGAGAAACAAGAAGACGTGTGGGTTGGATCTTTTATTCCCCTTAGTACTTAAAAAGAAAGGCTTTCCCATGTACAATAGTGAGGCTGTTTAAGATCATACACAAGGGTGGAAGAGGTACACACGGATTATTTCCAAACACAGATATTTACAGTAAGGACACGGAGGAAGTGGTGTAGACCAGGAGTCACCTCACCAGCTACCTGTCTCTGTGGGTCCTGGTCAGGCCTGCCCTAACATTTACAGGACCCAGGGTAAGAATCCATAAGGAGGCCTCTATGTCAGGTGTGCCAATATTTGAACTTTATAAAAGAGCGAACAAACAGATTTAAAAGTACAACGAATTGCAGCCCTGTGAAGCTACTGCATATACAGCCCCAGTTTGGGAGTGCATCGCCACAGACCGGAGCACAAAAACAAGCAAGAAAATGAACATGGAGCACCGCCGGGGAAGAACTGCTTGTTTTTCAAGAACGTATGGCGTTCATACCATCTGCGAGGAAAGATTTTGACAAGCTAGCTGGCTTACCTTTTCTCTCACCTAAAGGCTTCTGTGGTTCAAATCTTCCCCGCGGTCCAAAGGGGTGTCGGCCTCCAGTGCTGGCAGTGGCAACCCATCAGCCTTCACAGCCTTTGGACGCACAGCCTTTCAAAGACACAGGGCAGGAGAGGTGGGAAAGCATTTTCCCTTGAGTCATGAACTGTGTTTGTCACAAGAGTGGATGTTTAGTATTGAAGGTCATGCCAGGCCAGCCCTGAGTACCACATCCCAAGAGACAGAGGTTCCTTTGTGTTCTCCGATGAATTTATTTAGTGTGTGTTTGCGATATGAAGAGTGCTCCAAAGCATGGGGTCCAGGCGTAGTCCCCTCCTGTCTGAGTCTTAAAGGAGTACCAGTCCTGGCACTTTGAAAGTTGGGACGTGTTAGGCAGGTGATAACTCTTGTCTGCCACGAGGAGCAGCTATCCCAGGATGTCAACCTACGGCATGGTTTGTGCCAGAGTTGCCACAAAGGACACAACTTACACAGGCGCTGGATGGAATACTTTACTCACGTAGAGAAGAGACAGAGCAAGATGAGCTTCAACAGTGAGTGTCGTTCCTCCCCACAAGCAGTGGGTACCATCTTGCAGCCAACTTAGGAGAATGATCTGCAACCCCTCTTGGGCTACAAGTGAAGGGTCCCATTCCCTCCCCACTGGGAACAGGTGGTGGGAGGGTTGGCCTGGTGCCCTATGTCGTACAAGCTTAGGCAAAACAAAGGTGCACGCGTTGAGTCCAGAACACAGAAAGATAATCCCACATGAGGCAATAAACCCAGCACAGCTGTGCAGCGCTTTATCTCTTGGGAAGGAAGTGTTCCAGCCCCAAGGCCTCTCTTCTGTGGCCCTGAAGGGGTTGAAAGATCACATACCCCAAAATGCCTTTCCCAGTGGGATGCGCACCTGGCCTGAGAGAGAACTAGATCACTACCTCACCTTTGCTTGGGACAACCACCTGAACTCAAAGGACCTTTCTTGCTCACCACACATCCATCAGATGAGGCCAGACACCTGGGATGGTTTCACGTGGAAACTCAAGGAACAGCAACCAATGCAGGGAAGAACCACAACTTCAGGCCTCTCTCCTGAAAAGGGACCTGTGCATGGAACACCATCCAGATTTCAAGACCTGCCCAGCATGCAGACACATAACACATGGAGTGATGAGAAAGGAGGGAGGGCAAAGTTGAAAGTAACAGCAGAAAATTCCCGTAGACTAAGTGCAGGTCTGAGAAAAAAGATGAGCTACCCCAGCGAGGGGACATCTTAGCTCAAATATGCTAACTTTGTAATAGGATAGGGCAGCTCAGCTTATGCTAGATAAACGTGTTGTGCAAGCCCAGATACTGGAGTGTGGCAAGAGCAGTGTTTACAGGCAGAGATGACAAGATATCTGGTATCTCTAAGGGAAGAAGCTAGCAGGTGTCCTAAGCAGTATTGTGAAATTATTATAGTGAGTGCTTCACGTAGCAAACACCTCGTCTCAAAGGAACTGCCCAAAGCACAGTTCCTGGAGCGTAGTAAGTGTTCAAGAAGCATTGGCTGTTGTTATCATCAGCTCTGGAAGACCGCTGAGGCTGGAGAAGCTGATGTGGAGATGCACAGCCTGCTCCCTCGGTTATGCCAAGCTAAGTAGCAAACAGAGCTGATGTGATTCTTAAATGTCACCAATGCTGCTTGGTGGTGGAGGAGAGGAAAATCAATAAAAGACTCAGGAAGTACACAAAAACTACTCACAAAATGTTTTCTATACCAGAGAGGTCAAGAAACGGCAGTATATTGTGAAATTGGACATTTGCGCCTTCACTGTTTCTTTTGCTGAACCAACATTCGTTCAGTACTGTGTCAGACACCTCTGTACACACCACTTCTAGTCTGTCAGTGCCATCTCTTACTCTGGCCACCACTACAGCAACCAGTCCTGCACAGGCCTTGTCCAGCTCCACATAGGTATAATCTGACAGCACCTCACCTTGCCATCATGCATACCCCTCTTTTCCTGTATCAGGGACTCTCTGATACTGACATAAAGGACCTGAAGGAATCTGTTCGGTACTCAGGCACGTGCAACTTGGAGGTACTGGACAAGGACTCATGACTACAGGGACTTGGAAGTCACTGGGTAACATCCACAACAAAGGAGAAAGTCAGCGAGTGGATAGAATGACTTGCCCCATGGAAGCCAGCCAGCCTCTTCCCTCAGTCACGACAGCGCTAGTGCAGCAAGCCCTTGGCTATGGTGGCAAGGACGGCGGCTATGCGTGGGCCCAACAGTGTGGACTCTCTCTCATCAAGGCCCCTTTAACTATTGCCACTGCTGAATGCCTAACCTTCCAGCAGCAGAAGTAGACGTCAAGTCTCAATATGGCGCCCAGCTCCAAGGAGAAGAAACAGCCATATGGTGACCTGTTGATTATCTTGGACCTCTGCCACCCTGCAAGGGAGAACAATCCAACCTTTGCAAGACGGACACGTACTCCAGATGTGGGGTTTTTTCCCCTACCAGCAGTACCTCTGCCAATGGTCCAAGGACTTACAGAATGTCTGATCACTCAGTATGGTGTTTGTACAAGATGGCTCAAGTCAGGGGATCCATTTTATAGCAAATGGTGTGAGTCAGTGGGTATATGGGATCCACTGGTATTAGCATATACTTAATCACCCAGATCAAGAGAATGGTGGGCTGTTAATAATTTAGCTGAGGCAACAACAAACTTCAGGGTTGGGACCTTCCCAGAGTTCAGTATATGCACTGAATCAAAGGTTGTCAGATGATGCTATGTCGCCAGTGGCTAAAACACTCAGGAACCAAGGGGTTGGCCCCTCTCCATAATTCCCAGTCATCTATTTGTGGTTCCCATCCCTGCAACATTAGGCTCTGCTGGATTCCTGGGGAGAAGGCAGGGGTGGGTAGTAGAGATGTACTAGTATGAGTACACAGTATGGGTTCTTTTGAACCTGGAAGAACTAATACAACCATCTTGAAGGAGGCTTTGTGACGGATTAGACGTAATAAAGGCACAAACACATTGGAGGGAAGCAAAGGGTGGACCGTATCGTGTATTACTTCACATCCTTGCAAACTCACCCTTTAACTCAGCCACTGCTCAGCCATCACTTTCTTAGATTTACACAAGCTTCATGCAGGTCTCTTGCCACATAACTCTATAGCTTCCTGCCCTGGGGCTTTCTCTGATCCTGAGCTGTGGAAATCATGATAGAATATAACACACATGCATTAGCAAACCAGAAATGTGAGGAATTTAATATTTGTGATCCACCACTGGCCAGTGAAGGGTTGTCCCCACCATCTATTGCTGTGTAACAAACCACCCAAAGCTTAGTGGTATAAAATGACCACGATTGTATTCTACTCACAAATTCTATGGGTCAGAAATTCATACGGGGCACAGCCCAGATGGCTCGTCTCTGCTGATGATGCCTGGGGCATGCTTGGGAAGACACAATTAGCAAGAAATGACTCAAAGGGATGGGCGACCATCTAGAGCAGTGTTGTCCAATAAAAATACAATGCAAGTCACATATGGAATTTTAAATTTTTTAATAGCCGTATTAAAAAAGTAAAACAGGGGAGTTCCCTGGCGGTCCAGTAGTTAGGACTCGGCACTTTCACTGCCTTGGCCCAGGTTCAATCCCTGGTTTGGGTATTAAGATCCCACAAGCTACGTGGCATGGCTTAAAAAAAATAAATAAATAAATAAAACAGATGAAATAATTTTCATAATGTATTTTCTTTAATCCAATATATCCCAAACCTTATCATTTCCACATGTAATCGATATAAAAAATTATTGAGATGCTTTTACCTTTGGGGGGGGTACTAAGTCTTTGCAACCCAGTGTATAGTTTATACTTTCAGAATATCTCAATTTAGATTAGCCCCATTTAAAGTGCTCAGTAGCCACATGTGGCTAGTAGTTGCTATATTGGGCAGTGCAGATCTACAGGCTTCCTCACTCCCATGTCTGGCACTTAGGCTGGGACGACTTGAAGGCTATGCTCATTTGGGACTGTCAACCAGAACACCTGCACGTAGTTTGGGCTTCCTCACAGCATGGCAGCCTCAAGCTAGTCACTCTTCTTAAATGGTGGCTCAGGGCTCCAAGAGCAAGTGTCCCCAGTGATCAAGGTTCAAGCCCCATGGTTCTTCACACCCTAGCTTCAGAGGTCACATGGCATGCTCCATTGATGGAACCAGTCACAAGCCCTCTCTGCTTCAAGACGAGAAAACAGAGACCCCACCGTTTGATGAGAAAAGCACGTCAACGAATTTGTGGCCATATTTTAAAATGCCACAGGGATGAAAGCCAGGAGCTAAATGTTTCTCCTTTCTTCCTCCAGGCAAAATATTCTGCAATGCATTCATAAGGCACTTCAAAAAGTCCCAGCAGAATCAAACACTAATCCCCACCAACTGGTCCAGGCTCTCATTCCTGCTCCTAGGAATACTTCCCAAATTATCGAGCTTCACCCCATAGTTCTCATGCTCTGCTTTCAGGGGAATCTAAACTAGGAACAAAGATACAAAAATCCCTGCTTTCATGGAGTTTATGTTCTAGAAAAAGAAACAGATATTAAAAGATTTACAAGTAAAGTATATAGTATATTAGATAGTGTTAAGTGCACAGGAGAAAAAATTAAGACAAGAAATTTGGGCAGAGGGAGAGTATAATTTTAGATAGAGTGTCCCAGAAAGACTAACCAGAAAAATAACATTTGAGTAAGGAGCTGAAGGAAGTTAGGGAGAAAGTAATACAGTAATTTAAGGGAAGAGTAACGAAGGCAGAGGGAACAAAGGTCTCTGAACCAGCCTGTATAACTGAAGTAGAATGAGTGAGGGGAAGTAATAGGGTCTGAAAACAGAGAGAAAACAGGGACCAGAGCACATAGGGGCTTGTAGGCTCTTAGAAGGATTGGGCTTTACACTGGGGAGATTAAAAAGCCATGGGTGGGGTTTAAACAGGATTGACTTGATCTGATTTATATTTTAACAGGATCGCTCTGGCTGCAATGTTGAGAATGAAGTGAAACAGGGCAAGGGCAGAGGAAGGAGACAAATTAGGAGGTTTTTGCAAGAATCCTGGTGAGAGATAAGGTTGGCTTGGACAAGATGGAGAGGGTAGATGTGGTGAAAAATAATAAGACTCTGGACACATTTTTGAAAGTAGACCCAAAAGTATTTATTAATGGATTGGATGTGGGGGTGAAACAAAGAGAGGGATAACATGACCAGGTTCACACGTTAGAGCATCCTCTCTGGTCACCCCTGATGACAGGCTGCTCATGCCCTTGAATGGGGTTAACTCCTGAGGAAAAAATTCTGGTTAAAGTATTCAGTGAACCTCCTAGAGGAAGTATCCTTCATAAACTAGTCCCTCCCTTTGCCTGTATCCATTGGGCAGTTGGGAAAACCTCAAGTCATCCTTGCCCTCTACTTCCTGTTACCTTCCCAGCCTTGTTCCCTTTTTTAGAAATAGTGTGCTGTCTGTTATTCAGCCAAAGAACAGCATTCTGACCTCCGCCTTGTGACTTCCTGGTCCCCCTGTTCTTATAAATACAAGGGCAGAGCTGGGGTCTGGGGGAGTCAGAGAGCAGAGAGCCCAGGAGTCCTCAGGCTGGTACTGGCTGTGCACGGGGAAGATGAAGACCTCAATAGCTGCCCTCTCCTGCCTCATCCTTGCTGCCCAGGCTGCAGCTGGTGAGTTCAGTGAGCCTTCTCACAGGTGGGCAGGTGGATGGTGACCCTCAGTCCAGGGAGGAGACGCAGAGGGACACCTTTGTCCCAATAGGGATGTGATACTTGGTTAAAAGCAGCAGCAGTAGGTATAGACCTCTCCCTGCAGCCTTCGGTCCCTGGGGAAAACTGTATACAGGTGACTGGTCCCACCTGGGGAAACAATTCTCTCCCTTTCATGGCCAGAATTATATGACACTTTCTCTTAGCTGATATAGGACTATTATCAGCTACATCAAGAGAACTGTAGTAAAATTGTAAATCTGTAGAAAGAGGTATAGAATTCTATGATGTTAGAGTTGTTATATACCCTCTGGTGTAAAACTATCATTTCAGGGAGGAAATTGGACAAGCCGGGAGAGTGACTCACCCAAGTCTACTTAACCACATTTATTTATTTACTTAACAAATAAATATCTAGTCCTTTCTGTGTGAAAGCAGGCACCGTTCTAAGTGTCTTACAGATATTAATACATTGGATCCTCCTAACAATGCTGTGGGGTAGACTATCAGCAAATTATATGGTTTTGCTTATTATTATTCTCATTTTACAAATGAGAAAGCTGAGGCATAGAAACCGTAGGTAATTTGCTCGAGATCACACAGCCATAAGTGGTGGCATTAGGATACAAGCTAGTTAGCAAGCTGTTATGGAAAGACATGTCATTTAAGACTTTATTTTGCAAGCCCCACACACATCATACCAAGCGTGTTGAAGTGTGTGCACATGCCTCATTTAATATAATTCATATGTAACTATATAAGAAATGAACTAGAAGTTTAGTTGTGTTTTTGCCTAATTAGCATAGTACAGGTCTACAACCCCTTATCAAAATCTCTGGGGCTAGATGTATTTTGGAATGCAGAATTTTTCAGGTTTTAAAAAGATAATAAAATATGACCCAGCAATTCCTTTTCTTGAGATACCCAAAAAAATTGAAAGCAGATACATGAAGAGATACCTGTACAACCGTGCTAACAGCAGCATGAATTTTAATCTCCAAAAGGGGGAGGCAACCCAAGTGTCCACTGACAAACAAATGGATTGAAAAACAGGGTATACACATACAATGGAATATTATTCCGCCTGAAAAAATAAGGAAATTCTGATACATGCTACAACATGGATGAATATTGAAGACATAATGATAAGTGAGACAAGCCAGTCACAAAAGGACAAATAGTATAATTCCACTCATATGTGGTACTTCAAGTAGTTAAATTCAGAGACAGACAGTAGAATGGCGGTGGCCCAGGGGATGCGGTAGGGGGAAATGGGGAGTTATTGTTTAACGGGTACAGAGTTTCAGTTTTGCAAGAAAGAAGTTCCATGGATGGATTGTGATGAGTTACACAATATGTGACTGTACTTAATGTTACTGAACTGTACACTTAGAGATGATTAACATTGTATACTTTATATTATGTACATTTTATCACATTCTAAAAATATATATATTTTAAAAGGTAACACATACCTGGACGTTACTTAACATCCCTGACAGAGTCTGAGAGACACATTAACCAAACACAGTAATATTTCTGCAGCAAACACATTTACTCCTATGTTAAAGGAGTAAATAAAGCCTGTAGATAGCCTCACTTCACTTTGGGTGACATTGTACCACCAAATCATTTAATGAAACATTTGTCTGCTTCCAGAGTCCTGTGAATTCCAAAAATGTGTGGAAAGCACTGTGGACCGTATCACATTATGTAGCTAATCAACTGATTTATTTGTGTTGGATTTGCAATTTGCTTTTTGTATTCAAGTCAATAGAATGTTTTCATGTCTCAAACTTCTTCAAACGTTCCCTGAAAAGTCTCAGGGCCTTGGTAGAGAAAATGGGTCTGGAGGCAGGTCTGGTCCAGTGGTCCAGCATCCTTGCCTCCCTACCAGGGGATGGGGTTGAGGAATGAGATAGATGGAGATGTTGAAACAACTGCTTCCCAGTAATTTTTCTTCCCTTCTCTACTGTTTCTCTCAAATAGAACACCTGATGCCGAACCTGAAGAACGAACACTTCGCGTCTCACGGAGGTAAAGTTTTGTTACGGTATATATATATCTGCTCAATGGCTTCGGTCTACCTCGTTTACAGGGCCTGGGGGGAGAGGAGGGTCCTATGGGTGGTGAACATCTCCAAGGAATTTCAGGATGGGCCATGGGTCTACAGGTGGCCTCTTCCGTAGATGACTTCTATTCCACCTGGCTGTCCCAAGAGCTGGCTCATCTGGGGGAGGGGGGAGGGGTGTTCTCTGATGCCCCCTGCAGGCCTCAGACCCTTCCTCTTCTGGGAGGAATGGTCCTGCTCTGTTGTGGCCCCGCCTGGATGCCCTCCGACACACAGCTCAACCCTGGGGAGAGTGAAGCAAGGAGACACCAGCAAGTGCTGGCAGAGAAGGAAAACATCACTTTCGAGTCTTGCACCTTCTTACCCTTCCCAGTACTCAGGAGGAAAGGGGGAAAGGATCTAGTTTTCCTCAGACTCAGTCCTTAAGTGACCCTTTCTCTTGCAGTAGGCTTTCACCGTCCCACTGACTGCTGCACCTCTTACGCCCAAGTAAAAATCCCATGTGTATTCATGAAAGATTATGAAGAAACGACCAGTGCATGTTCCCGGCCTGCTGTCATGTAAGTGCCAAGCTCACTGGCCATGTCTGGGGGTGTGGGGGGAGGCACCTGATGGATGGATGTCCAGAAAAGTCCCACCCTCTGGATCCTGCCAGGTCAGCTGAGGCTTATGTCCTCATTAGGATCCATCAGGTATGAGATGTTCCCAGGGAAGAGGGAAGCTAGGGAAGGAAGGAGAGAGCAGGAGGGACGCTGCCCAAGGAAACTCCACGAGTCACTAAGGGAGTCTCGGAGCCTGAGGGAGGGTCTCAGAGAGGGGCCACTGAGCTCCTGCAGCAGAGAAAGGAAAGAACAGGCTGGGCCGAGTGGGAATCTGAGGGGCAGGGAGGATGGGCCTCCCCATTCCCATTTGCTGAACCCTCCTCTGTTTGTAATCTTTCCCCCCTTTGCTCCCCAGCTTCATCACCAAAAAGGAGAAGCGTGTCTGTGCTAACCCCAAAGATGAGAATGTTCAGAAATGCATGTTGGACCTGAAGCTAAGATCAGTGACCAAGGACCTGAGAACACTATCTCTTGAGAAGAGATACTTGAAGTAGGCCCCCTCACCTCCATCTCTCTAGCCCAGACTACCTCCTAGGTGGGCCCTGGCCTGAATTTTTTTTTTTTTTTTTTTTTTTTTTTTTTGTGGTACGCGGGCCTCTCACTGTTGTGGCCTCGCCCGTTACGGAGCACAGGCTCCGGACGCGCAGGCTCAGCGGCCATGGCTCACGGGCCCAGCTGCTCCGCAGCATGTGGGATCTTCCCGGACCGGGGCACGAACCCGTGTCCCCTGCATCGGCAGGCGGACTCTCAACCACTGTGCCACCAGGGAAGCCCTGAATTATTTTTTAAAAAGCAACAATTACTGTTCTGTTCTGGTTACAAAAGCAGTGCATTAATAAAGAGTATCCAATTTAACTTTAACTTTAAGAGGAAAAAGAATCTGTCGGAATTGCTGAACTTTGGATTTGCGTTTTTATCAAAATAAGACATCATAGTAGAGTTTTTTAAAAGCTAAAAACATGACATTCAAGTATAGATTGAATATGTGTCGAAGATGTATTTAACCCATTAATGAAGGAACAATTAAACTGATTCAAAGATCATCTGAGGAACAGAGGTTTATTATTTATTATAGTTATTGGGGATGGCATTCTGAAATGTTGTTAGAGAAAAACAAATTAATATCCTATAGGGCAGGGGTCCCTAACTCCTGGGCCGTGGACCGGTACCAGTCCGCAGCCTGTTAGGAGCCTGGCTGCACAGCAGGAGGCAAGCGGCGGGTGAGCGAGAGAGCGAAGCTTCTGCCGCTCCCCAGTGCTCGCATTGCCACCTGAACCATCTCCCCTGCACCCCATCTGTGGAAAAACTGTCTTCCACAAAACCGGTCCCTGGTGCCAAAAAGGTTGGGGACCGCTGCTATAGGGCAATAAATCTGTAACTTTGGGGATTATCTTTTCTACTAGACAAAAATCCCTTGCATCTGTGCTTGGTAAAAAGCTACAAAGCTACATAGAGAAGGAACCACAATAAGACGTGTAGGGGGCAGACTTATGATGTAGTCAAGTCCTATACTCCCTGGTAGGTGACCCACAGATTGGAGAATAACTCCATTGCAGAGGTTCTCCCACAAGAGTGAGAGGTCTGAGCCCCACATCAGGCTCCCCAGCCCAGGGGTCCTGAACCAGGAAGACAAGCCCCCAGAGCATTTGGCTTTGAAGGCCAGCAGGGCTTAATTTTGGCAGTCCCAGAGAACTGGGGGAAATAGAGACCTTACTCTTTAAGGGCACACACAAAATCTCACAGGCCTTGGGACCCAGAGCAAAAGCAAACATTTGATAGAAGCCTCGGTCAGACCTACCTGCTGATCTTGGGGAGTCTCCCAGAGAGGCAGGAGGCAACCGCGATCCTTGGGAGCTCCTCCTACCACGTGGACACTGGCGCTGGGGGGCACCTCTGTGGAATCTTCCCTCTAGCTTATTGCTCCAGGATCCAGCCCTGCTCTGGCCCAACAGCTTGTAGGCACCACTGCTGGGACACCTCAGGCCAAGCAAGTCACTGGGTGGGAACACAGCCTCACCATCAGCAGACAGGCTGCCTTAAGACCCCCTGAGCCTACAGCCGCCTCTGGACATGGCCTCACCCACCAGAGTTCCAGAACCCAGCTCCACTTACCGGGGGGCAGGCACCAGCCCCAGAATCCTCAGGGCCCCAGCTCTGCCCTACAGGAAGCCTGCTTTAGCCTCTGGACAAGCCTCACCCACCAGGGGGCAGACACCACATGCAAGAAAACCACAATCCCACAGCCTACAAAACCAGCCTGCCCACCAGCAGGCCAGATCCTACCTTGGGACCAGCTGGGCCTCAATCTTGCCCACTAGCAGGCCAACACAAGCTTTGGGACAACCCGGACATCATCACAGCCAATTTATCAGGACCTGCTCACCCCCACCACCAGTGATCTGACACCAGCTCTGGGACCCCTGAGCCCTGAAACCAGACTCCAGGATCCGGCTCTGCCTGCCAGTAGTCTGGCACTAACCCCAAGACCTGGCTTCGCCCACCAGTAGGCAGATAACACCCTGGAGTCTTCTAGATCCTGACTCTGCCCACCAGTGAGCCAGCACTAGCCCTGGGGCTCCCTGGAGTTCTGCAGTCAGCAGCCTTGTGACCAGGCCCTACTAACCAGCAGCCAACAGCTCCATACAAGGCAGAACCTGGCAAACAAAGAGACC
The DNA here is from genome assembly GCF_011762595.2 of Tursiops truncatus. Lineage (NCBI taxonomy): Eukaryota > Metazoa > Chordata > Mammalia > Artiodactyla > Delphinidae > Tursiops > Tursiops truncatus. The sequence goes on from NC_047053.1 coordinate 32,887,877, forward strand.
AGGGCCAACTAAGCCTATCAGACACCCACATAGCCCGCCACAACAGAAGGAACCACACAGCCCCCACAGGGGGAACCCCTAGAGCACACAGCTTGGATGATGAGAGGGGCATGTACGGCTGGGATGCACAGGACGTCTCCTGCGGAAGGCCACTTCTCCAAGGTTAAGAAATATAATTCATGTACCAGATACCTAAAAATACAAACAGCAACTTAGGCAAAATGAGGTGACTGAGGAAGATGCACCAGACAAAGCAACAAGATTAAATAAATCTCAGAAGAAGAACTAAGTGAAGTGGAGATAGGCAATCTACCCAAGAAAGAGTTCAGGGTAGCAACTGTAAAGGTGACCAAAGAACTTGGGAGAAAAATGGATGCACAGAGCAAGAAGTGAGAAGTCGGGCTTCCCTGGTGGCACAGTGGTTGAGAGTCTGCCTGCCGATGCAGGGGACACGGGTTCGTGCCCCGGTCCGGGAAGATCCCACATGCCACGGAGCAGCTAGGCCCGTGAGCCATGGCTGCTGAGCCTACGCGTCCGGAGCCTGTGCTCCGTAATGGGAGAGGCCACAACAGTGAGAGGCCCGCGTACCGCAAAAAAACAAAAAAACAAACAAACAAAAAACCACAGAAATTCTGATTCAGTAGGACTAGGTGGGGCAAAGAATGAGCATTTCCACCAAGTTCCCAGGTAATGCTGATGCTGCAGGGTGGAGTGGAAATTTGAAGAGCAACTCTCACTCTCAACACTGTAACTTCAGCATTGTTTGCAACTTTTATATAAAGCACATATTTCTTTAGTAACCAAAAACTAATTTCAAAGAATTGAAAAAAAAAAGAATCTTCATTGTCTTTTCAAGGACAAACAACAAAATGGGCCGGCTTTTGACTTGTGTTAATTCTTGATTGTTTTCATGATGAAGCTTATCAAAGCTACTTAATTATAAAAGAAATATACAATTGGGAAAAGTTTAAATATGGCTAAATAAGTCTGACAACCAATTTTGAATTTTTAAAAGTAAAAATCTTAGAAGGGCAAAATAACTAGAAAAATATGTGCTTTAAAGCTGTAAAGAGAAAAATCCATATTTTTACTATTTCACTTTTAGAACCACAGACAAGACTTTTAAAGTAAAGGAAAAAAAAGATTTTAAAAGTAATATAGCTCATTCCCTTTTCTCTTGGTGTGAGCCAGTGCTTGGACAGAGGGCATGACCCACTTGGTTGAGGCCGGTGGAGCTGGAAGACTTCTCACACACAGGCAATGAAGCAAAGAAGTAAACATATTAAGGGTCCCACCCACCCTTTCTATATTATTCAATTTTTTTTTAATCAGTGCATATGTGTTGCTTTGAAAAACATTTTTAACATTTTTTAAAATAATTTTATTTATTTATTTTTGGCTGCATTGGGTCTGGGTTGCTCTGCGCGGGCTACTCTTCATTGCAGTGCGCGGGCTTCTCATTGCAGTGGCTTCGCTTGTTGTGGAGCACGGGTTCTGGACACACGGGCTTCAGTAGTTGTGGCATGTGGGCTCAGTAGTTGTGGCTCGCGGGCTCTACAGCACAGGCTCAGTAGCTGCGGCGCATGGGCTTAGTTGCTCTGCGGCATGTGGGATCTTCACGGACCAGGGCTTGAACCCGTGTCCCCTGCATTGGCAGGCAGAATCTTAACCACTGTGCCACCAGAGAAGTCCGATATTTTTAACATTTTTTAAACAGGCACTGCATACTCACCAGTGAGCAGCAGGAGAACCTTTAAGGTCTCTGATTATGTTGCCACTGAAGTCCATTCATCCCACTGTTTTGCAATTTTCATTTACTTTTTGAGTCCCTCTTCACGCTATGAGTCCTCTGAAGTCAGGGTCACCTCCAAGCCTAGCCCATGATATTATGGCAAAGAAGTGATGTGGTCACTAAACCCATTCTCTCTTGTCCCTGGGCACACAGATGATCTATATTTTCCTTACCTTTGTCATTAAGTTGGAGCCAGGTGACTTCATTTTGTCCATGGAGTGTAAGCGAAAGTACTTTATACTATTTCCAGAACTGGGCCATAAAAATCTGCCCATCCCTCTCTGCTTCTCCCCTTTTGTAGTAAACTTGGAGGCCTCTTGTGGAAAATGGCGGCATTACAAGATAGAAGAAGACTTGGTCCCTGAATGGGTGCATGAAACAGCCTTCTCCAACACATTCACACTCATCCCACTGCTGGCCCACACTGGACTGTGACATGAGCCAGAAATAAACCTTCATGTAATGAATCCCCTGAGATTTAGGGGTTGTTCATTATAGCAATGAGCGTAACCAGACTAATGTGGGTAGGAATTCAATAACTGCTTGAAAAATAAAGGACTTTCCTGTAGAGATCCTAGCAACAACTTGGCAAGTAGGCTAGTCTCCACAAAAACAAAGTAATCATTATTTCTTCCCAACTCATATTCTTCCCAGAAACATCTTGTTTCCTTAGATTGTTCCTAACGACAATTGTTATCACTTGACTTGAGGAGTTTAAATAGTGTTATTATTGATAACAAATACAGAACATTTTGAATAAATTACTGTCTTGGCACCTAAACATGAGAATTCAGCTGTTTCCTGTGAGATATACATACTTAGACCAGCTCAATTCATCCTTCTTCTAAAACATATACTTACAGATCACTTGCTATCTGCTAGGCCTGCCCTGCCCTGACGAGTGGAGGAGAGAAGATGGAAACAGCCTTCTAACCACAACAGCAAGAAGAATAGGGCAAGTTCCCCCAGGAAGAGCACGGTCAAGGCCACTGGACGGAGAGCGTGAAGAGGTGGGTCTGTCCTGCATCCAAATCATTTCGTGAACATGAGCAAGTCTCTGGCCCTTCCTGAGCTCCAGTTCCTCCTCAGTAAATAGCCTGTTTAGACAAATCTAAGGATGACACAAGCTGCACCTTCACAGAAAGCACCTCAGTCACATGATGCACGGACACGGCCTCAGAACCATTTCCAACACTAAGCGCCAGTCCACCACTAATCAGTGAAACCTGCTAGCCATCCCTGAATGAAGCATTTTCTAGGTTCCCATCAACCTTTTCTGTAATGAAAGTCAGAAACTGGGAGAAGGTCCCAAAGGGATCCACTCTCTGAACTCAGAAAGGTCTCAGAATAAAGGTTTTCTAGAGAAGCCAAGCCAGGCAGGACAGTTTTAGAGACAGCTCGTTGGGGGCTCCTGCGTTTCTTCTCCACGGCAGAGTGATTAAGGACACAGACTTGGGGGCCAGACTGCCTGAGTTTGAAGCCCGATTCCACTTATCAACTGTCAAATCTCGGGGGAGGAATGGATGCTTTTTGTGCCTCAGTTTCCTCAACTACTGATAAAAGGCTTAAAAGGGCTAATAGTCATGAAGCGTTTGGGACAGCAGCTATTGCGTATAGCAACCCTTAAAGTATAATGCTTGTTAAATAAATGATCTGCTGAGCACCGTGACACTTCTTCACCCCAGGGGACAGTGAAAGGCTGGGGAGGAGGTAGAGAGACAAAGGTTCTGCTGAAGAGCTTAAGTGAGGATTTCTTAGACCTGATGTGGGGGCTCCAGACCTCATCCTGTTGCCCCAAATCCCCTCCAATCTCCAGCCCCCAAACAGCCTTGTTCTGAGGCCAGGAACCAGAATTGGGCACAGGACACATCCCAGCCTTTGAGATCTTTCACTGAATCTGAGACAGTCTCCTCTACCACTGTGCTCATGGTCGCCCTACGACTAAGGAAGAGCTTATATCAAAGGGTTAAACGTACTCCCACTGGGGATGGAGGTCAATTTCCTCCCTGAAACTTAGCTCTCTGTGCTTCCTTCACTCCACCCTCAACAAACGCGCAGGATATGAAATTGCTGAGAAGTCTATTTTGAAATCTTAGTTCCCCTATTTAAAAAAATATATGTTGCCTCAATGAACATTTCTCAAAACTTCCTCAGCCCAGGAGCCTCCGAAGCCCCTACCAGGCCAGCTCTCCTCCCGCAGCCACTCCCTTCACAGGAGGATGAGGGTCTGCATGGCAGCCACATCCCTCCCCCTCCTCCTTGTCCTCATCTCCGTCGCCCTGGGGTCCAAGACTGAATCCGATTCAAGTGAGTGCAATACCTTCCAACCTGGTTCTTGTGGGTAAACAAGCACGAGTAGGGTTGCCGGGGATACAAGGAGAAAGGGGCTCTAGAAGGAGGTCTGGTGTCTTCTTTTTTGTGTTATTGAAGTATAGTTGCTGTACAATGTTATATAACTTACAGGTGTACAATAGAGTGATTCACAATTTTTAAAGGTTATACTTCATTTATAGTTATAAAATATTGACTGTATTCCCCATGTTGTGCAATATATCCTTGTAGCTTGTCTTATACCTAATAGTTTGTACCTCTTAACCCCCTACCTCTACTTTTCCCCTCCCCACTGGTAACCACTAGTTTTCTCTCTATATCTGTGAGTCTGCTTCTTTTTTGTTATATTTACTAGTTTGTTATATTTTTTAGATTCCACATATAAGGGATATCCTACAGTTATTTGTCTTTCTCTGTCTGACTTATTTCACTTAGCGTAATGCCCTCCAAGTCCATCCATGTTGCTGCAAATGTCAAATTTTCATTCTTTTTTATGGCTGAGTAGTATTCCGTTGTATGTATATAAGGTCTTGTGTCTTCCTCACCCTGTGCGGGATGAGTCCCCTTCCTGTCAATGCCATGTGCCTGGCAGTGAGGCCAGGCTATCTCTTCACTCCCTCAATTCACCTCTCTTTGCCATTAAGCAAAAGACTGGCTCATCCCATTTGGGGCCATTATCCCCAGGGAGACTGAGGAACAGTATTTGGAGCCTGTCGAGGCCACTATGTCCATTTACCTCCTGGGATTTGCACCCAGGCTGCTTCCAGGGTCCTCCCTACCCCACGAGTGCAGCATCTTTTAGTTATGTGGTAGGGGGAAATGCAACAGTTGGGGGTGTCCCCAGGCCACCTTTTTTCAGCTTATTTCTTAAGATGAGCTGCCTTTACAGCAGCCAAAACTATTCCTCACTCTGCAATTTTACTTTATTTCCTTTTCAGAAACTGAAGGGAAACATAGAAGGCTGTTGAAATAAAACTAGACTAAAGTTGACGGAATCTGGACAGTTTGATTTGCCTCTCTGAGAATTCACTCAGACAGCTCAGAGGAATGCAGTGGCAGTGGTTCCCGGGGACCAGCGGGTCCCTTATTTCACTCTTTGGGGAGTGAGGATGCTGCTGGCAATGGTGCTGGATAAGAGGACCAGCCCTTCCCTTTCCACCCAAGCACCCGGTCACTGTCGGTGACCCCGAGGTCATCGCTGTGCACACCCACATTTCTGTCCAGGTTGGTCACATAACATGCACAGCCCCAATCACTGCACCTGCTAACTGCAGGGTCCTTGATCTGAAACGCCCTTCCTGCTACCCCCATAATTCAATCTCGGTGTGACTTTGCTGTCACCCCCTTGCACCTCCTGTAAGAGTCATGAAATTTCAGAATCAAAAAATAACTGAAAAATAGTGATTTTTTAGAAAGTGTTTTAGATCAGGAAACCTTCTCTTCAAGCAAAATCTCACACAGGAGGCCCAAAATGTAAAACAGACAAAAAGGCTGATGGGGTCTTATACCCAAGACTGAACTCCCAAGTGCATCAGTGCCTCCAGGAAACTTCATGTAAAGACCATCAATCCAGTTAACCGCCTCTTCACAGATGGGGAGACTGAGGAGGGAATGAGGGGTGAGGGGCGCAAAGCCAGCAGAGGTGAGGTGGGGTGTCCTGCAGATCTGGGTGTCCTGGCCCCCGGGCCATTGTCTTCGGGGCTTGGTATGGGCATCCTGCCCTCTTTGCAGGGAACGGGCAGGATGGGGACACTGGGAGGGGCAGGGTCTGCATTCCCAAATGGCATGTATCCCAATCCCTGTTGGGATTTCTTCCCACATCCTTCCTTTTTGGAGCATCTCTGCCAGCTGCCCCCAGGGATGGCGTGGGCTCGCTGAGATCTGAGCTTTGCTGCTCTTCCATCTGGAGTTCAAAGTCATCAGCCAGTCCTTCTGGGGTGGGGATGTGGGGGTGGAGAATGGAAAGCAGAGTGATCACTAATGAAGGAAGAGGGAAAGGGGAGCCCCGGGAAGAGTCTGAAGGGGAGACCAGAGGACTGAGTTTTTTCTACAGCCCTCTCTTGGAATTCTGGGGGCTGTCCCCTCCTTCCTTCCCTCTTCCACCTGCTCGGGGGCAGAGGCAGCCAGCAGCTGTCACCTTTAACAAATGTCCCGATCTGGGACTTCCCTGGTGGCGAAGTGGTTAAGAATCCGTCTGCCAATGCAGGGGACACGGATTCGAGCCCTGGCCCGGGAGGATCCCACATGACGTGGAGAAAAAAGCCCGTGAGCCACAACTACTGAAGCCCGTGCGCCTAGAGCCTGTGCTCCGCAACAAGAGAAGCCACCGCAATGAGAAGCCCGCGCACCGCAGCCAAGAGTAGCCCCCGCTCGCCGCAACTAGAGAAAGCCCGCGCGCAGCTTTCTCTAGTCTCTCTTTCTTCGCGTTGCGAAGACCCAACGCAGCAAAAAATAAACAAATAAAATAAATAAGTTTATTTAAAAAAACCAAACAAACAAGTGCCCTGATCTCAGCTTCCCTCCATGCTTTCTCCTCAGGAGGACCTTACCCCCCCACCGAGTGCTGCTACAGCTACCTGACCCGGCCAATCAGGAAGCACTGGATTTCACGCTATTATGAGACCGGCGGCCTGTGCTCCAAGCCTGGAATTGTGTAGGTGGCACCCATACACCACACTGGGGGAGGGGGAGCCAGCAGGGTCCGGGTAGGGGAGAGGAGGGCAGGGAGAACACAGAATGGGTGCTCCCCAGGGTGCTTCTCAGGAATGTCCACGCAGGGAGAGGCAGTCGGGAGGGAACCTGGGGGCTTCTGGGCTGTCTGGGGCCCGCTGGGGCCAGGAGGAAGCTGGTGCCATGGATGGGGAGGTGTGGGGGAGGGGAAGGGAGGCAAGGGGCACTTCCTGGGTGGGGACACCGAGACTAGATGGGCCCAGGGGCCCTGAGGGGCTGAAGGGCATGCCTCAGAAAGGACGCTGGCCCTGGGCTACCTCTCACTAAGGAAGGAGAACCAGTCTGGGTTGGATGAGGAATTTGTGAGGAAGGGAGGATGGGCTCTTGCTTCCTGGCTGCTGGACCCTTGGTTTGTCATCCTTCTCCCCTCTTGTTCCACAGCTTCATCACCAAAAATGGCCGTAAATTGTGTGCCAACCCCAGCGATGACTGGGTCCAGGACTATATCAAAGGAGCTGGAGGAGATCTGAGTGACCCAGAAGTAGCGGAGAAGGACACAGCTCAGAATTTAAAGAGATGGGGCTGAACTCCACTCCCAATTTAGCCCCAGACACCTCCTGGGAGCTGCCCTGCCTTGAATTAAAGACCATCATGCCCTTCCCTGCACTCGTTCATTTCTACTAAATTGCCCATTGGCAGTAGACTTGAGGACACTGGTGAGTCCAGCTCAGGGTGGCACTCTCAGCCTCAAGCATCACTCTGCAAAAGTTTGGCCAGAGCCTGGTGCCAAAAAATGGGTCAGGTCTCCGATGGAGGTAGAGGAAAACTGAGCAGAAAATGAGGAAGACAGTGTAAAAGCTACCTTTACACAATAACAACCACAATCATAACAGATTCCATTTTTGTAGCGCCGTCTATATTCTAAGCACTCTGCTAAGCAGTTTGTGTGCATTATCTTATTTAAGCTTCACAAGTGTAAAGCTAAGAATTATCACCTGATTTTGCAGGTAAATCTTCATAAAGGCCTCTCTATAGCAAACTCCATAGTCTTTTTCTGGGCTGGTCTCAAGGCCTCTGTTCCCTGCTGACTGGGATAGGAATGACTCATGGAAATATTTTATCCAATTCTTGCCCATCCACTTACATACATCAGGTTGCACTCTATTGTTTTACTCAGTTTTGTGTCCTGCACAAGGCATAGCAAAAAGCCTGACCCACACCAGGTGCTCAGGAAATGGATAGATGGATGGATGGTGGATGGATAGTCAGATGGGTAGATGGATGGATGGATGGATGGTGGATGGATGGGTGGATGGATGGGTAGATGGATGGATGAATGGATGGTGGATGGATGCGTGGATAGATGGAACGATTCAGGAGTCCAGAGGAAGCTTATGCTCCAGGAATAACACTCAACTGCCCCCAAAGGGGGGGATGCCCCCATCTTCCAGGTTCAAGAAGGAGCTCTGCATACAAAGAGGAAGAGCACATCCAGTGTAGGCACTATGACCACCCTTCCTGGCCTCCAGCCCTCCACAGACAAGGGCCAGGAGGGTGCCTGCACACTGAAGGTATAGCAGACTTCCTCAGACCTTCTCTCCTCCATAAACAGAGGTCAATGGGGTATCTCACACACGTACCCTCCCTAGCTTCATAAAAAGCCACAGCTTCACCACCACTGACTGTCTTGAACACACCAGGACTAACTGCATTGTATGTTTTTTTCCTGTTTATAAGCAGTCATGCCAAACAGCAAGCCCCACAGGTATCTTCATAGTCCCTGTTTTTCCCCTGCCTCCCTCTACTCCCATCTCCTGAAACACTCCCTCACATCTCTAAAACTCACAGTGCATCAAAGGCAAAATCCCCTGTATCTTTCATTTCTTCTCTGCACGCTGCCTTCAGCCTGGAACAGGGCTCTGAGGCAGTCTGAAGAGCTAAGATGCTGAGGGGCAGGTCCAGGCTTAGACAAAGGTGGGGGTGGGCCGCAGCTGGAACTCCGGACCCAGAAGCAGGTTGTCAGGTTCATGAGGTTGGGGTGGCCCTCTGCTGGCCATGATTGGCCATGGTGGCAGATTGAATTAACCCACACTGAGGGCACCCAGAAGGGATCAGCTAATTAGACGTAAAACTGGTTCCGAGTCCAAGGTCCAAAGAGATAAATGAGAACATTGATAAATAAGCCAAACATTTCAGCAACAAACAGGGGCCCAAGGATCAGGCACTGTGGGGGCTGGGGGGTGGTATTTGTAGCATAATCTGTGACAAGAAAGAGTGTGAGCTCAATCATGTGTCCTTGGCGGGGGTGGACACACATCCTTTTCCGAGGGCACTAACCCTACCCTTGCCTCGGTCTGTGTTCTCTCTAATCCGGCTTTCTGTTTGCCCTCCCAAAGACCGATCACCTGGGGAAATAGTCAGTTCAACCCTCCTCCCTCCTCCTTCCCCAACATAGAGATGGGGGCAGGGAACATGGTGAAACCGCACGGATCTGGTTTTCAGGACTGCCTATCTGTCTCCTACCCATGTGACCTTGGAGAATTTATTTAACCTCTCTAAGCCTCAGTGGCCTCATTTGCAAAATGGGAGTGAAAATCTCTACTCCCCGCTGGGAGGATTAAGTGAAGTGGGGCTTGCCAGGTGCTGACACATGGCACGTTCTCCACACTTTCCCTTTCTCTCTTGTTTCCTTCACACGGATTCAAACCTTACCGAATTCAACTCTGCTCCAGACCCCGCCCTCCACCGCCCTCCGCTTCAGCAAACACCGAGGGAGGGGCCGTTGTCTCTCCTCCTCCGCCCGCTAAAGTGGTCAGAGTCCAGAGAGCTGAGGGCCCAGCGTGGATGGCCAGGAAGGAGACTGTCTCCGTTCAGCCTCCAAAGCCCAACTGCCCCACTGAGAGGATGATGGTCTCCGTGGCTGCCTTCTCTCTCCTCAGCTCACCATTACTTCTGCCATTCACAGCCAGCCAAGTGAGTCCACCTGTCCCTGAAGGGCGGCACTGAGAAAAGGGAACGGGGCAGCGGGCAGCGAGGTGTTGCTAAGAGTGCTGTCAGGTCTCTGTCACCAACCCCGGGGCCTCTCCCCTCCTGCACACAGAGCTGCTGCCTTCAAACTCTTCGCTTTGTAAGTAGAGCTGAGCTGTGGTCCAGATCCTTCTGGGGTTGGGCAGTTTCAGGAAGCTGGGTCAAGGTTACATCAGGAATCCCAAAGACAGACAGCAGGAATGATCATTTAGGAGGAAAAGCCAAGGAAGAAGCAGAAGAGATAATAAATGTACGCAATGAGGAGGGAGGCAAGGCAAGTGGATGAAAAAAGCCATAGATCCTCTGGGAGGGCAGGATGAAGGGTCAGGGATGAGTGATGTTTGAGGCTAAGCCCAGGAACGGGGAGTCTGAACCTAGACACCCCTTGCTCGCAGTGTCTGTTGTAGTTTGCTGGGACTACCACGGCAGCCAAAAGAAGTCCTGGTGGGATGCCCACGTGTACCATTTGTGGGTTTCTGGGCCCCTATCTCCATCCTCCAGCCTAGGACTAAATAAAGTCTGGAGAAAAGAGAAAAGGGGTTGAAGGAAGTTGAGAGGTTTTGGAACTATGGGATGCTTGGGACCTATGGAGAATGGGGCTTGTTTTGCCCACCCCCTAACCCTGCCTCTACCATCATTTATGAGGGCTGGTGACAGGGACGGGACCAAGGCACTCAGGCCTTCTACATACCCGCCTCCAACTGCCCCAGCCCTTCCTTTGTCCCTAAGGCTGCCCTTGGCATATAGTCTGGCCAGATTCTGCCTGTGTAAACACTCAGGGGAGAGAGGGTCACACACACCATGTAATCTGCCCACACGCTCTCAGGGTGCCCCTGGTCTTTGTAAACGTTGCCTTGAGAACCAGGGCCACTGTGGGTAGAGGTGCCTCTGGTGGGTGGGATGGGGCAACAGTGCCCTTCGGGAAGGTCAAGCAGGAAGAGAAAATGGCCCACCCAAAGCACGGGTCAGGCAAATGATTCTCTCGAGAAGTCTCAGGCTTTGCCACCAGCTGGAAGCGAGGGTCAGGGATTTGCACTCTGCAGGTTTGGGGGCCGGGTGAGGTGATATCCCCAACTGATGAGCAGTCAGGGGAGCCCAAGGGAGACACAGTGATAACCCAGCCGAGTCTCGTATCCTGCGAGCGTCAGAGAGGGGGAAAGAGCCATTTCCAGGCCAGAAGAGTGGCCATTACAACCATTGGCTCTTCATTACAGCAAGCGCTGAGTCTTCCTGTGCCAGACTCTGAGTTAAGGGCTTTACAAGCATTCTCTCAACTAATCCTCACCACGATCCTAGGACGTAATTTTTTACCCTCGTTTAATGGGTAAAGACACCCAGAGATTAAGAAATTTGCCCATGATTCAAGTCATTAAGTCGAGACTCCAGCCCAAGCTGTCTGACTCTGAAGCCTAAATATAAGCCTTTTCCTCCTGCCCTGACTTCTGCCCATCTCCCCATCTCAGCCTCCTCCCTGACCTCAGCCTCTCTGGTGCCTCTAGCACAGAATCCAGGCTCCCTATCACAGCTGAGAAGAGGTGTGGCCCTCCCCTCCCTCGTCAATATCCTCCCTTCCTACATCTTCCTTCCCACCTTGCATTGCAGCCTCCTGGAACTGTTCCGTCCCCCCAGACACACTGGGCTTCCCCCACCTCAGGCCTCCATACATTTCTTTTTTCCAGATCCCACAACTCCTCTGTCTGCCTAAATCCTAATCATCCTTCAGGAATCAACTCAGGCACCACCTGCTGTAGGACTTCTTCCTCAACCACCCAGGCTGGGTTAGGTACCCCTCATTCTGTTCCCATAGCATCTTGTGTCAAATTCTACTCTATCCCAGACCACGTTCTATTGTAGCATTTATCTTTTCACTTTCCCTTTTTACCCAGACTGCTCTGTAAGGTACACAAGAGCAGTGTCTGTGTCTTCCTCATGTTCTGAACCCCATAGAGCCTGGCGTGTAATAGGAGCTCAATATGTGTTTGCCAAGTCAAGTTCATCAGCAAATATGATTACCCCAGTCCTCTGTACTTGGTGACACTCAGTCCAGAGGCTGAAGGTTCTACAGAAGGTTCAGCTTTTTCACTTTCTCCATTATCCATCAGGCTACCATCAGTCCCTGCTGATAAATGGCTTTGCCATCAGAAAAGCAGAATGCAAGAGATGGGACATGGAAGTGGGCAGCCATGGGCTCCCTCTCTACCTCCTTGGCTCAGCATTCAACGTCATTCCCTCAGAAATTCCTGAGTCGGTGAACCCTCCACCCGCCTGCTGCCTGAAGTATCATGAGAAAGTATTGCCAAGAAAAGTGGTGGTGAGATACAGAAAGGCCCTCAACTGCTACCTGCCAGCAATCATGTAAGCACCGCTCTGCAGATATTTCTATGGAGAGGGAAGGGGAGCCCAAGGCTGGAGTGGGGTGCACAGAACCAAGTCTCCATGCTAGAACAGGGGAACAGTGGTTAAGGGCCTGGGCTTTGACTCTCACAGGACAGGCCTGGGTTTCGTTCTTGATTTTTGCCACTTATAGTTGTGTGGCCCAAGAAATGGTGGCCATAATGAAACCCAAGCCTGAGGGTCTAGGCTGAGTGGGGAAGGGGCTGAATGAAGAGATGAGGTCTAGAGGCCAGAGAGGGAGGCCTTCTGAGGGGACCCAGGTGGGGGAGGCCTAGGGAGGTGGTACAGGGCATGAGGCAAGCCGGCTGTGAGCTAGAAGTGTCGACTGGACCCCCAACATACTCTATGACCCATGACAGTCTAACTCTGCCTCCACAGCTTCATCACCAGAAGGACACGAGAGATCTGTACCAACCCCAATAACGAACGGGTCCAAGAATACATCAAGGATCCCAGACTACCTTTGCATCCTTCCAGGAAGTTGGTCTAGGTTATTAACATTATTCGATCTGAGAAAGGTCAGCCCCAGTTCCTCAACTGCGCATGGTGGTCAGGCCTCAATGGGAGCCCAAGTTTGGGGGAAAAATGGTGCAACCCTGTGAAAATGCAGGCAGCCTTGTGGTCTGAATGACAGAGTTACATTCAGAGAAGCAGGCCAGTGATCCCACAAAGTAAAGTTTCAAATATATTCTCAATCTCTGGAGGACATGCCAAAGTTAAGGGAGGAGAGCAGGGATACATTCTTAATGCACAGAAAAGCATCTTTCACATCCTCCTCCTTGTTCTGCTTTCAGATCCTCACATCACTCCAGCTGTTCTAAATGATCAGACCACCTCTGGCCTCTCACTCACTGAGACCCAGAGGACTCAAGACTTTTCCTGTCCACCCTTATCCCTTTTCTAGGTCTCTTTTTTCTTCTATTATCTTTTCTTTTAAAAAATAACTTTTTTCTTAGCAGGCCAGGGTGGGAATATTCAAATACTAGTGATTTTTGTCCCTGTTGCAGAGGTTTTGCTGGATCCCCTGATATCGGGTCTTCCCCAGGGTGACGTGTGTATAGACAGTGCCAAAACAGAAAAGGAGATGTGAATCCCTAGCTCCCACTCTAAGCTTTGCATGGCAAGGGAAGGGCATTAGACCAGGTTGGGGATAAAAATCTTGATCTAAAATGCAACCATTCAATAAATAAAATTTGCTTTATTGCCAACTTGATTTCTAATTTCCTGCCTGCTTTCTGCTAGGGTGGCAGAAACTTAATCAAAGTTTTTGCAGGGGCTTCTCCACATTCGCCTGAGAAATTTGTCAATTTGGGGGACTGGAAAGTTTACATGGTACCAAGCCCAGACATATATACCCAATCTCCCCTTCTCCCTACCCCTCTGTCCCCAGCTCAACAACAGGGAGTGTACTCAGACAAAATCCAACATTCCTGCAAAATGGTGTTATGCAGGCAAAGCAAAATCAGGCAACTAAAGCTACTTAATTAGAGAAACAAATAAATTTGCTGAAGTGATCATTCTGAAGACTGGCCATCCAAAGACTTGGATTCTGATAAACTGACCCATGCCTGCCCCCAGTGGCCCCCAGTGGTACTGCATCATCCTGCCTCCCTGCCACCCCACCACAACTGAAGCTAATCGATCCAGATGGCCACCTGACTCCAGATGGCCAATGAGACTCTCTCTTAGAAAGATGAAATTTGGACCAGAGAAACGAGTACTGGTTGCTGTTCGAGCATCGTCCCGAAGGAAGTTCATTGTCCCTATGAACTCATCCACTGAAGCCCCTGGAGCTGCCGTACTACTTCCTGTCCCCACTCCAGGCTTGGAGGTTTGGTGAATCTCAATTCCATGAGATGCCCCAGCATTCCTCCCACTATTCCTGTTTTGTTTTAACTCCTAAAGGACCATGGTGGCATTTAGCACCTCCAGAATAACTTTTCGTTGGTTTAGGTCAGTTCTGGTTTGTGCAGCCGGGAATGTGTTAAAACATTCGCAACATTTTTACCATGTTTAAGTGTACAATTCAGTGGCACTAAGTACTTTCAAATTGCTGTGCAACCATCACCACTACCCATCTCCAGAAGGTTTTCATCACCCCAAGCTGAAACTCTGTACCGGTAAACAACAGCTTCCCACTCCTCCCTCCCCACAGCCCTCAGGAACCACTATTCTACTTTCCGTCTCTATGAACTTGACTCCTCTAGGTACCTCATATAAGTGGAATCATACAGTATTTGACGTTTTGTGACTGGCTCATTTCACTGAGCGTAATGTTTTCCAAATGTATCCATGTTGTCAGGATTTCATTCCTTTCTAGGTCTGAATAATATTTCATTGTATTTCATATGTATTTCATCATTCATTAATCTGTCCACAGGTATCTGAGTACCCGCTTTTCTTTACATGAGCCAGAGTTAGCAGATCTTGGGTTCTGTTACTTGTGCCAAAATCACTTTAACTTGTGCAGTTACCTGTCAATCACCACGCTGGCTGGGCAGGGGCTCGGGGCAGGTAAGGGACCAAGGCTCTGGCTTCCCCTTGTTCCCCCACAGGGGTCACTGCTACCTGCTCTAATCCCCCCCCAGGCTGTGAGCTGCTCCTGTATCCAGGGATTTCTCTCCACCCTCCCTGCGATCAAAGCTGAGAGCTTACAGCTGACTGTGACCAAACATCCTCCTCCAGGAGCTCACAGCCCAGGGATGACAGAATCACCAACAAATACAACATAGCCAGGCTGGACCTTTGCTCACAGGGGCCAGAGTGAACATAGAGGGGTGGCAGGGCTTGGACTGACACAGGAGCCAGACTAAGTTCAGTGTGTACACCCAAGCAGGAGGTTTCAGAGTCCTTAGCCAGCGTGAGGGTCAAATCAGGGAACCCGAGTTCAAAGGCCTTAGGGACAAACTGAGGCTGCAAACAAGAAGCAAAGGCCAGGATCAGGATTCTGGCAAAAGCTGGAACGGAAATGTCATTATTTGTCTTTTTTCTTTTTCTTTTTTTTTTTTCTTTTGGTCTATCAGAGGAGTTCAGGGTTGAGATGTCAGTCCAAAAACCTAATTGAAAATCTATATACAAAGTCAAATTCTTACCCTAGCACATAATATAAAGCTTGCCAGAAACTCCTAATAGTTCAGGACCAAAGGTGCATTCAATTGTCTTTTGTTGGGTTTTTTTGTTTGTTTTTATTTTTTGGCCGCTCCGCTCTGAATGTGGGATCTTAGTTCCCACCAGGGATCGAACCTGTGCCCCCTGCAGTGGAAGCACACAGTCTCAACCACCGGACCACCAGGGAAGCCCCTCAATTGTTTTTAAAGAGGGCTATTCCTAGGCTTTTCAAGGTAGATAAATGCCTGGCTTTAAACATTCGCGTGCATGAACACAGACACACACACAGGAAGGACCTCCTCATCCTGACACATAGGGGTCTCCCAGCCCTGATCATCCTACATTGAAGACCTCACCCACATTAACCTATGCCCAGACAGCTTACATGACTGTCAGCCTTGTAGATGAAGGTGATCGACTGGAAGGGCGTGAACAATAAGGCCTGGAATAGTGGGGTTTCCACTCCTGTGTCAGAGAAAGGGGTAGTAAGTGGTGAAGGCCACACACAGCAACATGAGGAACCAGTGCGTGGGACAGGAAGGGAGGAAAGTGAGGAAGCAGCTCTGGGCAGTACAAAGAGCATCTTACCTGGCACCGAGAGGTCTGGCCGCACGCCCCCTCTCGGGCATCCATCTAGTGCAAGTGAGGATTTGCATGGGACAACCAGATGTCCCGCGGCTAGCTCTGGCTGGCCTGTAAGAAATGCTATTCGGCCTTCGGAGCAGCCTCCTGAGACGGGCCAGACGAGCAAGCATTTCCCCTGTAGAAAATACACGTGTGCCTGCACCTGTATGTGAGTAACTACTGAAAGTCACCAGCAGCCTCAATGAGGATATGGGGGACACAGTTGATGCAACGGTTTAAAAGCACTGGCTCCACACTCAGCAGACAAATCCAGGTTCAGATCCCAACTCTGCCTCTTACCCTGACAGTAAAATGCTGTTAGTCTTTTAGCAGATAGAACAAGAATCCCTCTCGTGGAGGAAACAACCATTGTTTAGAAAATGTGTCTGTAATCCCAGTGAAGGCAGGAACCTCTCCCAGGACATAGACTGGGACCAAGATTTCAGGGGAAGGGGTGAAATTGCTCTGCCTGAACCAAGAAAAGTAACTGTTTTGCCTTTGAAAGCCAGAGGTGTGAGACAGGGCCAGCAACTCTAGACCAGAGATTGGAAAATGTGAAGTAAGTCACTGGGGATTCACGGAAGTCTTGTGAAAGCTTTGGATTCCCCTAGACTGTAAGAACTGGAGAAGTGGAAAGACCCCCAAGCAGCTCTCAAGATCCAGGGACATGACTGGATGGCTACTTTAGGTGGGGTGGTGAGGAAAGGCCTTACTTTGGGGGTGACATGCTCCTTGAGAGCTAAATGACCAGAGCAAATCAGCCATGTGAGGACTGATGGGAAGAAAACTTTCCAGGCAGAAGGCATAACCAGTGCAACAGCCCTAGGCAGGAGCCAGCTTGGCCCAGGGGACAGTGTGGCTGGAGCACAGAGGTGAGAAGGAGACCAGCATGCGCAGTGGATACACCCAGTGTTGACACTCAGCCAGCTCCCCTCTGGAGCTGCTGGAGCTTTGACACATCGTAATAAATTAAAATGTAACCAGCTCACTGGGGTCCAGAAATGGTCATCTGCTCAGAAGCTCTCTAATGCCCCCAGAAGGCCATCCTAGCCTTTGGCTAGGGCCTCCTGGGGACAGGGATCTCCCAAGTGAAGACCTGTTCTCCCATCCAGCAGCCGTAGCCCGCTTCCCCAGCTCAGTCCTGCCAGCCTTTTCCAAGTCCTTTCTGAGTCATCCTCCTTGCCCTGCTTTGACAGGCTAGGAACCAAGGTGACCCCTGTCCTTGGGCATCCTTGTACGCAAAAAGACTCCAGCTCGAGGTCCCCAGTCGCTGGGAGAGCTGATTAAACTTGGTGCAACCCCAATGCCACAGCCTTGTGGAAGTCCAGGACCCCCCACTCCACTGCCAAGATTTCCTTCCGTTCCTTTGGCCTGTTTTCTCCTTCCCCAATCTCCCTCCCCAATCAGGAGTCCCACACCAGCTCAGCAGCAGGTATCACCTTGCTGGATCTCCTCCTTGGTAAACCAGTTTCTCTCCCTGCCCAAGAAAGAAGGCAGGGCCAGTGCCTCCTCAGAAGGAGGAAGGCATGATGTAGAGACAGGCGGAGAACCTGGAAACCCTGCCCCTTCCACCCCAAGAGGAGTGGCAGAGGAGTAGAGAGTGAGAGCTCAAGACAAACAACCAGAGAGCAGTGTGTCATGAAATCCTCCCTTCAGACCAGAGGTTGGAGGGAAACCTGAATTCAGAGAACCTTGTGTCCAGTCCTAGTAATTGTGGTGCATGCATATAACGGGATACTACACAGCAAACCACTGATAAATGCAATACGAATGGATTTCACAGATGTGATTTGGAGTAAAAGAGTCAGACCCATAAGAGTAAATACTAGGTGTCCATTTACATGAAATTCAAGGACAGTCAAAACAGTCATAGACATCAAAGAGTGGTTACCTTTGTGGGATGGATATTCCCTACAAGAGAACGTGAGGGAGGGAATTCCCTGGTGGTCCAGTGGTTAGGACTCTGCACTTCTACTGCCTGGGGCCCAGTTCAGGGAACTAAGATCCCACAAGCCCTGTGGCGTGGCCAAAAAAAAAAGAGAGAGAGAGAGAGAGAACATGAGAGAAACTTCTGGGATGCTGAAAATGAGGCTGAGTGATGGCTACACAAGTATTGATATATCCATGTGCCAAAATTCATCAAGCTGTAAGATTTATGCACTTTGCTCTATGCAAGTTACACCTCAATAATCTTTTTAATAAGGAGTTGGGGGAGTGGTAAAGCAGAGACAGCAGTTTTGTACTCTGCTCCCTTGGGAGCTGCACATCTATCAAGATAAAAACAGCTGGGATTGTGCAGAGGGCATGATGTAACCACACGTGACTGTCTGGCCATATTCTACTACTCCCTGTAGTATATTCTACACTGTACTTTATATGGCATTTTTAAATGGGAAAGGGGATGGAGAAATGCCCCTGGCTATAGAGGGGCATGACCATTAGGGACTAACCCAGGTTACCAGATCTACACACATGCAAATGCAGGACACACCGCTCATAGGAGTTAACAGTGGAGAAGGAAGCCCTATTGGAAGGGAGGCTTCCACATTTTATTTATCCTGATAGGATATTTGGGGGTATTTTCCTATTGTTATCCCCTCTTCCCTTCCCTCATTCAAGCAGATAGTCTGCACCATGCAGCTCCTGCATCCCTCTCAGGGGAGAGAGAAGGCAGGGCAGAGAGCAAAACTGAAGGTCTCTTTGGCTTGTGTGTTCTAAAAGCTTAAGCCCCCTGCACAAAGAATAAAACAAGATTCAGGGCTTCCCTGGTGGCGCAGTGGTTGAGAGTCCACCTGCCGATGCAGGGGACACGGGTTCGTGTCCCGGTCCGGGAAGATCCCACATGCCGCGGAGCGGCTGGGCCCGTGAGCCATGGTCGCTGAGCCTGCGCGTCTGGAGCCTGTGCTCCGCAACGGGAGAGGCCACAACAGTGAGAGGCCCGCGTACCGCAAAAAAAAATAATAATAAATAACAAGATTCAAAGCATATTTCCTTAATGTCTTCACCGGAATTATTAGAGTATGGATTTCTTCCAGGATGAAAAGAGAGTCCTGCTGGGAGTTTGGGGTTAGTAGATGCAAACTATTACATTTAGAATGGATAAACAGGGATTTCCCTGGTTGTGCAGTGGTTAGGACTCCACGCTTCCACTGCAGGGGCACGCAGATTTGGTCCCTGGTCAGGGAACTAAGATCCCACATGCCGCGCAGAGCAGTCAAAAATAATAGAATGGATAAACAACAAGGTCCGACTGTATAGCACAGGGAACTATATCCAATCTCCTGGGATAAACCATAATGGAAAAGAATATTAAAAAGAATGTGTATATGTGTATAACTGAGTCACTTTGCTGTACAGCAGAAATTAACACAACGTTGTAAATCAACGATATTTCAAGTTAAAGAAAAAGATAATGAAACGCTCTTTAAAAAAAAAACAGGGACTTCCCTACCGGTCCAGTGGTTAGGATTCCAGGCTTTCACTGCCAGCGACCCGGGTTCAATCCCTGGTCAGGGAACTAAGATGCTGCAAGACACGCAGAGTGGCCGAAAAAAAAGAGAGTCTTGGTTTGGGCTGGAGGGAGGCAGGTGCAGCCTGGGCATTCCAGCGTCACTGCCAGGAAGCAGGTGTAAACAAAGATAAACAAAGAGCACTGCTCACCACCCAGTTCTACAAGGATTAGGTCATAACCCACAGCAGTCGCTGGCTGACAGCACACTCTGAGAGGAAATTAAGACAACAGGATGACGCATTCTGTGCTTCGGACAAGCAGGCCCCTTTGTTAGCTAGATATTTATCTCAGGAAGAATTTTAATGAACCCAGATTCTCACATCTTCCCATACACAGAAAAGCACTAGAATCATTAACTTGAGATAGCTTTTCTTTGTGACTAGCAGTAATCTTTTACAAAGATGTCTCCTTGACCGTATGTATTCTCTAGCCAGAAATCATACATGTACCAGTTTCTCCCCCACCTCTTCAGAGCAGTTTTCTCAGAGCGGCTGAGAGGTTGTCTCCCAGGCTATAGTCCTCAGTAAGTCCCGGAATGAAACTTGAACCCACAACTCTTTTTTTTAATTTATTTTATGTATTTTTGGCTGCATTGGGTCTTTTTTTTAAGTTATTTTATTTTATTATTTTTTTAATTTTTTTTTAAGATTTATTTATTTTTATTTTTGGCTGCATTGGGTCTTCGTTGCTGTGTGCGGGCTTTCTCTAGTTGCAGCGAGCGGGGGCTGCTCTTCATTGCCATCCTTGGGCTTCTCATTGTGGTGGCTTCTCTTGTTGCAGAGCATGGGCTGTAGGCACACAGGCTTCAGTAGCTGTGGCACACGGGCTCAGTAGTTGTGGCTCGCGGGCACTAGAGCACAGGCTCAGTAGTTGTGGCGCACGGGCTTAGTTGCTCCGTGGCATGTGGGATCCTCCTGGACCAGGGCTCGAACCCGTGTCCCCTGCATTGGCAGGCGGATTCTTAACCACTGCACCACCAGGGAAGCCCAAACTCACAACACTTGATACTGTGTGTTTATCTTGAAGTCGACACAGGGAGACCCAAAGAAGAAGGGCTGTGGAGAACATCCAGGCAGATGGGCCACAGCAGCCCTGGGGCAGGTCTCCGTGTCCTCAAGTGTGACCCCAAACTATCGGAACACCACCAGACCCCCACTAACCCCAGGGAGGATGACTCAGCAGTAACTGGTGGGGACAGATCATCATATGGGCCCCCCAATGCCTGGAACACCCCAGAAAGGCTGAGGTTAGAATGTCCCACCAGGCCAGCAGAAAGGCAGGCTAAAAATCAGACTAGGTTATAGTGGTAAAGTTTTGTTTCCTATAAACCCGAGTCCGTGGACTTAGAGTCCAGCTACAACTCTAGGTACTTCTGCATTATTTGAATCTGTTTTGATGATCTGAATCTCTTCTATGTTTGTGTTTTACTTGCATAATTTTCATTAACTTTTGTTACCCTATGTCTCTGGCATGGAGACCCACAAGGAAGGAGTCCGCTGAGGGTGTTCCCACTGTGGCCTCCCTGCCACTTTGGTGTGACCACAGACTCCCTTGACCCTTCATCCTGAGGCTGAACCACAGTGGGACCTCTGGCTGCCTCCCCCCTGGGCTCAAAGAGCAGCCTGTGGCTCCTGGCCGCAGGACTGGCAGGGTGCCTTCCCACCTGCTTTCCTACAGAAGAGAGTCCCTGTCAGCACCACCGCCCCACCGTCCCCCCCCCCCGGCCCCGGGGGAGAGGGGGATCCCCCTCTGCCTAAGCAGCCCTGGCCTTGCTTAGTCTTGTGCTTACCTCTCACAACGGCAGGGGACCGTCCTCCCAATCCTGCCTGGGAGCCTGAAATGGAAATTCTGCATCATGAAAGTGCCTCCTCTTCCGCTTTGCTAGCTGGAGTTCTCCCCGTCACTTCCTAAGAAGCATCTGTTTCCAAACCCACTTCTGACCCTGCTACCCTCTCACAGCCCAGCTTCAAGAAGCAAGAGGCGGGGCAGTAGGAAATGAAGAGGAAAATGACACTCAGTGGCCATCTTTTTATCTCAGGCACTTTACACATGTCACTTAATCCTAATATCTACCCTTCAGGGCGGGGATTAGCTGTAGGACATGTGAGAAAACTGTGGAGAATTCAGAGAGTTAAGCAACTTGCTCCGACTCACACAGCTAGTCAGTGACCAAGCCAAAATTCACATCTATGTCTGTCTGACTCCAAGGTTCCCAGATGGGACCAGTCAGTGCCTGACCCGCCGCCCCCGTGGTCTCTACGGGCCATCGTCATAGAATCTACCCTCCCAGCTCAGCGTCCAGGGGTACTAGCTGAGGAAGTTCTTATGCCTCCACTGACCAGTCTGTTTCTCCATTTCCAAGGCCCCAACAGAGGAATCTTTTCGGTCCGGCTCATCCTTTTAATCCAGGCCACACAACAGCGGGCAGTCCCTCTACCACAAGCACCTGCAACTCTGCCCCAGAGCCCACCCCCAGCAAGATGGGAATGCTGGGGAATTCACCCTGAAGTAGCCCTTGATCAATGATAGACATGCAGTGGTGAGCAAATCACTCAGCTTCTCGCCCCTGGGGTTTGGGCTTCCCTGGTGGTGTAGTGGTTAAGAATCCGCCTGCCAATGCAGGGGACACCTGGGACCCCTGCCCATCTCAGAGTGCCCAGAGGTCCCCAGAGGAACTGAGTCCAAGATGCCCCATTACAATGGTAATCTGCTCAGTAAAGAACCCTGCAGGGGCATCCTTCTTTTTTATGCTTCATTTCTCTGTTTCTCTACTGGAAATTCTCGGGATCACCTCCCAGTGAAGTACTTGCACTCAAATTCTTATCTCGTGGTCTGCTTCCAGGGGAGCCCAACCTCAAAGGTGTGAGAGAAAGAAAAGTCAAGGATGACTCCTAGGTTGTTGGCCTGACCAGTAGAGCTTCGTCATCTTAGCGTAAGTAGCTACATATCCTGAGCATTTGCCATGTGCATCTGGCTGGGCCTGTGACGTAGAGTTTGCCGATTAACTATCCCAGCCGCAGTGTGCAGTGTACAGGGTCATCCCCATATTACCAGTAAGGAAACAGACTCAGGAAAGTTCAAGCCTTTGCCCAGAGTCAGACAGCTAGTAAGTGGTGGAACTGGCTTTCAAGGATCCGGAGGTGAGAGAGGGAGTAAGTCCACCCTGCTTTGGCTTGGCTGCTCAGAACATGGGATCAAGACGACCCCTGTTTCCACTAGCCAGCCCCTCACTCCCAACAGGAAAGTTCTCCTTTCCTCACAGTAGAGATTTTTAATGGTGCTACCATTCACCTTTTCACTGATGGAGAAAGTGGAGGCAAGAGAGAAAGAAAAGAGAGAGAGAGAGAGACCAAAAGTACGGAGGGTGGGAGAGAACAGACAAGATAATGACAGCTATTTTGCAGTGAGTGCTTACAACACGTGTGCTAAGCCCTGTTCAATTCTTTACGTCATCTCATCTTGCCAAAAGCCTTGAGGAAAGAATTGTCTAAAATTATCCCCCATTTAACAGAAGTGGGGTGGGGGTGGGGGAAGGACAAGCTCAACACAACAGTGAAGAGATGATCCAGCCCACCTGACATCCCGGTGGCCTGGGTCCAGCCCCACCTCCCTATGACTCAGCTGCTGTTTTCCATTTCTTTTCTTTCTTTCTATTTTTTAACAAAACAGTTCCACATCCTACTTTCTGAGCATTTCCTGCCTGGTCCCGGGGGTGGCAGGAGCGGGGAGTTTAGGGAATTAAGCCTCTGAAAGAGGACTGAAGCTACATGTCAAAGGACAGCCACATGACATAAAACCCTCGTGCTTTCAGCAGGAACAGCAGGGCTTTGGAGAGAGAAATGCCGGTGGTCTAAGCACGTGCAGCGCTGAGGAAGGAGAGCAGCCTATGTGTCTGCAACACGGGAGGGTGGTTTTGTGGCTGAAGGGTTGTGTGCAACTGTGACAGCGGGGGCGATTCTTAACCATGCATCATGTGGCAGTGTCAAAAATGTACACCACTTAGATATACCCCCAAAAGGGTTGTTCTCTTTATTTTCAGTAACTGGTCTCACACTGGAAGATCCATTCCCACCAATGATGGAAGAAGATGGGAAACCCTCTCCCAGATGGCCTCAGGATGCACGGGGCACTTAAGCAGCCTCGAGGCCCTGGCTGGGGGTGAGGGGCATGGCTCTCATCCTGCTGGCTCTCGTTAATGCCACTTTGAGGTGTGGCTCCTCTCACCTTGCTCTGAACCCTCCCAGCTGCCACACTGCTGCAGCCGGGGGACTCATGGTCTGCTCACTGGGTGTGGCCAGGGCCCCTGGTCCCTCACTTGCTGCCTCTGCCCCACCATGTTCTCATTGACCTGAGTCTCAGCACATCCTCCCTCCTTTTTAAGCCACCCACTTGGCAGCCTCTGCTCTGGGGTCATCCGGAGCCTCACCAAAATATCCCCAAACTCGTTCCATCCTGCATCTCAGAGACTGCGGGCAGTCAGGAGTCTCAGCCCATCCACATCCCCCAGGAGAACTAAAGGCTGGTGCTGGATCCTGGCACGTCTCCTCCAATTCCCAGCTTCTACTGAATTCTCTCTTTCTTCACATGCTGCTTCACCCACCATGGGTCAGGGCCCCCATTCCCCCAAAACAACCCTGGTGTGAGTTACTGGGTGTTAACAGATGTTTACTGGAAATTTGGGCATAAGATAGGTTCTGAATGTAGCACAGAATGATTCGGGTGAGAACTTGAAATTGGATATTAACCATAAAAATCCCTGCCTTAGAAATCCACTGGCCATTCCCTGCCAGAAGGAATTAACCTCTCCCTGGCCTGACTTTCTTACCAACACCTGGGACCCCTGCCCATCTGCCCTCTTCTCCCTCACAACCCCACACCAACTCTCACACTGACCATTAAAGACTCCCAATCCTAGTTCTTTCTTTTGCAGAACAATTAGCCCTCTCTAGGCAATATAGGTAGGGGTGGGATAAGGTAGGGGGTCTCCCCCTTTATTATCGAACATGTCCATTATGTACTTTTTCCCCTAAGCCCAAGTGTAACTCACCCCTAAGATTTTTGCCCTCACTTTAGATCAGTCAGCTCAACTTTAACCAGCTCTACTAAAACAACATTTTTGTACTGCCTCATACATTTCTTTGAATCCTCACAGTGAAAAGTAGGCAATGTTATTATCCCCATTTCACAGACAAGGAAACCGAGGCTCAGCAAAGTTAAAGAATACAGCCACTGAGTGAACCAACAGCCAGGCAAGAACTCAAACCCAGGTCTGCCTTACTCTAAACGCCGTGCTCTCCACCACTGCCCATCCTGGGAGGAGCTATGTTTCTGCAGCTGGGAGGAGAACCCCATTTTCAGAACAATTCCCACGCGGCAGGAAAGGCCAGTATGCTGCAGGGTCATCTGTGGAGCCAGGAGATAAGAACCCCTGACGCTGGGGGAGGCTGCTCCCCTACAGTCCCGACCACCCATCTTCACGGAGCACCTTCCAGAACTTCCTGAGTCAGCCTCTCCCCTGGCCAGAGAGTCACCACTGTGAACACCAGGGCAAGTCCCATCCTGCAAACAGTCACCTTGGGGCCGACCATACCATCTCTAGACCTCAGAGCTACAGAGAGGAAGCTGCAAACTCGAGGCTCTCCCAGACCATCTAATCAGCGTGTACCCCTGGTGGGCAGGCACCATGCCTCTTTCACCTCTACTGGGAAAGGGACCAAGCCCAGGAGGCCCTCATTTCCAACCAAGACTGTTTCTTCCCCGCCTCATGAAAAAGGGCCCCAGCAGGAGGCCCTGACTTCCCGACAATGTGCACAGCTGTGACCATTCACTGAGTGCCTGCTGTGTGCCAGGCATTGTACACAATGACCTCCTCTCGTCTTTCCAGTCCCAGGGCTCAGTAGTATTGGGTTGGCCAAAAAGTTTGTTCGAATTTTTCCATAAC
Organism: Tursiops truncatus; assembly: GCF_011762595.2. Classification (NCBI taxonomy): domain Eukaryota; kingdom Metazoa; phylum Chordata; class Mammalia; order Artiodactyla; family Delphinidae; genus Tursiops; species Tursiops truncatus. Next base: position 32,913,275 of record NC_047053.1, read on the forward strand.
ATCTTACGGAAAAACCCGAACGAACATTTTGGCCAACCCAGTAGTTGGCCCATTTTACAGATAAGCAAACCATCTAGCAAGATCATGGCAGTTTCTTGAGTTTTTGCAGCTTCAGCAGCAGAAGCCGAAATTTGAACCAAAGCTTGTGCAACTCTGAAGCCTGTGATGTTTCCACTTCAACACCCTCTGTCGGAGGAGATAGATAGTGATCTGCCCCTCCTTCCCTGGGTCCAACCATCAGTCTTTTAGGGGAAGGCACATAAGGCCGTGTTTTTGGTGTCAAAGTGTGATTCTAAAAGGCCAGTCACCTGATGGGATGAGGGGTGGGGTGAGAGGCGGCAGCAAGGATGAGCCACTCGGTGAGTCGTCCCGCCTAAGAGAACCCCACTGAGAAGACCTGGGTCTCTCACTGGACTCAGGGATAAAAGAGGTTCTGAGACTAAGAAACGCCAAGGGAATTCCTCCTGGACACCTGGGCACATCCTGCAGGTGACTCTTTATAAATAAACCAAACACGCACATGATACAAATTCTGAAGATGCAAAATAGTATCCCTCTGGGGGAGGAGGGATAAATTGGGACTTTGGGACAGACATATACACACTACTATATTTAAAATAGAAAATCAACAAGGACCTACTGATAGCACAGGGAACTCAGCTCAATATTCTGTAATAACCTAAATAGGAAAAGAATTTGAAAAAGAATAGATACATGTGTATGTATAACTGAATCACTTTGCTGTACACCCGAAACTAACACAATATTGTTAAACAGCTATATTCCAATATAAAATAAAAATTTTCAAAAAAGAAAAAAATCAAGCAAGCTAAATGGGATCTGGGTGAAGGATTCGTGTAAAATATATATATATATATATATATATATATATATATATTTTAACCAGAAACTGAAAATATATACTAATTTTGAATAGTTATATTGGTTAGAATGATATATATCAATTTTTCAAAATATATTTTTTGTCCTAAGTAAACTGACATTTTAAATGTCTAAAAGCTTTAAAGAAATAGTATCCCTCCTATCCCTCCCTGTTCCCAGGCCTCCCTCCTGTTCCCCTTCCTAATAGGAAGGGAAGGTAATTGTTACCAGTTTCTTACAAGCCTCCAAAAGAGAATCTATACATGTGAGTCCTTTTTTTCTTTTTTTCACACATGTAGCACACTACATAGACTATTCTGTTTCTCTCATTTTTTTTTTTTTTTAAATATTTGTTTACTTGGCTGCGCCGGGTCTTAGTTGCAGCACGTGAGACCTTCATTGTGGCGTGCAGGATCTTTTAGTTGCGGCATGCGAAGTCTTAGTTGCAGCATGTGGAATCTAGTTCCCTGACCAGGGATTGAACCCGGGCCCCCTGCATTGGGAGCACAGAGTCTTAGCCACTGGACCACAAGGGAAGTCCCTATTCTGTTTCTTCTTGTATCTTAGAGATCATTCCATATCTGCACGTAGGGAGCTACATCATTCTTTTTAGTAGCTGCCTGATATTCCATTGCATGGAAGTGCCAAATTAGTTAATCAGTCCCTTACTGAGAGACAGTCTCCAGCCTTCATTATTACAAACCATGAATATCTTGGATATATTAGGTCGTGCCTGTGTGCATATGTATGTAAGATAAATTCCTAGAGGTAGAATTGCTAGTGCTTATTAAATACAATATATGCTTTAAAAATTCAAATGGATTTTGCCAAACTGCCCTCCATAGAGGTTGCAGCAACGTGTAGCCCACCAACAATGAAAGGCCGCACAGGGAGTGCTTTCTATATGAGGAAAGACCTTTAGCTGGCAGAGACAAGATGGGGGCAGACAGGCAGGTCTGTGCCTAGCCAGACATTCGTCCTAGGACAAGTGACAAAGATGAGCCAGCACCACCAACAGGCTGCTCCCTGCAAGCAAACCACCCATTTCACAGATGAGAAAACAGGCCCTGAGAGTTGCCATGCCTCACCCAGAAACCAGGACCTGATCCCACACATACACACTCACCCAGCTGCTGTTTCCAGCCTACTTGGAGCCCACAGATTCCTGACCATCCACAGCTCTGAGGTGGGTAGCAGTGATTACCCTGGACATTTATCCACCAGCCTGAAGAACAAAAAATCTCAACAGACCCTCTCCATGGTTACTGCTGGGCAGTGGGCATTGAGGGCAGGAAAGAAGTGAGAGTAACACATGAGCCATGGGTGTTCTCATCAGCCACTCTGGAAACAGAAGTAAGCATGGGGAAAACAGTTCTCCATCCTTGTACTTGTAAAGTACCTTCACATCCACTAACTCATTCCACCTCCACAGCAGTTCTCTGAGTTACACAGGGCAGGGATTCTTATATTCATTTTCCCTGTTTTATAGATTTTAAAAATGAAGTACGGGGCTTCCCTGGTGGCACAGTGGTTGAGAGTCCGTCTGCCGATGCAGGGGACACGGGTTCGTGCCCCGGTCCAGGAAGATCCCACATGCCGTGGAGCGGCTGGGCCCGTGAGCCATGGCCGCTGAGCCTGCGCTCCGCAACGGGAGAGGCCACAGCAGTGAGAGGCCCGCGGTTCGCAAAAAAAAAGAAAAAAGTGAAGTATGACTTGCCCATTGCTAGAGAGGAACAGAGACCAGAGGCAGACCTAGGGTTTCTGGTGCCTAATCCTGGCCACATCCTGTTGTGCATCTATGTAAGCAATCTCCCGTGATATGTGTCCACAAAAACCCCCCTTATCTGCCCACATCCAGGATGAGTCACCCTGTCCCTAGAAATGTTGTTTGGGACCCTCCAATGCATGGCTATACAGGAATTCCTTTCTCTGGGTCCTCATCTTTGTTTCAGCTCTGTAGATACATCCTTTGTGAGGAGACCCTTGGGATGGGTGGATTTGTACTGTGTCTAAGTGTCTGGTGTGGCCTCTGCAACATGATGGGTGCTCAATAAACATGTGTTTCCTGGTTGGCCGAGAGGCTTGACATCCTTTTGTGGAATTACTTCTCCCCCAGGGTATATAGTCTCGGTGGTACTGCAAATCAGGTGCGCTATCCTCTCCCAGCCAAGAAGCAAGCAGATGACACCAGCTTGCCTGGTTATCCTCCCTCCCTAGGACTCTGAATCCTTAATAGATTGAGATGTGGATAGGAAAAATGGCTGGAGTACATTTATTTCAATAGTGGTGGCCTGATGAGACTGTCAAGCAGTAGCTGCTGCCCAAACACCCAGATAGTTTCTCACCTGTCCTTTTTCCAAGTCAGGTTCTCCAATGCTCTATCCATTCTAATAGCTACTCAGCATTACCCCCAGTACATTACCCTCCTGCTTAAGTTAGCCAGAGTTGTTTTCTGCACTTATAAGCAAAATCTTAAATGACACAGATGTAGAGATGAAGGTACGGGTGGATGGGTGGAGGAATGGAAGGAGTGAAGGAGTGAGTGAAGTGAAAGGGCCGAGCAGCGAGCATGTGGACGAATGCAGTACTGCCCATGGAAGGACTTCATGAGCCAAGTGGTAAGGTGAGTCCCAAGCCTTGGAAAGACGGGAGGTTAAGAAGGGGTAATAATGATAACCCCTCAGCCTTACCTGCAGGAGGAGTGATATTAACCAATTTTAGGAGCAATAAGACACCTATCCCCAGCTCTCCTCCAGGACACTACAGATCCTCTAGTTTTGTATCTTTTAACGGAGAATGGCCTCAGAAATAATACTGTCAAACCTCCATTTCCTAGATGAGGAAACTGAGGGCCACAAAAGGCAAGAGGTTTGCCAAAATCTCACAACTAGGTTTGGCGCTGAACTGGGACTAGAGCTCAGGTCTCCTAATTCCCTGTCCCTTGCTCTTTTCACTGCCCAAAGCTTCCTCTGTTAGGAATGACTAAGGTGCAGAATTTCCAAATCCCATTTTGAGGAAATTCCCCAAGGGGACTTCCTCTCCTAGGCTGAAGGTCCTAAAAAACGCATATGGCTCAGGAGGTGCTAAGGTCCATCCTGTTGTGGCCTGAATGATCTGCGGTGGGGGGATGCACAGGGGAGGCAAGGCGAGAGACTGCAGACCCCCAGCCCCGGGAATGGACGCAACAGCCAAGAATCCAGGGGGCTTCTCGGGACCAGCTCAAAACAGGGGCAGGATCCAGATCACAGCCACAAGAATCCTGTAAGATCCTGAAACATGTGTCACTTCCTTTGTAAGCCTGTCTGTGAAACTCTTTGAAAAAGGGTCTGTGTGCTGACCTGCAGGGACAGCCCGGAATGGGGAAGAGGGGACCATGTCTCACCCCATGACCAGGCTCAGAGAGAGAGAAATCCAGAGAAGGGGCAGAGCACAGGGCCTGAGTCTCTGAAGCCTGCCGCACAGAGGGCAGAAGAGCTCAAGGCAGGCCTGAGTCATCATTGTTTTCTATGTGTTTTCTTCCTAATCAGTGAAATAATGCCTAAAATATCTAGCACAGCGCCTAATAGCTAGTGGAAAGTCACCGTCAACACCCCTTGCCTGCCCTCATGCCTCCTGACACTGAGCTGAGATGAACACCTCTCCTGGGCGGAGGGGGGAACATTGAGGGAAGAAATGCTAGAGCCTGGACATTTGGGGAGAGAAAGAGAAGGCATCAACTTCTGAGTATGTACTTGTGCCAGGAATGGTGCCGAGCAGTCCACTGGTTGCCTCATTTCATACTCTGCGGTGTCCCAGGAGCTAGGATTCTCTGCCCTATTTCTAGAAAGGAAGCCAAAGTGTAGACTAGCTAATAACATGACCAAAGACACACAGAGAGTAAGTGATGTGTCTGATCTCAGCCCCAAGTTTGTCCCCCTTAACCGGCCTTTCTCCTGGGGGCTGGGGACAGCAGAAGGGAGGGGCTGCCGTCCTCTGAATGTATGCACAGAGAAAGGGGAAGCCACCGACAAACACGCAGAGGAAAACAAAAACAAAAAACAGACTCCGAAGTGTGAGGAAGAGGCCCTGAAATCGTCTGCCCACCTTACCCACCACCCCCCGCCCCCAGCAGTTTTGGAAGAATTGATGCTTCTGCCTGGGCCTCGCTCCCACAGCTGCCCCCCCCACCCCCGCCAGGGTGTGTTGCAGTGGGCTCCTCCAGTCCCCCGAAGCAAATGAGCACAACAGCAAACACACCGCCTGTGGTCTCCAGCTGCAGAAAACAAGTGGGGCGTACACAGCCCCTGAACTGTGTGGTGAAGGTGTGGAAAGGCCGGGGGGGGGGGGGCCAAGCTGCAGCCCTCCAGCCTGACTGTGTTTGAACAGGAGAACGGTCGTCACAGTTGGTACCCTGACACAGTGAAATGTAGCAGGGGATGGGGAAGGGAAGGGAGGCACAGAATAGAATGACACAGGATGAACCAACCAGAGCTGGACCAAAAGGCAAGGGCAGGCTGTAGCAGGAAAAGTCTTGAAGAGGGGTTCAAATCCTGTTCCCACCTGGGCAGATCCCCTGAGCCTGCTGGGAGGCCTCCCCTTGCACCTTCACCCTGCCGCCCCCTACAGACCTCCGCCAGCACTAACGGAGCACCTACCCCAAGCAGGGCCCTGTAGGCACAAGGAAGCAGGAGACGGCCGCTCACTGGCTCAGGTGGGACACGTGTTAACAAGGGCAGAGGAGGGACACAACCAGAGAGCATATCTCCAATTTGTGAATGGAGAAAATTAAGGCTCATCAGGAGGAAATAACTTTGCCTCAGGCTTCTCCTGGGGCCCAGACTGGGATTCCTAGAGGATGGAGGGAATTTCCCTGCTTTGGACATTTTTTTTTTTTAAAGCAGCCAAAAAAGCCAGAGCGGCTCCCCACACAGTCGTGGGGGGAACTCCAGGTCAGAGCAAAGCTTCAGAATCCAGATACGATGAGGTTTCGCTTTCTCTGTCTGCTTTTGGTTTTCCTAACATCACAGTGGGAGGCTGAGCAAGCAGCCAGCTTTGCTTACGAAATGAAATGAAAGAGGAAAAAGGAAGACTGGGCCAGGAGGGCAGGGGAGGAGCTGCAGTAGGCTGGGGCGGAGTGTGCGTCTGGCTTCAGTGCGGGATGTGCTAGGAAAAGGGGTGCAGGACGGAGGAAGGGTGATGAGAACCAGCCCTCTGAACTCCAGAGGCCCATCAGTGAGCCTGCTGGGTCTATGAACCTCTTCTATGCAAAAATTACATGTGTGAGGGTTTAGGTAGGTCTCCACATGTTTGTGGAAAGTGTTCACAGCTTTCATCAGGTTCTTAAAGGGCTCCATTCCCCAGAACAGGTTAGAATCAATCTCTCACTCGACAGATGAAGAAACTTAGTCCTAGAGAAAGTAAGCAACTTGCTCCAAGCCAGAATTAATAATACAGCTGGATATTGAACCCAGGAGTCAGACGCTAGAGAGCCCATGAACTTAATCAAGATGCTGTAAGAAGTTATCAAGACTAAAGCAGCATTAATTTAGCATCTATCATGTCCAAGACATCTGTTGGAATGCAGGAGGAGAATACAAAAAACAAATAGAAAAAAAAGCATAGGACATTGTTACTGTGTTCAGGGAGTTAAGACAAGACCAGTGAAAAGTTGACTCACAGTAAAGGAGTATGTTTTCCCTTGTTCTGGGTGAGCTCTCCCCTCCCCCCACACACAGACACTCCAGAGGGCAGGTCTTTGGCTCACATGGTGTCCTCAGCACCTAGAGGGCTGCCTGGGTCACAGCAATTCTCAGTGACAATTTGCGGAGGCAGCAAGGAATGATGGAGCGGTGTAGGCCAACCACACTGGCGGGATAGGGAGGACAGAGACAGCTTCATGACGTTTGCACCTCACCTGACGGTCTCCTAAGCACGTCCACTGTCATCACTTCCCTTGATCCTCTCGACTGCCAGTGTGGTGAGTCAGATGGGCAGGCGTTCCTGGTTTTCGGGAACACAGAATGCCAGGTAAATCATAATGACAGTTGCCATTCATTGGACACCCACCCTGTACCAGGTACTGTACTGTTTACACAGGGGCTCTGATTTCCTCATGGAATCAGTACTTTAGAGCCAGAGAATATACTGATTCCGTGAGTCTGAACTCTGATTTTGCACAGGAGAAAGTGAGTGGCAGAAATGGAATTACAGTCAGGTTCTTCTCTCTCCTCTGCACACCCATAATCCCCTGGAACCACCAAAAGGGAAGAAAAATACTCCTGATGTACCCACTGCCTATTCCTGCTTAGCAACCCTGTCATCCTACCCACTCCCTATTCCCACTACCATTTATACACAGACATGCACACACACTTACACACAGCAGAATCGTTCACTGGGATTTAAAGATGGGGATGAGGTTGGTCGTCTGTGGTTCCCTCAGCTCTGTCCTCAGCTCGTGTCCCAACTCAGCGTATTTGGTATCCAGAAAAGTACTTTCCTTTCTTCCTTAAAGAAGGAAACTGAGATCAAGGAAAGGCAACAGAAATAGAGCTCACAGGGAAAAACAGCCTTAGCAAACGTTTCAGGATTTCTCTAGATACAATGCAGTGTGGTAGGAAGCTAGGAACCAAGACAGACTTGGGTTCCATGTTGAATTCTTATCACTTTAGGAAATGTGACCTTAAGCAAGTCATTTAACCTCTCTAAGCCTCAACTGACCCACCTGCTTAAAAATAGTCTTCGTAATAGGGTTCACGAATCCACATCAACTGGGGTCCGGGGTGGGTGGGTGGGGCTGTCTAGATTGCCGAAGAACCTACAGTATAGAATATCCTTAAAGGGACTGCCATTTTCTTACTCAATAATAACACAATAATAATAGCTAATGTTATTAAGTACTTAACAGTGTCAGGCATTGTACTTAAGAGCTTTCCAAGCGTGAGCACATTTATGGCAACTTAATTGTCTCAACAGCTGTGGGAGGGGCCACTGTTATTATCGCTGATTTATAGATGAGGAAACTGAGACCAGAGAGATGAAGTAACTTGTAGGAGGCCACCTGGCTTGTAAATGAAACACCAAAGCCCCTGCTCTTAACCACTAGGCAGCACAGCCTCCCACATGTTTGCTGACTAAGAGGATTACATGAAGGGAACAATTCAAACAGGCAGATCATTTTTGTGTAGATGGCTGGATGTTTCTTAAGTGCTTACAATTTATTTCTTTAAATGAGATGGGCCATGGTTTCCAAAACTGTGCTTCTATTGGTAATTGTTTAACGAGTCAGGAGGGAATGAGAGGATTCTTATGACAAGTTGAGAACAGCACCTGGCACCTAGAGAGGATGAAGAACAGCTTAACTGCCTGAATGATGTGGGTCAGTGGAAAGAGCTTGAGCCTGGTCATCAGAATCACTTGGGTTCATAAATTGGTACAGTCACTAGGGAGAACAGTATGGAAGTTCCTTAAAAAACTGAAAATAGAGTTACCATACGATCCAGCAATCTCACTCCTGGGCATGTATCCAGAAAAGACAAAAACTCTAATTTGAAAAGATACACGCACTCTGTTGTTCATAACAGCACTATTTACAATAGCCAAGACATGGAAGTAACCTAAGTGTCCATCAACAGATGAATGGATAAAGATGTGGTATATATGCAATGGAATATTACTCAGACATAAGAAAGAATGAAATATTGTCATTTTGCAGCAATATGGATGGACCTAAAGATTATCATACTAAGTGAAGTAAGTCAGACATCATAGATTGTCACACTAAGTCAGAGAAAGATAAATACTATATGGTATCAATTATACGTGGAATCTAAAAAATGATACAAATGAACTTATTGACAAAACAGAAACAGACTGACAGACATAGAAAACAAATTTATGGTTACCAAAGGGAAAGGGCAGAGGGAGGGATAAATTAGGAGTTTGGGATTAACAGATACACACTACTATATATGAAATAGATAAACAACAAGGAACTACTGTATAGCACAGGGAACTATATTCAGTAGCTTGTAATAACCTACAATGGAAAAGAATCTGAAAAAGAATATGTATCTATATAGATATATATGTATCTATACATATACATATATCTGAATCACTTTTCTGTATACCTAAAACTAACACAATTTGTAAGTCAACTATGGTTCAATTTCTTTTTTTAAGTCAATCTGAAAAAAAAAATACTTGGGTTCAAATCCCACTTATTGCTGTGTGACCTCGAGGACCTTAGTGACCTCTTCTGAGGCACGGTTTCCACTTCTATAAAGGGAGAATAATAACCATCCTGCGTCAAAGTCTTCGGGTGGAAGAAATGAGACAAGTTCTCCCCATTCTGGGTGATTCAGTCACCCTCAGCCACCAAGTTACATATGTGGCGATAGCTAGCAAAAAACATCCTTGGTGTAAGATTACGTTTTTTTTTTAATTACGCTTTTTTAAATGCGTTTGCCTTTGTTACTGTCAACAGACACTTTTAGATAATTCAGAAGTCAACTTCAGCCCAACCCAGGCCAAACTATCACTAATTCTGAATTATCCAAATAGGAATTGATGAAGATTGACTGTATCCAATTCTTTGGAATGGAGGAAGGACCTTGGCTCTAATCCAGACCACCACTTCATTCAGTTTCAAGGATGTCCCAACCATGAACCTTTTCATGGTGAGCAGTACTTAGTGGATCGAGCACTGCAGCGAGAGCCAGGGCACCTGGGCTCTGATCTCGTCGTACTGCCCTTCCTCCTGTCCCCAGGGAAGCAGCTTCCTGACCTCTGGGAGGACCCCCGCCCTGGCACACGAAGCTGAAGATGCCAGCAGAGGAAGAGATTTTTCCACCACCGCTGCTTGTGCTGGTTCTTCTCAAGGGCAAAGAGGGAAGTGATGAGCTCACTCTGGACTGGAGGGCAGTGAAGAGAGGAGCGAGGGAGAGAGAGAGACTCAAATTTCCGGAGGCTATTTCAGTTTTCTTTTCTGTTTTGTGCAATTTCACTTATGGTATCAGCCAGTGTGTGGCTGCTCTTTTGGAAACTCCCCTAGTGAGGGCGCCCCCTCTGCTGGCCGGGCTCCCTATAAAGGGCCAGCCTGAGCTGCAGAGAATCCCTGCAGAGGATCCTGAGACAGCAGGTGGATCTCCCACAGCCTCTGCTCACAGCTACCATGAAGGTCTCCGCCGCCGCCCTCGCTGTCATCCTCGCCATGGCTGTCCTCTGCGCTCCTGCATCTGCCTCCCCATGTAAGTCCAGGTCCTGACCACCACACCCCCCGGGGTCCAACCCTTAGACTGGCCCAGATCTCGCCCTCTTTTCAACTGTAGCATTTATACCATCTGAACCCTATGACTTACATTCCCCTGTACTGCTTTACCCAGATGTCCAGTTGTCCCTGATAGATCTCAAAGCCACTTCATGGCAGGGACCCTCTGAACAACTTGTATGTGTCATCAAGGTCTACACCCCAAGCCCTACAGGTGCTCGCTGAGTGTGGACTGATGCTGGGGATACTAGCAGGCAGGGGCAGCTCGAGCTGACCTCCAAACATGACTAACTCATGTCTAGCAGCAGCAGGGTTTCTAAGAAGCTTCTAAGCACTTAAGTAAAACTCTCCTGGGACAGTCATATTCCCTCCATTTCACAGATGGAAAAAAATGGGACTTGATAAAGGATAACAAAATCTAATTAAATGCCCACTCTGGATCAAGCATTGTGCTGATTGCTTTGCAAATATCATCTTATTTAATGCTCACATCTACTCTTTGAGTAGCTGTCCTCGACTTATAGAACCCCGGAGAGGTTAAGTAACTTGTCCAAGTTCATGCAACTAGGAAGTAAGGAAAGCAGTGTTCAAACCCAGCTCTGTTTGGCTCTGAAACACTACTACTCTGCTGGAAAATGGCAACTGACACTTGCCGGGGCCATCCTGAATTAACTGACCAACAAAAAGTCCTCCTTCTCTGTTCAGAGCCCTTCTCAGTATGCCTCAGCCAGAGGGTCCCAGGATAAAATATGCATCTTCAGGCCTCTCTTAGGGGTCCTGGCTCAGTCATGAAGTCTGAGTTTTGGAAGCCTCCCCGCAACCCACCCTAGGTCTCAAAGAAACCAAGTTCTGAACCCACTGAGGATCCTAGGAGAGCAAGAATAAGGGCAGAAGACCTAAGATAAGCCCGGACGAAACACAGGATGCCATCAGAGCCAAAGTTATGGGGTCGTGGTATAGAGGGAAGGCTCAAGGATTAGGTGAGGGAATCCCCACTCTGGCACTGTGTGTCCATGGCCAAGTGACTTTACCTCTCTGAGCCTCAGTTTCAGCCAAAGGAGGATAATAGTCTGTTCAAGATAAATCATATAGGGACTTCCCCGATGGTCCGGTGGCTAAGACTCCACGCTCCCAATGCCGGGGGCCCGGGTTTGATCCCTGGTCGCAACTAAGATTTCGCATGAGGCAATGAAGATCCCACGTGCTGCAACTAAGACCCGGCGCAGCCAAATAAATAGATAAATATTTTAAAAACAAAAAGCTTTTAAAAAGATAATTCATATAAAGCACCCAGCACAATACCCAGTGTGCACTGGCAATGAATCCAGGAGTCTTCTTTCTTCCCTCCCCCAGATGCCTCGGACACCACACCCTGCTGCTTTGCCTACCTCTCCCGCCCGCTGCCCCGCGCCCACCTCCGGGAATATTTCTACACCAGCAGCAAGTGCTCCATGGCAGCAGTTGTGTGAGTCTCAGCCCTGTGGAACCCTCCAGGGGGTGAGGGAGGGACACCTTTTGCCCCAGAGCCAGTCCCCCGGCCATGAGCCCTCAGAGATGGTGCCCCATCCACTCCCACCCATCCTCCGGCTGCTCAAACAGCCATGGTTCCTCCCTCTCTAGCTTCAGGTCCCCCAGCTATTGTGGAAAAAGGCTAGACAAGGTGTTCCTGAAGGATCCTCCCCACTCTGATGGGCTAGGTTAGGTCTCTGATCTTTACGGATGTGACTGTTTCTTGAACCTGGTCTGCCATGCCCCTGGGTGGAGAAGATCGACTCAGTCATCTCTTTCCAGTTAAGAACCCCGCAGTCCCTCATATCTGACACCCAATCAAATCCACCTGCAACTTCAAAAGGAGCTAAAGAGGAGAGGTCAGAGGTCAAGACCCTAGTTACAGTCAAGAGTGTTAAAAAAAAAGTTATTGATGAAGAAATAATGAAATGAGATTCTCCTTTAAATACGTAAGCTACCATATTTAGAAAAATAATAATCCTTGCTACCTAGGAAGTGCCTACTGTGTGTCAAATGTCTTACATGCATTATCTCTACATTTTATCATAACATCCCTGACAGGTATGCATAATTTTCTCCACGTTTCAGATAATGAAAGTGAGACCCAGAGAGGTTTGGTGACTTGCCCAAGGTTGTACAGTAAGTGAGGGAGGGATGGAGACTGTTTCTGGAGCCTCCTCCTCTTTCTACTCTAGCAAGGTCATTAGTGATAGTGGCTTAAGAAGTTTAAGATGACAGAGGCTTAAAGAATGAAAATGGGGCAATCACGAAGTTTTCCATATAACGATGAAGTTTTTTAATCCAAAAATTTCTGTGACACTGGCAAAGTTACAGGTATTCAGATTTGGCCTTTGGTCCTGATGAATCTTTCGAAGTATAGCAATAATATTTAGCACTGCTGGGACTTCCCTGGCGGTCCAGTGGTTAAGACTCTGAGTGCGGGTTCCATCCCTGGTCAGGGAACTAAGATCCTACATGTCACGTGGCACAGCCAAAAGAAATGTAGCACTGCTAATTTTATCTCTGAAAACAAGTATTTTTCAAAAGGAAAAAAAATCCTTCTTTGAGCACCTATTATGGGCAGGCAGCGTGGAGTAAACCACCATCCCGGCCCTTCTGGGGCTCACAGTCTAAGACAGATGTAGCAATGACCAGGGCACCCTGCATAAGACGTTACAAAGGGAAAGAGGGAACACACCGCGATTCAGGGCTTAGCTAAGAGAAGGGATTTAGGCGAAGTCTGCTGCAAAAAGTGCTGTTTGACTTGGGATTGTACTGAGGGACAGGGTGTATGAGGCAGAGGGGATGTCGCCAAGACTCTCCTCTGGTTTTTGTAGAGTCTCCGTATAGGAAAGCACTGAGGGCCTTGAGTGTCAGCACAATGAAGCAAAAGTGTGAAATGAGCTGGAACGGGGAAAGTCTAGACAAGAGAGGTCCAGTGGAGAGGCTGCTGTTGTCCACATGAGTGGTACTGAGGCTGAACAGGACCTGAAGCGAAGGAGAGACGGGGTGAGGAAGCTTCTGAGGCGGAATCAGCAAGCCCTGGCAGGAGCTGTGAGGTCGGTAGCAAGGAAGAGAGAGGGGTTGAGTGTGATGCTGAGGTTTCAACCCAGACCTGGAGAAGGGTGAAGGTGGAGCCCCCTGAAGTCCTGAGGAAGAGCTGTTTAAAAAGGAAAGGACCAAGGTGCCAGCACAACAACTCTATGGAAAGTCCAGCAGGGAATGTACGATGAAGGGTTTGTAGCCGAGGAAAGGGTGCTGGGGCCGGAGATGTGACATTTTTTTATAGGAGGAAGGGGTCTCCCGATGTCACAGTGGCAGGAATACAGCAGTCTTGGCTGTTCCGGCTAGTCTGTCTTCATTAAAATCCCAGCTCTGCCAGCTAGTAGCTGCATGAGCTTGGGCCCGTCACTTAACCTCTCTGAGCCTCAATTTCTTCATCGGCAAAGTGCAGTAAAATAGAGGTATTTCCCTCACTGGGTCAAAGTGAGGATAATAAAAAGAAAGATAAAATTAGAATATTTCCTGGCACACAGTTAGGTGCCTGATAAGTTGTTAACTTATATCATCATCCTTCTCCCCCTCTAAATGTATTATTATATACATAGAAGTGACAAGTGAAACTTGAGGAGTGAATGCAAAACATTCAGTCACTAACTCATTCAATAAATATCCATTAAGCACCTACGGTGTGCCAGACCCAGGGCCAGAGACTTGAGTGAGGAAGCGCACAGGAGAGAAGGGCAGCCATGTTGAGCACACCTGCTCTCAAGGGGCAGGTGAAGGCGGAGGGAAGTCAGGCCAGGAGAGGCTCCCCACAGAGCGGGCAGGGAGAGAAGGCTTGGCAATGCCGGCTGCTAGCCAGTATCACATTCAGCAGGGAGCAGCAGCAGGAAGCCTGGGCAACCCTCCCCCCAGATGTCGGTTTCCTGGCCTTTCGACTTCCTGGCCTCAGGCCAAGGGGGCTGAGGAAAGAGGACAGTGAGTCTGCAGGATCTCCTGTATGACACCGGGCTTGCGGAGGGCAGGGTCTGCATCGGAAGCTCCCTCACCACCCCAAACAAGAAGACAAATACTAGGAGGCACCAGAGCCCAGTACACCCCTTCTGCTCCCTTTCTCTTCTCTGCACGCCAGGCAGGGGAGAAAGAGAGGTGGTCAGGTGGCTCTGAGTGAGGCTCAGAGAAGGGGAAGCAGCTTCCCTGAGAAAAAACGCTCTCCGTGATAGAGCACGAAAAGGGGCCAAGAAATCCTCATTCTCATCAGATAACCTAAGCCTTCACTTTGTCTGGAAACATCTCAAAAAGGTGCAGGAAAGCATCCTGAAGGAGAAGCCAAAACGAGAATGGTCCACATAGGCAGGGCTAGCTCCACAGTAACACGTTAATGGGTAGCACTGCTGGCCAGGCCCAGGGTGTCCCTCAGAGAGAACCAGTCTCCCAGCAAACAGGTAAGGCAGGCAGCTGGACGTAGCCCATGATCCCCGGCCTGTGAGCCTTCCAACTTACACCATCAACACCTGTAGAGATAAGGCCTCCCGCCCTCACCGGCCTCCACATTCTGGCCGGTTAACTGGTAGAAGTGCTTTGACATCTGCCAGTATCGCAGGGTCCTCAACCTCTCCGAGCCACGGTGTCCAGTACCGGGACCTTTGGGCTCATGTTGCTGTGATCCACCCTAAGGCAGAGGTCCCGCAGCACCCCAATAACAACACACGCATGGTATTTTTCAAAACTAATTTATATATACTATCTCATCTGAGCTTCACAACAATTGTGCTAACTAGGAATTATTTCTGTCCACATTTTAGAGGTAAACGTATAGACTCAGAGGCGCTAAGTGATTTGCCCAAGGTGATCTAACTAGTAAGTGGTGAAATCAAGACTCAAGTTCATGTCCTTCTTCTGTTCACCCAGGCACACACAGATGGGTTCCTCTGTCGAGTGTCTATGTGTGCCAGGCACTGTGTTATCTAAGGCCAGATCACACATTTGTTTCACCACCTCATCTCCCACTTACTCAGCCATGACTCAGTTCCTGGAAGACACCTCTTTTTCTCTGCATCTTCAGCACCCAGCACAGGGTCTGAAACAGGAAGTGCTGAGAAGTGGTTGACCAGCTCAAGCCTGGGCTCCTAGGGCCCCGTATCCCCTTAGATCTCCAGGCTGCATGTGTTTTTGCGGCTTGGGGGGCGGGGGGTTAAAATGCACACAGGACTGCTTCTGGCTTGGAGCCCTTTGACCCAACAGAAGAGAAAATGTTCTTTCCTTGAACGTCACCAATACAATCATATGGAGCTCCAAAACTAACCCACCCAGTATCATTTCCCCCCTGCCTCAATCCACCTCATCTCCAAAACTGGCGCTCCCAGCACTGACCAGGTCTCACCCTCTTCTCTTCCACAGTTTTATCACCAGAAAGAATCGCCAGGTGTGCGCCAACCCAGAGAAGAAATGGGTGAAGGAGTACATCAACACTTTAGAGTTGAGCTAGGATAAAGGACGCCTTGAACCTGAACTTGTGCAAACTTTGCTTCTTGCTCTTGTCCTAACCAGCTTGGGAGGTTTCCCCCCAGTGCCCTCCTCCCACCCGCTCCTTGGAGGGCACAGATTCCACCACCCGCAGCAGCTGCTGTAAAAGCCTCCCAGGGCTCCTGGGGCTCTGCCTTGTGCACAGGAGGTCTCTAGGCTCCGAGCTTCAGAGCCCTCGCCCGGCCACCGCTCTGCAGCACCTCTGGAGGAGAAGGAGGGAGGGAGACTGGGCTCCTACTGTCATGCCCCATGACCAAAGCGCCCATCTCAGCCCCTCACTGGGAAGGGGTGACTGGCAAATGTAAGAAATCAGAGTTTCATTAAAATTCTCAACGCAATTACAAAGCAGGCTCCTGGTTTGACTTCCTGTCGGGAACCCCCCTTCCTCGTGAGCGTTAAGCACTGGATCCAGGGCTGGTCACATCTGGTGTCCATCCTGGATTTGGGGGTTGTGGCCCTATGCAGTGAGCAGGCCCCGGGGGCACAGGCTCTCTGAAAAGGGGCCTGGGCAGGACAGAGCAGGTAAAGGGACCAGAAGCTCATCCACTCTGAAGGGAGACAACAGTCACTACCTCCCAGCCCCGAGGCCCCGAGAGTTTCTCTCACTTCCCGCCACACACCTCCCTGCTTCCTCAGACCATGGTCGGCCCTTCTGCCTACTCTGCTGGCTTCCACCCTAGCCCACCCTACCCCTTACCGGCAGTGGGTTTCTTTGACACACCACTCGTGCCCCTGGAATGGGATTTCATGGCACTCCCAAAACACCTCAGTTGTTTCAAATAAAGAGAAGGAGGGATTTTGTTGTTTTCTACCACGGCACCAGCATTTTTCAGGTGGGAGTGTTCCAACTTTCCCATCGATGTGTTCCTTCCCGTGAACCTGTCTTGGCAAATATATCCACATAATTGGAGCTGGCGTTAACTGCGCTATCACTCTGTGCCCGGCATTGTCAGCTCCCTACATCCACCATCCTTCATCTTCATAACCCTTTGGGGCAGGGAGTATTATTAACCCTGTTTACAGTGGGGGAAAACCCTTGGCAAGAGATGGAAATAACTTGCCCAAAGCCCCAAAGCAAAACAAAAACAAACAAACAAACCAAAAAAACAGGGGAGGTGGGGTGGAAGGTGGTACAATTAACATTTAGACGCACCAGGTCCAAAGTCCAATGCCAAAGCTGCTGCTTTTTTTTTCCATCTTTAATCTGCAAAATTTCAAACCTAGTGAAATTTGCAAGAATACACCCATATACCCTTCATCTAGATTCAAATATTAACATTTAACCACATTTGCTTTATCTACGTGCATGTATGTGTGTGTGTATATACACACACACGTATATTATACAGATGGTTGGTATGTACATTTTTTTCTGAAATGAAAGTTGCAGATGTGATATCACTTCCCCCCAACAGTTTTAGTGTGTATCTCCTAATAACAAGGACATTCTGCGTAGCCACAGAATGAGTAGCATTTAACACTGACACGATATTATTTTCTAACATAGAGTCCATGATCAAATCCCCACAATTGTCCCAATTATGTCCTCTAGAGCTATTTTTTAAAATCCAGGCTCCAATGACAGGCACATATTGAATTTAGCTGTTGGGTCTTTTTAGTGTCCTTTAACAGACTTTCTTTGTCCTTAAGATATATTGATATTTTCTTCAGGAGTTCAGATGGGATTTTTGTAGAATATTTCCTAAGGTGGGTTTGCCTATTGTTTCCTCATACTTAGATTCAGGATGAACATTCTCGGCAGGAAAACCACATGGTGACGCTGTCTTTCTCAGTGCAGCACATCAGTTTATTGCAAGCGATGGTCCAGTCAGAGGACTTGGTGGCCTGTGTTTTCTCACTACAGCGAGCTGCCTGCTGCGTGCCAGGCACTATGCTAGGTGTCGAGGTTGCAGTGTAGCAATCACTGCAAGCAATGAAAGGAATTCTGTGTAGTACAAATGACATGAAACCTTCGACAGAAGCAGTGGCTCAGCGAGCACGAGGACTCTACGACAGTCAGCTGTTGGTGGCAATGGAAGCTGATGTACAGCTGATAGACTCTGAGATAAAATCTGTAAAGGGATGGCATTTCTACTTTTCAGTGTCAATATATGTGACTATCCACATTTGCATTTTTTATTATTGCTGTTCTTATATATTTTAGTAATTCCAGAGTTTCTTTTATTTTTATTTTTTTTAGTTTTGGCAGTGCCTCACAGCATGTGGGCGGCATGTGGGATCTTAGCTCCCCAACCAGGGATTGAACCCAGGCCCCCTTCAGTGGAAGTGCTGAGTCTTAACCACTGGATCGCCAAGGAAATCCCCACATATTTTTTAAAACTCAGAATGAAATAAAATAAATGTGCTCAGTGATCAAAAGGAAAAAAAAGAGTTCCACCTCTTGCTGCCAAGGAGGGAGGCGTGTATATGAACAGGGCTTTCCCATTTTTTTTGCCATTTTCCTGATGACTAATCCTAAGGACAATCCCTGCTCCTAACATGGGCTACGTGAGCTTGAAGTTCACTAAACGCTTCGACTTTCCTTTTGAATTTATGCCTCACCACTGCCCCTCTACCTAGCCAGACAAGCATGGCTTTCCCACTTTTCAGATAAGGTAAGTGAAGCTCCCAGAGAGAGAGGGACTAGCTCAATCCACAGGCAAGTAGATGCCAAGTCTGGGACTCCAGAATGGAACCGGAGTGTTCTATTTACCTAGGCGATCTGGTTGCCCAGCACTTGGAGGCTTCCACCTCCAGAAGCCCAGACACCTCACTAGTCCCCCTTGTGCCACAGAGGACAGGTCTCCCTGAGCTGTGACCCTGCTCCCACAAGGGAGTAGTCCCTGTAGTCCCCTCCCCAACCCAGGTGCTCTCTGGTTCCCCCAGGAGAAGAGGATGGACTACGAAAAATCAGTCAACATCTCTGACATCAACAGGTCAATGTTCAAGTGCCCATGGCTGGAATATCCAGAAAGGACCAAAGGTGAGGCTGAAATGGACAGGAGTGGAGTCAGGGATAGGGACCTGAAAAGGAAAGCTCCCAGGCAGGGGTCTGGGTGATGTCAGCAGATCCGTGGGAAGAGGCACGGCAGACCCTTGGATACTTTCAAGGCTCCCCACAGCCCTCAAGGTAAGTCTCCAGCGCCCTCTAAGATGGGATGTCTTTGTGTCTCCCCAGCTTCTGCCCCCTCATCTGCACCCCATGCTTACGACTCCAAGGTTTGCAGGTATTCCTCGTGCCCACTGCTCTTCCCCCTCATCTGTCTGGCTACCTCCTACTTGCTCTGAAGACTTGACTTGTGTATAATCTCCTCTGGGAAACCCTCCCTGCTCCTCCCAGCCAGGTTAGGGACCCCTCATCTGGACCACATGTGCCTTTATCCATCTTCACATTTGTTTCCCTCTGTTAATCACCAGTAAACAGTTCTGTCTCACCAGCTAGACCAGTGGTTCCCAAAGTATGTTCCCAGGACCAGCAGCATCAGTATCTTGTTAGAAAAGCAAATTCTCAGACCACACCCCAGATTTACTGAATCAACACTCTGGGGATGAATCTTCATCTGGGGATAGGGAAATCTGTGTTTTAACAAGCTCTCCAGTTCTTTCTAATGCACAATCAAGTTTGAGAACCACTGAATGAGACCAGTGGTTTTCACCATTAGCTGCACATTAGAATCCTCAGGGGAGCTTTCTAAAATGCCTGGGCCCCTTCCTCAGAGAATCTGATTCAGTTAGTCTGATGTAGGACTCAGGCATGTTAAAAATTCCCTCAAATAATTCTAATACCCAGCCAGGGTTGAGAACCACTCTGCTAGACCAGTGTTTCTCCAATTTCAACGTGCATAGGAATCCTGCTCAAATGAAGATCCTGACTCAGTAGGTCTGGGGTGGAGCCTGGGGCTCTGCATTTCTGAGAAGCTCCCAGGCTATGGCAATCTTACTGTTCCACAGACCAAGATACCAGGAAACTATGAGTCCCTGAACAACAGGAATTATGCCTTATTTACCTCCCAGTGCCTGATACAGCGTTCATTAAATGCTAATGCTAAATAAATGAAAGACTGGAAGGATGACTCTTCAATCCACCCTTGTCATTGTCATCCCATTTGTACCATAGAACTCAGAAGAGCCACAGCTCCTGTTCTCCTGCCCTTGTCCTGCCACCAGGTAAGACCCCTAACTTCTGCCACCCTGGGAGCTTTGTTGAAGTAGGAGGGGCAGGAGGCTATCCTTTCCCATTAAGGCTAGTTCATAGAACCCTGACACTCACCCCTGGGGCTGCTACTAACTATGTGTGACCTTGGACAAGTCACTTTCCCTCCCTGAGCCTCAGGAGTATCCTCTGTCACAAGCCAACCCCTTCCCATCTCCCTTTATCAAGTTGCTATGAGACAATATCTGTAAGGCTTAGGCTATGCAGGCAGGGCTTAATAATGAGTCATTTTTATTAACACAGGGATCTTCCTCATTAGAGTTGCCAGATAAAATGGGATGCCTGATTAAATCTAAATTTCAGCTAAACAATGAATATTTTTTAGTATGAATATGTCCTAAATATTGCCTTCATTACCTGGAATCAAAATTCAACAGGACATCCCGTTTTTTATTTGCTTGGCTTTTACTAAATCTGACAACCCTACTCAGACTGAGTCAATGCCCCATTTTCTGAAGTCACGACAATCACCCGAGAACTCTTACGATGATCTTCTCAGTCACCACACTGGGAACCACTGGCTGAAGCCCCTCTTCCTTGTTGCTCAGAGATCTGTTGTAGAGACAGGAAGGCTTGAGAAGAGACAGGAATGAATCCTAGCCAAACCTTCCGAGAAAGCCCCTGACCCACCCAAAACCCCCCACTGCAACCAGAGCTACAGTTTCACAATTGTGTAAGAGATAGATTATTTGAAGAAACCCTGCTTTTCCAACCAAACTATTAAGTTCCGTGAGGGCAGGGCTGATAACTGTATCCCCAGCACCTAGTGCTTGGCACATGGTAAGTGCTCACTAAGTATCTGTTGAATGCCTGAATGAAGGAGCTGTAGCCTGAATTTCCACCCCCCCCTTTACTTCACATCTCCCTCGCCCCCTGCCTTTTCATCTCCTTGCCCAAAGCTTTTTCAAAGTACTCTGAGATGCTCAACTAACCAAACTGTGTACAGCTGTCCCTCAGTATCAGCAGGGGATTGGTTCCAGGACTCCTGCGGATACCAAAATCCATGGATATTCAAGTCTCTTGTATAACGTGGTGTGGTATCGGCATGTAACCTACACACAGCCTCCCTAGATTACTTATAATACCTATTACAATGTAAATGGTATGTAAAGAGTTGCTGGGTACGTGGCAAATTCAAGTTTTGTTTTTTGGAACTTCCTGGAATTTTTATTTTCCAAATACTTTTGATCTGTGGTTGGTTGAATCGGTGGATGTGGAACCTGCGGATACAGAGGGCCAACTGTACTCAGATCAATTTGCAGATCAGCAATGGCTTCACCATCTTTATGTCATTTGTTCTTCACAACTACCCTGGGAGGGGTACAGAACAAGGATTATTAGCTCCAATTTGCAGAGGAGAAGACTGAGATCTTGGTGGGGTGAAGTAACTTGCCCGAGTCACACAGTGGGTTAGGAGGTGGCTGTGACTTCAGCTCAGATGACAAGGCTGAAGGGCTGTTTCCCTCGTCTAGTCCCTTCTCACCCTGGCCCTTTTCCTGGCTGAGGAATGCCCCCTGTGACTGCTCTGCCACTCACACCCCCCAGATGCCAAAGGAAGAGTTTCCCCCAAGTCCGGAGTGCTGGAGGCAGCACCCAAGCAAGCCAAACTCCGTACCTTACTGCTACTCCAAGCAGCCTGAGATCTACACGCACTGGCACACCCTGTATAATCAGCAAAAGGAACGGGAGGCCCAGAAGATACTGTGGAAAATGAGAGATCACCCTAGGTGTGTTGGGCCCCTTCCTGTTCTCCACGCCCTCCACATCTTCTAGGAAAGGAAGGAAAGAGAAGAAAGGGTTGGAGTGGGGCTGGGCGTGGTGCAAGTCAGCCTCCAGATCCCAGAGGAGACCCTGGGGTAGAAGGAGGCTCATATTTCTTCCTCTGGTCTCACCTCTGAGCTGGGCTGAGGACCAGAGGCAGAGAAGAGTTTGTGAAGTAAGGAGGGAGGGAACAAGAGGACCAGGGCTGCCTGTGCAATTTCTCACACAGGTACCTCACAGAGGGTACCCTCATCCCAAAACTCCATCTCCCAATGAGCAAGCTGATTATAAAACCTCAGATGGAATCCAAGCCCTCAGACCCTACTGGGGACCCGCTGAAGTGGCAAAGATTAAAGGTCAGGGACCACGGCTCGGGGGAGAATGGGGAGACTCTCTTTCTGTGGGTGCCCTTACCTGGGGCTCACACCATCCTTCTGCCCTCTGTCCCTGCCTGCTGCCTGCAAGATGGAGGGAGAGGAGGAAAGGGGATTGGATTGGATGAGCTCCTTCCAGTTTGAAAGTATAGTTGTAGCACTCTATTTATCCCTTTCTTCCCTTCCACTGGCTCCCTTTGATGGGCAGGAACTCACAGAAAGCCTGAAATCTCCCAGAGAGGATGAGCAGCTCTATGCAGCACAGGTGAGAAGTGGCAAGGGTGGAGGGGCACGGTTACAGGTAGGAGTTGGCTGAGCTGAGGAGTAGAAAGATGCTTGAGGTGGAGGGCAAGGGTAGAGTGATGTTCCAAGAATAAACTCCAGCTGTGTCCAGAGGATGGAAATTCCCGGTGGTGGTGTCCAAGGTCTCTTCCCTTTCCTCTAACCCTGTTCCTGCAGGCTCTGGGGTGCCTGGGCGTCAGAGACAAGTTTATCACGGAAGCACTATGGCAGGTGGTGAGTCTGGGGCTGCACAGAGATCAGGAGAGGAGGAAACAGAGCCTGAGGTGTGTAGAGCATTGGCACATGGGCACTGACAAGGCTCGCCAGGCTCAAGGACTATGGGTCAGATGCAGGGAGGAGAGAGCTGCCTTGTGTGGCATGTCCCCATCTCATGCCCTTGGCTTCTTTAAAGGGCAGCCTGATCTAAAAGGATGGGGAAGGAGGAATCTGAAGATCCCCTTTGTCTAACAGGCAAGATGAGCAACTAAAAAGCTAGGAGAAAACTGGGACTGAATTCATTCTCTACCTTAACTGAGTCAATGCCTGTGCCTATATGCCAATTTATAATGGGGGGTTCTGTGTTCTTACACAGAATCTCATTTAAATCTTCCAATATTAGGAATAGGTAGTAGTAGCTGCATTTTTCTAACGAGAAAATGAAAGCTCTGAGAGGCCAAGTGACTGGCCCAAGGCCATGTGGCTACCAGATACCAGAAAGGGATGTGAACTAAAGTCTTACTCCCAAGTTGTGTTCCTTCCATCGTACCATCCTGCCTGTACCCTGTGTTTGAGCATAAACAGGTCACTCTCTAGGCCTCGGTTTCCTCATTTGTAAAATGAAAAGTTAAGCTGAGATGATCCTGAAAGCTCTGACATTCCACCACCTTATGGCATGTTCCCACCCACCGCCTCTTAAATCAGGCCCAAACTGGCCCAGAGAAAGTGAAGTATGAGGCCTGTCAAACCCTGGCCATCCTGGGTGAGTATGTCCTCTCCCTGGGTGGGGAGAAGGGGGGAGGTGAGGAAGGAAGCAGTGCAGCCACACTGCCCTTTGGGGAAGGACAGAAGGGAGTGGACTGTACACTCACTGCAACCTAGCCATTGGCAGGGTCTGGGAATTGTCTGATGTACTGTTGGGCAGAGAGAGGAAGGTGGGGTGAAAAGCAAGAAGAGATTGGAGGGAGGGAGAGGATGGGCTCTGGGTACGGCCGTCATGCTCAGCCAGCTGCTCTAGTGTCTTGAGGGGACGGGCAACCCTGTGACCTAGTACTTGGAGCTTCTGTCTTGAAGGCACAGGGGTCAAATGGATTCTGGCAGAGAGGAGCAGCCCTGAGGCTCTGCCCTGACCTGAGGTCCTCCCCGTCCAGGTTGCCTGAATAAGCATGTGATCCAAGCTCTCATCAAGCAGCTGAAGGGGCAAAATGAGGGGCAAAGGATGGATACTCTGACAGCGCTACGGGTGGCTCTGAACTCCTGGGCTGCTGTCCCCAAAGACCAGGTGATTGGGAGGAGAGTCAGTCACTGGGGCGAGGTAAGACAAGGTAATTGATAGTGTTGGCAGGGGGTTAAGCCAGGGAGAAGGTAACGTAGCTCCTAGCTTTGATGGTGGAGGACGTTGTCCTTGTGGAGTCCCCTGTGGAATAGGTTCCCTGGACAGAGCATTGGCATAGCCACTTAACTGGTCATACAACCTCTGAAAAGCCAGCTTTCAGAGGTGTCATTTGTCCGTCTCTAAAATGGATAGAGTAGTTATCTTATAGCATTGTTGAGAAGATTAAATGAGATAATATATGTAAAGCACCTAGTTCAATGCCTGTACTCTTTAAGTGATGATTCATCATCATTATTATCATCCTTAAAATAACCTATTAAAGGAAAACCTCTGCCAAAAGGGTACAGGGACCAAGAGAGTCTGCTGACACTACTCAAGACTTTTCCCCCTTAGGGTCCTCTTACTTTGACCCCATTGCTGCTCCACGTGAAACAGAATTCATCACTCATCCATTTACTCAACAAACATATATTAAACAGCTGTTGTGTGTGAGACACCATCCTAAGCCCTTGGGATATGTCAGCAAACCAAACAGGCAGAGATCCCGGCTTTCGTGGAGCTTACATTCTAGTGGGGGGGGACATGCAATAACCAAGAAATTTAACTATATAGTATGTTAGAGGTGACAAGTGCAATGGAAAAATTACGTAGCAAGGTGAGAGTGATCAGGAATGCTGAGTGGAGATGGGATGAGTTGCACTTTTAAACAGGGAGGACAAGGAAGGCCTCATTTGGAAGTTGTCATCCGAGCACAGACAAGAAGGCGAGGGGTAAGCCTTGCAGATATCTGAGAGAAGGCATCCCGGCAGAAGGACAAATCCAGGCAAAGGCCCCGAGGCAGGAGCACACTTGGCATGGTCAAGGAACAGCAAGGAGGCCATGTGAAGGAAGTGGAGTGGGAACAGAGAAACCAGGAGGAAATGAAGCTGGGTCAAAGATGTTAAAGGAGACTAGACCATACGTGGGCTTCTGGATGACTTTTAAGTACTTGAGCTTTTACTCTGAGTGGAATAGGTATTTGAGCAAAGCAGTAACATAATCTAACTTATGTTTCAAAAGGTTCACTCTTACTGCTATGCTGAAAAAAGATGGGCAGGGATGGGAGGCAAAAGTGGGAGCAGAGAGACCCGTTAGGGGCTGCTGAAGCAATCCTGGTAAGACACGATGGTGGCTTGGACCACGGTGGTTGCAGTGTGGTTGGTAAGAAGTTATTCAATTCTGGATACACTTTTAAAGCAAAACTCTGACAGGTTAAATGTGAGTTATAAAAGACAGTGAGGGGCACTTCCCTGGTGGTGCAGTGGTTGAGAATCCGCCTGCCAATGCAGGGGACACGGGTTCAAGCCCTGGTCCGGGAAGATCCCACGTGCCGTGGAGCAACTAAGTCCGTGCACCACAACTACTGAGCCTGCACTCTACAGCCTGCGAGCCACAACTACTGAAGGCTGCGTGCCACAGCTACTGAAGCCCATGCACCTAGAGCCCATGCTCCACAACAAGAGAAGCCACGACAATAAGAAGCCTGCACACCACAACGAAGAGTAGCCCCTGCTCACCTCAACTAGAGAAAGTCCGCGCGCAGCAACAATGACCCAACACAGCCAAAAATTTTAAAAATTAAAATTAAAAAAAGACAGTGAGGAAACAAGGATGAGGTCAAGGTTTTTGGCCTCGAAACTGAAAGGATGGAGTTGTTACCAACTAACATGGAGAAAGCTGCAGGTGGAACAGGCTTGGAGGTACTATAATATCAAAAGCCCAATTTTGGACAAGTTATGTTTCAGATGTCTACCGGACCTCCAAGGGAGACAGCAAGTAAACAGTTAGATATACAGCTAGAGGAAGAAATCTATGAGTTGTCAGCATATAAGTAGCATTTAATGTCATTCACCTAGATGAGATCACTAAGAACCAAGAGTCAAGCTTTGGGGCACCCCAATGTTAAGCGGTCAGAGACAAGAGGAAGAATCAGTAAATACTGAGAAGTGGCCAATAGGTAGGAAGACAGACAAGAGTGCAGCATTCTGAAAATCAAGTGAAGAACATATATCAAGGAAAGGAGATAAATCAACCATATCAAATAATACAAGGACTGAGAATCGATCCAATGGATTTAACAATGTGGGAATCATTGATTTTCTTAACAAGAACCATTGTGGGGACTTCTCTGGTGGTCCAGTGGCTAAGACTCCACACTCCCAATGCAGGGGGCCCGGGTTCAATCCCTCGTCAGGGAACTAGATCCCACATGCTGTAACTCAAGATCCCGCGTGCTGCAACTGAAGATCCTGCATGCTGCAACTGAAGATTCCACATGCCACAACTAAAGATCCCACATGCCGCAACTAAGATCCCACACACCGCAACTAAAAAGATTCCACATGCCACAGTGAAGATCCCGCATGCCACAACTAAGACCCGGTGCAGCCAAATAAATAAATAAATATTTTTTAAAAAGAACCATTCTGGTGGGAAGGTGGGAGTGAAGGCCTGAATAGGGTGGGTTTAAGAGAGGATGGGAGGAAAGAAGTTAGAGTTGGCAAGCATGGACAACTTTCCAAGTTTTGCTGAAAAGAGTTGTAGTCAGCAGCAGGGGTAAATACCAGAAAAAGGAAAAATAACAGCATGCTTCAATGCTGAGGAGTAATGACCCAGTCATTAGGAAAATGATCATTTTGAAGAGGGTGGGAAGAATTGTGCAGCAATGTTCTTGAGCAGATGAGAAGGGATGAGCTTGAACACATGAGTAGAGAGACTGACTTTAGATAGATGGTCATGGTCCATTGTAACACGTGGAAAGGAAGAACATATGGGTGCAGGTGTTGAAAGTTGGATAGAAGTGGTGGTAAGTGTCTCTGGAACTTCTTTTCTAGTTGCTTTTATTTGCTCAGTAAAGTAGGAAGCAAGGTCATCAACTTAAGAGAATAGAGGAAGAAGTATTAGAGATTCCAGAGGGAAGAGAATGAATTAGAACGGTGGGAAAGAGAATTGCCCAGGGAAAAGCAGTCTAATCACTAGGCAGCATTAAGGATCTACACAAGGTCTGTGTTCATACATTTCAAGTGAAATTAGTCATCATAACTTTGTTTCCCGCCAGGAAGTGCAGGCGCAGCGTTGGTGGAGAGCTGAGTACAATGAAGCAAGAGGGGGTAAAGGAGTTGAGTGAGCAGGACCGTGGAACTGAAGCTGGGTAAAGAGGAAAGAAAGTGAGGAGCAGTGACAAGGTGATCAGTGAATCGTTAGTCTTTGTGGAGTCCAACAGTTGTTGACATCAGAGGAGAACCAGAAAGATGGGGGGGAGGGGTCATAGAGAAGTTGCAGTAATGGGTAATGATAAAGTCTCTCTGTGGAATTAGGAATTAAGACGGCAGAAGTGTTAGAGAGTAACATTGATCCATCCACAAGAAAAGTCATAGAGAAATGAAAGGATGCGGCATAGGGGCAAGTAGATGACAGCAAAAATAAGGGAAGTGGGTAAAATAATCTCATGACGTGAGATTCACCTTAAGGAGGAGGGAGGATGGTCTGGAAGCAGTAATGAATTGCCTTCCTGACAAAGCCTGGCCGAAGACATAGTCCCACCACCCGTGTCCCTCATCTCCCTCTCAGAGGACTCAGATCGAGGATGGAGAGAAGCTGGTGCCTGTGCTGCAGATGCTGATAAAGAAGTCAGGGAACAAGGCAGCAGTGGAGGCGGCCCTGTGCTTGGGGTTCCTGAGGCCCTGTAGCAGCACAGCCCGAGAGTACCTGCTGCAGTGCCTGCACCAAGGGCCGAAGACCCAGCAGATGCAGGTGTGAGGGGCAGGAGGACGAGCTCCCTGGGGAGCACTGGGGAACCGCTGCTGACTGGTGGGGTCTGGACCCTGTCATCCTCATCCCAGAGAAAAGAAGCTCCCGCAAGGAGCACCACAGGGCCTCTGTGTGTTTTGTCAGTATGTATATACATATGAGTACAGGGTTGCATGGACGCTAAATGTACACATGTCCGTGTACATTCGATGTGTATGGGTGTTCATGCACGTATGTACATGTGTGTGCACATGAACTTACGCTCTCACTCACGAGGCCAAGAGGGAGGAGAAAGGACCCCACCTATTCCCTACAAGTTCTAGCCCTCGAGCCTGTTTGGCCATCCAGATGCCTCTTGGCCTGGTATACCCCAGCCCGCCCTGCCCACCTCCACAGGCACTCAGTATGCTGGTCAAGATAATGGGTGTGCACTCAGCCACGGTCATCAGGACCATCCTAGACCAGCTGTGCTATTCCAGTGTCCTTGAGGTAAGCTCTAGGGCTGCCTAGTACCCTGCCTTTTCCAGGACTAGGACAGGGAGTCTATCCTTCATGCCTTCCCCACCCCTGCCCTCAGCACCGTTTTGAAGCCAGCCAGATGCTCAAGACCATTGGGCTGGAACAGATCCAGGCACAGGGCCTGGAAGGACTCACGTTTGACCTGCTCAGGAGGAAGACGTATAATGAACCCTTCTTCGTAAGTGAGACCAAAACTCCCAAGTCCAGGCAGCTCATACCTGTCTCTCTACCTTTCTCTAAAGACCCCCCTGGCTTGGTTCTCACCACGCTGCCCCCCAAAGCATCACATTCACCCTAATGTAGCCCCTGTTTTCAAGCCACCTTGCCTTCATGCGGGCCGTTCTCTCAGCTTAAAATGCCCTGAGTCACCTCTCCCTCCTCTGCAAGGTGGAAAACTGCCGCATGCTTTCAGTCCCACTGGTAAGTAACTCATTTCTCCTTCTGCCTATTAAAATACGATTGTCCCTTTCAAGCCAGTCCAAACAACACCTCCTATGGGAAGCTTTCCCAGACCACCAACAACAGAAGCACCCTGCCTTCCTCTGTGCTCCCTTGCTTTTATCTTTGTTATATCTTGCTACAAAACCAGCCACAGAACTGCTGAAGACATTTTTCTAAACTGTGAATCAGACTGCGGCTCACCTCTGCATAGAACTTCTCAAACGCCCCCCAAGCCCTCAGAAGGGCTTACACTGCCCTTCACCACCCAAGTCCTGCCTACCTCTCTAGCCCCACTACACTCCCGCTCAGAGCCACACACCAGCTGTGCTTAGGAACACCCCGTCCTGATTTATACCTATGGTCCCAGTGTAATTACTCAGAGTGCCCCACTCTGAAGAGTCCATTTGGTCACCTAGCTAAACTGAACTGTTTTCTGCTCCCTAACCTCTCTGTGCTCTCTCTTGCCTCCAGACTTCTGTACATGCTCTCTCTGTTGCCCGGGAAATCTGCCCCCAGCCCTCTACCTGGTTAACTCATGTTCCATGTTCAGGTTTCAGCTGAGGCATCACTTCCTCCAGGAAGTCTTCCTGGTACCCAGTCTGAGCTAGGAGACCCTCCTATTGCCCCTACACTTAGTTCAGGAGTGTGACTGACTGTTCCACTTGTCTGCTTTCCCCACCAGAGCATGAGCTCCTCGAGGCAAGGATCATATATGTAGCACAAAGTAAACATTCAATAAGGTTTGAGAAGCACTTAAGGGTACACCCCTGAATCCTTGTCTCACCTTAATCCCTCTTCAGGCTATGAGGCAGGCTGTTGCTGAAACTGTGGAAGAGCTCAAGATGAAGCCCACAATGATGAACTTGGTGGAGGCGTGAGTGGCTTGGGCTGGGAACTGCCAGGGCCAAATCCTAGGCTGTGAGAAGGGGACAGAGGGTCAGAGAGAGCTGAGAACCTACGGCCCATTCTCAGCTCGCACTTGCCTGTGCCCCTGGCCAAGTCACTCTTTGACCTCTGGGCTTTTCTTCATCTGTAAAAAGGGGCTGATAATACCTACCACTCAGGGTTGCTATAAAGCTCCGATTAAGATGAGGACATGAAAGGGACTTGTAAAAGGTAATGTTCTGGACAGATGTGAGTCCTGATCATCATTTAGTGCCCCCTGGAAAATTGTAGTACCTACCTTTCCCCTCCCAGCCCCTTTCCTCACCCAAGAAATAAGAAGGGGAAGTTAATAAAATTAACATCATACATCAGCTTTATGCCTGACTCACTCTGGACTGTAAGAAGCAGCCAGCCTTCCTGCCCTCCCCTTAACTGGACCACAACACACTCACTCCCTTCTCCAGGCAACTGATGAGCTCAAATGCCACTGCACGCCAGGAAGCAGTCATCTCTTTGGTAAGGCCAGCTCTGCTACTCTGACCAGATGTTTTGATGGCAGGGGGAGCAGGCAGTCCAGCAGTTACTGAAGGGAAGAAAGGGCTGTTAAGTTTGGGGAGGTTGTTTGCTTGCTTTTTTATTTTAGAATTCCAGCCCTATCAGGAGTTCAGGAAAAGATTTTCTTCAGGATTGGAGGTGGGTGGGATAAGGGACAGGAGAAGGGTGTGAGGGGCATTGCTTAGATATTACATGTAGAAACTATCTTGACTCTTCTGGTGAAAAAATTGTACTGGAACCCAATGAAGTGGCCCCAAAAGGCAAGGAAAGTGCTACCTCTGCTGCGAAGCCATATCTCCTCTCCAGGCACAGGGTCATTACAAGGGCACTAGAATGGAAGAGTGTAGACAGGGCATCTTCCTGGGGCCGGCTATTTAGGCGCCCTCATCCTGCCTCTGCCAGGGTGTCCTGGGGATCCGCAGCCCACAAGTGTTCCACCTGGTCCTAGACATGCTGGATGTGGAAAAGAGCCCGTCTGTGAAAAAGAGCGTAAGGCATCCCCGCCCACCTCTTCTCAACCCTTCCTCCAAGCCTCTCCCACCTATCCTCACGCCACGTGCTCTTTGTCAGAGGGGAGGAGAGGGGAATACGCCCGTAGACACTGTCCCCTTGACCTCATTCCCTGGGACCAGAAGGGCCTGTAGACAGAGCTCCCCCTCCCCTCCCAGCATTGGCCTGAAGTGAGCCAGCCACAGGGCCTTTGTTTCAATGCAGCTACAAGAAACATTAATTCTTTTGGCCTCGACTGATCCCTGGATCCAAAACAAGCTGAAGAACAAGGTTCTCTTTGTACATGAAGTGCCTAAGACCAGCATGAACGTAGAGTTCACGAGGTTCCGGAAAGAGCCTGAGAAACCAGAAGAGTTAAATATCCAAGACGTTCAACTTGCACAGCTGAACCCCTTGTTTCTTACAAAGTCCAGTGCCACGTCAGACCAACAGAAGAAGTTAAATGCCCAGAAAGGGTCTGGTACCTCTGCCTTTCCATCCTGTTTCTCTAAACCACAAAAACACAAGTCACAGGCCACAGGGTCCTGGACACGAGGGATCAGGAAACAGCTCCGGATCCTTGCTGAGACCTCCAATTAGGTCAGTTCTTTTGGCTGAGTTCCCACTCTCTCTTTAAGGATGCTTCTCAGGCTCCCCTGAGAAAATAATCTATACTTATCTTCCAAGAATAAATGAGCATCACTCCACCTACCACTACTGTTCCCTTCCTCATGGGCTGCA
This sequence comes from Tursiops truncatus, assembly GCF_011762595.2. Classification (NCBI taxonomy): domain Eukaryota; kingdom Metazoa; phylum Chordata; class Mammalia; order Artiodactyla; family Delphinidae; genus Tursiops; species Tursiops truncatus. The sequence goes on from NC_047053.1 coordinate 32,944,546, forward strand.
CTGAAACATAGGTCACCTCACTCCTGGCTGGTCACTCCCCTACTCAGCCACATGTCCTTTCCACGAGACAAGGCTGCTCTGGACAGCCAGCCTGCCTTCCTAAATCAAGTCCTTGTCTATGCCCAGAATTTGATGACAAAGCTAAAGCTGAGCCTCTGCCCAGAGGTGGCTGCTGAGGGGAAAATGGGAGAATAACCTGGAAAGCTTGGCTATTGGATCATTTCCTCTTACTAACTTGCCCCCCCCTTTCCTATCAGTGGTCAAGAGATAAATTAGGCTTAATCAAGACGAACCATCCTCTCTTCTGTCTCTTATCTTACACCTGCTTTCTACCTACCTCAGGGTCATTCCCTTTGACAGACTATTTACTCTCTAAGACTGCCTTAGATTCTCCCTTATTTTTACTGAAGGCTTCAGTTTCCCTTTGCCAATAGGACCAATCACACCAATCCCAAAAAGCTACATCCTCCATCAGAAAGGAAAAGCCCAGACTTCAGAGTCAGACAAATCTGAAATCAAATCCTAGGGTCCATTACTCACTTTATCTTTGACTTTGGACAAGTTATTGAACCTTTCTGTTTCCTCACCTACGATATGAACAGATCAATGCATACTACTTCTGAGGGCTCCTATGAAGATTAAACAATAATATAAAGCCTAATGGTGCCTGGCATTCCATAGTAGGCACTCAAATGTGGACTTCTTTTCTCTCCTTTCCTCTCTTCAGTGTTGCCATGTGAGCCCGTGACCACCAGAGATTTAAAAAGTCCTTTTACTTCCTCAGTCTTACTGAGTGGTCTAATGAGAGGTCACGTTCTTCCCATCGAGTAGGAAAGCCCAAAGTGACATAAATGTTCTCTTCTACTTCCCCACATCCCAGGTCCTAGAGTAGTCCAGTTATTCTGAATCCAGCATGGTATGTCAATGAGATTTATCTGCCCACCTGCCCTACCACTTCCAAATTCATGTTTTGCTTCACAGAGTTGTAAGTAAAAACCAAAAGAGTAGTTTCACTATTCTGGGGTATAAGCAACACTGCCTCTAATAGTGTGGCACAAAGACCAAAGATGGAAAAATGATTATTTTCTTTTGCCCACTCTGTAGGTTTGCACCGGTGAGCAACCTAACCCAAATTTCCCTGGGCCTTGATAGCCTGTGGATACAAACAAGGCCTTATTAACTACATAATTCAGGCTCTCAACTCCCGCAAAGTCCTGCCCACAGATTTCCAACCCCTTCTCTTCCATACTTATGGGTCTCTCCAGGGGATGTCTCATTACTCAGCCAGATACCAGTCTCTGCTCAGTAGGACCTCAATAATAATTTCACCAGTCCTCACCAGAAGATTTAAGGCAGCACCAAGGGGACTTCCCTGGTGGTCCAGTGGACGTGGGTTCAATCCCTAGTCGGGGAACTAAGATCCCACATGCCGCAGGGCAAATAAGCCTGAGTGCCACAACTACTGAGCTCACACGCCTCAACAAGAGAGCCCACGTGCCGCAAACTGCAGAGCCCACACGCTCTGGAGCCCGCGCACCACAACTAGAGAAGAGAAAACCCGCACGCCACAACTAGAGAGAAGCCCGCACACAACTAGGGAAGCATGCATGCAGCAACAAAAGATCCCACATGCCTCAACGAAGATCCCACGTGCCACAACTAAGACCCGATGCAGCCAAAAAAAAAAAAAAAAAAAGATAAAGAAAATAAATACAATAAATATTAAAAAAAAAAAGACAGCACGGAGCATAAAGGTCTGCATAGAGCACCGACCGTCTGGTATGCCACCAAGGTACCAGAGCCTTCCCAGTACCAGAGCTACCTATATCCAATATTCTTAGAAACACACTTAATCCAAGCTGTGGCCAACTTCTCTCAGAGGCCTGAAATGCCCACTCTTCTCAGCCATCAGGATATGTTGGGATGGATTTTTGGACACCATCCAAAATGTAAGTCCCCCTCTTACCTCTCCTCCCTTTCTAATGGGATCTCTGGATACTCCCACTGATGGCGAAAAAAAAAAAAAAAAAGGATTTATACCCTCTACCTCTACACCTCTTCCTCAAACATTCTCCCCCATCTCTGTGCTATAACTGAAACCTTGCTCTTGAACTGGCTTCTTCCTGAAATGTCAGGTGTTGCTCATCCTCCTACATTCCTTCCAATGTCACAATGTCCTGTCATTGTTTCTCCAAGGGTCTTGGCTCTCAAACGAGCTATCCCACCCTCTGGCCCACTTCCCTATTTTCTCTCATTCATTGCCTGAATCTTAGTCTTGCTATCACCATCCCTATGGACAACCATCCAACACCTCAGTTCCTCAGTCCCTCAGCTCAACTACAAAGGCTTTTCCCTCTCTTTCACTTCAGCTACCTACTTCCATGGCCACACTTAGCCCTAGTCATCCCCAGGAATTTCTCCATCTACAAAATCGTGAACATCTACTTTCTGACCCAAACCTTCTATCTCTCCAGCTCTTTTTATCCCCACTACCAGGCCTCTGAATCTCATCAATAACACTAAGGTCTTGACTTCCCTACATTCTCCCTGTTAGCCCCCTCTTACTTTTTAAATTTCTACTCAGCTGGGACTCCATCCATCAACCACTATTCTCACTATTCTTATACTTCCACTATCATCTCTCTCTCTGACTAGTAAAATCCCCAACCCTGAATCAAATTGCCTCTGATCCTATAACCAGGTTGCTGATTATAGTGGAGAAAACTCACACATCCATAGACTGGTTCCCTCAAAATACTTGCTTCCTATCTTAACTGAGTTCTTATTGCTGTCTGGCAATTTTATGGGTTCCTAGTTACAATTTCAAGCCTTCTCTGCTCTCTTCACATTTCCTACAGGCTCTTCAAACTTTCTATCTTATTACTCCCCAACCCTCAGTAGGCCATTATTTCTCTTCGGGGGAAAAAAATTAAAAACATCAGATGAAATTACCTCAACTTCTTGCCACCTGTTATAAGAATCCTTGCATACAGTAGTTGATAGCACAGGCTCTAAGGCCAGATACTCTGGTTAGTATCCTAGCTCTGTAACTTACTAGAGATGTGATCTTGGGTAAGTTGCTTAACCTTTCAGGGTCTCTGTTCCTCAGTGTCCCTTCTAAAAGCCCCTTTCCAGTAGCAATCAAAATCATTTACACTATTCACCTCTTCTCTGATTTTACATTCAAAAGGAATATTTTTCCCTATACCTCCTTGCCTCACAGCATTGTTATGAGAATTAAATGAGTTAACACATACGGATTGCTTATAATTGCCTGGCATACAGTAAGCTCCCAATAAATGTCAGTCATCTGTTACTACGATTATCAGCATCTGCACTAACCTTAGCTCCATTACAGTGCAAGAGGCACTCTCCTCTTCCGAGGCAAAATCCTCCACCAGCGTCTTGGGTGCCATTCCTTCAAGGAATTTGAATATCAATTTTCCCCATTTCCTTTCAAATAGTGTATAAACATGATCAATTCCCAACCATCTTAAAAATAACCTCCCACAAACCCATAACCCTTTCTAGATGCCTCCTCTCCTTAGCTCACCTCACCTCTAATCATCCTTCATAATCAAGATTCTTAAATAGTTGTCCACACTACCTGTCTCCATTTCTCTAATTTCTATTATTTATTACCCTACTTCAGTTTGGGTTCAGAATTCAATTCTCTACCAAAACTGCTTTTGCTAAGGCAGTAGTTCTCAAAAGGGACAATTCTGCCCCCTCCAAGGGACACTTGGCAATGTCGGGAGACATTTTTGGTTGTCACAATTGGGGGCTGCTACTGGTGTCTTGCGGTAGAGGGCAGGGATGTGGCTAAATATCCTATACATAGCACAGGGCAGCCCTCCACAACAAATAATTATCCAACCCAAAATGTGAGTAGCACCAAGGTTGAGAAATCTCATGCAAAGATAATTTATAACCTCCGTATTGCTACATACAATGAATGCTTTCTATCCTTTATGTGACTTGGCCAACTCGGGCACTTGACCCCATTAGTTTCTCCCTCCTTGTAGTCCACTCTTCCCTTGGGTTCCACTGACACCTCACTGGTATTCCCAGTCTGTTTCAGTATCCTCTTCTATTATTATTTTTTTTATTTTTGGCTGCACCACGTGGTTTGTGGGATCTTAGTTCCCCAACCAGGGAGGAACCCAGGCCCTCAGCTGTGAAAGCAAGGAGTCCTAACCACTGGACCACCAGGGAATTTCCTATTATCTCTTAAATATTGGTACTTCTCAGGGTTTTGTCCTAGGCTCTTTTCTCTCTAGACTCCAAAACCATTAGAATCAATTGGGGCTTTTGTTTTTTAAATGTCCCAGGCCTCACAGATTCCATTGTTCTGGAGTGGAGCCCAGACATCTTCTGCATTTTAAAAAAGTTGCTAGCTAATTCTAGTATCCAGCTAAGATGGAAAACCACTACACTAGTCTTATTTTAATCATATCCACTCTCATCACTTTAATTACCATTTATATACTAATGGCTCAAATCTATAATAATAGAGTCTTTCATTTAGTCAATATTCATTGAGTACCTACCTAGGTACTGGGGTAGAACAGTGAACATCAGAAGAGGTTCCCTACTCTCCTGGAACTTACATTCTAATGGAGGAGAGAAATTAACCACAAAAAGATCGTTTCATATAGTGATAAGTACTGTGAGGACATCATTAAGAGATGATGTGTGTGTGACTGGAAGAAGTATTTTAGATACGAAGGTCAGCAAACACCTGGGAGGGAGGCTGGGATTTGACCCAACATTGTTATGAAAAGGAGTCAACCATGTGAATATGAGGAAAGAGAATCCTGCACAAAGCACACGCAAAGATACTAAAACAGAAGCACGTTTTGTACCATCAAGATTAGGACCAATGTGGTTAAGGTAAGGCTAGTATGGAAAAATATTCTCCTATGAGGTTGTGGAGACAAAGGCCAGATCATACAGGGCTTGGTAAACCAAGGTAAGGAATTTATAGCCAACATACAATGGGAGGTCACTGAAAGGGTTTTAAAGAGGCATGACATATAGGTTGATTTACATCATTACCATATTGTTTAGCTGCTGTGTGAAGAATAGATTTAGAGGGGCAAGATTGTGGGGGACCTATTAATGGGCTATTGCAGTTATCCAGAAAAGTGATGACTGTAGCTTGTACCAGGATTAGAACTAAGAATATAAAGATGGTTTCAGGATATATTTTGGAGGTAGAATTAAAAGGACCTGCAAGTATGGGATGAGTGAAAGAGAAATCAAATGTAAGTTCTAAGTTTTTTATCTGATCTGATTTGGGTAGATTAAGACTGAGATGAGGAAGACCAGGAAGAAAGAAACTGATTTGGAGATCAGAAGTTCTGTTCAGTCCCAGCGGAGTCACCAAAAAAAAAAAAGTTATGTTAAATACATCCTAGTGGAAAAGTCAAGTAGGCAGCTGGATATAATGCAGAGTTAAGGGAAGAAGACAGACTGGAGACATAAATTTGGTGTAGTCATCACCATATAAAACCCAGGATAAAAGTGAGTATAGGGGCTTTCCTGGTGGCGCAGTGGTTAAGAAGAATCCGCCTGCCGATACAGGGGACACAGGTTCGAGCCCTGGTCCAGAAAGATCCCACATGCCGCGGAGCAACGAAGCCCGTGCGCCACAACTACTGAAGCCCATGCAGCACAACTACTGAAGCCTGCGTGAGCCTGTGCTCTGCAACAAGAGAAGCCACCGCAATGAGAAGCCCATGCACCACAACGAAGCTTAGCCCCCACTCACCGCCACTAGAGAAAGCCCGCACGCAGCAACGAAGACCCAACGCAGCCAAAAATAAATAAATAAATTTTTTTTTTAACAAGTGCGTATAAACAGAAGAAAGGGGATCAGAACAAACTGAGAAACTTCTAACACGTAAAGGGCAAGTAAAGCTAGCAAAGGAGACAGAAGTCAGTAAGGAACATCAGTGGCACGTAATGTTCAGTGCTGCTGTTCTCTGGGCTGCAGATTTGCACACCCAGCTGCTGACTGAATGTCCCTACTTGGAAGGGACATTCACAAGTGCCCCAAATTCTACTTACCCACAACTGAATTAATTTCCCTCATCTTACTCCCAAACCTGTTTCCTTTTCCAGTGTTTCCTATTTCAATGAACAGCACATCTACCCAACTGCCCAGGCCAGAAACCTGACTCTTTTCTCCCCACTACTTCTGACATCCAGCCAAATCCCATCAAATATACCCCTTCACTTCTCAAATCTATTATCTCCTCCTCATCCAGTCACTATCTGAGCTCAGACCTGTATCATCTCTCACCTGGTATACCATTCTGTCTCCAGTCCAGCCTCTCTACTAGGCAGCCATAATTATCTTTCAGTTGATGCCACTCAGGTCAGGCCATTCCCCTGCTTAAAATCTTTTAATGACTCCCCATATGGAGGCAGGGGGAAAATGAAATGCAAGGACCTTATCGTAGAGCTGGCTTACCTCTCCAGTCTTATCTTTTGCCATGCCCATTCTTAAACTTCTTCCTCCAATCACAGTGCACTACATACAATTCTCAAGGGCACAGCCTGTTTCTCACTCTTTTAACTCCTGATTTATTAATATTTGTTCATGTCAGTTTTCTGCTGGGAACACCAATTCCTCACCCCAGCCTCTTTACTTAGCCAATTCCTACTCTTCCCTCAAGGCTCACCAAGCTTTCCCAATCCCACATGACTGGATTAAGTATCCTTCCAACCAGCCCTCAAAGCACCTTGTACTATTCTTACCAGAGCACTTATCAGACTATATACTCTCTGTTTGCTTGATGAGTAATATATCCAGCATCTGATGCAGTGCCTTACCCTTGGTAAGGGTAGGAAAAATAGTTTTTTAAAGAATATCAAATAACATATTATGTATATTGGTATCTTAACCCTGGTTTGTCAAACCCTTACTCTTCCTTCCTAGCCCTTGGACCCCCATATTCCCAGCGTCTAGAACACTGCCCTAAATAAATGGTTCTCAGCTGTAAACCTGGTTTTTATCAAAACCACCTGGTGATCTAAAGATAAATTAAGATTCCCAGCTCTACCTCCCCACATCCCACCAATTTCTGATCCAGTAGACCTGGGGTGAGGCCTAGGAATCTGGAATTTTGACAACCTCCTCTGGTGGTTCTGACATGCAGTCATGCTTGGAAACTACTCTTCTAAATGGAGTAGGAACTCAATAAATATGGTTGGAAGTAACATTTTAATTTCATGAAGTAGAATTCATTTCCTAATTCTTTAGAGTTCGAATCTGCTGTGACTGCATCCTGAGTGTGACAGAACAATGCACTAATGTACAAAAGTCCACAAAACAAACATCCTTTATTGCAGTATTACAAAACACTTTCCATTTTGGCAATATTTTACAATGCACTTAGCTTCAAGGGTTGGGAAGGATAAGGCTGGAAACTAAAGGGGGATATTTCGATGGACATTTCTAAAAGGAAAACTGTCCCAGCCCTCCCACCCAAATAAAAATCCAAATGTCACTTAATTTCACTACGCAAGAAGAGGCCACGAGGAAAGCAGCAGGCAAAACTCTGGCAATTTCACTATGGATCATGTCAGAGACAAAGGAACATTCAAAACAGTCATCAGTATGGTCGGTTGCGCTGCTCATTTCTGTAGTCGTTTCTAGGAATGAAAAATAAAGAGCCAGACTAAATTCTAATTTTCTACCAGGGGAAAGCATCAGACACTTCTTCAGGGTGCTGGTGACTGGCATCAGCTTGACAATTTCTATAAGAATGACACCATGCCTAATATATTTCTCTGCTCCTAGAAGGTGCTTACGAAATGTCTAATTTATCAGCTTTAAGACATACAAAGTTCCTAGAAGCCCTGCTATCACTAACTCTCTTAAAAATTTTTCCATCTAGAATAAGGACTCTAAACCACTGTGGTATTTCAGGTCAGAGACTGCCATTCCAGAACTCTAAAAAGAAGAGTAGTATAGTGGAATAAGCAAGCAAACACTTTCATGTAAGAATTCTGGACCTGCCACTTACTATGCGATCTTGGAAAAGTTACTCAACATTTCTAACTCTGTAAAATGGCAAGTACATCTACCTCTGGGGTTGACAGAAGGACTAGAACTAAAGTATACAAAGACACTTTCACAGGATTTGCCACACAGTAAGAAGTGTTTAATAGATGATAATTACTAATAGCTAACAATTATACAGTGATTACCACGGCCCCACGGCATGGCATGGTTACCATGGCAACCGTTGTAACATAATCTAATGCAACTCCACGAAGGAGATATCATTAGCCCCATTTTACAGATGAGAATACTGACGCTCCAAAGGGTTAAGTAACTTGCTTATCAAGCAGCTAATAAGTGGTGGAGCCAGGATTTGAAAGAAGACAGTCTGTCTCCAAACTCTGTGCTCTTAACTACATGCTTTACTAATTCTTGCTACCCTATATTGTCTCTGGCACAGTAACTGAAGTTATTTTACATCACTGGTTATTCAACTTTTTTTGCCTCTACAGCTTTCACGTGCATAGCACACTCCCATCAGTACCACCAGTGATTTTCATCTGGAAAAGGTGTAACAGAATCTCCAGAGAAACAACTGCAAGGTAGCACATGTGATTTGCTAAAAAAAAAAGCACACTCCTATAAAAGCACACTCCTATAAAAGGTGTGCTCTCCCCTCACTTAGATTAAGAATGCCTGATTTACATACAGTTTCAAATCATCTCTCAATCTCAATTATCTTTAGCTATGAGAAAGAATACACACACATTTACCTACATTCATCCAAATATAAAGATCATGAATAAGAATTTCCAAAACAAATTTTAGGAATTGCTAAACAGGAAACTAAACGGATCTTCTCCAACCTAACTGAAAGAGTTGACAATGGGAAATTCAAGTTCTAAAAAACTGGACAGGAAGAAAATGTGATGAAAAGGGCTCAGACTCTAAAATCTAAGAGCAGTGAGGTACAAAGGTTAGTATGTACATTCTAATACTCACCTTCCTCCCATTTTGCCTCCATAACCACCTCGGTCTCCTCCATAGCCGCCGCCACTCCTGTCTCCTCCGTAGCCTCCACTTCGGTCCCCACTGTAGCCACCACCACCACGGTCTCCTCCGTAGCCCCCCCCACTTCGCTCTCCTCCGTAGCCGCCGCCTCGGTCTCCTCCATAGCCACCACCACGGTCCCCCCCATAGCCACCTCCTCGGTCCCCCCCATAACCACCCCCACTTCTGTCCCCTCCGTAGCCACCACTGCCACTTCTGTCTCCACCATAGCCCCCCCCACTTCGGTCTCCACCATAGCCGCCTCGGTCTCCACCTCTGCCCCCACGACCTCTGTAGCCCCTCTCTCCACCGTAGCCTCTTCCCCGGAAATCTGCAAGGCAGAAATGCAAACTAGTAAGGCCAGCAGAATAATGGAAAGTCTCCTTAATGCCAGTCAGAAGATTAATAGCATGCAGATGCTGTTAAAGGCTGACCCACCTCCTCCTAAGGGACGAGAGTCCTCTGGTCTGGGCTCATTGCACTGATTGCAAGAATTCCTTCGAGCAAAGTTCATATTTCCACATGACCTGAGAAAGGAGGAAAATAAAATGCTCAATAGTTTCCAATGGATTCAGAACCCCCTCTTGTACCTTCCAACCCCAATCCCAACTCTTACATCTACCAAAATAAATGGTATACTTACGGATTAGGGCAAACCCAGTCCCCACTTTTGGGGTCTCCACCTCTCCCCTGAAAGCCTCCACGGCCTCTATATCCTCCACGGCCTGGGGGAAGTAAGGAGTGGGGAGGAATCAGTAGCAGACATTAACAAAGCAGAGGAAAACCATCAGACGAAAGAACTGAGAGCAAGTGTTCATCAATAACTGGGCAACACCCCCTCAAATTAACCCCTTATGGCAGGACTCCATGATTCTTTGATTTGGGGCTTTACTTATTTAGTCAATGCAGGAGATGTGGAAGAAGACCCCAAGGCACACATTTAAGTGCAAATAATGCACTAAAAAACTTCGAAGTCCACTTTCTATAATGCCCTCCTTAGTTTCAGAATCTCAGGGATAAAGGTTAAGTGAGAAGACATATTCCAAATTTAAGGAATTAGACACAATGGAAATGAAAGAGTTACAAGTAACTATCAACATATCAGGGAACTCCCAAACTGGTCAGATTAACTACCTAATTAGGTACCATTTAAACAACTACCTCCTAATGTCCAGGTGAATAACAAACTGCTTTATATAGCTTTCCAAAGAGATTTCTGGAACCTTCTTCCACCAATTTCTTCGCTATTACGACACCTTATTTACCTAATCTCCTATTCTGTACCTCACTTTTAAGATAGAAGGAAAAAGACCGATAGGGAGAGAGAAGTAGTAGCAAGTTCACACAACAGGGACAGAACATGGACTCAAATCCAAACCTTCTGTGTAATACCCAGGCCTGTGAGCAATAAGTATTTTACCTCGTCGCCCACCTCCACTTCCACCTCCTCTCATGAATTCAGGTCTTCTGGTGGCAAAAGACACTTTAATGATGTTGCCATGGAATTCTTTTCCTAAAAAAAAAAAAAAGAAATGGTTTTGCAGAAATGCTATTCTACATCTCCACCTCTCAAAAATATAAAACTTACAAATTTTTAGTTTCAGAGGAATAACTGACATGTCCTCACAGAAATTCAAACACACTAGTGTTCCAAAGAGTCAAGGTAACTGTACTAGAACATGACACAATCTACTAAATACAGCAGATCTGTCACAAGGAGACAGTCATTTCTTACTAAGCAAAAAAAACAAAAAACAAAAAAAACAACCATCTAAAATTTTACATGAAAAAAGCCAAGTACAGAACAATGTATGTAGTATGCTACCATTTCTTTTTCTTAAAGGGAATGAGTGTGTATGTGCATGCATGTGCACACATATGCCTGTCTATACACTGCCTATTGTGCTTAACTCCAGTAGGTGAAAAGGTGGAAAGGAAACTCATTTTTTACTATATACTCTTGGTACCGTTTGAAATGTTTTTTACCTTAGACAAGTAGTATCTTTAAAAATAATGTGTGCAGGGCTTCCCGGGTGGCGCAGTGGTTGAGAGTCCACCTGCCGATGCAGGGGACACGGGTTCGTGCCCCGGTCCGGGAAGATCCCACATGCCGCGGAGCGGCTGGGCCCGTGAGCCATGGCCGCTGAGCCTGTGCGTCCAGAGCCTGTGCTCCACAACGGGAGAGGCCACAACAGTGAGAGGCCCGCGTACCAAAAAAAAAAAAAAAAAAAATGTGTGCATATGTGATTACTTATATACATGCATACATACACATATTCTGCTGTCCCAGGGCCTTAGAGACAGAAATTTTCACTTTATATTAAATAAGAGAACTGACATATAAGGAAAAGGTGCCCAAGGAGTCATAAAATACGTTATAAATCCAGGAGTCTTAGCACTCTCACCGAAGTCCTAATTGTTGTGACTGGCAACCTTCCACAATGTCAGATGGTATGACAAGCACTTTTAAATAGGAAACCCATGGATCAGTATTTTAAAAGCTGTAAAAAGACCTGGTGAGAGCTGAACTATGGAGTTACTGTTAAGAGGCTCATTTGCCCTATGGGGGAAAGGCACAATAATTTTTTTAACATATCATAAGCTATGATAGTTTTATGATTCACAGAAACTATGACACAAGCAGAAAAGTGAGGGAGAATGGACCTAGCCTTCAAGAGCAAGGTGATGGGGCCTGATTAGGGCAAAAAAGTAAAGAAAATGGAGGTGAAGACAGGGTTATCATAACCTCATCTGTGAAGAAGTAAAGAAATGCAATTACGTCTTGCAAGACACAGGTGCAATAATCTTGGAACTGGAAGGGACCACAAGTGCCTGTCAATCCAGCATAGTTTAGCACTTCACAGACAATGGTGCTAGACTGCCTGAGTTTAAGTCCTGACCCTGCAACTTATTCTGTGGTCTTGGAAATTATTTATCTTCTCTGTGCCTGAGTTTCATCATCCGTAAAATGGTAATAAAAGGGTACATCTTATAGGGTTACTGTGAAGATCAAACTGAGTTAACGCACATGAAGTTCTTAGAACCATGCCTAGCTCATAAACCACAGTAAACATGCAGTAAGTGTTAGTTATTATTAAATTAGGGTACAAAAAAAACAGTGAATTTATAATAACATGGGGAAATGACTACGTTAAGACGTTAAGTGAAAAAAAGCATGAGACAAAACTACATTTGGAGTATAATGATAAACTATTTTAAAAGACTGGAAGGAAGGGGCTTCCCTGGTGGCACTGTGGTTGAGAATCCTCCTGCCAATGCAGGGGACACGGGTTCAAGCCCTGGTCCAGGAAGATCCCACATGCCGCAGAGCAACTAAGCCCGTGCACCACAACTACTGAGCCTGTGCTCTAGAGCCCGCGAGCCACAACTACTGAGCTCACCTGCCACAACTACTGAAGCCAACGTGCCTGGAGCCCGTGCTCCACAACAAGAGAAGCCACCACAATGAGAAGCCCGCACACCACAACGAAGAGTAGCCCCCGCTCGCTGCAACTAGAGAAAAAAAGCCCGCGCACAGCAACAAAGACCCAACACAGCCAAAAATTAATTAATTTATTTATTTTAAAAAAACTAACTGGAAGGAAAAGTTAATACCAGTAGTTGTCTCTATGTAGAGAACTATGGATGCTTTACTCCTTTCTTCTACTCTCCCGTATTTTCTTATTTTCAGGGGGAAAAAAAGTCTTACTGTTTCTTCTAAGTATGTATTAAGATTATATTTTAAGGGAAATTAACCAAATTTAAAAAGAATATAGTCAACCAGGCCAACCCTCTACATCTCTATCAGGGTGGCCTTAAGCACAAAGCAGGACATAAGGAAATATTTTAGACAGAGTTCATCTCAATTCTAAAGGTATGTAAAAACTCTGGCCTGTATTCTCAATAGAATATCTAAAAAAGTAAACATGAAGATAATCACCGTCTACGAGAACATATTTTGACTTCAATACTAGAAAACATTTATCCAAACCACACGTTGAAACGATATGAATGAGGGACTTCCCTGGTGGCGCAATGGATAAGACTCTGCACTCCCAATGCAGTGGGCCCGGGTTCGATCCCTGGTCAGGGAACTAGATCCCACATGCATGCCGCAACTAAGGAGCCCTGGAGCCGCAACTAAGGAGCCTGCCTGCTTCAACTAAGGAGCCGGCAAGTTCGACTAAGGAGCCCGCCTGCCACAACCAAGAGCCAGCACAACCAAATAAATAAATTAAAAAAAAAAGAAACTATATGAATGAGGTATACCATCAAACCAGTCAATGGCTGCCTTAGCTGAAGGAGGGTCATCAAATGATACTGTTGCCTCCCCTTTTGGCTTTCCTGTGTCCTTGTCTGTGTACAGATTTATCATTGGTTTTCCAGTCTTCTTATTTGTCTGAGGAACAAACAAGTGGGTGTCAGTATTTTAAGAAAAAGTGATCATGAACCACATAGATAATTAAAATTTTATTTTTTAAAGGAATTTACATATCCATACAATAAATACTATCAACTTAACATAAAAATGAAGTTATCTGTAGGTTCTGAAAAAGAAAACTCTCTAAAATACATTAAGTGAAAAACAAACTAAAAAAAGGATACACAGTATATAGTTTTATCCATGTATAATTTCTTTAAACCCACAAAAAAGAAAACAGATAATACTTCATATAAATATATACCTTGTAAAACTTAAAAAAAAAAAAAGACCAGGAAGAATGTTCACCAAGCAAATAAATAAATTACCATTAAGGCGTACACACTGGATTTTGTTGAGAAGGGAGCGGAAGACAAGAACTGTGTGAATTTTTTACATATTTCATGTGTAATTAATAATTTCTTAAGAAATTTTTACTCTCCAAGAAGGAAGAAAAAAAAGTAATTCCACGGACACCAAAACAAGAGCAACTACAAACTGATATCAGGCAAATGCTTCAATCTACTAACACTAATCTAAATGCTTTCTAGTTGGGAGATGAAAATATATGCATGAAACAAACAGTGCATGAGACACTTAAGTACAATAAAGTTATGAAATAAAGCATTATTATATTGGGCAAATATATAGCAGACATTAAATACCAACATAAAAAGTTGTTAGTAATAACTTGGGTTTTCATATGTTGGCATTTCAGAATATGAAAATGTTTTCACAATTTCATTTGGGTCTCACAATTTTAGGAGCTAGGCAGAGACTACGTTTAGAGTCCTAAGATTGAAAGCCAAAGCTGTGGAAGGCTGTGGAAAGGTACACACAAGCGAGGAATAAAAATCTTCATGTATTTTAGCAAACTTAGCAAATGCCTACAGATGTGGGTGAGCATGTGCATCAGGGAACTTTAAGAGACAAGCCTTACTGGAGTATGGGCTTATTATGTAACCTATGTATCTTAACCAGAATATGTCGATAATTATGAGATTTTCAACATAAGCCAATTTTTTACTCACCTTGATAATTCCTATTTGTTTAAAGAACTCCCCCACTTGATCTGTAGACACACCCTCCCCAAGTCCTTGTACAAAGATTGTGTTGTTATCTGAATTATCAGATTCTGAATCTATGGGGGAAAAAAAAACCATGATTAATTTTACATATTCCTTAGGTTTACTACATCCTATTTAGTAATCAAGAATAATAATTTATTATTCAATATTCAACTATTTCTGTGACCAAAAGGAAAAAGGACCAATACATGAAACCTCTTAGATAAACATGCAAAGTGGTCATAACAGTTATTTGGTAGGTCAATTCTCACAACTAAACTTCACGTAAAGTGGATCAAGTCCACACTATGTCAAATACATAGACCAATTAAGGGAAATCTTACAAATCTCACTCTTCAGATTCAGATACAGGACTCAAGCTCAGTAAGAGATGAAGAAAGTTAGTATAAAGTAGCATTCCTTTCTTTGGAGAGTTTTAATTCTTTCTGGCTAATCAATACTTTTAAAGCTTTCTAGTAGAAAACTGCCCAAATCTGACACCTTGAACTTCCAAGCAAGCCAAGCAGAATTGCTGGTTTCCCATTCATTGCAATAAGCTTTATATATACCAGAGAGTAGGGGCACCTTGACACACACCTTACCTTACATGCACACTTTTGGATTAGTATAACAAAACAAGAAAGATGCACATAAATTCAGTCCATCAAGGGATAATTCAGAAATTGCCATCCATATAGAATACTTTAGCATCTTAATAAAAACAAAAGTTCTGATTTCAATATATACAGCTACTGAGCCTGCGCTCTAGAGCCCGCGAGTCACAACTACTGAGCCCGTGTGCCACAACTACTGAAGCCCACACACCTAGCGCCTGTGCTCCACAGCAAGAGAAGCCACTGCAATGAGAAGCCCGCGCACCGCAACGAAGAGTAGCCCCTGCTCGCCGCAACTAGAGAAAGCCAGCGCACAGCAACGAAGACCCAATGCAACCAAAAATAAATAATTAATTAAAATTAATTAATTTAAAAAAAAATTTTGGCTCAAATAGATTTTTAATCTCTACATAACTTTCAAAAGGCTCCAGGCAGCCTTGAATTTCATTTGAAAATATAAAGGTACATGAAATTAGTGACCTCTGAGGACTTCCCTGGTGGCACATTGGTTAAGAATCTGCCTGCCAATGCAGGGAACACGGGTTCAATCCCTGGTCCAGGAAGATCCCACATGCCGTGGAGCAACTAAGCCTATGCGCCACAACTACTGAGCCTGCGCTCTAGAGCCCGAGCCACAACTACTGAGCCCATGTGCCACAACTACTGAAGCCCGCGCACCTAGAGCCCCTGCTCCGCAACAAGAGAAGGCACTGCAATGAGAAGCCCGTGCACTGCAACAATGAGTAGCCCCCGCTCGCCACAGCTAGAGAAAGCCCACGCGCAGCAACCAAGACCCAACACAGCCAAAAAAAAAAAAACAAAAAGAAAGGCACATGTAGAAAGAAAGATGTTTTGTAAAAAAGAAAAAAAAAAAGAAAAGAAAAGAAAAGAAATTAGTGACCTCTGCCCAGAGTAAGACAATTCTCTCATATATGAATTCAGGTTTCTTAGGCCCACTGACCAGACTATCAATCCATTGTAATATTTTCTTAAACACAGCTATTCTACTTCTAATTCCCCAATCATACCAATTCTCTCATACTTGATTTGCAGTAATTAAACAAATAATGCTAATTAGCAGTACAAAATCAAGTATTTCTTCACAAAAGAAAAAGTAGAGAGCATGGGAAAGCACAAACATAGTAATTTTTCCTAGCAAACTTTCCAATCAATCCCCCTGAACTTTTCTTGCTGGTACATCTTTAGAAGTGAAGCTCCCTGGTTCTGGCAGCATTATCAAATCAAATCTTCCTCCTGTACTAACTCCTCCAAACACACACACTTCTCCTTTGAAAAAATGGAAAACTAACATTCTCTTAATGGCAGAGTCACAAACTACCATAAACCTTACCAGCATCTGGTCTGGGTCCATAATCCCTGTGACCTAAGGGAAAAGAAAAAGAAAAAGAAAAAGAAAGCTATTTAAGGCAACTCATAAGAAATCATTTAAAAACAGTAATAATAACCAAGGCATGAAAAGTCAATACTTCCAAAATCCTTGTAAGTAACCATCACAGATTTACAAAGTAAGTATATAAATTAAGTTTTATTAAAAGTTTAAGAAATCAACATGAATGTCAATATTCCCTTAAACTTGTCCCAGACGGCACCAGCCACTTTGGCATTACGCTAGTATCACTTTTGTTAAGTTCTGGTTGTGAAGGCTGATTGGAAAACCGTAATAATTTAAAAACACCATGTCAGCTACCTTTATTAAAAAACATATTGACAAAATCCAGTGAAGGTCTCATTCATTGGTCACCAGACTCTTTCATGCAAATTCACTGTGTAGAAACCCATTGGACTGTTTGAGATCAACTTCGTCTTTTCAATATTTTGAGATATATATATGCATATATATAATTTTTTTTTAAGCACACAACACACACCAGCCTCAACAGAGTAAGAAAGGGCTTAGACTACGTCTGCGGGATATTGGTGGCTTTTAGGTTTATATAGCATTTCCACTGAAACATTTTGGGATACTCAGCACTTACCACCAAAATTTTTGAAGCCACCGCGGTCACCACCACTGCAGAGGAAAAATTGAAGAAATGATTTCTTCCTTAGGTCTCTAATGTGCTGAGCCCTGGGCTCAATCTATACTTAACTGTCACAAGTAGAGCACCCAGGAAAACAGTAGCACCTCTAACTTTCCAGTAAATTTCATTTCATAGACTTCAAAATGTTGTTTTCACCTAAATGTTTCCCCAAGGATCTATTTCCACAAGGGTGCCTTTTCAAGCTTATTACAGAACATACCTAATATACTCTTATTTTAAAATTTTCCCAACCCCAAGCCAAAGGGATAATATTCAAATCCACTTAAACTGGAGGCACAAGAGGAAGAATGCTAAACATTCTTTCCAAGGGGAAAGAAATCATTTTAAAACAGTAATAATAACCAAGGCATGAAAAGTCAATGGTACAAAGTGAGAGAGTGGTGTGTACATATATACACTACCAAATGTAAAACCGGAAAAAAAAAAAAATGTAAAACCGATAGCTAGTGGGAAGCAGCTGCATAGCACAGGGAGATCAGCTCGGTGCTTTGTGACCACCTAGAGGGGTGGGATAGGGAGGCTGGGAGGGAGGGAGATGCAAGAGGGAAGAGATATGGGGATATATGTATAGCTGATTCACTTTGTTATAAAGCAGAAACTAACATACCATTGTAAAGTAATTATACTCCAATAAAGATGTTAAAAAAAAATTTTCCAAAATCCTTGCAACCATCACAGATTCACAAAGTAAATATATAAATTAAGTTTTATTAAAAGTTTAAGAATTCAAGATGAATATCAATATTCCCTTAAAGGGAAATATTTTTGTTAAAGGGGATATTTTTGTTAAATATGAGAAAAAGACTAGGAGAAAAATATAAAGCAAGATTAAAATTTTGATAGCAGAATGGGAGAGGTAAAAACTTGAGCACTACGTTCTACTGTGACACCAAACGGTGGGTTTTATGAGATGAAGAAAAAAGTGAGGTACAAATATACACAAAAGTGAGACTGAATGAAAGCGGTCTTAAAAATTCAAATCATTCAGATATCTGGTAAAATGAGCACTAAAAGAAAGCATAACTTTAAACTGCCCTCCTATTCCATGCCCACTGCAACATGCTAGCTCTCTTCACAGCAGAGCTACTAACATTCATGCTGCCGAATGCTCTTGAACACCAATCAGTAGACCATATCAGAGACAGAATGCTACATACTCCACAAGAAAATGACTTTATTTGGCAATTTCCACTGCCAGGTAAGTCAATGGCCCTTGTGTGCATAGCTTTATGTAAGAAATCTAAGATCTCTCTTATCAAGAAACTCTTTAAATGCTCATACATTGAAAGCTTGTTTCTCTTAACTGAATTATGTAATCCTCTAAGATTCATGTGCTGACATGGATACAAAAACACCCGAAGGTTTCAGATGGTGATATCTAATTTTCTAATACTACTAATCTTCTACTATAACCCAAGAAACTAATCCAATATACTAATGTCTCTTCACTGCTTAAAAGCCTCTGCTTTAGTAATAACCCTGCCCTCTAGATGGCCTTTCTTGAGCCATCCTGAGAAAAACCACTCTGACTAAATGAGAAAGAATTTTTTCTTTAGAAGTCTATTCTACTACCTTGACGTAAAAAAAAATTCCCTTGCAACTAGCATAGGTATGGACACACGCAACTTAACTCGCCATGAATTTTTATTTGATGCCCAAGAAATCTAAAAAGGAGAATAACAATATTTCAAGGCTATGCAGACAAAGCGAAGCTCAGGTCTTTCATATATATAGTTTCCTATTGAGTGTCTAAGACCTCTCTTTCAGAACATCACCCACGCCCTCCCACCAACCCATACTTCTAAATGGCCTATATATCATAGCTTAACTCTTTAAGGAAAGGAAGCCAAACAGAGTTCTGAGATTAAATTGCTGAAAATCTTATTAGAAACAAGATATCTCAGGTTTCTTCAAAGATGATCATGAGAATTCTAAAAATGATGAAAAAAGAGCTAGTGAAAATATTAAATCGGGCTTCCCTGATGGTGCAGTGGTTAAGAATCCGCCTGCCAATGCAGGGGACAGGGGGTTCGAGCCCTGGTCCAGGAAGATCCTCCATGCTGCGGAGCAACTAAGCCTGTGTGCTACAACTACTGAGCCTGCGCTCTAGAGCCTGCGAGCCACAACTACTGAAGCCCACACACCTAGAGCCCGTGCTCCGCAACAAGAGAAGCCACCGCAGTGAGAAGCCCGCGCACCTCAAGGAAGAGTAACCCCCGCTCGCTGCAACTAGAGAAAGCCCGCGTGCAGCAACAAAGACCCGATGCAGCCAAAAATAAATAAAATTTTTTTTAAAAAAGAATATATTAAACCCACATTCCTATGTCAGGACGTTAAAGTACCCAGGAGAAAGTATTTTTTTTTAAATAGGATATTTGCACAATTAAGTGCTGGAAGAGGCACCACTTAATTATTCTGCTGCCAACTTAACCAAGTACCAAATTGTTTATCTGACCACAATGGAGGGAAAATATGCAATTTCATATATCAAGTAGTTCCTAAAATTTCTATTCTGGCCAGCAATATAACTTTGAACAATTTTTTAAAAAAGGACATACCCCTGGTAAAATATAAAGGATATAAAACAAATGACACTTGAATATGTTTATAATTTTCTATTCCTCCATACAATGGCATTTTAACTTAAGTCATCATTACTGAGCATTTCCTTTGAAAATTCAGCAGCTGAACACTTCAAACACAATGGCCGTAAATATGGAAACACCCATAAATACATTCGAAAAAGTACTAGTCTTCAAAGTAGGAGTCTCAGGGTATAGTCTTAACTATCACTAATCAATCTTGAAAATTTGGACAAGTCAGTAATTCTCCCTAGGCTTCAGTTTCCTCCTTCGCAAAATAATGGTCTACACCCTTACTACCTGAAAGGTGGTCTATGGAATAGCAGCAAAGGCAGAGCCTGGGAGTATCTCAGAAAAGCAAGCTCATCCCACACCTACTAAATCAGAATCTGCATTTTAGTAAGATCCCCAAGGAGTTCATATGTACATTACAGTTAGAGAAGCACTGGTCTGGATGACCTATAATTTTATGTGAGGCTTTCTTTCAAGTTCCAATGTTTCAGTCGCTTTTCTGTTTCCTTATTAAGAAATTTCATATTAATTAATTATAGTTCCTTACTAGGAAATTTATTATATTAAACACAGTAAATAAACCTCAAATAGTACCACTATTAAATCAGTTAACAGAAGATGGGCCTGTGGTTAAGAATCTTTCTTCAAATCTGCAGTCAAGTTACATGTCCCTTTTCCATAAACTAAGTTAAGGCCCCACTAGCAAATTAAAACACAAAGGCATGTGAACATCTGAGTCAAGATGTTGCCACAACAAATTTGTTTTCCTCCCAGAAAAAGAAACAAACTTGTACACATAAAGAATTTCTGAAGTAAGGACACTTTAATGTAAAGAAGTAAAGGTATTTACTAGAGACATAAGAATACTCAAAATTTACGGCTGAGTGCCCCCCGCATAAGAAAATCAATTGTATATTCTTGACTCAACTACAGAAATCGTCCCAAGTTCAAAACCATAATGAGCAGCCTACTCTAGGGTAGACTCTGAGGGTTCTTTCACTGTTACAGCATTACATATTTAGAGACGACAGTCAGATTTAATTTCAGGTGCTTGTCAAGAAAGAAAATATACTTTGACAGAGTCTCTATTCCCAAAATTAAATTTTAAAAATCCAAATATATCTGTATTCAAGGACTAAAACTGCCAAGAAGTAAAAGGACAATATAGGAATCTTTATTCCCAGAAAATTCAATACACAGAGAGAAAAAGGAACTTAGCTAAATATTGAAAAAGATTAGTTTTTTAAAAACTGTTCTGTGTTTGATTTTTCATACTAGTAATTTACCAACATTTCAGAAGACCAAGAATCTACCATTCTAGAGCTGCACTATCCAATACAACATTTACTAGCCATATGTGACTGCTGACCTTTTGAAATATGGAGAGTCTAAATTGAGATGTACTCTAAATGTAAAATACAAAATGGATTTCAAAGTCTTAGTATAAAAAAAAGAATGTGCATTATCTCAATAATTTTTATACTGATTACATAAAATATTTGTGATGTTAGATTAAATAAAATGTATTATCAAAATTAACTTCAGCTGTTTATTTTTCTTAATGTGGCTATTAGAAAATTTTACATTACACATATGGCTCACAGTTGACCCACATTATATTTATATTGGGCAGCACTGGCGGGACTATCACCAGCACACATGCACATTTTTAAGAGAGCTATTCAAAAACTCTTATAAGGGCTTCCCTGGTGGCGCAGTGGTTGAGAGTCCGCCTGCCCAT
Source organism: Tursiops truncatus (assembly GCF_011762595.2). Classification (NCBI taxonomy): domain Eukaryota; kingdom Metazoa; phylum Chordata; class Mammalia; order Artiodactyla; family Delphinidae; genus Tursiops; species Tursiops truncatus. The sequence goes on from NC_047053.1 coordinate 32,966,109, forward strand.
GCAGGGGACACGAATTTGAGCCCCGGTCTGGGAAGATCCCACATGCCGCGGAGCGGCTGGGCCCGTGAGCCACAGCCGCTGAGCCTGCGCGTCCGGAGCCTGTGCTCCGCAATGGGAGAGGCCGCAGCGGTGAGAGGCCCGCGTACCGCAAAAACAAAAAAACTCTTATAAGAAGACATTCAAAATTTAAGATAACTTTTTTGAGACCTGAGATATTAAAGCCTAAAAAATCTACTTAACTTGATGACATGCTAATAATGGAAAATGGTTATCTATAAAGTTCTAGTAATTTTGCAATGCATTCAGCACAATGCTAAAGTTAAAAACACTGAGAAAATGTATGGCCTTAAGCTTCTAGTCCAGTAGGAGGCCACTGATCTACTTTAGATAACAGTTAGAAATTCAATCTCTTTTGCTGCAACTGCTTTTTCAAAGAAAAACACTGTTTCCTATAGTCCCTATAGTCTTCATGTTTCTCTTCCAAAATTGGAAAGCCGACAGCTTCCTTTGGTCTGAATTCTTCCTGCAGTCAAGCAATCATACAACTTGAGTCTAAGAATGTCACATCCTTTACCACACATCAAACCTTCACCTGCAAACTGTGCCCCTTCTTTAATTATAAACCCAACTAATGCCAGATATTCTTCAAACAGCCCTGAAAGGATCATATTTTCAACCTTGCTATTTTTAAGTAAGATGATTACAAACACAAATGGGAGTGTTGATGAAGACTAACAAAAAATGTTTGGGTATTTCTGGTACTTAAATGTAAAACCAAGTGTAAGGGGAAAAAAAGCCCTGAAACTGGGCTTTTTTTTTTTTTTTTTAATTTGAAACACTTCACCCCTGTAAATAAGCTAAAAATCACATCCTGAACAAGATATTGTGGCACATGAAAATTATATGAACTTCGTATTTCAGTATCCATAAATGAAGTTTTATTGAACACAACCATGTTTATTCATTTATACAGGAGCAGAGCTGAGCAGTTGCAAAAGAAACCGCATGGCCTGCAAAGCCTCAATTATTTACTATGTGGCCTTTCACATAAAAAGTTTGCCCATCCAATATAAAGAGTAAGTATAATCATCCACATAAATTTCTTAAAAAGGCCTTTCATGCACATTCCATTTACTGGCTAAGGGGGTGGGGTGGGGGGAGGGAGGGAGTATACAGACAGCAACTGGGTAAGACCTCTCCCCCAAAAACCCTACCCTGACTTGAACCAGATCACCATCATTTTGACCTAATACATCCTGGGCTTCTACACAAGATTTTGTTTGAAGAGGTTCTAAAGTTAAATAAAAAGATTTGAAACTCAAAAACTTAGTTCATGATTCAGTACCTGGGCCAAAAATTATACTGAAATGTTGCCAAAGAGGTTTATCGAAGTGCTTAAAACTGGTATGCCCAGGGTTGGTTAAGATACAGATCTTCCCTCTTTTAGCAGGAGGATCACTCAAGGTCCTTTCAACTCTGATTCTAAGATAAGTCATCTCTCAAAAATGAAAACATACTTTTAAAGACTTCCCTACCCTCCTCCTCCTGAAAAGTGGGGTTCTACCATTCTCCGTCAGACACTGTCATAGTTTCAGAGATAATCTATAGATATAATTATAACTTCCTTATGAAGAAAATTAAACCTATGATATGCTGTAAAACGTATAGCATCCCAAGGCAGCCAATTATCTAAAACATATTAACCAGAAAATCACATATACCTGTTAGTTATCTTGTTTGGGATTCTGTTTGAGGGAGCGAGGCTATTAGGTAGAGAGTAAGCACCATACCACTCTACGTTGTTCACTTACATCCACATGATAATGAAGAGGCATACAATATACTTGTTTTACCTTAATAAATTGACTTCGGCTATCAATCAAAAGACATTTAATGTTCAAGTCTTATAAAAATTTATCAAATATGTTTAGACTTTAGATTTGCCAGACCAAAGCACTATACACTAAACAGAGAGAAAGTCAATGAGATCAAATTCCTGGCTCACTTGAAAAATTAACAGTGCTGTATGTAACTGATCTTCTCAGGTCACCTCAGGGAACAGACAACAGTCCCTAATAAGCAAAAGAGTGACCTGGTATTGATATAATATTGTCAGTTAACAGGCTGACAATTTCAGTTCCCAAGGAACACAAATTATCTTTTAAGCCTGTATATTTTACACACGAAATGTGCAACCTACAAACCTCATCTGAGGACAATAAATGTCAATTACTTTTTCATTCCTATTTTTAGAGCAAAAGCGCTAGACTTACACATATATTTGAAAGTAATTTTAAAGCCACCTTTCATAACATATGCCATAAATACCAAAACCTGATAACACTAACAATGGAGAAAAGGAAAGCTGAATTAAAAAGTCATTCCTTTTCCACAGCTTAGTCTAGACAAAATATGCAACGGTATGTGACATTGCACTAATTATCTCAATAATTGTTTACTTAAGAATGGGGACAAAACAGTTCAGTTACATAAAATCTTTCTCTCATTTGCCAACCCCAAATTTATAATCTGCTATTGCCTCCTAATATTTTTCCCTTCCCAAGGGGATTCAAGATTAAAGAACAGCCTCTCCACCTTCCAATCTAGAATTAACTTACCTTGTATTTTCTACATATAAAACACTTGGATTTCCCAGAGTCATCTTTTAAAGGAGTTTAGAGTCAATAGCTCTGGCAGGAAAAACATAGTTAAGTGGTTTAACCACACCATAGTAGGGGACTTTTCTCCATTGGTATTTAATATATACCACATAAACTAACGGCTAACAAAGCCTATTTTGAGGTAATTTATGTGACATCTTAAGACTGAAAATAAATTTTGAATTTCTGTCCTTTTCTCTACAACATAATCTTTTATAGGCCTCTTAACTAAATCAGATGATGGAATCGAACCGGCTAAGTAACAACAAAAAAAAAAAAAAAAGAGAGAAGAAATGTAGACATCTGTACCTAAAAACTTACCTTGATCCTGTCATAGGACCTCTTCCATCCTTGTCATATCCCCCACGCCCTCTACCTCCTCCCTGTGACCCGCCATATCCTCTATTATCTTCTCCATACCTACTCACATCACGACGGTCATCTACAAAAAAGAAAATTAATACATACATATATAAACAACTTGAAATTTCTGACAAAGGCTTTCCACAACATAATATTAAATAGCTCTTTAGGTCACCTGTGACCTTCAGAAAATGGCACATGTACACAAAACTCAAATGCAAGTCAACATAACACCATCTGGAATTAAATGTATGAGACTTATATGTGTGTCAAATTCCATTCTACCAAAGTCAGACAGCAAAATGGTGATGTGGATATCACCATTTGATGTGATGATAATATGGAGTAGTTTGAGTAAAGTACATTAGGTACAGAACTCTAATAAATTAAAAGAATACCCTGATCTTAGGGACTTCCCTGGTGGCGCAGTGGTTAAGGCTCACGCTCCCAATGCAGGGGGCCCGGGTTCGATCCCTGGTCGGGGAACTAGATCCCACATGCATGTCGCAACCAGGAGTTCACATGCCACAACTAGGGAGCTGGCAAGCCACAACTGGGGAGCCCACCTACCACAACTAAGGAGCCCACAAGCTGCAACTAAGACCTGGTACAACCAAATCAATCAATCAATCAATAAATACTTTAAAAGAATACGCTAATCTTAAAAGTTATTTTTCATGTCGAAAATATTTCAGTGTAAATCAAACACAGACAAGGAATAACTAGATTTTCAAACTGAGAGATATTCAGTGAATATATTCAATGAAGAAGATATTCAGTGAATGAGCTTCCACTCTTACTCATTCACTTGTTCATTCATTCAACTATTCAAAAAATATTTATCGAGCAGGTACAAAAATGAGTAAGGCAGGACCTTTGCCCTTGAAGCATTCATTTTTATGGCTGATCAGATTCCTAAATATCATGATATATATAAAATGATATATATAAAAGAAAGAATGACTGGTCCTTCTTAGTTGAGGTTAGAGAAGGCTAATATAGGATCATAATTTCCTCAAATCACATACAGCACCAGTACCAAGATAACTGGTAGCATGGACTTCCCTGGAGGTCCAGTGGTTAAGACTCCGTGCTTCCACTGCAGGGGGCACAGGTTCGATCCCTGGTCAGAGAACTAAGATCCCACATGCCACACGGTGCGGCCAAAAAATAAAAAATGTTTAAAAATTAAATTAAATTATAAAAAAGAACTGGTAGCAGCAGCATTCATTGTCAAATGATCAGTTGACTGAGACAACAAAGGAAATTCAAAAACTCAGCCAGCAAAAAATTACGTGACCATCTGGAGTCTCCAAGAAGTTCAGAAATATCAATCTAATAAACTAATTTTGATGGACATGAGACAGAACATATGTTCAGGGTGACTCTAAATTCTTACTAACAGTTGAAATCCTCTGTGGGTCTTTTAATACAGAATTCAATACACAATTCTATGAAGGGAAAAATAATAGAGATCAGCATATCTTACCTTGTGTGTGGTGGCTGTAATTTTCCCTTTGTGAATGGTAGGATTGCTGGTTTTGATTATAGGAATCATGCTGCTGATCATAATTTGACTGCTCGGCATAAGAGCCGTGATGTTGATCATAGCCTGACTGCTGGTCATATGAATCTTGTTGACCATAGTCTGACTGGTCATATGAAGGCGCTCTTCCACCTTGGCTAAACAGAAATCAAGAACTTGAGCGATTTTACAGAAGGACTGTTTACTGCAGCAGGCTGACTGAGACTGATTGCTATAAGAGGCCTGCCCAGCTAGACCTCATCCACATTTACTACCCTTTTCTGGTAGGAATCATTTAGCTCTTTTATCTACAGAATCTTATCACCAATGGAATGACTTTCAAACAACAGTTCTACTATCACTGAAGAGGTGTCACATTATGAGAAAAAACACACACACCTTTGAAAACTGTAGAGAAGCAAGAAAATCACTATGGTTTTTATCATCTCCTTGAATTAAAAAAAAAATTAAAGATGACATAAAGTACAGTAATATGTCTGACTCTTTAACAAACATGACACAGCAAGTGCTGACTCCTTTTAATAGTTACAGTAAAAGGCTCTATCTCAGTTTTAACAACAATATTATTTAATAATATTTTGGGGACTATTTTCTTATCTTTAGAACCTTACCTTTAGTACATTCTTCTAAGCATCTTCAATAATAGTAAATTTTAGAAAATAGCAATAAATCATTCAAAGTTTTAATCTGCTGAGTAAGAGGAAAGAACTTGCTTTGTGTTGCCATTTTTTTAACTGAAACAAAGTCTAACTACCAAATGAGACTGCTTTATTTTCTCTTGCAATTCAAAAAGAAAATTCTAAGTATGTTCTGAGCAATATGACTATTAATTACCTACTCTCAGGATGGGAATGTTGAAAGAAACACTTAATTGGATTTGAGTTCTAATGTTTACTCAAAAAAAAAAAGGTGGGGGGGGGGACAAAAATGGCCTCACAACTTAATAGTCACATCTTACTCTGCATCAAATGATCAAAACAATCTAATAAAGATCGATTCCCCAACTCCCTACCCAAAGCACATCACAAAGGTCAGAACCCTAGACCTTCACTTTAGAATGACTGTCAAACCAAATCTAACATTTCTCTTTGGTCCACATTTATACGTCACATTACCAAAAATGCATCCTTATGAAAAGGTTCTCCTTAAATTTAAAACTAACCAGGCTTGAAGAGCCTTCTAATGTAACACGCTTTCTGGATAGTATTCCCTACATTTGTACTTTGTAAAGCACAGTAAAAAGTAAGTTGCTATTACTAAAATTAATAACAAGTACAGGCTCCTCAAATCAGAAAATTTTAAAAAAATATATAAGACCTGTAAAATTGCTAATATTCACCTACCTATATTAACAATTAAAACATTTTTTAGGGTATTTGAAATAAGTGCATAGGTTTTAGCACTTTTTTCTTTAATATTTTTGCCCCTGAAAAGGACATTAAATACATTAAAATGGTTAAAAAATAAAATGGAAATGAAAAGTAAGCGTTGATAAGTCTCCTTTTATAGGCAGGTTTTTATTTCATCTCAGGTATAAAGCAGAGGTTCAAATTTTACATTTTAACATTTAAATCATGTGCATTCATTTACAGCTAAACTAATTGTACAAATAATACATCATAAGAATCAAATATCAATATTGATAATCTCCACATTCTTTATAATACAAAACTGTGAAATTCATACACCATCAACACTTTTCTGGGAAAAAAAAAAAAGTTTAAAGCTGGGACTTTGTTAGTGAAAGCTGTTTAATACCCAAAGTGTTATTTCCACTTCCCAACACCTCAGTACTTTCACTGTTTCCTTACCCTCCTGATGATTCCATGTTTTGCTGTGCCTGGTTATTATAAGATTGCTGGCCATATGAGCTCTGCTTTTGATTCTCATAACCACCATAGGACTGCGAATAACCTAAAGATTAAATAGATATACCATTTAGGAAAGGTTCTGATTTTAAATTTCTAAAACAGCAAATTTAACAAATCAGTCCAACCTGATTGGCTTTGTCCGTAACAGGAGTAGCCGCCATAGTTCTGCCCATATGAAGAATCAGTAGTTTGCCCATAGCCAGAATAGCTCTGAAATTTAGGTAAATACAAGTTTCACTGCATATTTAAGATTAAAACTATTTATAAAGAACTCAATTTATATTTAACCTACTTGTGGTGCTTGTCCATAACCTTGGCTGCCTTGATTTCCATAGGAAGAATAACTGTAAAAGAAAAGTGTACTACTTGAAAGAAATGTGCTAGAATTTAAAAGCTTAAATTAACCCTATCCTCCTTTTCAACTTTCAACTCAAATACAAGCTTCTTTCCTGAGAAACTGTTGATCTAACTACCTCTTCCAGTCTAAATTGAAAGGTGATAACCAAAGACTGTCAAAGACATAAATAAAATCATGCCCAGACCTCTTAAATGCCAAACACACACCAGAAGTTTTGCTTTGACAATCTCCCACAAATAAACAAAACTTCACCAGAGCTAGAAAATTCCAACAGAATTATGCTTGGATGGGTGGGAGGCTGGGGGTGGAGGGGAGTGACTACATGGTAGCAAGACCCATAATAAATATCTGAAGCAGAAAAATAATGACTCTTTAAGTTAGAGCTTTAATCAATTTAGCTGTGCTGTGACAGATTAATTTCTTCCTACCATTTGCCTTAAATTTGCCTCTAACATCCTAGAAAATGCACAGTGTGGCACTAAACATCCAATTGTTAGTGCCTCAGTAACGAGAGGCATGTATATCTTCAGAATACTATCATAGAACGAAAGTATATTGTATCTCCAGTGTCATAGCATAGGATGGCATAGTTTGTTGACTGAATGAATACATGCAGCTTTCTCGGAGTTGAACTTTCTTTAATTTTAGTGCATATAAGCTTTAACAAGTCAGAAACAAACTTTCTGAATATATACCAAAGAAAAATAAAACATATGCCAAAAAAAAATCTTACTATTTTAGAGCTATCAAGTGCTAACAGAATTTCTTAACTTTATAAAACATAATTTCATTGAATAAAACATTTGCTAGTTGCCTACTATGAGGGTCTATCCCATGAGAATAAAAAAGTCAAATCAGTTTTGTTTTCATGAAGCTTAAAACTTGATGACAGAAGGTATCTGAGATGCTCTTCTGAATATCTCACACTGAGCTGCAAAACACTTATACTACAAGTGAAGGCTGTATTTCTGGTAAGCAAGAGAATCCTACTGCATGTATACATTCACATAAAAACAGACTTTTCTTTTTATTGTGAGCATGGTGAGGATGATTTTAAAAATGCTAAACACTTCTATCATAGTGCTTCAAGAAAATCCACTCCAGAAAAAACACATTTAGCATATTATATACAATCAAAAACATTAAATGCTTTTTCTAAGCTGTTATAGTTCAACTACTTAAATCCTTTTAGTAATTGTTTCTTCTAAATAATTTCTTAAAGAAAACAATCTTTATAATACCTATGAGATTCATTTTAATCTCTAGGGGGCACCTATATTTACTGATTCAAACAGCCTTTTAAAAAAAGAAAAATATCTTACAGCACCTATGTACATAGGCTGACTCTTTCCCCTTCACAAGCTAAGATTTAACTCTTTTAAGACGTCAAGATACCAAAGCTTAAGAGGAAAGCCTGACTAAATTTATCTTTTTTCTCAGCTCTACTCGTTCATGGTATTATTGAAATGTACGTATACTTTACCTTTGCTGCTCACCCCCAGACTGACCGTAACTTCCGGAATCTAAAACACATAAAAAGAATTTTTGTCTTATTTAAAATTAGGCTTCCCTCAAAGGCTGACTTTAGCTCTTACAGATGAAATGTGATAAGAAAATATCATAAACTACAGAAAGAAAAACTAGAAGTTAAAAATACAGTGCAAGGAAAAATCTGTGCCAATAGTATTAGCTATTTACAGTAACTACAGCTTTGAAAACAACTACTCTACAAACATGTCCTGATGGTCACAAAAACCAAGTGAACAAATGAGAAACAGTCAGTGAAAAACCCATCCTTTCAACAAAAACTCAAAGCTCAAGTTATATTATCTTTATATATAAAAAGATATCTGTTAAAAAAAACTAATCAGGATCAAAAAGGGGAAAATGCACACTCTAAGATAAATCCCCAGGATTACATTCACTTCATATCCTTGCCAGCCTAACATATACACCATTCCCTTGGATTGGATTGGATTGCTTTGGCTGTCAGCAGCAACAAAAAGATCTCCAAAGACTTGGTAAAAGCAGCTAAGCCACTTGGTATATACCGACTCAGCAATACTTACCTCTAGCTTCCCTGTTGGCAATAAAAACTACCAAGGGAAAAAAAAAAAAAAAAAAAAAAAAAAAAAACTACCAAGGAAGGCATGAGTTGAGTAATATACGTCAAAATAATAATAATAATTTGAACTGTGAACTTTTCTCAATACTTTAAAGTGTCGGTTATTCCAAAAATTTTTGAAGAGGCTCTACCCTCTAGGCTTCTCCTCAGAGTCAAATGAATGACCTAATTTTATTAGTGATTGAGTAAGAGAAGAATATCATATGAAATACTCTTTCAACTGCAAAAAAATGACTGATAGTCTTCAACTGCTATTAGGCCCAACCTCATCTAATCTGAATAAAACTATTTGATGTTGAACAGCTCTGAAAACCCGCCAAATATCAAATCACATCAATGACTTTTTCATTCAATTCATATAAAGCTACAATATGAAAACACTGTCACTGGCTGTATAAGTGGGTGACATCAAATTTGCCACTTTTCTACAGTAGAGATCTCCAATCAGACTGAACAAGAATTTTTTTAATCCTTAACTACTAAAATATTGAATGAAATCCTGACACAAACTACTTCTTTTATGAATGTGGACATAAGGCTACCTGAGATGAAAAAAAAAATTGTGCATCACTGCCCATAATAATAATATGACTAGATTTGTAACTAACCAAATAAGAAAAATATGAAAAGAATACAGAACCTAACTGGATCATAAAGAGATTAGATGCATCTATCAAATGGCAAAGGAAGTTAGTTTCAACCAGTTCAGAAACTAAAAAGGATTACTGTGGGAGGAGGGGGTGTATGAATAAAACAAATATACATACACTGGGGATGCGTGAAGCTTTAAGTTAAATTATATCCCAAGGCAATGACGTGGGTTCTCCCAGTGACAGAGTGGAGTCCAAGACCTTATTGTACTTTGGCTCAGGCAAAAATTATAGAAGTACACAGCACATATGTCATATGACCCTGGCTTAAATCTTATAAGTATCAGAGCTCTTAACTCAGTCAACTTCAGCTCTCTGAAACTGTAAATCTGACTTCTTTAGCTGGCTGACTTTAAAACTCTAGAATATAGAAATAAGAGTATTGACCAACAAGTCGAGCTCTTAGTGAAAGTAGATGTTTTACATTCACCAGAGAAAATCAGTTTATAAATGTTATTTATGGCATTTTAAACAACTGCTCATTATGAGTACTTGACACTTGAGCCTTGTATCTGGGCCCATGAATTATTTAGAGGTGCTTTTATTTCCAAGTGTATAGGGTTTTGACACTCTTTGTGGTTTTGTCTTCTTATTCCATTGCAGCCAGAAAAGGTATTTTCTGTACTATTCCAGGTGTTTGTTAGGATTTGCTGTTTTTCGCTTTTCCCCTTGGTAAACACTTTTACTTACATAAATGTCTCCTATGTGCTTGAAAAGAACTGTATTATCTAAATGTTGAAAGAATTCTGTAAATCCGTAAGATGATGCTTGTTAGTTCTATTATTCATATTCTTACTCATGTTTGGTCTACCGGATCTATTACACAGAGTAGTATGTTTAAATTTTTTTTAATTCCCTGTTTGACTCTGTATTTGTCAATTTCTTTCACTGAGTGTTTTTTTGCTTTCTACACTTTGAGGCCATATTGTTAAAGCACATAAAAGTACAGATTTACAGCTTCCTGGTGAATTTCCCCTTTTTTTTCTTTTTTGAATTTCCTTTTAACATTACATGAAGACTATCATTAAAAATGTCCAAACTTTATTTTGACTGGTAATGTAACTAAACAATCTTCCTTTTGGTTGATGTTTGCCTGATTAATATTTTTCTATCTCTATACTTTTAACACTTCTTATTCTGAGGTTTTAGGTATGTCATTTTTGAAAGCATACATCTAGATCAATTTTTCCCAATGTGAAAATCTTTGTCTTTCAACTGATGTTTTCATATTTTTATTATTGTTACTTTTTATTTATTCCTACCAGCCTATACTAGACTCTCTACTTACCAGGGTCTTTTTTTTTTCAACTCCTTAACTTCCTTCTATTGGATTTTCCTTACTCCCTTTCCCCCTCTACTGCTTTGGAAGTTAGACGTTCAAATTCTGTTCTTTTAGTAAGTCACTATTCATAATTTAAAGAGTATGTTCAATTCTTAACATGCATTCTTGATATATCAAGTTCAAAATGATCTTCGACCTCCACTAGCATACAAGAACTTTAATGCTATAATGCCAATCACAGCCTTCACCTATTATTTTGCTTCCACTTTTTCTTTCCGTTATCTTTTGCTTCCACTTTAAAACTCTAGATTCCACACAGTCAATACTTTTTATCTACTGCATTTGCTTCCTCTGTATCTTTTTGCATCCCACTCCTCCCTTTCGGATTTCTTTTATTAGTTCTTTCAGCAAAGGCCTGAAAGTGGCATTCTTAGTCTTTTATTTGCTAAAAAAGTCAAGGTCAAATGTTATTTTTCCTCTAAATTCCAAAGATCATTTAGTGGCTTCTTAAAACTTCTAAGAAGTCTACCAATCTTACCTTTTCTCTATTTCCTCTGATAGGTCTGTCACTGGTATTTCATAACCTGCAGTTTCACATTTATGTATCTAGGTACGAATTGATTATGTCTCATGTTTGAGACTACTGCTTCTTGATCCATCAATTTTGGAAAACTCAACTACCTATTAATTCTTCACCATTTACTCCTTCTCGAACTCATATTAGATATATGACAGGACTTCACAATCTATTTCCTATACTTCTTAAAATTTCAATTTTCATCTTTATCCTTCTGAACTGAATCCTGGGTAATTATATCTATTTTCTACCTCACTAATTATTTCTTCTGCTAGGTCTATCTGCAATTCAACTTGGCCACTTTTTCCATTTCTAGAAGTGACACTTGATTCTTTTTCAAATCTACGTAACCATTTTCCACGTCTTGGTCTTAGGGTTGATTACTTCTTTTAGGTTTCCAATAATTTTAAACACATTAATACTCGCTTTCAGACTATCTATTAGGGATTCAAATGCCATTTGTCACTCTCATTTTGGCGAATTGTCTTCCAGAATTCTGCAATGTTTTACTGTGAACTTATGTTCTGCAAGGCTTGTTTTTTCTGTAAGATTCCTCGTGACCTAGGCTCTGAAATTTCCTCAGAAAAGGTTTTTCGTTTGTTTTTACTAGAAACCCCAAGGTTACTGTCAGTCGAGAACCAATTTTTATGTTAAATTTCTTGGCCTGAGGTTCCCTGGACCTCATAACTAATCTAAATGTACACCGAAACTGTATGAAGCACAGGTCCCAAGTTACAAATTCTCAGGAAAAAACTTTTTTCCCTCACTCAAGGCCCAGGCTTCCTTGTTATCTCCTATCCTGGTACAAAGGTTTTTCTAGTTCATTCTTTCAATGAAGATACAGTCCTTTAAACATCCAGGTTTTATGTAAGGGTTCCCATTACACGGCTCTAATGGTCTCAAGGCTGCATCTCCTGTCCTTACTTATTTCGGCAATAAACTCCAAGTCTCTGAATGAGACCTACACCCTTCTCTATGCCTACCATGCTGGCTTCTACTTCATTTCTGGCAGCAGGGGCTCGCCCTTTGTTTTATGTAAGTTCTTGCATTTTTAGCTATTCGTAGACAGAGGATTTACAAGTTATCTTAGTCTGCCGTAGTGCCAAAAGAAGTTTCTTGACTTCGTAATTTTTATATGTATAACTGATATTAGATTTGATTTTAACTTCAAAGGTGTCAGATAATTCACATTTGTCTGAGAGTCTGACTCACAATATTTACAACTCTGATTTATTTATTATGTAAACATTTATTTTATTACGCTTATAAGTCTGTCCTGTCAGGCACCTGTAGTGGCTGAGTCAATTTGATAAGTTAAATTTACAATATAGTTTGGAATGTTTAAAGGACTTAACTAAACTTAATGCCATTAGTTGTTTAGGGGGGAGTCAAAAGCATTATTCCTATTTTTATACAAAGTCGAAAGTATTATTTTTATACACAAATTACAAAATGTACAGAGTATATAACAACACTAAGTAGAACTTAAAAGATTCTAACTCTAATTGACTTAATGTAGAAACAAGCAATTATTAGTTCTTTTTGACATGAAAGTCAATTTTGATGTTAAAAAAACTCAAATTACAAAATGACAAGTAAGTGCTGTCTTGGTAATTCTAAAGACCAGGGATAATGGATTACCCAGCTCACACACTATTATGACACACTGAAAATCCTGGATCTTACAAACGGTACAGTTCTAAAACTTAATTTTCCATAAAAGCTACCCAGTCCTACAAAAATAAGCCACTGCTTTAAACCAATAATTATGTCAAAAATCGAGACAGGTCAATGGTTTTTAATGAGCACTGTATACACTGAAATGGTAAATTTCTGCATGAAGGTGGGAGAATCTTAAAAAATTTTTTTTTTACATCACGGATGGGTTACACACCCTCCTGAGTGTACTTCTATGTACTTCTGTGGAGCTTTACCAGACTTCATTCCAAATTATGCAGCTGGTAAAATATGTACCAATGTCACCTTTGGGGTAAGAAATTATTTCTTGCTTGAGCAAGAATTAAAGATACAAATTCTGTGCAATTAACAGCCTCTTACATCAGGTAGATGCCCCTTCCCCTTAAAGATCAAACTTCTGCCTTAACATCAATGTTAATCTAAAGAATGTTTATCATTTCCCTGTCCAACCATTCTTGCTAATTTGGTCTCCTCTCAGCCTGCTCCTTCCTTTTTGTCACATATTTCCACTATTCTGCAAAACTGGATTACCTGGGGTGGGGGGGGGTGTTTTTGTTTTTTTTAATATCAACAAGTTCTCCCTTAAAAAAATGTAAAATACTCTGCCAGCAGTCATTTTCATCCCAACCATATGGCTTTCAGGGACGTGTTCTGCTTTTCCACCTGAAAAGTAACATGTAATTCTCAGGATGGTTCCTAGCAAGTGGGGAGCCGGGTCTTTCTTTGCAGCCTGCGATGTGCCCAACAACAGAGGGCCTTGTGCGGCAGCTTGGACTGCTAAGTCAAGAGCAGACCCACGTCCCGGACTTTATATTCTACTTTCGCAAGACCTAAACGGGCTGTCCTGATAAGACCAAGGCCTCTTTTTCTCTTTCACACAACGGGGGTGCCTCTGTCAATTTAAAGTGCTTGATGGAAGACTGCCTTTCCTTTGGTCTGTATGTTTCAACGTAAACGCCACAGGGACCTAAAAGAGCCCATCAATAATAAACAGGGCTCACTTTCAAGCGCGTGCAGGAGATAAACAACTGAAGAGGTGAAGATGACAGAGAAGGGTGAAGAGGAATCATACGCAAGCACCCCCATCTCGAATCCGGGAGGCTGGTGCGGAGGGAATGACGACATGTATGTAGGATTTCGTGTCAGGCAACGTCGTTTAAAAGGGCTCCCAGAGCGTCAAGGCCCCCACCTGATGAATGGGTGAGTCAGGAAGGCCCAGCTCCACGTCACGGATGGGGAAACTGAGGGACGAGGCGGCGAGATGACTGGCCGGAGGCCTCGCTGAAAGATCTGAGGCGGAGCGGAGAACCAGAAGCACCGATTCTCTCCGGCCGATGCTCTAATCACGGGCTCCCCCCGCCCCTGCGATGGCGTAGCGGCCTCCGCCCCCCGATTCACACACCCTCCCCCGGGAGCAGCACGTCGCCTCGGGTTCCAAGGACAGGGCCAAGAGACCGGGCTCGAGGCGCTCCCGCCGGGATTTGCAGACGGAGAGCGTTGGGAGCGTGCGTCCCTCCAGTCCAACATGGCGGCGGCAGCGTCCGCCCCCCCCCCCCCCCAACACCTCCACCCCAGCCTCCCTCAGGGCCGGAGACTTTCCCGCGGGGCCCTCCGGTGGGCGGGAAGACGGCCCAACCCCGCCAGGCCCCTTTTCGCCGCTGCCGCTGCTCGCTGAAAGTGTCACCTACCCGACATGACTAACGGCCGCGGCGCAGAGCCCCCACAACCCGCAGAGAACAAGGAATACCAGAGCCAAGCGGGGCCGTACTGAAGGCGGCGCGGCGATCTGGCCCCGAATGCGGGACTTCGGCAGCCAATCAGAGGGCAGCGGGCGGTACCACAACGCCACGGCTCGAGGGGTGGCTCTGTGCTAGACCAGAACCCAGAGGACTTCAGAATCCCCGTTCCCCCCTCCTCGGACGGTACCATTATTGAGAGGGAATTGTGGAGAGGCCGTACCACTGCCGCGATCGGGATGGGGGAGGGGACTGAACCTACCCGGTACGTCCTGATTACAGTCCTATTTTTCACTTTATTGGATCTAATAGAATTCGAGGTTAGGAAGCGAAACAGGAGAGCCTTATAAACGCAGATTATATGGTTAGAAAAGGAAATTTCGAATGGTATGTCCTAGTTCGCTCCGCTTGGGCTGCAGAAGGCTTGAGCCACCTGGGGGTGTTGCTGAGCTCCGGGCCGTAAAGTCGTGACTAACTGCGGGACCAAGTCGCCTCCCGGTTTGTTGTAACTAACTTGCCGAGTAACAGATAGACTACAGGGTGATACTGGAACAAACGTGTGCCTTAAAACGAAATCACACACAAACCGGACCCTGAGGATGTGTCAGGGTAGGGGGTCGAGCTTTAGTTTTCGGTGCTAGGATAATAGCTAATTCTAATTGTCAGGCACCTTGCATCATCTTGTTTAATTCTCACAACAGACTGATGAAATACTATTCCCACGTTACAGACGAGAAGGCAGAATTCACTTGCCCTGGGTCGCACTACTGGTAAATGGCCAATGTGGAATTGGAATCCTGGTAACCAGGCACCACTGCCTGTGGGTCTAACTATTCTGTTGCCCTGCCTACAGGGGACTCAAGCTCTCGAGTCTGAGGTGAGGCTATGAAAGCTCAGAGAGAGCACACAAGGACATTTTCCCCAAGGGTGACGTGACATCTGATGAGACAAACCATAGGTGATGTGCAGAAGCTGACCACTTCTTAAGTGGGGAAAAGTGTTTTCAATGACTTGTGACTTCCACGGTGGTCCAGCGATTAAGACACCACGCTCCCAATGCAGGGGACCTGGGTTCGATTCCTGGTCAGGAAATTAGATCCTGCATGCCGCAACTAAACACGTGACAAAGAAGATGCTGTGCAGGCAACTAAGACCGGGCCCAACCAAATAAACAAATACTTTTTTAAAAAAGTGATTCAGTATGTTTGGAGTTTACCCAGGAGGGGAGTGTGGTAGGAGATGAAGCCAGAAAATTAGGGGGCTAAAGAGCTGAGACCTTGTAAAGTACATTAGAGTTTGTGCTTTATTGAAGGCAGTGGGTAACTCCTGCCAGATGATTTTAAAGAAAGATCAGATTTGCATTTTCAGGTTGCAATATGAAAAATGTATGGAGATAAGAGGTGCCTAAAAGCAGGGAGACCGATTAGGTGACCAATGCAATAATTCTGGTGAGGGATCATAGTAGCCTGGACTTAGGTTGTGGCTGCGGGGATGGAGGTAAGTGAGAAGATCCCTGACATACTTAGGTAGTAGACTGAGCAAGATCTGGTGACCAATTTGGGTGGGAAAAGAAGTGAGAAGTCCAAAAAAAAAGAAGCGAGAAGTCCTGGGTAAATTCTGAGTTTCACACCTGGACAAGTGGGCAGGTGGTGGTGTCATTCACTGTGACTGGGAAAAGGAGGAGGGGCAGGCTGGGCTGGAGGTGGAGTGGTAAGTTCAGAATTACTGCCTTCAGGTCAGAAAAAGAGGCATGAGGTCATCTCTCTTCATTATACTAGCAGTAAATGAGAGCTCAGCTCTAGAGGTAGAGGGTCACAGAGCTCTCTAGGCAGGTCCAAATAAGCAAGGCTAAAGAAATAGAAATTCTTTCATGACTAAAAACAATTTAGCCATTCACTGTATATATTGAGGAAGGCAACCCCAGAGGAGGAGATGGGCAGGAGAGAATTCGGTTATTGCCAGTGGGGGGAGCAGGGAACACGATTTCTAGGTTTTTCTTCCTCTTTTTTTTTTAAATTTTTTTTTTTTTAGTTTATTTATTCTATTATTTTTGGTGGGGCTGGGTCTTCGTTGCCACGCGCGGGCTTTCTCTAGTTGAGGCCAGCGGGGGCTACTCTTTGTTGCCGATCGCCGGCTTCTCATTGTGGTGGCTTCTCTTGTTGCAGAGCACAGGCTCTGAGCGCGTGGGCTCAGAAGTTGTGGCATGCGGGCTTAGTTGCTCCTCAGCATGTGGGATCTTCCTGGACCAGGGATTGAACCCACGTCCCCTGCATTAGCAGGCGGACTCCCAACCACTGTGCCACCAGGGAAGTCCCTTTTCCTCTTTTTGAATTTTTTTAAAATTAGACTATTTTAAAAGATGGATATACAAAAAGTGTTGCTCATCATCAACCCCTTAAGTTTGTACCACCGTTCATTCATGCATTCTTCACTCAGCTGCCATCTCCTGAGGTCTACTAGGTGTCAGGCCCTGGAAGACCTAGAAATAGAGAAACAGAAAGCAGGATGGCTCCTGCCCTCCAGGAAGGGCCTTCTCATAACAGGGACAATACAAACCTATGATTCCAATAAACTACTGAACATGCTAGAATTGGAGGGTGCAGAGGGTGGTCTGAAAACACAGAGGAAGAGCACGTAGCCTACATGAAGGGTAGAAGGGTTATTAAGGAAGTCTTCCTGCAGGAGATGCCTCCTAAACCGAGCTTTGAAGAAAGAACAGGAGTTAGCCGGGGGAGTGTATATCGGGAACAGCATGCTCCAAGCAGCAAGGGCTGTATTTGCAGAGACCGGGAGAGAAGAGGGTTCTGGGAGTTTTTAGTGATTCAGTCTGGCTGGTCTGTGGAGTTGCAGGGGTGGGGAATGGTGAGAAGTGAAAGAAGTAGGCAGAAGCCACATTTTGAAAATCCTTGTGTGCCTTGTGGAGGAGTTTGGATGTTAAATTTAAAACAATAGAGAACTTCTGAGGAATCTAATCAAAGGAGTGACATTTAGTTTTTTATATCCATTATCTCTTTTAATCTGGACAGCCCTGTGAAATAGATATTGCTGTTATCCACATTTTGTAGATTGAACACTGAAGCATGGGGAGGTGAAATTCTTTACCATGTTCACACAGCCAACTAGGGACAGAAACAGAGCTCACAACCAGGCCTTTGGGCCAAGCCCCGTGTTCTTTTTGCAGTGTCTGTGGTCTCCCAAACTTGAAACAGAGAACTCCCAGGTCTGCGTTGTTCTGGGGCTTCTTTCCAAGGGTCCTTCTCTACCACAAACTGACTCCAGATTGACTCCTGTGCCCTCCTGCCTTCCAGGCTTTTGCGAGGATGATTATCTGCCACAAACTTTAACCCTCACTCTATGTATTTAGGGAAGACAGCAGGTACTTTTCATACATCAGCTTTAGCAGAATGCATCTGGGAAGGTCTTAGTAGTGGGTCTGTTTGCCCCTGATCCATTCCTCGGGTCCTCACTTGGGGAGCTGACCCCTGCAAGCTGGTTTCAATTTCATCGATTCCCTTAGGCGGTAGCTTCCAGCTAGAATGGCCAGGGAGCATCTCAGTGGGAAATTAGGTGGTAGAAGAAAGGGAGGATCAAGGGTTATTTCTCCTCCCCCACCACCCCCGCCCTCTGTCTGCCACAGGAGGTGTCTCAGGCAGCACCTGTCTTCTCCAGAGACCCAGTTTCACTTGGTGACCCTGGTTCTTGGGCTCCAGAACCCTACCCCTCCCTTCATCCCTCCAGCCTATGGTTGGTAGAGTCTTCTCGCTGTTGATCATTTCTGAGTTGCCTCCACCCTGTTTGGCTTCCCAACTCTTCCACCACTGGTGTAGGGCCTTGTAGGACACCGCAAGGACTGTGAATTTACTCAGAATGAGAAGGGAAACCAGTAGAGGGAGCCATTTAGCAGAGCGCCAATAGGATCTGGGCTATTTTACCAGGATTACTCTGGCTGCTAGCTTGAGAACAGATTGTAGGGGGCAGGGAGAGGTTATTACTCCCACCACAGTAGAAACCAGCCCCCAGTGATCTTTTGCCTCTTTCAAAATCCTGTGGAACTCACAATTGGACCACATAATTCAGGGCTTGCCTACCTGCTTAGAGACCAATTTGTTCTGTAGTTGGGTTGCATCATTCATCTCTGAACCCCCCAGTGCCTCATACAGCACCTGAAATACAGTAGGCACTGAAAAAAGGGGGTGGGGGGGACTTAAATGAATGAATAAATAAATGATGAAAAAAATGGCATGACTTGTCTAGAAACTCCTCAAGCTCAAAAACCTCGTCCAGGACTTCCCTATGTCTCCCATGGGGCACAGAGTAAGTGTTTGGTGAGTATTTGTTGAACACTGTAGGCCTGCTCTGTGCCAGGTGCCCTCATCACCCACCCGCACCCCACAGAGGGGTCCCTGGAGCCCCACACCTCCAGCCTTCGTAGAGAGCAAGCCTCCCACGGGGGTGAGACTGACGCTCCGCTGCGGCAGGGCGGGAGGAGGCTCCTTGTGAGTGACCTGCTCAGGCACTTCCTGTTTGGGGTGGAAAGGAACCAGACACTTTCCTGTTAGCAGGTCTTTTAAGCAAAGCCACAGATGCTGAACAGGTCCTGGCCCGGCCTTTCAGGCCAGATGCCTGGAGGTTAGACGGCCTTTATGTAGAAGGGAAGTGGGGCACAGGGCCAGATTGGCCAGCCTTTTATTGTGTTCCTGGCAAGTCCCCTGGGTCCTGGTGTGAGTAAAAAACAAACCAGAAGAGGCTGACGCCCTGCAAGCTGTGATGAGGGTTAGGGTTGATGGGGCAGCTCTGAGCCAGAAAGCATTGTTTGGGATGAGGTAGGTGTTCATGCAATTGTCCTGGGGCAGGACAGGCTTGTGTATGTCGTGTGGATCTGAGTGCATTTGAGTGTGAAACCCATGTGAAGAATACATGCAAGTCGCTTATGTCTGTGCACACAATCCCCAGCACTTGATAAGACTGAACAGTAATTGTCCAGCTTGCTCCCCATAGCAAATCGGGGTCGTAGAAAAGGCAGGAATTATTATTGTCCCATTTTAGATGGCAGACACAGAGAGGTTAGTTGACTTGTAAGG
Source organism: Tursiops truncatus (assembly GCF_011762595.2). Taxonomy (NCBI): domain Eukaryota; kingdom Metazoa; phylum Chordata; class Mammalia; order Artiodactyla; family Delphinidae; genus Tursiops; species Tursiops truncatus. The sequence goes on from NC_047053.1 coordinate 32,986,056, forward strand.
GTCAACAGAGTGTGAAAAAGGCAAGATTCAAACGCAGGTCTGTGTTGCTCCAAATTTCTTGCTTCTTCCGGTCCCCTAGGAACGTGGCAGGTGTGTATGTACAGGGTGGTAGAAAGGGAGGTATACTTGTGAGTGTGACCCAGGCTGATGAGACCACATCCACCTGTTCTGGAGAGAGGAGATCTCTCTTCCAGAAGTGGAGGTGTTTGCTAGAAAGTTAGGGCTTCCAAAATTGAATCACAGCTTAAAATGCACAGAGGTTATGGTCAATAATAATCCAGATTATCACAGCTAAAGTCCTCGCATCTCTGGAGAAAGCCTCCTCGTCAGCCCTCCCAAACTAATCTCACATCCTCATTATTCCTCTGATTATTCCTATCATTGTGGTTTTCAGAGGTTGATCATTCCATTAGTGCTTTTCTCCAGAGCTCAGAATTCCTTCTGATAACATCTACTTTGTGTTCTGCACATTTCCTGGGGTGAAGGAAGGGGCAGAAACAAAGCTGATTGTTTCTCATATTATGAAGAGAGAAACTGAGGCCCAGAGGGGCCTTGTCCAGGTCCACACATCCTGACTGATTCAAGGGGTCCTGGTCAGGAAGAGGACTCAACGGCCAGCTGTTGCCTTCTATCAGGCAGGAACGGATGACTGGGCAGCTGCCAACTATTCCCCTGGGCAGGCAACTTGCCCAGCCCCTGGCACGAGTTCCTCAGAAGTTCTGTCCACTCTGGGAGGGCTGGGAGGCACTGTGGATCTAAACCGAGCCCCAGTCCAGGAGGAGGGAGGGAGGGGAAGCAGCTCTCTTTGAAGAGGAGCTATGGAGAGGACTGCGGGCTAGTTGGGTCAGGAACCTGCTAAGCCAATATGTGGAGGGAGAGAAGGAGAGAGCCAGAGTTTCCTAAAGGAAAACCTAGACCTATTTTCCTCTTAAACTTTTTTTCATAAATGTATTTACTTCTTATTTATTTATTTTTGGCTGGCTTGGGTCTTCGTTGCTGCCCGCGGGCTTTCTCTAGTTGCAGCGAACAGGAGCTACTCTTTGTTGCGGGCTTCTCATTGCGGTGGCTTGCCTGTCTTTGCTGCGGAGCACCGGCTCTAGGCCCACGGGCTTCAGTAGTTGTGGCTTGCGGGCTTAGTTGCTCCGCGGTATGTGGGATCTTCCCGGGCCAAGGCTCGAACCCATGTCCCCTGCATTGGCAGGCGGATTCTTAATCACTGCACCACCAGGGAAGTCCCTCCTCTTCAACATTGGTATCTAGTATTTAGTGATCCAGCAGGTCTGGAGTGGGACTCCGGAATCTGAATTTTTAACAAGTGTCTCCAGGTGATTCAGTGCAGGTGTCCAAGAATCACATTTTTTAAAAATGAAATCTACAATTGACTTTAATGTACGTCCCTAAGTAAGAACTTTTTCTTTTTCTTTTCTTTTCTTTTTTTTGGCCGTGAGTCATGCGGGATCTCAGTTCTCTGACTAGGGATCAAATCCATGCCCCTCAATTTCCTCATCTGTAAAATAAGGATGCTTATAATAGTAGCTTTCTCATAAGGAAACTGCAAAGATACAATAACATGATTTATGTGAAGCACATAGCACATACATGGTGCATGTTAATTCCTCAGCAAGTATTAACCATTATTATTTGTTCCAATTCCTCCTTCCCACCTCCACCCCCACTCCCACCAGAGGAAGATACAAGTCCCTATTGGATTAATATAGGGACTTGTCACCACAGTATTGTTTTGGTTGTGGGCAGTCTTTGGACCTTGCTTTGAGGATTCCTGCTCCAAAGCCGTTCTCCTCCCATCACTCTTCTGATACCCTTGCTGTGGATAATGTCTTTCCAACAAACTACCCTGCCTTTCTCATCTCTCTTTCCTGCTCAGTCTCCCCGCCAATGGCAAACAGCCCTCCTTCACATCATCCAAAGTGATTTGGCTCGGGATGTGTCCTGGAAAGTAAAAACATACAGCACGTCAGTTGTGGAGCTGCAGGTAGGCCCCAGGATTCCTGAAGATCACAGAATTTGGTGCTCTGGGACTTATGAGTAAGCTTCATAGGCGGTCAGGGAACTGAATCCCCCTGCTCCCCTCATTCTAACCATGGATACACACTGTCTTTTTGGGAAATAGACATATCCTGTACAGAGGTATGGTTGAAGCCCAGGGTGGGTGTGTGGGCAAAGAAAGCTCTGTTCTGCATAAACTCTTGCAGGCACTCGCAAGCAGAAATGGAGTGGGGAGAGGTGAGGATGAGATGAAATAATCCAACCAAGGACACAAAGGGAAAGCAGAGGAAGTCAACTTTCGAGCACAAAAGTGGTGCTAGTTTTCAGGTTCCTGGACCAGGGCTAACCTCGGATGCAGAGAAAGGCAGGGTCAGTTCTCTGGGTGGCTGAGCCTGTCTCCTTCCAGACACTCAGCCCTCCAGAGGACCCCTGCTTCCTGCCTTCCCCTGTCCTCCCAGTGCAGCTGAAATGGAGAAACCCCAGGGATGTGCTGGAGGAAGGGATGGCAAGATTCTCCCTGGAGAACAAATTGGCACACCTGGGTTTGACTCCAACTTGGCCCACGGTGTCCTTACCAACTGGTGCTCCTCAGAGCTTCCTGCCCCAAAGCAGAGCCACATCTGACCTATCAAAATCCATCTATTAGTCAAGGGCACCATGTGCCATGTCGTAACTGCAACCTTCTGACACTGTCCCCCACACACATACATGCACTCTCTAGGATTGCCAGATAAAACAGAGGATGACCAGTTAAACCTGAATTTCAGATAAACGATGAATAACTTTTTAGTATAAGTATGTCCCAAAGATTGCATTGACACATACTTATACTTAAAAATTATTTGTTGTCAATCTGATATTCAAGCTACCGTACTAGATTTAGCAACCCTTCTCGATGCTCAGCCCTTCAGCATCTCCCTCCCCCAGGCTCACTGCAGGACTTCGCCTGAATCTGTAGCTGTGTCCATCTGTTCTGTCCTTAGCTGAGAACCTTGGTCACAGTCTGCCGCTACACTGAAAGCTCTCTGAGGGTAAGACCCAGGCCTTGTCCACCGTCTCCATTCCAGGCAGAGATGCTCCCTATAGATGTGCACAAGGGCACCGGCAGAGAGGGGGCACGAATTTACAAAGAAACCCTCCCTCAACTCTGCCCGCAGCGGAGCCCTTGCCGGATTGTGTCTGAGCCCTTGAAGGGCGCCTTTTTCTCATTGATCTGCCCAAACGAGCGCCTGTTTCTAATTGGTTCGCCCAGAATGAGTGTCCCCTTTTCATTGGCTAGTTGTGAGGTGAGCGTGGCCTATTTCCAAACAGTCCGCCCCAGGAACGCCTATTTCTGAGAAGTCCAATCAAAGAGGCGCCTTTTTAAAATTCCTCTGTCCAAGTAGCGCCTTTCTCTAGCAACACAAAAACATCTTGTGCACTACTAAGGCCCTAAGACTTCGGATAAGAACACTGCGTTACATTTGCTTAGCGCTTTATAGATTCCAGATTACCTTTACACACATTAACTCATCGAAACCCCACATCGACCCCCACAGGTGGGTATCATTGTGCCATTTGCCTTTTACAGGTTAGCAAACTGAGCCTGGAAGAGAGACAGCAAGCCGTCTGCAGTCACTAAGGCGGATAATGAAAACAGTTTACTTTTGCTCAGTACGAGTTTGACTAAGCTTTTCACGTAAATCATCTGTCCACCCTTACTAGGACTGTGTGGGATATATAAAGCCAGGCACTTTACACTCATTTTCTCAATCTTCATGCAACTCTGGAAACTAAATATTATTCACTATCATTTCATTGATGAGAAAATTGACGCTCGAAGTAAATTCTTTGCCAAAGGTCACACAGCTGCTGTCTACCTTTTACTGATATAAAATGCGGAGTGCATGATGCCAGGTACGGTGCTCAGTTATTTACAGGCATTCTCTCATTAAATATTCCCTATTATCACTTGATGTCGGTATTCTATTATCCCCATTCACTGCTGAGAAAAATAGGTTCAGAGAGGGTGAGTGACTTGCCCAAGACCACACAGCCAGCAGGTGGCTGAGACAGGATTCACACGGCTAGCAAAGAAGCAGATCAGGAGCTCAAATTCAATTCTTCTGACCCCAGCCCAGGGCTCCTTCTCTCACACCTCAGGGCCTCGGTCCCTGCCAGCCCGGCTGAAACCATCAATGACCCTCGGGTAGGCCAGAATCCCTCTTCATCGAAGCCTTAGGTAGCCACAACCGCCAGGAGAAGACGTTTCCTCCCCTGTCCTCCCCACAGAGATCCGGATCGACGGGAGGTGGCGGACTAGAGGACGGGTTCGCAAGACGACTGGCGCGGGGCGAGGCCACACAGCCTGCGGAAGAGGCTCTGGCACCGCCGCTTGTTCCAGGAGCCGAGGCGTGTGGGTGGGGCCGGAGTGCCGGGGTCCCGCCTCCTCCTCTCTCTTTCCCCTCCCTCCCTCGCCTCTAGGTCCTGGGCCGGCGGACCCGCGGGCAGGCACTACCGGGCTGGACGACCTCGACCCGGCTCCCGGCGAAGCGCCGCGGAGGAGCTGCCCGGCGCGGAGCCCGGGTACGGGCGAGCCCCTGCAGCCTTCCCCTCGGCGCTGGGCCGGCGCAGAGCTGGAGCATCCGCGGGGGCCCGGGCACGGAGGACCGACGGCCGGCTGCCCCGCGCCCTGTGCCCCGCGCCCAGCTGCAGGGGCGGCGGCGACATGTACGCGCGTGTCGGCCTCCTGCTGCGCGCCCTGCCGCTGCTGCTGTGGGGCGGCCTGGACGCCCAGCTCGCCCAGCGCGTAGGCCAGGAGCTGCGCAGGGAGGCGGAGGTATGCGGTGTGTGGGGGGCGGAGAGGGTCCGCGTGCTGGAGACCCGCCCGAACTTTGCAGTCAGGCCACCCAGCCGCCGCATCTGAGCTGACCATCGGCGTGACCCTCCCTTGTCCTCCTCACCCTTCGCACTTGCACACAAAGAGCCTGGGGCAGCATTCTCTCCCCTCCCACCCCATCACCCTACCCCACCCCCGAACACCAAGCCAGGGCTGGAACCACACGGGCAGGCGGATCTGCACTGATTTCCCAGGACAAGGGGAAGGGGCAGCGAAAAGATAGGATAGACATGCAAGAACTGAGGGAGAGGGAACCCCTACACCCCAGTTTAGCGGGGAGCCTCTGTCCCTCAACGCCTAGTCTGGGAGACTTAGCAGTTCATTCATCACGCGCCCTCCCCAAGTGTCGGACGCTGCGGAGACTCCCAGATTGCTGGCGAGAGCGTACTGCTGTCTGGCCCTGGCCGGGGACACAGGGAACAGCTCTGGCTTCCTGGGGCGGTGCTGCCCCTGACCAGCTGGGGCTAGTGAGCGCCCAAGCTCAGAACTTTCTGCATCTGTAAAATGGGTGAGAGTAGCACACACACTCTCTCTCTCCCTTTTTTTTTTTTTTTTGGCTGTGCTGTGCGGCTTGTGGGGTTTTACTTCCCCGACCAGGGTTTGAAGCCATGCCCCCTTGCAGTGAGAGCGCAAAGCCCTAACCACTGGACCGCCAGGGAATTCCCAAGAGTAGCATACTCTTAAGAGTTGCTTCTAAGGAGCTTTAAAGAGTGCTTCAGGACTGAACTGGAGAAAAGGGGGTGGGGAAGTGGAGGTGAACCTTAAAGATTTCCCATTTCATTTTCCTCCTTTGGACTCAACTGCTTGGTGTAGGTTGCACAAGGGGAATTTTTGTGAGGTGGGGTTAGAGGTGAACTTGGAACGTCTACTTTCTAGATATAGGTGATTGTAATAATATACCAGTTTCATTTCTTTCTTCCCCAAAGGAACATCACTGTCTGTGTTCTTATCTCTTCTCTGGATTAGAAACTGGGGTCACCACTATTTTAAGGAGAAGGGAGGCAAATAAGTTTTAAATGACTGAGCCCAGCACTTTGCCCTGAGACTCTTAACAGAGCATCTTTCCTGCTGTAAAACTGCCAGTTGTGAGCTTCTCAGTATCCCCACTCCCCTCCCCTAGAAGAGGGAGACATGCTGAATTTAAGAACCCTGCAAAGTGAGGAGGACTGCCTCTGAACCACTCTTCCTTCCACCAGCCCTTTCCCATTACTGCCCTGGAATATTTGGAAATGACCCTGCTTCCACAAGGGGGTCCTCTCTCCAACTCCTTCACTCCCTCCCATCCAAGCACTAGTCTCTTGCTCTGTGCTCTCTGCTTTTGCACATTCGGGAATCCCTTTGTTTCTCTGAGTTTAGAGTCTTACAACATCAAGTGCAGAGTCCTCCTGGCCCCAGGAGAAGGCTTCTGTGTACCAAGCCAAGTCTTGTTAAGAGTTCCATCCCACCTCCCCCCAGGTCTGGGTCCCAGGCAATCCTTGGCGAGAGAACAGAGACCCTATCTCTGCCGCCCATGCCTGCGGTGGCCCCAGATGGAGAGAATTTCATCTTGGGGTGTGCTTGGGAAATGTAATATCTAGCCGGTTAAGTCTCTTTCCATCTATTTAACATAACTGGGGGAAGGGGATTTTTTTACCTCTGAGAGCAGGGAATATTTTAAAAGCATAAAGAACTCTGGAAATGTGTAATGGGGGTGTGTCCCTATATGCATATATATATATGCAAATTGTGTCTGTGTCGGTATGTCTATGTGTGTTTCTGTAGATGGTCAATTGCATGGGCTTCAGTGTCAGGCAGACCTGTGTGCAAACCATCAGTAAATTATTTAACCTCTCTGAGCCTCAGTTTTCTTCTCTGTGCTATGGGGGTTAGTAATGCTATTTTACAAGATTTGGGTGTGGTTTCATGAGATAACGTATGTGAAATACATTCTAGGCTTAGCATGGTACCTAGTATGTAGAAAGCAGTCTAACAAAGGAAGTTGCTCTCAATGTTGTTCTTGTTATTTTAGAAAACAGACCTTCAAATTAAAGTCCTGGCTTGGTGACTAGCTCTCCTAGAACAATAATACAGGACAAAATATGTAAGACAACAATTTTCAGCATTTGACAACAGGGCTATAATTCTTAAGAGATGGTGTTGCAGTTACTATGGCTACATTAAAATTACTTCAAAATGCAGTGAAGTAAAAGAACCACGTATTATGTCCATAGATATTGTGGGTTAGAATTTCAAACAGGGCACAGCAAGGCAGCTTGTCTCTGCTCTGCAGTGTCTGGGGATGGAACCATCTGAAGGCTGTTTACTCACCTCTCTGGCAGTTGACACTGGCTGTCAGCTGGGGGCCTCAGTTCTTCTCCATGTGGGCCTATCCACATGGTGTCTGCATGTGGGCTAGTTTGGCCTGCCTCCAAACATGGTGGTTGTGTCTCCAAGCTGAGAGCTGAGAAAGAGAGAAAAGAGAGTGAGAGATGCAGAAGTTGTATCTCTTTGTGACTTAGACTAGGAAGTTGCATAGCCTCACTTCTGCTGTACTCCACTGTCTGGAGTCACAAACTCCAGGTCAAGGGGTGGGAACACAGACCCCACAGTTGGTGGGAGGAGTGCTGACGTCACATCGTAAGGAGAGCATGAGGATGAGAGATGTTGGGATCATTTAGGGAAATACAACCATCCACAGAAAGGAACCTGCACAAAGTGAGCCCCCTGATCACCCTGGCTCTTTGCTCCGGTTCATTTCCCTGACCGCAGTGCAGGGAGCCAGACCCCCAACAAAGCACAGCAGTCCTGCTGAGCTCATAGACAAAGGTCAAAGTTCAGGAGATGGAAAGAAAGAAATAGTAAAACAGCTGTGTGATCTTAAGCCTGTCTTTTCCCTTCTCCAGTCAGCAGATTCCTCTTCTGTAAAATAAGGGAGTTAAATTTCTTAAATGATTTTTAAGATTCTCTCCAGCACTAACATTCTTTAACTTTGGTACGTTTGTACGCCTTTGCCTCTGTGTGTATATGTGTACACATTTCATCTACCTATGTCCGTGTCTATCTATCTGGATGTCTCTGTGTGTATTCCTGTGCCCTGCATGCATGGCTCTATGTGTCCCCTGTGTGCACACAAAGAAATAAAATCGAGGGCTTTCCAGAGTGGGCTTTGCCTTGCAGGGGACTGACTGCTTACAAAGCTGCATTGTGAACAAGTTCATTGTTGCCCACTTAGGAAGACTAGAGCTGCTCACAACATTAGTGAATACTGAGTTGCAAGATTGAGAGTTAATGAATGACATCATCACCCTGGCCCCCCTCCCATTCCCAGCCAGGCCCTATCCTGTTCTTGGGCAACACAGACTGTCCCGAGAGATCTATCTACCATGCATTGCCTGGACCTTCTTTAGCACAACCCGGCAATGTGTCCAGGACCTGCCCTCCACTCAGTAATCATGCATAACTGCACGGCTATTCCCAGTGTGCCAGTGCAACAGGAAACTGGGTAGTTTGTTTCTCCAGGGAGACACTGGAGCTTCTGTGGAGTATCCACCACCAGGTGCAGTGTCTGTTTCTCATACCACAGATCCATTCATTTTATTTTGTGTGAGTCAGAAACCCAGAAGCCCGGGCATGGAAGCCTTTCCCAAGAGCTCAGCTCAGTGATTCATAGGGGGCAGACGAGGCTCTGAAGTGTCCCAGAGGACCACAAGTTGATGGAAAAGCAATTGCCAAGCCAGTCTGAAAACCAAGACATCTATTAATAGGAAAAGCTGGATGGTGGAAGCAGGGACATAGAAGGGAGAGATTGTTGGACAACTCCTCCTAAACACAATCTTGGTTAGGGCATTATTTTGTGCCTTAAACTTCGCCCCACACCCAGTGAGGACTATGGGTCCATACAGTCTGGTTATTTGGCATTAGAAAAAAATACAAGATGGGATCTGGATGGAGACTAGCCAGCTAATGTTTTCCAACTTCCTTAAGGATGGAAAATGAAAGAAGGCACGGGGATTACAGTAAGAGGTATCTAAGTTATACCTAGACAGAACTTTGTGAATATGGGACCAGGGACAAGGGAAAGGAGGAGAAGAGGAAGGGAGTCAGACAGAAGGGAAGGGGAGGTCTTTGCCCAAAATAAAGGAAAGGGGCGGAGCTTGTCCCACTGCCCTGAGAACTTCAGTAGGTTTCAGAAGTCAGAGAGCAAAAGCAATGCTTTCTGGAAGCAGACGTTTGTCTTTGTGAAGAACACACTTGGGTGCTGTTGAATACCTGTGGCTTGTCATGGGAGATGTGATCCTAGTCTCTTTGGAGTCCCCTGCCTGAGCAGGTTCTTCCCTCTGCTCTACCCCTGGGCCTGCTCGTGGAGGAGACAGAAGGGATCCAGCTAGAAACACCCCCAGTTTTACCTTTTTTATATTTGAGGGCCATCTCCCAGTGGTGAGAGCAGCTTGGACCCTGCTCCTTCGGTTTGAAAGCCTCTGAGTCACTTGCTTATTAGGTGTCAGAGGATTTAGATTCAAGTATGAAGCACTACACTCCCTTGAGATTTACCTTCCTCATCTTTAAAATGGGAAGAACAACACGTGTCCTGCCTATGTTCTTGCAAGGTAATTGTGAGGCTCAAAGAAGGTGAGATACCCCGAAAAGCTTTACAATAGGCAAGAGCTCACTGTGCTCCTGACTACCGGAAAACGTTTTTATTTATGGGACATGGCAAGGTGGAACATCAGCTGCTATCCCCTGCGTCTTGACTTGGCTAATAATGCCACAGGTGTATCAGATGATAAACACGATCACACAGAGTCACTACAGAGAGAGTAGACTCATAATGAAACATAACATGAGAAGTAATAGATCGTAGGTGAAGCAACACGGTTTCTGCATGAGCTTGCAATTCTTTCATTCTTGGTTTCATTTTTTGCTGCTGCAATTCTTTGATATGGAGGATGTCACGGCCACTCTGTGGACAGGAGACTGGAAGCTGACCCCTCCTAGACTAATCTACCAAAGGTCCCTTCCAGCAATGAGGCTCCGTGACTGTAAATGGAAAAATAACGTTTTTAATGGAGCAACTATCATAAAGCTTTCCCAGAGCTGCTTCTTGCTGGATTGTCACGACACTCCTGTGAGAAACATAAAGCAGTAGTCCCGCCCCCATTTTATATTTGAGGCACAGCTTTATATATATATAAAATTTTATATATATATATAATTATAGCTTTGCCATAGTTCACATAGCTAATCAGTTGCAGAAACAAGGCTACAATAAGAGAAGGAGCTGGAGTAGATCTTAGCTCTAATCCAACCCCCCCCCCATTTTATAAAAGAGGAAACTGAGGCCCAGAGAGGCACAGGACTTGCTTAAGGACACACAGTTCACAGCAGCACCAAGAATAAAACTCAAGACACTCAGTCCAGGGCTCTTGCCCTGCCGGGTTAGTGACTCAGAGCTCCGGGGTTCATTTTGCTACACCTCACTGCTAGTCTAGCCCTGCTCAGTAATGGCCAGAATTTCCCCTTCCTTCAGGCACTGAACGGGCTGGGCTCTACACACACTCCCAGGACAAGTCAGGACAGATGAAGGACTAGAGCCCCTGGAATTCTGATGCCTCTCAGCTTTCTGGGTCTGGGGAGAACCGGCTTCATTTTCCCCAAACACCACAGCCACCCCCAGGGCTTTGCAGAGGCGACTCCCCAGGGAAGTAGCCCCAGCCCTGACCGAGTGGGTGAGGCAGGTTGGCGCAAGCTTTCAGACCTGAGCGAGGTGAATCACTGGGGGGCACAGCCCTCCAGCTTCCTCTCCATGCAGCTCCAGCCCTGGGCTCCGTGGGAGAGAGGATGGGTGGAGGACAGGGCAGAGAGAAAACCTGATGTTTGAACTGTGAGGCAAAGAGGAGCAGCCTGGGCACGGCTTCCATGAAGGGGGACAGCGGCGATCCCAGGTGGAGCTCGGAGAGCCCCCGAGAGAGCACAGGACACCCTCCCGATCCTGCATCTTCTCCTGGGGTCCCTCTGCCACACTGTCACCTGCCCTACACCCCTGCTCTTTCTCCCAGGCAGACGAGCATTTCTCTAACCTTCGCAGGGGAAAACAGGCACGGCAAATGGGCAAGCAGAAGAGGGTTAGGGAGGCCTGCAGGAGCAGAGGGCATCTCAACCCTGCCTCCTCGTCACCCCGGGATGTGGGTCTCCCTCCACTCAACAGAACTTCAGGACACTCAGTATTAAGGGCCCCCTTCCTGTAATTAAAAATGTTTTAAGATATGTGCATAGTAAACATAGAATAAGTATAAGGGAGTTCTTAAGTCCTGATAACCCCCATTATAGCACTTCGTTTCTTTTATGGAAATATTAAGTGTCAAATTCTTAACATTTCTTTTACTCATTCTTTTGGTGTCTTTTGGCTGGTGTCCTGGATACTTGCTTACTCTGCCTTCTGGAAATTCAGCTCTGCCTTGAAACCCACAGGTCAGCCCAGGACTTCCCCTCTGATGGACCCCTGAAAAAAGCCTCCACCCCCATCCTGCCCTCCACCTACCTTGCCTGCCAAAGTCCCAGGCACGGCAGCCCAGCCAGGAAACAGGAGACGCCGCTAGTCAGTTTCCCCCGTCCTCCCCCCTCTGTCCAAGGCTTCCAAGTTCCTGAACGGGAGCCAAGTCCCTGATAAGGGCTGGGTGGGTTTGGGGGGAGAGGCACAGGGAGGGCCAGCCTGTTAGCCTGTGACCCAGTCTCTCCCAAGTCACTCACTCAGCAAAACTGCTTCTAAGGAAACAATTCGCTGACTTCCTTTAGAAAGCCACTCTGTCCATCGTCACCAAGGGAGAGGGAGGAGGCATGGAAGAGAACCAGGCACCTGGCTGGGGTGAGGCAAGTCTGAGATAAAGCACCTAGAATAACAGAGGTGTAACTGCCTTGTTCAAAGCACTTCCCGTCTTATAGATGGGGTGCATTCCAAAAGCCTCTTGTTAATTTCCCCACTAAGGTAAATCAACCTGATCAACTGTTTATTGAGCATTTACTATATACCAGACAACTATGCTAGATGTACATTGCTATATTTAATCCTTCTGAGAATCCTGTGGGGTTATTTCTGTTCTCACATTGTGAGTGAAGAAATGGAGGCTCAGAGAGGTTAAGTAGTTTGTCTCTGGCCATCCAGCAGGGTCATGGTTGGGAACAGATTCTTGATTCCAAGACCTGTGGCTATTCTATGATGCCACACTATGTTGAGCAGTAAAGAGTCTTCCAGATTAAGTCCCTAGAACTCCTTTAATCCATTTTGCATCCCCAAATGGTATACCTATGCAAAGGGAAAGAAGAAAACAATAGTGCTGAAATACTAATAAGTCAGCGCAGGAAAACAATAAAATGGACTTGGAAAGAGTTTGTCTAGAATAAGCGTTCCTTATGGAAAGTGACTTTATTGAGAAGAGGATGTGGAGGTCTCTGGAGACAGATATAACGAAATCCACAAAAAGGAGGCGGGATACTTGCAAAGGTTTAGAGGCTTGCCGGTCCTGGCTCTTAGTGTCTGGCTTCATTCCCAACTTGTGCCTTTTCCTTGACGCAGCAGCTATGATTGGAGTTGATCTGAGTTAAGAAATACAGCAAAGAAGAGAACAAGGAAGACAGAAAATTATTTCTGGATAGGTAACACAGCAAGGAGGGGTAAAAATGAAGAGTCGATGTGTGTCGCTATAAGAATTCAGCAGCCGAGGTGATTTTTTTAATCCATTGGTGGGGTTTATGGGTGAGAAGTGCAAGCAGGGAGCTGAGTGCATCATTCCCCTGAAGGGCAGGACTGCTGATAGGGATGGGCAGTGAGTCACACACTTCCTTCCACTGGCTTCCAAGAACTATATCCAGCTGATCTGTTGTTGGCCTGGAACTGAGTCCAGGTTCTGACTTTGATGCCAGGACTCTTTCTGCTATAGCTCATAGACCTTGTTGGGAAAAGGGATGAGCCTGGGCGTGATGTATGTGACATGGGCCCTCGGAGACCCAGGGAGGGGAAAGGGTGCCACACCGTGGGAAAGCTGACCTTTCTCTCTCCCCCAGGCATTCCTGGAGAAGTACGGGTATCTCAGTGAACCCGTCCCCAGTAGTCCCGCCTCCACGCGATTCAGCAATGCCATCAGGTAAGACAGAGGGATGTGGAGGACTTGGTGGTGCTGGAGTGCAAAGCTCCGGTCACCTCCTCCCTCCTATTAGAAGGCTGGTCTCCCACGTGTGCCCAGGGGGTCACACTCCATTGCTCCCTCCCTTGCCCCCAGCATCCTGCTGTCTCCAGGGAAGCTCCCTGCATTCATCCCCACCAGCCAGCCTTGCACTGTGGTCCTTTATCTCAATACCTCCTAACAGGGAGTTCCAGTGGGTGTCCCAGCTGCCCATGAGCGGGATGCTGGATGCCGCCACGCTGCGCCAGATGAGGCAGCCCCGCTGTGGGGTGGCAGATACCGACAGCCAGGTGGCCTGGACCAAGAGAGTCAGTGCCCTATTTACTGGACGTCGGGCCAAAATGAGGCGAAAGAAACGCTTTGCCAGGCAAGGTGAGCACTGTTAAAATCTAGCTGGTCTGGGATTCCCCAGCGTCCTGAAGCCCCATGGCCAGAAAAATACGTCTCATCCTCGGACTGGGCTCTGTGAATAACCTCGCTCCCCTAGGGTGGGTGAATAGGACCTCTCAACCCAAGGACCATCTTTGTGAACACAGATATTTAAGTCAGAATTATGCCTGAATTGATGAATTTTCTTTTTTTTTAATTTTTCTTTATTTTTTCATTTAAAAAAATATTTATTTATTTAGTTTTTGGCTGCGTTGGGTCTTCGTTGCTGCGCATGGGCTTTCTCTAGTTGTGGCGAGCAGGAGCTCTCTTTGTTGTGGTGCGCGGGCTTCTCATTGTGGTGGCTTCTCTTGTTGTGGAGCATGGGCTCTAGGCCTGCGGGCTTCAGTAGTTACAGCACGGGGGCTCAGTAGTTGTGTCTCGTGGGCTCTAGAGCGTAGGCTCAGTAGTTGTGGTGCACGGGCTTAGTTGTGCCATGGCATGTGGGATCTTCCCGGACCAGGGCTCGAACCCATATCCCCTGCACTGGCAGGCGGACTTCTAACCACTGCACCACCAGGGAAGTCCCTAAATTGATAAATTTTCATGGTGCAAGTATTTTCCAGAGCAAACCCCATCAAACCCACTTAATGCCTTGATCAATTTGCTATGTAGGGCAGTTAAACCATTGCCAACATTTTCCTTTATATTTGACTGAAGTCATTTTCATCAGAATCGATGTTTTTTTCAAAAGCATTATTCAACAAAGATGGGATTCATCGATCAGTTTTATTTTGACCACAGCACATTTTTTAACAGCGTTATGGAAATACAATTCACATACCGTAAAATTTACTCAAAGTGTACGACTCAGTGATTTTTAGTATATTCACGGCATTGGGCAACCATCAGCACAATCTAATTCCAGAACGGTTTCATCACCTCAAGAAGAAACCCCATGCCCCGAATGAAACGGTCACTCCCACTCTCCCTCTTCCCAGTCCCAGGCAACCGCTAATCAGTCTCCTCTCTGACTCTGCAGATTTGCTTATTCTAGACATCTTCACACTACAGTTTCTGCCATTGTGATTTTCCTTGTGTAGTTTTGGGTTTTTCCTTCCCTTCCCCTCCTCCACTTCCTCCTTCTTTGTCCAAATCCAATCTTCCAGGATCAGATGTTACAGATCTACGATTTATGAAGGAGATTTGATTCTTCTGTCAATTCTTCATCAATGACAAGTTTAACTGTGTGTGATTTTTTTTAATTTATTTATTTTATTTTTATTTATTTTTGGCTGCATTGGGTCTTTGTTGCTGCACGCGGGCTTTCTCTAGTTGCGGCCAGCAGGGGCTACTCTTCGTTGCGGTGCACGGGCTTCTCATTACAGTGGCTTCTCTTGCTGTGGAGCATGGGCTCTAGGCACGCGGGCTTCAGTAGTTGCAGCACGTGGGCTCAGTAGTTGTGGCTCACGGGCTCTAGAGCGCAGGCTCAGTAGTTGTGGCCCACGGGCTTAGTTGCTCCGCGGCATGTGGGATCTTTCCAGACCAGGGATCGAACCTGTGTCCCCTGCATTGGCAGGTGGATTCTTAACCACTGCACCACCAGGGAAGCCCTAACTGTGTGTAATTTTAACATCTTGTTTGTACTAAGTCTAGTTTTCTCTGCTCAGTTTTCACAGTTTTCAAGATTCCTAACAAGGAATTGTTAGGGTTGCTCAGTCAGGTTCTCATCTCATTCATTTTACTGTGAGCGCTTAGGGCCATTGCCTCTTTTAATTTGCATTAACTACTCTGGCTGACAATACCCATTATGGACAGAATAAGTGGCACACTGTTTTTATTTCTTAGCTAAATCGTAAGGAAATTGTGACCTGTTCCCCTCAGCTGTTGGGGGATGTCTGTTTCCAGGTACTTGCCAATCCAGTTCCACTGTGTCTACACATCCAGCCACTCTGGGTCCCCAGTACTGTATGACCGCATTCTGATAAAACAAGGAGGAGCGATGGGGTCCAGACTCTGGGCTCAAGATGTCCTTGGTGTCAACATGTTCTGCATCCCCCAGTGTTTCTGGATGGCAGAGGGGAAGGACAAGGTAGAATGGGGGAGCGGTGTGAACTGGAGCAGTGTCCCTGGATCCAGAGCTCTGAGTTTAGCTGTGTGACCCGGGCCATGTCACTTCGCTCTGTTTCCTCATCGGAAACAGCTCGTTCAGGTTGCAAAGGAGAGGCGCTGATTACTAAGGGGAAGGGCTTGTTGTGAGAATATGGTGGAAACTGGGGCAGCCCCGGATAGTCTCAATAGCGACACTTCCAGCCTAGAGTCGGTGTCCCAGAGAATTGAGACGATGCTTCCTGGGCACTCAGGACATGACCTGAGCATGAGAGATGTTTCCTCCAGGCAGCATCTCTTCTTCTCATGCCCTAAGGGAGGAACTGATGGAGTCCGTTTGTCACTGTCCAATTTGGAACATCCCTTTTGGACGGAAATTCATGCTAAGGCACCTCCCTCTCCATCTCATTATCTGACACTGACCCCTGGTCCAGACAGCAGTGGCCAGACTAGACAGAGAATTTCTCTCTCATTCACAACATGAACCACAGCAGCTTGAATTCTTTCCCTCCTGGGTGGGAAGACATTCCCTAGAAAAGAGCTGCGAGCCTGGCAGGCACCAAGCACTTCCTATGCCTTAGGAAAGAAAATGTAATAATAACATTTAATACATACTGAGCCTTTATGATCGTGCCAAGCACGGTTCTGAATGGATTAACTCATTTAATCCAATAACAACCCAATGAGATGGGTACCATTAGTATCCTCATTTACAGATGGGGAAAATGAGGGACAAACGGCTCGAGCAACTTTCCCAGGGCCACATAGCCAGAGCGTGGCCAAGCCTTCTTTTCACTGGGAGGACTGTGTGATTGCCGGATGTGAAAAAACCCAGAACGTGGGTAGGGGCTTAAAACGGGATGTGGATTTCTAGGCCAGTGACTTTCCATTATGTGGGTCAATGCTATACCGATGAAATTGGGTTCCAGGTTTGCCAGATAAAATACAGGATGCCCAGTTAAATTTGAATTTCAGATGAACAACGTAACTGTTTTGTTTTCACACACTTATACTACAAAAAGTATTTGTTGTTTATCTGAAACTCACATTGAGCTAGGCGGTCTACGTTTTCATTTGCTAAAGCTGGCAGCCTCATTCCAAGCACCAGCTCGGGACTCTGCCTGCAGGGCTGATCTTCAAGGTCCCTGCTCCCTCACACAGCTGGTGGAGGTCGGGAGCCCCGGGGCGGGGAGGGGGGGTGTATCTGGATGGAAAACGAAGGAGCAGGGATATTTATTGAGCACCCACCACATGCCAAGCAGCTTTGTGCTGCCTTTTCATTTGCTGTTTCACTTTTACCAGGAGGTGAGTCTTACCAACCCCACTTTGCAAGTAAGGAAACTGAGGCTTGGAGAGAGTCTGTAATTTGATACGCGAGGTTGTAAGCAAAGGGGCTGGGATTTCAACCCACGTTCTCTCCACAGTATCAGTTGCCTTTTGGGAGTCAGGATCCCAGGGTCACGCCCCCCGACCCCAGGCAAGAGTCTAGCTCTCTACCCTTCCCCATCTCCTTTTCCTTCCCTCTTCCCTTTTGAATTTTGGAGCAAGGGTGTGGTGGCTGCAGTGCCAGGTGCTGCTGTGGCCTGAGGGTTGCCATGGAAACCAGCCCTGCCTGGTCGGGAGTTTGGGACGGGGGCCTGAAGTGACCAGCCTGCTCCAAGGACACAGACCTACAAGAAGACAGGGATGAGGGCTCAGGCTGCTGGCCAGGCGGTTCCTTTCTCACCAGCAGCCCCACCAAGGACCCCCCCCATCCAGCTCTACTCTCAAAGAAAATTAGTCTCTCAATACCAGTCCTATCTGTCCTCCCTAGCCTCCCCACTTCTTGCCCATGGAGTGAGGGGCCTCCCTAGCTGCAAAGAGGCAGAAGGAGCTGCCTCACACTTTTCTAGAAGCTTGAAGGTTTTGTGGGGGGTGGGGGAGAGTCTGAGAGTTGGTCACCCATAGCAGGGTGTGAAAGAGCCCAGCGCCAGCCTGCCCTGTGCCTGGTGAAACTTACGATTCAATGAGAAGTGTTATTGGTACCTCGGGAACCCTCAGGCGGCGCCTCTGGCCTTCCTCCAGGCTTTCCTCCTCTGCCTTCCTTAGAATCCTTCCCTTTTCCCTCCCTGAGGGTTGGTCACTGGCTGGGAGGGGTTGGGTGGCTGCCAGGCCCAAAGGGGTGAGAGAAGGGACACCCCCAACCCCACTTCCATGGAGGATGGAGGGGGAGGGAAAGTGTGCTGAGCTCTTCTGCCAGCTGGAGAATTCAGGAGAATTTCAGCTTGCGCAGAGCCCCTGCTTTGACCCAGAGGAGGGACGTTTAGGCAAATTTATAAGGCTTGAGTCTTAGCAAACGGGCCTGCTTATCTGTGTGGTACAGTGGCCGGCGCACTGGATTTGGTGTCAGGGCCCGGGCTCAGGGCCTAGCCCCGCCACTCACTCGTTCTGAGGCCCTTCCTCCTGGCCTCAATTTCAGCAAACTAGAGCAGAGAGACGGATAAGGCGGTGGCCAAACGTCCGTGACGACACTCCTCCTGCCTGGTTCAGGCAAGGGTACCCCCAGGACAAAAAGGCAGGAGATCTGAACCTTCACCTGCCCCCCAAGGGGAGAGGGGGCCCTGTCCTCTGGCCTGGCCTCCTAGCACAGCCAGGCCTGCCCTGCCCACTCATCACCCACGCTCCAGGGACTCTGGTCCATTTGGGAAACTGAGACCCAAAGGCAGCATGATTCTCGGCTGCTCACGGGAGTCCTGCCTCCAGAGCTGTAAGTCTTCCACAGTTTCAGCCCCTGAGCTTGCAGGGCTCAGAAATAGCCCACGAAAAACTCTGGGATCTGGACCTTCTGAGCACCCTGGTCCTGGGTGCAAGGCGAGCTGCAGAGGGACACGGCTGACCTGGGGCTCGGGCAAGAGGCCAGAGTCTCAGGCCTCAGGGAGGAACTGCAGTTTGAGGCAAAGGAATAGGAACTCTTAACTAAGTGGAGATGGAAAAATCTCTCTCGGTCAGTGACAGACACACCCTTTGTTCTTATTTGTTTTCACCTCAGAGCTCTGCAGAGTCCCTGAGGAAGTGAGGGGGAGGGCCAGAGGTCAGAGAAGGACCTCAAATAAATGGGCCTTGTGGTCTTTGGTCAGCAGCAGGCCCAGGGCACGGGAAAGGGAGCTGGCAGGAGCGTGTGAGGGGTGGAGAGGAGGAAGGGGGAGAGGGCAGGCATGGCTGTGGCCCCCGTGGCTCCACTCCGACACGGTAGACAGGGGCTGGGATTCGCTGCCAGCAAGAGACGCAGCACGGTTTTCCAGCTCAGCCCAGATTGTAGGGAGGACGGCCCCAGACCCGAGACTCCTTCAGGCTGGGGATTCTTCCTGGGTAGAGGCTGCTTATCCCCTGTCATACTGGGACCTCGCCAGGTCGAGCCACTGGAGTAGGGACCGTGCAGGACAAGCGTAGTCTTGTCAGTCTGAGAGCAGTGTCTCCACAGCCAAACAGGGGACTTCCCATTTGGGCTGTGGTTCCTCCGTCACATCAGGGACTTCCTGGAGGAGGACCTATCTCCCCATCAAAAGAGTCCGCAGGGAGCAGCCCCAGGCTCTGCAGCAGGTGTGACTGATGCGGCCTCTCTGGGTGGCAGGCAACAAATGGTACAAGCGGCATCTCTCCTACCGCCTGGTGAACTGGCCCCAGCACCTGCCTGAGCCGGCAGTTCGGGGGGCCGTGCGCGCCGCCTTCCAGCTGTGGAGCAACGTCTCGGCGCTGGAGTTCTGGGAGGCCCCGGCCACAGGCCCCGCTGACATCCGCCTCACCTTCTTCCAAGGGGACCACAACGACGGGCTGAGCAACGCCTTCGATGGCCCAGGTGCTGACACAGAGCCTCTCTCCCACACGGCAGGAGGGAAACCCAACTAGGAGAGGCAGTCTGGGGAGGGCAGTAGAGCCTTCACTCCCTCTTTGGCCTTGGCCAAGCTGCAGCCCCCTCTGAAGAACCTTCAGTCTTCCCATCTGTAGAATGGGAACAGTGGTCCCTGCCCTATTAGGTGCCTCATGGCTGAAGGGACGGTCACATGAGGTTCTCCATGAAAAGTGCTTTGCAAACTCTAAAGAGTATTATCTCTTTTGGGAGAACCTTCTGGGGTCTTGTCACCCATCCCCTGCCTCTAGTCAGGCCTGTGCCTCTCTTGTTCTCCAGGAGTGAATGTTCTCCAGACCAAGGCTCTAAAAATATCCAGAGGCCACCACAACCCCACTCCCGCCCTCCCACCACCCACTGCACAGTCACTGCCACAGGGCAAGAGGCCTTCTACCCTCTCCCTGCCACCTGCTTCACACACCCACAGCCCAGACTGTCTGCCCCTGACCTAAAGGCTTACGGCTGCAATGTAAACCGCTCTCCTCCCCTTCTGCCCAACACTAGCCTTCACAACCTGAATGCAGGCCATCTGTGCATCTCCTCCCCACTAGTGAGGTGAGGAGACCTGATCAGGCCCCTTCAGGGTGGGGACTTAAGCCCTTGTGTCCCCTGGGTACTTGGGGCCCACCTCCCCTGCAGTCTCCTGCTTTCCATCAAGCCCACTCAGAGCAAAGCCCGCTTCCAAGCCCTGCTGCTGAGACCCAGGGTAGGACTGGGAGAGATTTAGGCTCTTCAAGAATCCACATGTAGCACCCACACGTGCTTGCCTGTAACTCACTTCACCCACAATATCTCCATGAGACATTGATATCCATACCCAGGTCCCCAGGTGGAGTCTGGTCACTAAGACGGCACTGGACTGGGAGTCAGCTCTCTGATTTGAGAGAGGTGTTTTGTCTGAGTTCATGTCTTCTCCCTTCGAAACCTGCCCATCTGTCTCCCAGGATTATTGTGAGGGTTAAACAGAAAGGGCTTACATGGCTCGAAACAGCTTGGGGCATATTCAAAATTAGAAGCATGTATTCCTCCTACAAGTGACCAGCTCTCCACGCCCCAGAAGGCTCCCTTTAAAGGCAGCCTCCCAACTTTTGTCAGTCCCCTCTGGCCTGGGCTCCAAGAAGGCAACGCCAGAAGGAACTTCAGGGCTTCTAGGCCAGCATCATTGCAGTGCTGTCTCCCGACTCCTGCAGAAAGTGAATTGTGAGGGGGTAGGACCCTAGAAACTGCAGAATTGCATCTGGGGCCCACTACCAGCTTGAGAATCGCTGATCCAGCCCATCTCCCTCTGCTCACTCCTATTACAAGCAGGGAAGCAGGGAAGTAGAGACCCACACAGGACCCTGGCAGAGGGAAAGCAAGAGTAAAAGAACGCAAGAATATATAGACTTTTTTTTTTTTTTTTTTTTTTTGCCCCGCTGCGTGGCATGCGGGATCTTAGTTTCCTGACCAGGAATCCAACCCATGCCCCCTGCAGTAGAAGTGCAGAGTCCTAACCACAGGACCGCCAGGGAAGTCCCCTACATACGCTTCTCTCTCCTTTTTTTTTTTTTTTTTTTATAAATTTATTTATTTTTGACTGCGTTGGGTCTTCGTTGCTGCACGCAGGTTTTCTCTAGTTGCGGCGAGCGGGGGCTACTCTTCGTTGCCGTGCGCGGGCTTCTTATCGCAGTGGCTTCTCTTGTTGCAGAGCATGGGTTCTAGGCACGCAGGCTTCAGTAGTTGTGGTGTGCGGGCTCAGTAGCTGTGGCTCGCTGGCTCTAGAGCTCAGGCTCAGTAGTTGTGGCGCACGGGCTTAGTTGCTCCGCGGCATGTGGGATCTTCCTGGACCAGGGCTCGAACCCGTGTCCCCTGCATTGGCAGGCGGATTCTTAACCACTGTGCCACCAGGGACGTCCCCCCTATATGTACTTACTAATAAATAAGCTATACCTACCCATAAATACACTCAGCACCCAGATCAAGAAACAACATTACCAACACCCCAGAAGTCTCATTAAGCCCCCTTCGGGGGTAACCACTGTCCCTACTCCTAGATCTCTTCGAAAGTAAGTAATGGTTAGTACCTGCGGTAGACACTAAGTATTACATGTAACATACACAAGTACACACATCCGTTTTTAATACTCAGAACAACCCCGTGAGGAGCAACTTCCTTATCAACATGCCCATTTTTCAGATCTAAAATCTAAAAGCTAAGACACAGAGAGGTTAAGCTATCTGTCCAAGGTCACACAGCTAGTAAGGGGATAAAACCGGGATTGGAAGCTAGGCAGTTTGGCCCCGTGCTCTTTGTACACCACGCTCCCTCTTAGGCTTCCAGGCCCCATAGCCTAGTCATCTGTTCATTGCTCCACACTTCAGCTTCTGCCAGACTTAATTAGGAGGGAAATTACTCATCAAAAACGCAGCCATACACACGCCAATGGCATTTGCGCCGGGCGGTGGGAAGTTGGGGGGTGTCGCGGGCTGCGGCTCCGCCTGACCTCCTCGCCGCCTGTAGGCGGCGCCCTGGCGCACGCCTTCCTCCCCCGCCGCGGCGAAGCGCACTTCGACCGCGACGAGCGCTGGTCCCTGAGCCGCCGCCGCGGGCGCAACCTGTTCGTGGTGCTGGCGCATGAGATCGGCCACACGCTCGGCCTGACCCACTCGGCCGCGCCGCGCGCGCTCATGGCGCCCTACTACAAGAGGCTGGGCCGCGACGCGCTGCTCAGCTGGGACGACGTGCTGGCCGTGCAGAGCCTGTATGGTGAGCCCCCGGCGCGCTCGCCACTGCGCTCTCCCTTGTCCCCTGCGCCCCGGGATCCCCAGGGCTCGGACACCGGCTTTTCAAATAGGATCCCCCATCCTAAGCGCAGGAAGCTGGCCTCCCCATCACAGGTCCTTCCCGATACTGAAGCTTCGGGCTCCCCTCAAATCTTGAGAAACCTCATCTCCTGCTGTGCTTCACCCGCATGCCTGGCCTCTATCATCCCAACCAATTCCTGGGCACAGCCCTCCTCTGCGTTCCAGTTGCTGATTCCTGCCCGACCAGGGCTGCGCAATTCCTCGCATATCCCTGCCCCATCATCCAGACCCAGTCCTCGGTCCCACCCAGACCCCAGAGCCCTCATTCCTGCTCCCAGCTCCAGTGGCTCTCCCCCAACATTTCCCTCTCCGTGAGCTGATGCCCACTTTTCCCCCAAGCCTGGGCCTCTGCCTGGCGGTGGACTTAGACAAGGTCTTCTCCCGCAGAATGAACGACTGGTGCTTCCCAGAGATTTATCTGGACCCCAGCCCGGGGCTGTGACCCTGAGTACCTGGTGTGGTGGGCAGGGCCAGGATCCCTAGGAACAAGTACCATTCCATCGGGGTCAGCAGTTGCTCTTGGGCAAAGCACTTCCCCTTTTAGAGTCGTCGGTTTTATCTTCTGGGGGAAATAAAAGGTGGGGGGGATAATAATTGAGGCCCTGCTTACCTCCCAGGGCTGTTGTTCTGGTGGATATGAACATGCTTTGTAGTCTAAGAGACCTACACAAAGGTAATAATAATAGCTGCTATTTCACGAGTGTCTACCATGGGCCAGACACTTAACACACCCATGAGGTATCTTTTTATCCACAAATGAGGAGGATGGGGCTCAGAGACATTAGATAACTTGTCCAAGGTCACCCAGCTAGGAAGGTGCAGACCAGGATTCAGGAGCTGGTGCCGAATTCTAAGCTTGGTGGACTCTGCCTCATTCTCATAAGTGAAGTATAGTGACGTCATTATTATAACTGCTGTAATTATCACAGCCCAGGCCCCTGAACTCTGCCCTCACGCCATCTGCATTGTCCAGGACTCAGGGAAGAGGACCCTCTGCCCTTTTTAGTTCCAAACCCTTGTTTGGTTCCCCCACTCCGATTTTACCCTTTTCCAGACTGTTCGGCAGGAAAGAGGACTTCTGAGTTTGGTGCTATGGTTATAACACCAACAACCAAGGACAACTCTTAACCCCCCACCCCTGCCCTCCTTCCCTGCCCCTCATGTCAGATAATGAAACGAACCAAGGGGGAGGTCTCGAGCACTCAACACACCCCCAACCAGTGTGCGTTCTCTCCCGCTTCCCTCCTTCCCTGTGAAGGGAAGCCCCAGGGCGGCTCAGGGGCCATCCAGCTCCCTGGAAAGCTATTCACGGACTTTGAGGCCTGGGACCCCCACAGACTCCAAGGAAGGCGCCCCGAAACCCGAGGTCCTAAATATTGCCACTCTTCCTTCGATGCAATCACTGTAGGTAAGATGGTCCCGCTGGTTCCTTGCTTCCTTCTTCCCTCCTCCTCCTCCACATCTCCAGGGGTCTCCGGAGCTGGAGTACAAGGTTGGGGGATGAATTATAAAATCCAGAAATCCCAAGTCACAAGCATTCTGCAGGGCAGCAAGCCCACGCCAAGCAAAACGCTGCTTCCTGCTGCACTTTCCCCTCTGCCCCAGCTGTGCCTGCTGTATCCTCCCTGCCGCATCCTCTCTCGTCAGTTTGGGAAGCTGGGTTCTAGGGAAGCACCTTCCCTGGAAAGAAGGCAGGAGGCCGATGGTCACTCCTCAACTTTCTCTTGTCTCTGGGCAGATGGGCAACATCGACTGTACATATTTCAAGGGAACCAGTTCTGGGAGGTGACAGCTGATGGCAACGTCTCAGAGCCCCACCCACTACAGAAAAGGTGGGCAGGGCTGCCCCCCCATATTGAGGCTGCCGCGGTGTCATTGGAGGATGGAGACTTCTACTTCTTCAAAGGTACCAGCCCTGGGGCAGATGAGAAAATTGAAGCCTAGAGAGGGGAGGAGTCTGCCCAAGGTCAAAAGAGGGGAGGAGTCTCAATTCCATTCTGAACCTGTGGCCCCAGCAACTCTCCCAGGAGATTCCTTTAGTGATGGATTGGGAGGCACAGGTGTCACGGTTGTCCCAGAGAGAGCGCGGGTGGGAGAGTTTCAGAGAAGAGTCTAGAGGGAAGCAGAGGGTGGCTCTGAGCTCTGCAATGCAGCAGAAGGAAAAACCTTCCTTGGACTCCTGGCTGTGTGAGTCTGGGCCTGTCACTTAACTCTTGGAGCTTGAATTTGTTGAACGGGGAAAATAATCCCTCAGGCTTGTTGGGGAAGGAGGATTAAAAGAACATAATGTCTGAGGAATGTGCAGTATGAGAAAATTGTGTTCATTCATTGATTCAACAAATATTGAGTGCCTTCTACAAACTCGGCTGGAGGTGTTGGGATACAGTAGTGATCAAAACAAAATTCCCTGCCCTCACGGAACTGTTGGTAGTAATGGCCGTGGAGAAAGCCCCTGGACTTCCCTGAAGTCTACCACTCCCCTGGGAGGGCGCATGCTTCCTGCCTTGGTTGGGGAGGTTCCTTCAGAGCAACCTGCCCTCTGCGGACACCTGCTGGAAGTGGAGGCCACAAGAGTCCCTCCTCTACTGTTTACAACTGATCTATTTTGATTATCACAAATACTGACCACCTTGGACTCCAACATGAAGGGGAGTAGGAATATGGGGGGACAGAGGTGGGGTAGAGGACCAAAGGGCGAGTGCACCAACTCACGCTGGCTCTGCTGATGTCCCACAGGGAGTCGATGCTGGAGGTTCCAGGGCCCCAAGCCGGTGTGGGGCTCCCCACAGCTGTGCCGGGCAGGGGGCCTGCCCCCCCACCCGGATGCTGCCCTCTACTTCCCTCCTCTGAGTCGCCTCATCCTCTTCAAGGGCGCCCGCTACTACGTGCTGGCCCGAGGGGGGCTGCAGGTGGAGCCCTACTACCCCCGAGGCCTGCAGGACTGGGGCGGTGTCCCTGAGGAGGTCAGCGGCGCTCTGCCCAGGCCCGACGGCTCCATCATCTTCTTCAGAGACGACCGCTACTGGCGCCTCGACCAGGCCAAACTTCGAGCAACGCCCTCGGGCCGCTGGGCCACAGAGCTGGCCTGGATGGGCTGCTGGCATGCCAACTCGGGGGGCACCCTGTTCTGAAGATGCCCCCACCTCTTAGTGAATTGCTGGCGCGCTCTCGTGGCCAACGTGTATCCCCAGCCCCAAGGGCAGACCCTGTCTGGAAGCCTCTGAGCCTCCCTGCAGAAGTCCAGGCAGGAAAGTTCATCTGCATTTGTTCCCTGGAGAATGTCTTTGTGCTGTCAAGACATTGATCTTTGTGGGATCAATTCAACGAGAAGCCGAAAAGGATCCCAGACCCCACGGCCCTTTCCCCAAAGACTCATTCCTCCCCAGGCCTTGGGGATTTTGTTTCTTCCCCTAAAGGTGCAGTTCCTGTCCATGAGGCCACAGCACTGGGCAACCAGGAAGGATGCAAAACTCAATGGAGAAGTTGGGACCACTTTGCAAGACTGTCCCTTCCCCTCAGGGCCTCCCGGCTCTGTCCTTGGAGGATTGTGTCTTATTTAATCAGAGGCCCCACCCCCAGGAAGACTGAATGGATTGAGTACAAGGGTCTCCAACCTCAGGGGTCTCAGGACCCAGAACAAGAAGGAGGCCGATGCAGGCCTGCCGGGCCCTGTTTCTTTCAGGGGTTGGGGGGAAGGCTGGAATAAAGAGGTGCTCCCAGCTGGGGGGCCTGGAGGGGGGAAGCAGCCTTCCTTGGACACGTTTCCAGTGAGAGCAGGTGGGTGCGGATGCTACGGAGGCTGCAACCATGTTCTTCCGGTCAAAGCCGGGACCAGTGAGTTGTGCGTGTGTGTAGTTGTGATAGGGAGAGGGGCCCTGCCTCTCTCCTCAAAGATCAAAATATCCTTCGTCCACCTCATCCCCCAGGCCAGATGAAGGACCCTGTGTGGCAGGAGGAGGACAGGGGCCTCCCTGGAGGTCTGCGCAGCTGCAGTCGCTGGGGCCTCTGCAGGCCGGGAGAGCTTCGTGCTCACAATGGCCCCATTCTCCTGGCCACACACGAAGCATTCCAGGAGCTCCCGCTGGCCGGCCGAGAATAGCTGGGATTCCTGGAGAAGGACCCAGCTCTCCGGCCTCCCAGTCTTCTGTCTCAGCGGCTTCTGGGGCCGGTTCTCTAGTCCTGCCCCCTGCACACCTGCCAGTGCCTCCTCTGCACACACACTGACCTCAGCCAGACCGGGCTTCCCGCGGGAGGGGAGGAAGGTCCGGCCAGCTTCAGCCCTCAGCTGCCCGTGGGCATTCCTGGCCCGGCAGCTTCATTTTCTTCTCTGCGCGGTGGGGAGAATGGCCTTTGACTGCCCTTGGCTGCAAGTGCTTTGTTCCGCCCTCTCCGGGGGGAGTTGCAGGGAGGAGGTTCTCCGCCTGCCCTTTTCCCTCTGGCTTGAACCCAGGGGAAGAGGAGGAGGGTCGATCTTTATCCCACGCCCCACCTCAAGGCACTGACACTTTGATTAGGGGCTTTATTGAATGATTTGAGGGAAGGGGCAAGTTTCCCAGAGGGGTTATTTTCTCTAGGCGACGCCTCTGCTCACCGGGCCCGAAGGACGTGAAATACCCCAGAGATGAGCGTGAGGCTGTACCAGGGGGCGCGAGTCAGGTGGGCGGTGGGCACTGCGTGCTGACCCGGGCGCTGGGGCCCTCGGGAGGCGCTGTTGGAGGAATGGAGCTCCAGGTGATGTTGGGCTCCGCATTGATGACACGTGGGCCCGGTCATCAGCGGTGGGCCTGCTGGGCTGCTCGGAGTGGGGCGCTCCGGGAAGGCGGCTCTCAGGTACGTATTGGAGAGCGCTCCGCGTCGGGGCGGGGGAGGAGAGGGTGGCGGGGAATTTGGAGTCAGGCGAGGATGGAGGGCCACAGAGACCGGGGATTGGGGGGCGCTCAAAGGCCCACGGCAGCCCCCGCGCCTCCAGAAGCCCGCGCCTCCGGCAGATCCGGGTGCTCCAGAAGGCAGTGCGCCACGTAGCTCTGCGAGCTGTGCAGGTTCCTGCACTTCTTGCAGAAAAGGATCTCGCAGCGCGCGCAGCCCCCGCCGCGCAGCCGCCGCCGCCGCGTCTCCAGCACGCACGGCTCCTCCGGGGGGATCCGCTTCCTGCGGGAGGGGGCCGGGGCGCTCAGGGCACCGCGCCGCCAGCTCCCGCCCGGGGCCCTGGCGCCAGTACATCCCGCCCCCGCCGAGCGGCGCGCCCTCACCTGTTGGCGGGAGGGGCCAGGCCGCCGAGCAGTGCTAAGGGGCTGAACCAGCCCCAGAAGCCGCTGTCCGCGCGCCGCAGCAGCGCCACCTGCAGGATGCTGGACTCCTGGCTCAGCGGATAGTACGACACGGAGCCCCGCTCCCGGCCCTCGCCGCCCTCCGCCTCCCCGCCCTCCGCCTCGCTCTCGGCCGCGCGTTCCTCCAGCAGCCTCTCCTCGTCCTCCTCCGGCGCCCCCTCCGCAGCCTCCGCCTCCGCCTCCGCCTCTGCCTCTCTGGTCCCGGGCTGCTCCAGCTCCTTCTTCCACAAGGGGATCTTCACGCCTGCGGGGGCGGGGGGCGGGGAGGAGGTCAGTGAAGGGCCTGGGTACCCTGGTACCCTGACTGTTGCCCACAGCCCGACCGCCCGCCCCCCCCCCCCCCAAAATAGGCAGGCGTTCGAACGACGGTGCGCACGAGATGCCCGGAGCCAGCAGGATTCCAAGAGAGGGTTACAGAGTGTGCAGGATTTCCTGGGCAAAGGAAGGCCTGGTTTCCTAGGTCCCCGCACTTCCTAGCTGAAGACTCGGGGCAAATCACGTCGCTTCTGTCACCTCCGTTCCCCTATCTGTAAAATGGGAAAAAGTAGTGCCTATCCCAAGGATTACTGTAAGGCAGGTATCAGATCGAGTGTGTTTGAAGCGCCTGGCTCAGGGGCCGCGGGAAGCCATCAACAAACAGGTGCAATGAGCCTTGCGAACCCGGAGGAGATGGCGGTTCATCACCACCTTCCTTCTAATTGGCTCCGGGGTGGGGACTGATCTCTGTGCAGGCTGTCAATAAACATTAAGTGCACTGATTGGAATTTTAATAGGTGGTTTATATTTTGTTTTCTGGATGGAACGGGATTTCCGTCTTCAAAGTGGGCCATACCTTAAGAAAGCCCAGCAACACCTGCGGCGGGGTGGGCAGGCAGGTGGGCACACAGCGCCTCTGCACTGTTAGAAATGGACGCCTCTGATGAGCAAAACAGGAAAAGTGCCCCTTATGAGCGGACTAAATAGAAGTTTTCTTGCCCTCCCACCCCATGGGCAGACCGATTAGGAAAAGGCTGCCCTAGGGGGGAGCCAATTAGGAAAAGACGTCTATTCCTCCTTCTAGGCTTGACCCGAACCGCCAGCTGGATTTCAGCCACAACTGTCCCCCTTGCTGGTGTTCAGGACACAAACTCCACAGCCCCAAGCAGCAGTCCTGGCAGGCGGGAAGTTCTTGGACTGATGTGAAAGTAACACGGCCGCCGCCGGTAGGTGTCCACCACTCACTCAGCAAACACTGACCCAGCCCCACCATGTGCCCTGCTGGCTGCTCGATCTGGGAAGCTAGACTTGTAATGAAAAAAAGGGGGAGGAGGGCAGGGAAGACACAATTCCTGGGGTTTGCGCTGGAAAGGTCTAGAAATTTTTCTATTGATCCCTGCCCATCATGATTAAAGAGGTTGGAGACAAAGCGGAATGATAATATAGTGTTCCAGCCCACATGTATTGAGCACCAACTGCACGTAGTCACCGGGCTAACCTCTTCATACATCATGCCCCTTCATCTTCCCGACCCTCTCAGGCAGGTGACGTGGTAGGTAACAGAGGGGCCTCTGAATTTCAAGACTTTTGAAACCTTTCAAGAAAAGTTGTTTCAAACATTCTGCCAGTTCTTGGTATTGCTAAATGTGGAGAACCAAGATCCACTGTACTTTTTTTTTTTTTTTTTTTGGCCACGCCGCGTGGCATGTGGGATCTTAGTTCCCCAACCAGGGATCGAACCTGTACCCCCCTGAAGTGGAAGCCCAGAGTCCTAACCACTGGACCGCCAGGGAATTCCCAAGGTCCACTGTACTTTTATTTAGGAAAACACATGAAGGAGCCTTCTGGTTGTGAAAGGCCAGACGTAGTGCACAGCCAGAAAAGCGTGCTGGGAACATTTGGGGAGGATGAGGAATTGGAAAGGAAGGTTGGGATTTGGGGGCCCAGACTATGGAGTTTATAGACTGTCCTTCAGCAGTGGGGAGCCACTGAACGTTTTGACACAGGGATGTACTCAGAGCCATCCTTTAGGATGTTCCCTCTGACAGAAGGAGACAGAGAGACCTACTTAGGAGTCATTACAGTGGTCCAGGCCAGAGAAAAGATCTGAACAGCAGCAGGTGAAGATGAGAGAGCAGATGTCAAGAATATTCAGGAAAGAGAGAGAAGAGGGCTTGTACATGGATGGGTAACTGAGAAAAGGTTGGGCTTCTACTCTGGGATTGCCATGGTGATGTGTTGATTGGTCCACCCTGGAGTCAAGAGACCCTGCCCTCCGGCCCCACTCACCGTGTTTATCCATTCTTCCCAAAGCTGTGCTGCCCTCTTCCCTTGACCAGGCCCTGGGATGAGAGGGAGTTCCCACAGAACTTGGTCTGGTCTCTAGGGCCTCTGTTGGATTATGAGGGGGCGGGGCTAGAACCCCACCTGCCCATAGGGTTCCACCCCAGAATAGTTGCCTTTTCTAGAGCTTCCAAAAGCACCCCCAAACAGTACCTTTTCTCTTGGGAAGGTATTAAAGGGATAGAGAGCAACTTTGGTCCCCAATAGACTGGGGTCAAATCCCAGCTTTACCACATAAACATAAAAGCTATTATTAGCATATTACCTTTCTGACCCTCAGTCTCTTTATCTGTAAGTCAGAGATGGCAGTGCGGTACCAGACTTTACCTGGCCCACAGAAAACACTTAAAGCATTATGTTTATTTGCATCACATTTCCTCTTTCTGTTCTATCCGTGTCCTTCCTCACCCTTGCTCCCCAGCCTACCGACTTCCAGCACATTGCTTTAGCTCCGAGAAGCAGAGGACATGGTGTGAAGTCCTGTAGGAAGCAGAACTCGGGCAAGAGCTGGGTGTAGCTCCTGGATGTTCTGTATGTGTGTGAGAGAGCTGGGGCTGGGGAAGGGAATAAAATCATAGAAACTTGGGAGACTCCTTCTTTTCCTGGCCTGACAGTGGGGTGTGTTGGCAGAGTCAGGGGCATGGAGAGGGGCAGAGGATGCAAACCCAGATGTGGAGAGTCTCAGTCTGATGGCATACAGTTGCTGGAGTCAAGGAGATACCAGTCTGATAGGGGAACATGATATGGTCCTCCATCCAGGTCTGAAGCGGGGCGATGGGGTCTCTTCCTTCAGGCATCTCCTAGTTTGGTGGAGCCAGTTTGATGGGAGGTAGAACAAAGTGGGCAGACCAGTCCCCAGGAATCTCATGGGGGCAACACTGTCAAGAACTGTAAAGAGTCTAAAACTTTACCCTACTTGCAAGTTAGCCTGCTGTACTTTCATGGGTGCTGCCAAAAAAACATGAGACTCCTGGGTTGGAGAGAAAGGACCTCATTACTCAAGGCACAGCAGCATCAGCATACCTGTGTCATCTCCTCTTGGCCCACTGTCCCATGGGTGCTATGGGGATGGGTGCCAGGGAATACCTGCATATGCAGTCATTTGCATTATAAGAGAAACCCTGAGCTTAGGGAACCCTAATCTTTCATGCTGGGCAGTAACCAAACCTCTTCTTTGCTCCAGAAAAAGACACTATCTCTACTTCCAAGGTTGTTCACTATATAAACACCCTTGAAAAGTCAGTACCTCTGCTTGCAAGACATGCAAAAATAGGAAAGACCCATGCAGAATTGTCTCCCCTACAAAACCCCATTTTCCTTACATTTACTAAAAGAGCCTATAGCCACCTTGGCTCTTTTTTTTCTCAAATAATTTGGTAGCATGCACATTACTTTTTTTTTGAATTTTATTTTATTTTTTTATACAGCAGGTTCTTATTAGTCATCAATTTTATACACATCAGTGTATACATGTCAAACCCAATCACCCAATACATCACACCACCACCCCCAGCCCCCGCCACTTTCCCCCCTTGGTGTCCATACGTTTGTTCTCTACATCTGTGTCTCAATTTCTGCCCTGCAAACCGGTTCATCTGTACCATTTTTCTAGGTTCCACATATATGTGTTAATATACGATATTTGTTTTTCTCTTTCTGACTTACTTCACTCTGTATGACAGTCTCTAGATCCATCCACATCTCAACAAATGACCCAATTTCGTTCCTTTTTATGGTTGAGTAATATTCCATTGTATATATGTACCACAGCTTTATCCATTCATCTGTCGATGGGCATTTAGGTTGCTTCCACAACCTAGCTATTGTAAATAGTGCTGCAATGAACATTGGGGTGCATGTGTCTTTTGGGATTATGGTTTTCTCTGGGTATATGCCCAGTAGTGGGATTGCTGGATCATATGGTAATTCTATTTTTAGTTTTTTAAGGAACCTCCATACTGTTCTCCATAGTGGCTGTATCAATTTACATTCCCACCAACAGTGCAGGAGGGTTCCCTTTTCTCCCCACCCTCCCCAGCATTTGTTGTTTGTAGATTTTCTGATGATGCCCATTCTAACTGGTGTGAGGTGATACCTCATTGTAGTTTTGATTTGCATTTCTCTAATAATTAGTGATGTTGAGCAGCTTTTCATGTGCTTCTTGGCCATCTGCATGTCTTCTTTGGAGAAGTGTCTATTTAGGTCTTCTGCCCATTTTTGGATTGGGTTGTTTGTTTTTTTAATATTGAGCTGCATGAGCTGTTTATATATTTTGGAGATTAATCCTTTGTCCGTTGATTCGTTTGCAAATATTTTCTCCCATTCTGAGGGTTGTCTTTTTGTCTTATGTTTTCCTTTGCTGTGCAAAAGCTTTGAAGTTTCATTAGGTCCCTTTTTTTTTTTTTTTTTTTTTTTTGTGGTACGCGGGCCTCTCACTGCTGTGGCATCTCCCGTTGCGGAGCACAGGCTCCGGACGCGCAGGCTCAGCGGCCGTGGCTCACGAGTCTAGCCACTCCGCGGCATGTGGGATCTTCCCGGACCGGGGTACAAACCCATGTCCCCTGCATCAGCAGACAGACTCTCAACCACTGCGCCACCAGGGAAGCCCCCCATTTGTTTATTTTTGTTTTTATTTCCATTACTCTAGGAGGTGGATCAAAAAAGATCTTGCTGTGATTTATGTCAGAGTGTTCTTCCTATGTTTTCCTCTAAGAGTTTCATAGTGTCCAGTCTTACATTTAGGTCTCGAATCCATTTTGAGTTTATTTTTGTGTATGGTGTTAGGGAGTGTAGCTCTCCAGTTCTCCCAGCACCACTTATTGAACAGACTGTCTTTTCTCCATTGTATATCCTTGCCTGCTTTCTCATAGATTAGCTGACCATAGGTGCGTGGGCTTATCTCTGGGCTTTCTATCTTGTTCCATTGATCTATATTTCTGTTTTTGTGCCAATACCATATTGTCTTGATTACTGTAGCTTTGTAGTACAGTCTGAAGTCAGGTAGTCTGATTCCTCCAGCTCTGCTTTTTTTCCCTCAAGACTGCTTTGGCTATTCGGGGTCTTTTGTGTCTCCATACAAATTATAAGATTTTTTTGTTCTAGCTCTGTAAAAAATGCCTTTGGTAATTTGATAGGGATTGCACTGAATCTGTAGATTGCTGTGGGTAGTAGAGTCATTTTCACAATATTGATTCTTCCAATCCAAGAACATGGTATATCTCTCCATCTGTTGGTATCATCTTTAATTTCTTTCATCAGTGTCTTATAGTTTTCTGCATACAGGTCTTTTGTCTCCCTAGGTAGGTTTATTCCTAGGTGTTTTATTCTTTTTGTTGCAATGGTAAGTGGGAGTGTTTCCTTAATTTCTCTTTCAGATTTTTCATCATTAGAATATAGGAATGCAAGAGATTTCTGTGCATTAATTTTGTATCCTGCAAATTTACCGAATTCATTGATTAGCTCTGTAGTTTTCTGGTGGCATGTTTAGGATTCTCTATGTATAGTATCATGTCATCTGCAAACAGTGACAGTTTTATTTCCTCTTTTCCTATTTGTATTCCTTTTATTTCTTTTACTTCTCTGATTGCCGTGGCTAGGACTTCCAATACTATGTTGAATAATAGTGGTGAGAGTGGGCATCCTTGTCTTGTTCCTGATCTTAGAGGAAATGCTTTCAGTTTTTCACCATTGAGAATGATGTTTGCTGTGGGTGTGTCGTATATGGCCTTTATTATGTTGAGGTAGGTTCCCCCTATGCCCACTTTCTGGAGAGTTTTTATCATAAATGCGTGTTGAATTTTGTCAAAAAGCTTTTTCTGCATCTATTGAGATGATCACACGGTTTTTCTTCTTCAGTTTGTTAATATGGTGTATCACATTGATTGACTTGCATATATTGAAGAATCCTTGCATCCCTGGGATAAATCCCACTTGATCATGGTGTATGATCCTTTTAATGTGTTGCTGGATTCTGTTTGCTAGTGTTTTGTTAAGGATTTTTGCATCTATATTCATCAGTGATATTGGTCTGTAATTTTCTTTTTTTGTAGTATCTTTGTCTGGTTTTGGTATCAGGGTGATGGTGGCCTCTTAGAATGAGTTTGGGAGTGTTCCTTCCTCCGTAATTTTTTGGAAGAGTTTGAGAAGGATGGGTGTCAGCTCTTCTCTAAATGTTTGATAGAATTCACCTGTGAAGCCATCTGGTCCTGGACTTTTGTTTCTTGGAAGATTTTAAATCACAGTTTCAATTTCACTACTTGTGATTGGTCTGTTCATATTTTCTATTTCTTCCTGGTTCAGTCTTGGAAGGTTATACTTGTCTAAGAATTTGTCCATTTCTTCCAGGTTGCCCATTTTATTGGCATAGAGTTTCTTGTAGTAGTCTCTTAGGATGCTTTGTATTTCTGCGGTGTCTGTTGTAACTTCTCCTTTTTCATTTTTAATTTTATTGACTTGAGTTCTCTCCCTCTTTTTCTTGATGAGTCTGGCTAATGGTTTATCAATTTTGTTTATCTTCTCAAAGAACCAGCTTTTAGTTTTATTGATCTTTGCTATTGTTTTCTTTGTTTCTATTTCATTTATTTCTGCTCTGATCTTTATGATTTCTTTCCTTCTGCTAACTTTGGGTTTTGTTTGTTCTTATTTCTCTAGTTCCTTTAGGTGTAAGGTTAGATTGTTTGAGATTTTTCTTGTTTCTTGAGGTAGGATTGTATTGCTATAAACTTCCGTCTTAGAACTGCTTTTGCTGCATCCCATAGGTTTTGGATCGTCGTGTTTTCATTGTCATTTGTCTCTAGGTATTTTTTGATTTCCTCTTTGATTTCTTTAGTGATCTCTTGGTTATTTAGTAACGTATTGTTTAGCCTCCAAACGTGTTTGTGTTTTTTACGTTTTTTTCCCTGTCATTCATTTCTAATCTCATAGCGTTGTGGTCAGAAAAGATGCTTGATATGATTTCAATTTTCTTAAGTTTACTGAGGCTTCATTTGTGACCCAAGATGTGATCTATCCTGGAGGATGTTCCGTGAGCACTTGAGAAGAAAGTGTAATCTGCTGTTTTTGGATGGAATATCCTATAAATATCAATTAAATCTATGTGGTCTATTGTGTCATTTAAAGCTTCTGTTTCCTTATTTATTTTCATTTTGGATGACCTGTCCATTGGTGTAAGTGAGGTGTTAAAGTCCCCCACTATTATTGTGTTTCTGTTGACTTCCTCTTTTATAGCTGTTAGCAGTTGCCTGATGTATTGAGGTGCTCCTGTGTTGGGTGCATATATATTTATAGTTGTTATATCTTCTTCTTGGATTGATCCCTTGATCATTATGTAGTGTCCTTCCTTGTTTCTTGTAACATTCTTTATTTTAAAGTCTATTTTATCTGATATGAGTATTGCTACTCCAGCTTTCTTTTGATTTCCGTTTGCATGGAATATCTTTTTCCATCCCCTCACTTTCAGTCTGTATGTGTCCCTAGGTCTGAAGTGGGTCTCTTGTAGACAACATATATATGGGTCTTGTTTTTGTATCCATTCAGCAAGCCTGTGTCTTTTGGTTGGAGCATTTAATCCATTCACGTTTAAGGTAATTATAGATATGTATGTTCCTGTGACCATTCTCTTAATTGTTTTGGGTTTGTTTTTGTAGGTCCTTTTCTTCTCTTGTGTTTCCCACTTAGAGAAGTTCCTTTAGCATTTGTTGTAGAGCTGGTTTGGTGGTGCTGAATTCTCTTAGCTTTTGCTTGTCTGTAAAACTTTTGATTTCTCCATCGAATCTGAATGAGATCCTTGCCGGGTAGAGTAATCTTGGTTGTAGGTTCTTCCCTTTCATCACTTTCAGTATATCGTGCCACTCCCTTCTGGCTTGTAGAGTTTCTGCTGAGAAATCAGCTGTTAACCTTATGGGAGTTCCCTTGTATGTTATTTGTCATTTTTCCCTTGCTGCTTTCAATAATTTTTCTTTGTCTTTAATTTTTGCCATTTGATTATTACGTTTCTCAGCATGTTTCTCCTTGGGTTTATCCTGTATGGGACTCTCTGCACTTCCTGGACTTGGGTGGCTATTTCCTTTCCCATGTTAGGGAAGTTTTCGACTATAATCTCTTCAAATATTTTCTCGGGGCTTTCTCTCTCTCTTCTCCTTCTGGGACGCATGTAATTCGAGTGTTGTTGCGTTTAATGTTGTCCCAGAGGTCTCTTAGGCTGTCTTCATTTCTTTTCCTTCTTTTTTCTTTATTCTGTTCAGCAGCAGTGAACTCCACCATTCTGTCTTCCAGGTCACTTATCCGTTCTTCTGCCTCAGTTATTCTGCTATTGATTCATTCTAGTGTATTTTTCATTTCAGTTATTGTATTGTTCATCTCTGTTTGTTTGTTCTTTAATTTTTCTAGGTCTTTGTTAAACGTTTCTTGCATCTTCTCGACCTTTGCCTCCATTCTTTTTCGAGGTCCTGGATCATCTTCACTATCATTATTCTGAATTCTTTTTCTGGAAGGTTGCCTATCTCCACTTCATTTAGTTGTTTTTCTGGGGTTTTATCTTGTTCCTTCATCTGGTTCACAGCCCTCTGCCTTTTCATCTTGTCTATCTTTCTGTGAATGCAGTTTTTGTTCCACTGGCTGCAGGACTGTAGTTCTTCTTGCTTCTGCTGTCTGCCCTCTGGTGGATGAGGCTATCTAAGAGGCTTGTCCAAGTTTCCTGATGGGAGGGACTGGTGGTGGGTAGAGCTGGCTGTTGCTCTGGTGGGCAGAGCTCAGTAGAACTTTAATTCGCTTGACTGCTAATGGGTGGGGCTGGGTTCCCTCCCTGTTGGTTGTTTGGCCTGAGACCACCCAACACTTGAGCCTGCAGGCTCTTTGGTGGGGCTAATGGCAGCCTCCGGGAGGGCTCATGCTAAGGAGTACTTCTCAGAACTTCTGCTGCCAGTGTCCTTGTCCTCATGGTGAGCCACAGCCACCCACTGCCTCTGCAGGAGACCCTCCAACACTAGCAGGTAGGTCTAGTTCAGTCTCCCCTGGGGTCACTGCTCCTTCCCCTGGGTCCCGACGTGCACACTACTTTGTGTGTTCCTTCCAAGAGTGGAGTCTCTGTTTCCCCCAGTCCTGTCAGAGTCCTGCAATCAAATCCCACTAGCCTTCAAAGTCTGATTCTCTAGGAATTCCTCCTCCCGTTGCCGGACCCTCAGGTTCGGAAGCCTGAAGTGGGGCTCAGAACCTTCACTCCAGTGGGTGGACTTCTGTGGTATAAGTGTTCTCCAGTCTGTGAGTCACCCACCCAGCAGTTATGGGATTTGATTTTATTGTGATTGTGCCCCTCGTACCGTCTCATTGTGGCTTCTCCTTTGTCTTTGGATGTGGGGTAACGTTTTTGGTGAGTTCCAGTGTCTTCCTGTCAACGATTGTTCAGCAGTTAGTTGTGATTCTGGTGTTCTCACAAGAGGGAGTGAGAGCACATCCTTCTACTCCGCCATCTTGGTTCAGGCTCCTACTTATTTTTTTAAATTAATTAATTAATTATTTTGGCTGCGTTGGGTCTTCGTTGCTGAGCACGGGCTTTCTGTAGTTGCAGCGAGCGGGGGTTACTCTTCATTGCGGTGCGTGGGCTTCTCATTGCGGTGGCTTCTCTTGTTGTGGAGCACGGGCTCTAGGCGTGCGGGTGTCAGTAGTTGTGGCATGTGGGCTCAGTAGTTGTGGCTCGTGGGCTCTAGGGTGCAGGCTCAGCAACTGTGGCACACGGGCTTAGTTGCTCTGCGGCATGTGGGATCGTCCTGGACCAGGGCTCAAACCCGTGTCCCCTGCATTGGCAGGCAGATTCTTAAACACTGCACCACCAGGGAAGTCCCAACCACCTTGGTTCCTGATTGCAAAATTCAAAAGTTTACTCTGGCTAATTTAAAGAAAAAAAATAGAGCTCACAGAATGGCTGGAAGACTTGACAATTGGAAGTCAGGTTCTCTCTCTGGGGCTGGGCTCATCTTCCCTAATTTCAAGAAAGCCCTACCTAATACCTGAAAATAGGATTTTATTAGCAAGAATGGAAAAGAAATAGCTCCTCTGTATTGGGGTAACCAGTCTCTAGAATGGCTCCCAATGACCCTTGTCTCCTGGTAGTCACACTCTAATGTAGACCCTTCCCAAATGAAATAAGGCCAACCTGGGTAATTGATAGGATATTGTGGAAATGACAGAGTGCGACTTTCAAGGCTAGGTAATAAAAGACCCTGTGGCTTCTGTCTTGCTCTCTCACTCTAGAGAAAGCCAGTTGCCATGTCTTCAGCACACTCGAGCAACCCTATGGAGAAGTTCATTACACTGAGGAACTCAGGCCTCCTGCCAGCTTCAGTTTTCTTGTTTCCTCATCCATAAATGGGTACAACAGTCACCATCTTGATGCCTTTAAAAGGTAATTGAGGGCCTTCCCTGGTGGTCCAGTGGTTAAGACTCTGCGCTCCCAATGCAGAGGTCCCGGATTCTATCTCTGGTCAGGGAACTAGATCCCACATGAATGCTGCAACTAAGACCCGATGCAGTGGAAGGGAGGGAGGGAGGGAGGGAGGGAGGGAGGAAGGAAGGAAGGAAGGAAGGGCAGGAGAGAGAGAGAGAAAGAAAGAGAGAGAGGGGGGGGGAGAGAGATAGACAGAAAGAAAGAACGAAAGAAAGAAAGAAATTGAAAGAAAATTACCTTCCAAAAGGTAAAGAAAAGCCCTGCATAATCTGAGGCCCCATTTCCTCTCTTCCTCAGAGCCTACCTGTCACTGCTATTCCTGGGATATGCTAACCATCCCCCTGCCTAGAGTGTTTTTATTTTTTCGGCTGAGCCACATGGCTTGCGAGATTTTATTTCCCCAACCAGGGACTGAACCCAGGCCACGGCAGTGAAAGCGCTGAGTCCTAACCACTGGACCTCTGGGAAATTCCCCTGCCTGGAGCTTTGGCACTGGCTGTTCCCTCTGCCCGAGTACCCTTCCCGAAGATATGCTTCCTCACTTCTCTTAGGTCCCTGCTCAATCATCACCATATCAGTGAGGCCTTTCCTGACCCCCTTATAGAAAATACCTCCCCCTTCTCCTTTAGTCCTTTAGTTTTCTCCCTGGTGTTTATCACCGTGTGACTTACTATAGACTTGTAAGTTTGTTATCTGTCATCCAACACCCACCAACATATAAGCAGCCTCCATGAGGTCAGGGACTTCATTTATAGCTACACCCTCAGGGCCATAATAGTGCGTGGCACACAGTAGGTACTCAGGAAATATTTGTTGAATGAATGCATTGCTGTGGCCATGGGGTGAGGTACTATGATTGACAGCCCACTCTGGAGGAAGCACGTGGGTAGAGTGGGAGGGGTTCTCCAGAGAACTTAGGGAGCATGGTGCACAAACAAGGCTGCTGGGAGAATCAGTGAGAGCTGGGACCCCCCCAGTCTTAATAGTCTGATACTTCCCACATTCGCGATTCCTCTATTCTTCACAACACCCTGGAGAGGTAGATATTATTATTCCCATTTTATAATTGATGCAACTAAGGCACAGAGAGGCTAGGCAGTATGTGAAGGCCACAGAGGGCTTCAGGAAAGGGTCCAAGGCCAAACTCATGTGTATGGACTCTGTCGCTGCATCTATTTCATCCCTATCCTACGGTGCTCACTAAACACCAAGGGGCATGGCATCCCTGGCCCTGCTTCTCGCCCTCATTTCCCAAAAGCCCCCACCAGTGTCAACCAAGTGAGAGAAGCCAGCCCCAGCCTTCCTCTGCTCCCCAGGCTCCAGGGCGGGCAATGCCAGGAAGCGTTAACAAGGAGTGTTTGTAGCAGTCACTGTCTCCAAGGAGAGGAAAGCAGAGTGGAGAGGCCGCCAGCCAGACTCCAGGCTGGCCGGTGGTGGGCGGGATGCAGCCAGCACAGCCTGTCCAGCCCTGGGGGGAGAAAGGAGTATCCTCACCTCCATCTGTCCTGGGAGGTGGCGACCTCTGAGCGGACTGGGCAGCTGGGGTGTGAGGTCGCTGCAGGGCTACCAAGTAGGAAAGCTCTGGCAGGGACTGAGGAATGGGGAGGGGGAGGGGGCAGGCCTGGCCCAGCCCAGTGGCGGCAGTGACAGTGGCTGAAGCCAGCGGCAAGTAGCAGAGCCGTCCTGGGCTCTCGGAGGACAAGGGGAACCCCTGAGTCAGGGAGAACCCAGCAGGTGGTAGGAGTGAAGACACAGCTGTGGGAGAGAGGAGACAGCTGCCCCTTCCCCGGCTGGTGGTCCAGCCATGGCCCAGCCTGGGGTTGGCAGGAGGAGGCCTGGGACCCCGAGGCCTCCGGTGAGCAGCATCCGGCCCTTTAAGTCCAGCGAGCAGTACCTGGAAGCCATGAAGGAGGACCTGGCCGAGTGGCTTCGGGATCTCTACGGGCTGGACATCGACGCGGCTAACTTCCTGCAGGCGCTGGAGACGGGCCTGGCGCTGTGCCAGCATGCCAACGCCGTCACTGAGGCCGCCCTGGCCTTCCTGGCTGAGGCACCTGCCCGAGCCCAAAGCATGCCCCTGCCCCGGGCCGGGGTTTCCTGCAATGCGGCCGCCCAGCCAGGCACCTTCCAGGCCCGGGACAACATCTCCAACTTCATCCAATGGTGCCGCAAGGAGATGGGTATCCAAGGTAAGCACCCTGGCCCCCCCCTCCCCAGACCCTTATCTTGTCAGGCGTCAATCTCCTCTCTAAGGCTCAGGCTGCATCAGGGGTCAGGAGCCACGGTCCTCCTTCCAGATTTGCCTTGGGCCAGCTCATTCCTTTTCATGCCTCAGTTTCCCAATCTCATAGGAAATCCCCAATAAATAAATGTGTTGATTGGATGATTCGAGCACCTATCTCCTTTGGGTAGAGCGTCGTGCTGGGCACCGAGCGCTGAGAGGGCTGAGAACCAGTGCCAAGAAGTTTGTGGCCCAGGGAAGAGAGACAGCTGAGAAGATGCATAAATTATAGCCCAACGTGGTAGAAGCTCAAGGAGAGGCATCTGTGCTGGGGAGACAGAGGCGGAAACAGCCACCTGATGGGCCTGGAAAGACCATATAGTAGATGGAGATTTGAGCTGAGAATAAAATAAAATAAGAGAAGAATAAAAAGAATAAATAAGAAGAAGAATAAAAAGAAGCTTGGCGGACAGGGAGTTCTAGGCAGGGGGGCACAAAGAAGGCGTGTGTTTGGGCTACAGTGGGGTGGGGAGGGGACAGGGGAGGAGGCAAGTGGATGTTAGGGAGGGGCCAGCCGTGTTTGGGCCTTCCAAGACTCTAGGACTGATATCAGGCTCCCTCATCTCCTTGGCCTTGGACCCAGCAGCGGGGATGAAGCTGGGTGCCGCACCATCCTTCAGACCAAAGGCAGTGGGGGTGTGGCAGAGGGAGGGGTCAGGCCTGGCCTACCGGCCAGTCGGTGGCAACACAATATGGAACAGGACTGGAGGGTTGATAAAGGCCAGTGTTTTATCGGGCACTTACCATGTGCCAGACATTGCCTGCAAACACATAGCTATCCCTACAACAACCCCATGAAACAGACTACTTTCCCGTTTTACAGAAGAGGAGACTGAAGCTGGGACTAGCCCAAGGTCATACGTCCGGTGGGTGGGAGCATCAGGGTTCCAAAGCTGGCAGTCAGGCTCCAGAGCCTGTACTCACCCCAGCCTGGTTATGTGTGGGCTGGGAGTTGAGTCTGGGGTGCCTGGTGGTTACTGGAGGTGAGAGGCGCGGATGGGAAGCAGCACAGACTGCTTCTTGCTCCTGGACCCATCCTGGCAAACAGAGCGGGGAGAAGGGCTGGTGGAGTTAGGCTCCTTCGCTTGGCTGTGTCCCCTCTTCTCCCCGCCACCCTGCCCCGCCATAAGGCAGCCACCTCGTCTTGCACTCAGTACCTGAGCAATTCTGTCCAGATCCTCCTAGGGGCTGGCTTGCCGCCAAGAACCTGAGACGCAACCCCCTATCCCCCATGCCTGCGTCCGCGCCCTGGTCCAGGATGGCCCCAGGGCTATCCCACCTGTTCCGCTTGCTTGCTCCGGGCAGGTCAGCAGGGATCTCAGGCTGCCTACCCTCCTCTCCCCTCTCCTGCCCCGGCCAGAGGTGCTGATGTTCGAGACGGATGACCTGGTGCTGCGCAAGAACGTGAAGAACGTGGTGTTGTGCCTGCTGGAGCTGGGCCGCCGGGCCCGGCGCTTCGGCGTCGCGGCGCCCAGCCTGGTGCGGCTGGAGGAGGACATCGACCAGGAACTGCGGCTGGAGCTGGCCCTGCCCCCGCCGCCGCCCGAGCCCCCCACGCGCCCGCCCTGCCACTTCCGCAACCTGGACCAGTTGGTGAGGGCTCCGGACACGCCCTCGGCCCCGCCTTCCTTCGCCCCGCCTCCCTCTCCACCTCCGAATCCGGCCCCTCTGAGCCACCCCCTTCTTCAGCCCCAGTCCCCTCCTCGACACTCTCTCACCGCGT
Organism: Tursiops truncatus; assembly: GCF_011762595.2. Taxonomy (NCBI): domain Eukaryota; kingdom Metazoa; phylum Chordata; class Mammalia; order Artiodactyla; family Delphinidae; genus Tursiops; species Tursiops truncatus. The sequence continues at coordinate 33,028,392 of NC_047053.1, forward strand.
GGTTGTTAAGTAAGTCGTGTGCACTTGGAGCCTCGATGCTCATCGTTTTCTTTATGAATCCAGCACCCTACGCCTCCCTCGTTTAAACCCCGTGGGACGGTTGTTAAGAACGCAGAACCTTTTCTGACTGCTTGGTTTAAGTCTTAGTTCCACTGCTTTGCAGCCGTGTGACTGGGCAAATTATTTGCCCTCTCTGTGCCTCAGCTCCCTTATCTGTACTGTGGGGATGTAACCGTGCCTACCTTCCACGACGGCGGTGGCTGTTAGATGAGCCAGCGCACGTGAAGCGCTCAGCCAGTGTCTGGCACAGAGGGTCCTGTCCTGGGAGTTAGCTCTGACTGTGACTAGGAATCACTTCTACCACCAAGGAATCGAGCTCAGGGAGGTTTCTTACCTTGCCCAAGGCCTATAGTGCGGTGGAGGCAGGATTCCCACCCAAACCTGTCAGGTTCCAAGGTCCACCTTAACCATCACACTCCACGGCCTCTGTTAGCTGAGTCACGAGGGTGCTGGGCCATAGGTGCCACTCAAGCTCTTGTTCTCGTTGAGCCATTAAAAGCCTTCTGTACTTGCTTCTCAGCCCCCAGCCCTGACTTGGCAGAAGCCTTGGGTCTGGGGGGCAGGCAGGCCGCCCGTTGGGCTTGACCCAGCGTGCAGGGGGAGCTTGGCTACCTGGGCAGAGGGGAGGGCTGAACCCATTGCCCACTGCCCGCAGGTTCAGAGCCTGGTGAGCCGCTGCACGTGCCCGGTTCAGTTCTCCATGGTCAAGGTGTCCGAGGGGAAGTACCGCGTGGGAGACTCCAACACCCTCATCTTCATCCGGGTAAGTCCCTGGTCGGGGGTGGAGGGCCCTTTCTGGGGTCGGCAGAATCAGGTTTCCTTCCGTGGGACTTTGCCCAGGCCTGAAGGCAAGGACAGGAAATCACCATTCATCGCCAGTTATCAGGCCTTGGGGCTTTCCTTCTCTCCCTTGGAGAATTCCAGAAGATTCCTGACAAAGTTGGCAAGCATGTCCCCTCCTTCCATGAGGGCAGCCAGAACCAGAACCCCCCCCATCTGCCTCCACCTTAGTTCAGAAGGGGGTCTCCCCAGTCAGAAGTGAGGATGAAGCATACTCCCACTTTTCCACCCACAGGCTTGGTCACAGCAAGGGGCCTGAGACCCCGTTCCCCGCCCTCCCCGCCCAGTTTGTGTTCCCCGCAGGGCCCAGCCACATCAAGCCCGCGGTCCGCGGCTCACATGCCCAGCTTGGTGCCTTCTGAGCGGCAGTACAAGTCTGAACTGTGCCTCCCGCTACTCCCCACTCCCCACCCCCTCCACCGCGCCCCATGCCTGGCCACCTGGCCAGAAACAGTCTGCACCTGGGGGTGTGGCCAGCGGCTCAGGGGCACAGCTAAGCCTTCTTCTCCTTGGGTCGGGCCACACCTGGAGGCAGAGCCAGCTCCCTGGGCCCTCACCCAGAGCCTGAGCCAAGAGCTCTGTGAAGCAGGTGGGGATGGATTGTGGCGCCCCGTTTCCACTAAGGAAGTGGACGCCTGGAGAGGCTACGTGACCTGGAGTGGAGTCGGGCCAGGACTCCTGCGGGTCCTTTAACACACACACCACGAGGGCAAAGCCAGCGCCCCCCGTTTCTGATACAAACGTGCGCAGGCGTCAACCGCTTCCCAGCGAAGGGAGAGGAGGGAGTCGGGAGGTAGACTACACAGTGCTTGGGAGCAACTTGCTGTATGTCAGCTTGGCCTCCACCCTTGACAACATGTGCTCTCTGATGCCAGTCCTGCAGGGGACTCAGGCTGCAACATAGGCACGCTCCCAACTACACGTGTGCATGTGTACGTGGATGGGAGCAAGGGCTGAAGGCCTGCAGGCTGGTCCATGGAGAGGGGACTCCCTCACCTTGCCCTCCACCTCACCCTTGCCCCCTGCAGATCCTCCGGAACCACGTGATGGTGCGTGTGGGGGGCGGCTGGGACACACTCGGTCACTATCTGGACAAACATGACCCCTGCCGGTGCACATCCCTCTGTAAGTCCCCTGAGAGTCCCTTCCCTATGTCTCCGGGTCGGGAGGCCGGAAGCAGACGCGGGAGGTAGGCCTGATCTCCAGGGGCAAGAGGTGTGCAGGGGATGGAGGAAGGAAGATACTGTAGAAGGTACAGGTGGGGGTGGCCTCTCAGTTCTAGGCGGAAAGCGGGCCAGCCACGGTGCAGTACCAACTTGAGCCACAAGGTGGCGCCAAATACACAGAGAATCAGCATTTGGTCATGAGGGCATGTGGGCAGGGCTTAGGTCTGGCTCTGATGGAGGCGCCAAGCATGATTTGGAAGGTCTTTAGTCTTCCCGTAACGTCCATCAGCACCTCAAGCCACCCCAAATAAGCATGCAATCTAAGCTAAAGACGTGGACTTGCAGCTTTAAACAAGTCCCCCAGCCAGGCCCTCTGACCAGATTTCATCCCCTAACCCCTCCCTTGAGGAAATTCTGGTGCTGTCACTGTCACAGTAGGTCCCACTGTCTCTAATGCGGGATTCAGGGTGTGGGACAGCTGGGGGAGGGAACGGTGGACCCCATCAGCAGGAGTTTAACCCTTTCCTCCTCTCCTGTCTCTGGGGGGCTGTGTTGGTAGCACACAAGACGGGCAGCTTCCTGAAGCCCCCTGTCCCACTGGTGCAGCATGAAGTGAGGGTGGACGATGGGCCCTCACAGCCCCAGCCTACGATGACCATCAGCCGCTCCCAGAGCCCCCTGCCCTCCGTGGACTGGACGACATACACCTCTTCGGGTCGAAAGCAGAGGCCCCCTGCCGCCTCCTCCCCTACACCCCACCGTGAACGGAGAGCAGGAGCAGGGATCCTCAGAGAGACAGCACCATTCCCGAGGTACTGGGGAGGGACAGGGCAGGGCCTCTTCCTGCTTTGGAGTCTACATTCTCAGAGGCCACCCCACCCCAAGATAAGGGGAGCAGGTCTCCCAGCAGTGCCCCTATCCCAGCAAGACCTCAGGTGTTCAGAACCAAAAAACACCCAGTACCTTTAGGATCATCTAGTTAACTTCATACACCCTCCCATTTCACAGATGAGGAGGCTGAGGCCCATAAAGGGAACAGATTTACCCACGGTCCCTCTGCCATTTCATGGTAGAGCAGAAACTAAGACCCTCCCCACCCAAGACTGGTGACCTGTAGCTGTGGGATCTGAAGCAACCTGGGGTCCAGACCAGGCTGCTTTCTATCTGCTACACAAGGAATGGGGGAGGACACACTTAAGCAGTATCTGCTGTAAGGAAGAGTCTCTGGCAGGCACGGGGGAGAGAGAGCATCTGCTTCCTTCAACATGAAGTCTGACCCCCTGGGAGTTCTGGCTGGGGAAAGGCCATCCCTTCGCAGAGCCAGGGGACTGGGAGCCAGGGGACTGGATCAGATAGCCCTGCCGATAACCTATGATTCTCCCTTTCAGGTGCCAGGAGAAGTCACTCGCCCTGTGTTGGAGGCAGCTGCCAGATGGGGACAGCCCCCCGAGCCCCCAGTCCTCACCTACTCCCAGGGGCCAAGGCACACAGTGCACCTCCTCAGGGAAGAGGGAGGACAGATACCCCCCTGAACTCCCCAGGAGAAGGACTCCCACATCTTGGGTTCATGAGGAGACAGACAGCTGGGGAACTCGTGCCAGGACCCCCATCCCCCAGGGACTCCAAGCCCCTGAGGCCACTACCACAGGGACACCAGCAGGAGGAGCATCTCCCCTGCCTTGTTCCTCCAGCCCAGCCAAGCCTGTGGGCCCCAGGCCACCCCCCGGGGATGAGGCCGAGGGTGCCTCCTCCCAGCTTAGGGAGACAGCATCTGTCCATTCTCCATCCCCTGTTAAAGGACCCACCAAGATCCTGGTCCGGTTGCCCCCAGCTTGCCCCCCGACTCTGGGAAGAAGCTTTCCAGGGACTGCAAGTGGAGGTCCCAGGACAGAACTGGGGAGAGGGCCCATTCCATTAAGGGCCGTCACTGGGGACCTGTCTGGGTCCAGACCTGGGGACTGCTCTGTGGAAGAGAGGCAAGAGGACCAGAAGCTGGATGTCCAGGTGACAGCAGAGGCCGGAGAGCCCTGGGGCCTGGGCCCACAGCACCAGGAGGGGAGGTGCACTCCCCTGCCCTCGGGTGGGATCAAGGAGCAAGCCATCCACCACAGCCTTGGGGAGCAGCTTTTGGCCAGCATGAAGCTGCTAGAGGTGGCCGCTGTCTGCCCCCAGGGCGCAGCGTCTGGAGTCGTTCCTCGCAGTGGAGTCTACGTGCCCAGCCTGGGTGGGCGGTGGCCTGAGCCTGGGGGTCCTTATGACAAAGTCATCCAAGAACTGGCTCAGGGCCCCCCGCCCCTCCTTAAGGTGGACCTGGGAGCCTGGAAGGCAGCCCCTACAGGCTGCCCTAAGCCGGCTGTAAGTGCAGGCCCAGGAAGCCCAAAACGGAAACTGGGAGCCGAAGAGAGTGGGCTGAGGACGAAAGCAAGCCCAAGTGCCAAGGGTGCCGGGACAACGAAGGTCCCGGCTCAAAGGGGGCAGGACTGCTCAGCCCCTGCTGTGTCTGCCACCCCAGAGTCCTCCACACCTTCGCCCTCCGCCCCCAGTTCTGATAAAGCCAAGGCATGTCCAGGCAAGGGCAAGAGAACACTCCGGAAGCCCCGGAGAGTCCCATCCATCTACAAGCTGAAGCTCAGGCACAGGATTCGGCCCCGGAGAGACCACAGGCCCGAGAAGCAGCCTTCACGAATTCCCAAGCCGTTGACCTGCCTCCACCTGGGTCCAGCCAAGGCACCCCCCAGGGGCAGGCTGGTGAGAGCAGTGCTGGGCAGCAATGGAGGGAAGGCAGCCCTGGGGGCTGGAGCCTCGGCGGGGGAGAAGGAGGAGGGAGAGGAGAGGAAGGGGCCAGCTGCACCCCTGGAGAGCAGCTCCCCGCCTTTGGAGGGCCAGGGGCCTCAGCAGCTTGATCAAGCCCCCGCCTCACCTGAGGAGGAGTCTTGGGTGTGAGAAGGCGCTTCTCTTCCCCCCCCCGCCCCCCAGCCTGTGGGTATAGAGGAGGAGGGAAGTGAAAAGATGCCCGTGTATTCGTTGCATTCCCAACTGCAGGAACAGAAAGGAAGGTCCCTCACCTCAATACAGGGCCTTGGCCAGGAGAGTTCAGAAGACAAACAGAGACGCCATCTGGTCGGTTGAGCAGGAGGGCAACCCGTGAGTCCCAGTCCAATTCCAGGGTGGTAGGGCTACTGTCTCCCAGAACAGCTCCGCAAATTCCTGTGCTCTGTCCTCCGGCCATGCCCATTTCCACAGCTCTTATAAGTTATTAAACATGAGTGGGTCTGTCCCTGAGCCCCCAGCTCTTGAGTCCTTCACTCTACCACGGTGCAGGAAGGTGTGGCAGCATTTTCCCGCCGGAGGGGAGGAGGGGGAGGGAGCTGGGGTGAGAGAGGTTTCCCCTCTGCAGCCCCAGCCGACCTTGCCAGACAGCCCTTCTCTCCTGGAAGAGGCTGCTGCCTCAGCATCACGGACAGGGACAAGGTCGCCCCACACGGGCTCCTGCAGGACTTCAAAACTTTGCTCTGGGGGCTGGGAACTGAGATCACCGAGTCAAGAGGGATGGCTGAGAGCATTCCTTAACACATCGACACGCCTGGAGTTATGATGGGTGTGGGCCAGCGGGGGGGGGGGGGGGGGTGCGGTGCTGCAGAGCCTCGGCCATGAGTGGGAGGAAGACACAAAGGCAGAAGCTGGGATTGTGTCCACTTCTGAAAGTCTTCCCAAGAAAGTGGCAGAGGGAGATGTTATGCTTCTCTTCTGAATGGTTTTGATCACCTGGCGGGGTAGGTGGAGAGGAGATGAGTCCCCAGCTCTCTCCCCTTCCCTTCATTCTCCTGGTGGGCCTGGGCTTTAGGACTCAGGCCACCTCATCGCCCAGGCTGTCTGTCCCTCCAGAGCTCAGCAGGCAGAAACCCTGCAGGGAGTCCCTTCCTTCCCACGGCAGGAACTGAGCCAACACCTTGGTACAGAAACGAGGGAAAACACTCCCTGATTTTTAATCTGACTTCTGATCACAGCGCAGTGGGCGTCACACACACTTCCAGACCCTGTGGTGGGAAACCCTGGGGAAGGGAGGGCAGGGTGAAGGACAGACACTCAGAACGGGGGCGGAAGGAATCAAAAATCAAAGATCTGGGGTGAAGTGGGGGTGAGAGGGTGGGTGAAGGGGGCCAGCCAGGCAATACATTCCAACGGCTCCCACAGGGGGCAGCCAGAGGCCTGGGTCCCTCACTCTCACCTCAGGTGCCTCAGAGCTGGGGGGTGACAGTGATGGGGCAGGTGAGATGCTGTCACCACTCACCCCATCCCCCTGGTGAGTCAGGGGGCAGCCCCTCTTCCTTACCCTCCCAGCCACTCCAAGGTGTGGGGGGGAGGGGAGCCACCTCCTCTGCTTCAGGGGGAGGCTCAGAGAGGGCGGGTCACTTGCCCAAAGTCATGCAGCACAGCAGGGACCAGAACCCCAAAATACTGGACTGCCCAAGGTCAGGGCAGTCACTGTCGGGCTGCGTCACCCGCAGTGAGCGGAGTGGGAATCACCTGGGGAAGCAGAAGAGAACATCGAAGCTTCCCTCTCACGCGGGATCTGGATGAGAAGTTTGCCACCCATGACGCCTCCCCCAGACTCCTCTCCATCACCACCCGAGCTACCTGGTTTCCTGGTCTATACGCCACAGCTTGGCTACATCGAGGCTAGGCTCTTCTCTCCGTCTCTCTTCTAACAAGGGACCTCGCTATCCTCCCACCAGAGAAGGGCTGAGGGCTCAGCCTCAGGGAGAACTTGGCTAGGCGGCCGGGGACTCGCACCATTTCTCCCGCCCTCCAAATCCCCCAGTAATCCCGCAGGTCACTCCTAGTATCTTCATTACTTTTGTTATTTCTAAATCGGTACAAAACTGACAGTGATCAGCTCCGGTGACAAGAGGTAGAAACTGGCCAGGCAGCCGGAGAAAATGGGGCGGAGTGAGTCAAGGCATGGGGCCAACTGGTGTCGGGACGAGGGGGCGTCAGATCCTGAGGGCCTCCATCCAGGGGTGGGGATGCCGGTATATCTCCCCCAAGCATAGGGGTTCCCATAATTCTTTTCCCGGCTCTGCCCCTCCCCAGATTAATCGGGGTAATCTGAGATTCAAGGCGGGCAAGGTCTGGGGCAGTCAGCTTGGGGTCAGATGGGGAGAAAAAGTCTTCCCTGGCACGACCTGACTGCCTCCCTCCACACCCCGCCCACCACCAGACACCCCCACTCCCCCCCAAACATCCTCCAGTTTGGCAGACCACTGGACGCTGGCATCATGGAAATAAATCTATCATTTGTGGGCAATCCCTCTCCACACTCGGTCAAGAAAAAAATGTTGAACCCAGGGGGTGATCTGACTTTAGGGTCAGGAAGTGGGAGAGGGGCACCCGGCAGGGACGGACCATCGAGTTAAGGCTGGAAGGTAGCTTGTTGCGTCTATTGGGGCTGTTGGGCAGGGAGGTCTCCCTGGAAGCAGGGGGAGCTCTGCCTCCTCCCCCTGACTGATCCAGGACTTCAACCCTCGGACCCCGGTTGTGGTCCCTGGGCCACCCGCATCGCCCCGCCCCGTGCCGGTGGGGCTGACGGTCAGAAGGCTGGCCTCACGAAGAGGTGCTGCCGGGACCTGCGACAGGGGGTGGATAAAATGAGAGCCCTGTGAACGAAGCTGGAGGTGGCGAGGGTGGGTAAGACAGCTGAGGACCAACTGACGCTTGGGCAGACAGACAGACACGGGAGAAGAAGACGCGGAACAATGACAGCCACACTCTCTGGAGGTGACGGGTGCGGGCCCGGTCAACAATGCACCTCTCCACCCCCGCCCTCCGTGTCACGCGCTCACCCCCAACCCCCAGGGGCGACGGCGCTCCTAGGGGCCCGGCCGCGGTCTGCACGAACTACAGCACTAAAGGCGGCCGTCCCAGGAAGACAGACTGGGGAGAGGGGGGAGGACGGGGCAGCTAAGGGGAAGCTCCCTCTCGCCCTCCGCCTCTCCCGGGGAGGGCGCGGCTGCGGGGGCGGTCCAGGAGTT